>NC_040905.2:71352508-71994139 GCF_004126475.2 Phyllostomus discolor | reverse complement strand
TATTGCCATGTAAAATGTTTTGCATTTCAAATATAATTTTTCTGTTTTTGGTAATCTTTTAAAAAATGTATTTGTTTAGTAAGCATTTTAATCACAGTATGTCACCAGTCTTTTTAGAGGGTCAAGTAAGCAGGATGGAACTTACTGAAAGTCTTAATCTGTCTTAAGGATAGCATTTCATTGGATTCATAATATGTCTTTTTTTATGAATCATTATGTATGTATATATCTGGGTGATCTCATTCAAAGAGCTTTCATTGCTGAAGACTGTTAAATACATGTCATGAGACAGCCACGTCAGCAAGGTGTGTGTGTTTGCAGGACAGCATTGCAGTTAGACTCTGGTTAGATATTGCACCTATTTTGAGATGTTTAAAATGAAGGCTAAAAAATAAATTTTAGTAGGTTTATTCTACATATCAAAGAAATGTTTCCTAACATTATCAAATCTAAAGTATTATATAGACTTAGAGCTATTAATTTATTTTAAAATATTCTCTCTATATATTACAAAATGTTTGGAAGACATTAGATTTTTATTCTAATTGCATTACCAGAAGATACAGATTTGCAAGCATAATTTTAAGTGCTTGAGAATTCTTTGACTTTTTATGAGACTGTGAAATAAATAAGTATATGTTTGATGCTTTGTTACTTAAAGGATTTTTTTCTTGACAAAGTTCCTATTTTTGGGATAAAATAAGTTTTGTAACTCAAAGAAAGATAGTGAAAGAAAATTTATTAATATATTTATTTAAGGTTGTACAACTTTGGAATAATTTTTTGTGTGTTAACAAGATTATTAACATAAGAAAGATATTTTGAAGTGTATAATACAATTTATCTGCAGCAGTGTTATTAAAATTAGACATAAATTACATATTTTTACCTCACCATTAAAAAAACACAAACTATTGTTAAGTAAGAGGATCTTTATGCTCTTATTAAGATTTTTCTATTTTTAACAACAAATTTAGAAAAAGTAAAACTCAGAACAGGCCACTCAAGCTGATTTTCTACCATCTTCTCCTCTAGCTGTCATAGTTCTAAATAGATTCTAAAAAAGATACATGAAAATTCTTTTTTTGAATGTGTTTGTTTTCTTTTTACTTCAGTAATGAAGTGGACTTATTGATGTGTGGTTTTCATAAGTTTTTTATTATTTTCCCCCTTCTGGTGAACTGTATTTTTTCAGCCTTATTAATTGATTAATTCTAAAAATAATTTATCATTCTTTTTTACTTTTATTTTCTTAAGCAAATTAAGTAATTTTTATTTATTTGGGTGACATTGGTTTACAATGTTACTTAGGTTTCAGGTATACCATTCTATACACCATCTGTATGTTCTCTTGTGTGTTTCACCACCCCAAGTCACGTCTCCTTCTGTCACTGTTTATACCTCCATACCCTCACCTGCCTCCCACCAGCACCCTTTCCCTATGTTAATCTCCATAGTGTTGTCTGTGTCTGTGCGGTTTATTTCCCCTCCTAATCCCTTTGCCTTTTCCATCCAGCCCCAAAATCTAATCTGTCATTCCTGATTGATTTTTAGATATATTTCTCCTGGTGAACATAATGATATATTGCATGTTGAGCATCCTTTTGTTCATAAAACTGTAAAAAAATTGGAAAAATTAAAAAAATATTTTATTATTCTATTATAGTTGTCCCAATTTCCCCTTTTGTCGTCCTCTGCCCAGCCCTTTTTTAGATTATGAAAATAAGACAATAGATTATTTAAATTTTATTAATATAATAGGGTTTTTTTTAAAGCAATACTACAATAGGTTTTAAAACTTACCTGTTAAATTGGTGTTATGATACCTGTGCTTACCTATCATGCAATGCTGTGGGAATGAAATAATTTACAGATTTTAAATCATTTTATAAAGTGTAAATGTTATACAAATATAGTATTGTTTCTTATGGCTCTCATGTCTTTCTTGCCTCATTTTAAAATAATGAAATGGAATGACACATTTTATCACTCATAAGTAGTAATTTGAGAAACTGAATGTTAATATTTGTTCTGGCTTTTTCTTTTTTTATGCCTAATTTCTGGGTAGTATGTTCAGACTATTTAACCTTTGAACATTGTATTAATTTGAATTAAATTTGTAATATGGAAGAAGAAATACAGGGTGGGGCAAAAGTAGGTTTACAGTGGTGAGTACATGAAATAGTGTTTATTCTTGCATTATTATTTATAAATGATTATATTATTTGCCATATGTGTAACTGTAAACCTACTTTTGCCCCACCCTCTATCAGGCTAAGAACAAAATTTAGGGTTGAAATAAATATTAGTATGGCATTTGGAATATAATATGTGTTTCTCATATGAGTAAAATGTTAAATTATAAATTAGTTCCCTTATTGTGCTAATTTCTGAACTCATTTATAGAATAATCATAGGAATTTGGTGTTTCAAACTTATTTTTAAAATAAATCTAGTCTTTGTAATCAATTTCAAAACTTCTTAATTTTACCATTTCAGTATTGGCAGACAATGCAAAGGCCATGATTATTTTAAAGAGTATATTGAAGTAGTGGATTTTTTTTTTTACGAGAAATTCAAGAGAAATTATGTCCAGAAGAATGTGGGGAAATGTTAGCATTTAAGTCTACTCTATTACTTATTAAATATTGGTAGTATTAAAGAAATGTTTTAAGTGTGGTCTTTCTTGCTTATATTCTAGATGTTTAAATTGTTTTATGTTGAAATAATTTCAAAGTAGAAGTGTTAGAACAATATTACAAATGACTCATATACCCTTTACCTAGCTTTAGTAATTTTTAACATCTTTCCACAAAAGTATTTCCCATCATCCTCTACTTGATTGCAAAATTGTATATTTTCTTTATGGTAATTATTCATATTACTAAAAATTTTATTTTTAGATCATTTTATATCAGGTTCTTCTTTACACAAGCTATGTAAACCTTTTATTATAAAATAAAATGAAGTGAATCCTGTAACTGTTGCATGGTCAAAAATGATTTTTAGTTGTGCTTTGGGACTAAGACTGAGAGGCATTAAATAATTGTAACTATAGAGTTGTAAATGGTGATAGTCACCAACATATTTTACAGAATATGTTGTGTTATTGCCACGGAGGCTGATGAGTGAAGTGATCATTGTTATCTTAGGAGTGCTTACAGGAATAAAAGAAATATAGTAATATATAATATATTATGCATATTATGTATATAATGCCTTGATGATATATTATGGCTTATGTTTAATCCTTCTTTTGCCACTATCCAATTCTTGTGAAATGTAAATGAGCAGAATAGTTTAGTATAGCTACTAAGGGTATATTTTGCAGTTGTTAGCTTGCTATAATGAATGACAGAACTAGGTCTGTCTTCGTTTCTCTCTAGCACAGTGATGGACTTCTATTTGGCAGAGGTAGTTCCAGAATTAAATGGCCTTAAGCTTCTGCTTTTTAAAGATACTTGACCTATTGTTTTCAAATTGAAATATCTGCTCCCAAGGGATGTGTATGTAGTCCAGGTGCCCAAGGCTGGAAAATGGGAGGCAGGACTCATTCCAGAGGAGATGTGATCCCAGCTCCTTATCTGAATAGAAGGGCTTATATGACATCAATACTGTTGGAAGAATTATTCATCAGGTAGAAGGTTGGAATAGATCAATTCTTCTCTCTAACAACTTGGAATTGTCTAATTTATTCATTATCTTTTCTTAAAAATTTCCTCTGTATTAAATGGATAAGTGAAGAAGAGTCAAAAGTGGAAGTTGGAAGGAGAAATAAACGCTGCATGAGCACTAGACAATCACAGCTTTAGTAATGATTTGTCTGTGTGTGAAGTGTTTACCTTCATTTAAAAATATGACAGAAATGATCAGTTGGAGTTTGTAAATGTTTAAAGTTAAATTACAGTTTTATTTTATATGAGTAACTTGGGTCTGACATAAAAGCTCTATCATTAGCTTATTATGGTGAAATCAAAGAAGAATAAGTTTTAACTACTGAAATGAATTATGCAGTAATTTAGAAATTATTAGTATTGAAGCATTTTAATACAGGGGCCTTTAAAAATGAATGTATATTTGTGATATGTTACATAAAATAATAGGTTTATCTGCAAAGAATGATGGAGTTAAAATCACCCCTTTGTTTTTCCTCAAAATATAATGAAAAAATTTATAGTTGTATTTTGAAGGACAGAAAACATTTTGCTTTATTACCTATACTTTTGAAAGTAACAAATTTACATTTAGAATAGCAGGCTTTTTTCCCTTAAGTTTTAAAAGGCTCTTCCACTGAAACTTAGGTCTATAAAAGTTTCTTTGCTCATGCTTTGGCATTTGGGCAGTGTCATACATGTGTGACTGCTGAAGAAGGAGATATGTGTGAAATTACTTCCAACCCACTGTTGGGTTGCCTTCCAGCAATGGCTTGGACTGCTACAAACAGGCAATCTGCTACTCAGGATATTTAAGTTGAGAAAAAAAGAGATTCATTTTTCATATAGGAAGAAAGGAAATGGTTTTTCTACATGGGACTGTTGCTATACCAGCTGTGGTTGCATTAGAAATATAGGTAGTTCATGCTATATAAATGAACAACATTTCAAAATTGATTTTTAAAAATTTTTGTAAAGTAATTGCGTAGAACTGGCAACCCTTTTTTTAAGTGTGTTTTTTGTGATGGGTCCCTAATCTAGTTTACAATAACCATTTACATGAGTTATAATACTAGTGGTATTATAAAATCCAGCCACCTTTAATAAAAATGTTTTCATAGAAAAATATCTTTAGAGCACTAGCTTAGGAGGTCTAAAAGACACAATTTTGTCTTCTCGTGGTAACTCTAATGTGCTAGCTGGAGGCATAGGAGTGGGTGGTGGGTGTTGGGGCCTGGAGAATGGGTTTTGTAGTTCAGAAGCTGAAGGGTCGGACTAGAACTCGACCCAGACCACACTCAGCATTCCCTGACACTGAGCCTTCATCTCTTTTTCTTCTCTTCTGTAGATTCATTATTCACCTCTTATCACCTGCTTTTTTTTTTTTTTTGTTACTAGGATTTCTTTCCTCTTCAACTACAGACACAAAATAGTGTTGGCAATTTTCCTCTTTTCCTGTTAACAGAACAAGTCTATCTTTTTTGAGGTTTTCTAAGAGTTGACACAAATAACAAATGGAGATTTGGAGAAGGAATAAAAAGACTCTTAGGGAAGCAAGTAAAGATATGAGTGGTAGATTTTTTGGGAGCCCAGAAACCGAAAGTCATTTTCTGTATATTTGGAAGAACACTCAGACTTCCTTGGAGCATTTCCAAGGAGAACATGAAGAGGAATGATGATAAAGAAGAAGTGTAGAAAACGTAGATAACTTTTCTGCAGTGGGGAACTGAAGATGGAATGCAATATCAGTAGTGCTTACCTTTGCCTGCTTCCTTTTCCCCCTTCAGTCCCAAATTCAATTTCTGTTGAGCTGGTCCTGAATTATTCCTTACTTGAAGCCAGAATGGCAATGGATGGACTTACTTGAAGTTTGCTGGCAGTTTGGAGAGGAAAAGAGATTAAGCCTCAACTGGCAGCAGCATATAGTGAAGGAAACCATAGTGAAGGAGACCATCTGTGGACCTTTCAGCCTTGGGCTATATAGATATGTAAGTAAGGGATGCTGGAGAGTCAAGTATTGCTTTTTGTTTAAAACAAAAGAAACTTAAGTTGCACACAGTAATGCTTTGGTGACAGTGCAGTGGTGTAGCGGTGATGGTGGATAGTGCTTGTCTGATGTGGCAGGGGGAGTAGGACCCTGCAATAAAACTGAACATATTTCTTAACATACATAATTAGTTAATTTTTAAGTAGATATCTCTAAATTGCTTTTTAAACAGTTGAAAAATATCTAAAAGTTCTAATGAAGAACAATTTTAATAGGAGCCTTACTTAAATATTTTAAATTGTATATATTGCAACCACAGTTAGGTTAGTTATTGAAACTACACAGTTTAAATTGGCAGTTTCTGACATAAATGTACATTTTAAGGTACAGATAGCCTAACAGGATTATTAAATACAAACAGGATAGCACATTTGAATCAGGATTTTTTTAAAAAATGGTTTCCTAGAGCAAAACAGCTTTTATATTTTGTAATTGGGAGATAGTTGGACAGAAAAAGAATGAATAGGTTGTGTATTTTAAGGGTGAGGGTAAGTTGATAATAGTCTCACTGTCCTTTTGCAGTTATTAAAGAAGGCAGCCCACCCAAAAATCTTACATGTTTTGTGAGACCTTGCAATGGTAAACAAAATTATTTAAAAGTAGCTCTTAGTGCGCAGAAATTTACCTGCCTTAAGAAACCTTAAATATTTAATTGATAGGATACTTTGCATTTTATAGAAATATTCAATTTAGGAAAATTTTTAGTGATATTTAGTCATCTATCATATTTATAGAATATAGTAGTTTTTACTGAAGTATTAGATAGAATATTTTTATCTTTAAGTAGATGAGAGATAATTTTTAATTTATTTTACATTTTTAAATTATAAAGTAAATATAGCCTCACTAAAGAAAGCTTGGAGCCCTGGCTGGCGTAGCTCAGTGGATTGAGCGCGGGCTGGGAACCAAAGTGTCCCAGGTTCGATTCCCAGCCAGGGTACATTCCTGGGTTGCAGGCCATAACCCCCAGCAACCGCACATTGATGTGTGTGTGTGTGTCTCTCTCTCTCTCTCTCTCTCTCTCTCTCCCCCTTCCTTCCCCCCCTAAAAATAAATAAATAAAATCTTAAAAAAAAAAAAAGAAAGCTTGGAAAACACAATGCATGAATGACAGAAATCACAAATAACCCATAATCTACCACTCAAAGACAAATCAGTCACCGTTTATACCTGAATGAATGTTCTCATTATTTTTCTATGTAAATAGAGTTTGTATTTTCCAAAAATGTTATACTTTATATATGGCTTCACTAATTAATATATTTTGAACATTACTCCATAGTAATAAATAATCTGATAGAATCT
This sequence comes from Phyllostomus discolor, assembly GCF_004126475.2. NCBI lineage: Eukaryota > Metazoa > Chordata > Mammalia > Chiroptera > Phyllostomidae > Phyllostomus > Phyllostomus discolor. Next base: position 71,987,134 of record NC_040905.2, on the reverse strand, counting down.
TAATGGCTGGGAAGTATGTATCGATTAGTTTATTTGATATTTATATTACTTTGCTTTTTATGTTCTAATGAATATATTTTTTAAAAGTGTTTTTCATAAGAGTTTTTAAGAAAGATTTTATTTATTCATTTTTAGAGAGAGGGGAAGAGAAGGAGAAAGAGAAGGAGAGAAATATCAATGTGTTGTTGCCACTCATGCGCCCTGTACTGGGGACCTGGCCTGCAACCTAGGCATGTGCCCTGATTGGGAATTGAACTGGTGATCCTTTGGTTTGCAGCCCATGCTCAATCCACTGAACCACCCCAGCCAGAGCTAATGAATATTTTTGTACATATATTTTGTTAGGCATCTTGATTGTTATTATTTTTTGTTTTTAATGGATAAAAAATGACCCCTTTTTCTGATTATAAAAGTAATACATGTTTGGGACTTAGTATGGAAAGGTATAATAGGTAAACTGTACATTTTTAGAGTTCTTCCAATTACATAATATTCTTTTTAACAATTTGGTTAGTCTTTTCCACTTGTTGCATATAGGTACAGATATAAATTTATTTTAATACAGGAAATGACTCATACTAATTATTGTTTTGTGTTATTTTTTTCCAAACTATCTCATATGCATTATTCTATGTCAGTAAATACAGATTACACATTGTGTTTAAAAGCTATTTTGTGTTCCATTGTATTTTGTGTTCCATTGTAAAAGCTATTTTGTATGCCATGATCTATGTACTAGTACTTACTATTGGGTATTTAGGTTGTTTCTGATATTTTAGTATTATAAACATCCTTGTAATAATTACCTATTGACATGTCAGTTTTAAAATATTTTTTTCTTTTACCCTTCCAATAATTTCCTGGAAACATATTCTGAAAGTGACATTTTTGGGTCCAGGTGGTATTTGCTTGTAAAATTTGTTGTTTTGGCAGATTATCCCTTCTAGATGAATAGTTGTGTCAGTTTGTGCTGTCATCCACAGAATACATAAGTGCCCTTTTCCCTGTACCTGTTCTGAACCATTTGTTATGTATCTTTTAATTCCTTAAAATCAGTAAATGAACAGTTATGCCTAAAAAATTAATGATACCTAATTTATTCTCTTTTCAAGCAAGCTTTCTCATTCATTTTAGGTAAAGGATAGAGGAGGTGAGGACACAAGTTAATTCTGTTCTAAGTAGCAGCTAGAGGTGTCACATTGCTCATTCAGATTCTCCTAGTAGTTAAGCAGTTTTGTAGGATAATTGCTTATATATAATGTACAAGGGAGGTTCCCTCCCAGGTTAGGTTAATATTACTACTACAGTTTCCATAATGTAAAAGCCGTTTTGACCACACAATAGACTAGCAGGAGTCAGGGTTGTTTGTAATGTTAAGGAGACTGACTTGGTTTGAATTTCTGTTCTAACTCTTACTAGCCACGTGATCTTGGGCAAGTTACCTAACCTCTTTGAACCTCAGTTTTTCTAAACTGTAAAATGACATTTTCCTCATAGGATTGTTGATATGGGATAACATACATCATATTCTTTTTTTTTTTTAAAGATTTTATTTATTTTTAGGGAGGGAGGGGGGAGAGAGAGAGAGAGAGAGAGAGAGAGAGAGAGAGAGAGAGAGAGACATCAGTGTGCGGTTGCTAGGGGCTATGGCCTGCAACCCAGGAATGTACCCTGGCTGGGAATCGAACCTGGGACACTTTGGTTCCCAGCCCGCGCTCAATCCACTGAGCTACGCCAGCCAGGGCGCATACATCATATTCTTGGCACAGTGTTTCTACATTCTAGGCACTCAAGAAAATTCAAACCACCATTTGTTATTGTTATTATTCTATCTGCTGTTACTGTTGCTACTACCATCATGATTATTATTTTCACTATTAATACAATAATGTTCTTTCTCATTGCTTAATTTTAGTTTATAATAAATTTCAAAAAGAGCAAGATAATAAGAAATGGCAGTAGTAGGAATTTTCTGAAGTAGATGAGGTAAAAGTAGGGCAAGGTCATATTTCTGTCAATTTATAGGAACAAACAGAACTGAGAACATGATTCTGTAAAGTACTTTCATTGCTATGTGATATGTAAGAAATCATATCTCATGATGTCTCCCACAGCATACGGGTTAAATGAAATAGTTAGATTGTAAACCACTTACACATATAGATGGAGCTCAAAGCAAAATGGAAACACAAAACTTTTGGCGGTCAGCTTTTTCTTTAGTGATTGATATTTTATAACATTTCAAAAGAAACAATTTTTTATTACAGTGAAGATATCTTCATGAGCTAAGATTAAATGTGATTTGTTATACAGAGAATTTTGTCCAACAGAACTTACTGTTAGCATATCAGCCATGGACCTTTTTGCAAGGACATGTCATATCAAGAATCAAAGGTTGATATTATATGTAATAAAACAAGATTTTAATTACACTACAAAAGACTTAACCCCCTAGACTAGTTAACTAAAGGTCGATTATTTAAATTTAAAGCCTTTAAAAAGGGCAATTTTTCTAAAATATCTTTTAAAAGAGAATATATTCAGATAATTAGCTTTTTCTCATTTGTTCAATAGAAGGTATATAAATATCAGTAACATTGCTTTGTTATACATAGTGATACATTTACACTCAAGGTTAATTGAAAAGTATAGGGTTACTTGACCTGGTATTGGGTTTCATGATGGATACCAAAAATAATATACCATATACCATAAAAAAGAGAGAAAGTATTAGAACCAGTAAGTGACAGGAACTGAGGAAGGCATAATCATTACAGTGAATTAATATATTTAGTGTTACAAGGCAATTGCCAGTGTCAATATTTTGGACTTTTTATATACTTACAGGTTATTATATAAGACCTTCCATTTGTACTCAAAATACTATGACTCAGCATCCTGCAGACATCATGATGTAAAAATGGAAGCCTTATTCCCTATACTGAGAATGATAAAATACTTGGCAAATTATGCAGTGAATACACCCCCCCCCCCCCCCAACCACACTTAAGTAACAGTCTGGCTCAGTAACTTGTTCCAAGATAAATTATAATTCAGGCATTTAATATTTGAATCCAACACTCTACAAAGCACTTTACATGTTTTAAATAGTTTAATTATCACAGCATCCTTATTACATAGGTACTGTTATTATCTCTGCCTTACAAATGAGGAAACTTGAAGCTCAGAGAGGTGATATCTCAGAGGTAAATTTCAGGACTAAGGTTAGAATTTGGGTAGTATGGCATCAAAATCCATGTTCTTAACCGCTACTCTGCACTGCCTTTATTATAGCTATTTGTTTTTAATCTGTTTTAGACCTAAAAGTATTAAAAATTCCTCTTGTAGGCCTATATCCTTTAGTAAGTTCTATCAAATGCAAAGCCACTAGTTTCTTTCTCATTTATTTCATGGCATCACAGAATTAAATTTTCAGTTCTACTTGAGGCACTGGGAAGTATATTTTGCCTGTGTATCTAAACAGTCACAGAATAATAATAAATATATGTACATAATTTTCAAGAGTATGGATAGAAATTTAATCTCAGAATAAAAAGATCCTTTAAAAAATACACTGATTCATGTATTTCTCTGTTTAGGTAAACAATTATGGATAAGAGTTAAAAATTCAAATGTGATCGCTGTTGGATGTTGGAGTCTGCTCTCAGGGCTACAACAAACAGTACCTTAGATCAGCATTATTCTGTCAGTAAAGGCTCTAATAGTGGGTTTCAATAAAAATTTATTAGACCCAAACTTGGCAGGTTATTTTTTTATAGGAATGGAAGCAGTCAGATGTGTTACATAGTAAATATCAATATTATTTTAAGAAACTTTAGTTTCAGAACTAGATAGGTAAATGTGTGGATGTTTCTTTCTGTGGAGATTGATCAAAACAATTAATTGGAAAAGGACCATTTAGCAGCTGCCCGAGTTTTTATGTAAGCTACTCCCTCCATGCCAAGACTGCTGAATACTTCTCCTGGTTTTAGTCTTTATGTATATTTTTCAGTTCAAACTAAGCATGACCAGAACTCTATTGGACTGAACTTGTAATCTTACCTCTCTTCTTTCAATGTATTTTTCTTCTGTGTTTTCATCCTTGGATAAAACTTGTCAGTGGTTTTTCACTCATTCAGGATAAAGACCACATGCATCTTAGAGTGTTTCGCAATATCCCTGTTGGCCTGACTTCGGCTTAGCAGGCCTTGTTTCTCCTATGCCCTGACAAACCTACTCTGTCTTAGGGGAATCCACATGTGGTTTTCTGAAGATGCCATTTATACTCACATCTTCCTGCCCAAAATTCTTTCCCTTCTTTTCCACCAGGCTTATCTTTTAAGACTTGATAATTATGACAGCTTTATGAGGTAGGCATTATCTCCCTGTTTCTCAGATGGGGAAATGGAAGCTTAGAAAGTTTACTTTGCAAAGAACCAATCAAATTCCTCTATTGGGAATTAGAAATTGGGAAAATAAATCAGTTCCTAATAGAAAAGTTTTATTTTTATTTTATTTTAAAGAAAGATCAGGAAGCAGTATCAAGATCTTCCTCACAGGGGAAGGGATTTTTTTTCTGATTGAGGAGGTATATGCCTGACCAGGTGTGAGGTAACAGAAAAGAAACACTGAGTGCGATAGGTAGGACCAAGTGAAGGAGAGAGGGTGAGAGCTGTGTTGGTGCCTAGACCTTTTCATTCTTGTGTGGATAATGAATTATTCCCCAGAGTTCATTTGAGTTGATGAATCAATTTTGAGAACTCAAAGGGCAAAAGTAAAGTGGAAATGTATATTTGTGTATATTTGCTTACTTTCTGCTTAGGTAGAAGAAATCTTCACTAAATGGTGTTTGTATTCCACAGATTTATTTATGAATTTGATTGAAATCTAGAAAATGGTTTTTCATGAAAACAATTATAAATGATAGTTTTGTTTTTTTAAGTTAGATTATATTGAGTTTACCTGTTGGGTTGGGTTGAACCTCGAGTATTATAATGAAGTAAAAATAGATAATACCATTGAAATATGATTACTAAAGCAAACTCAGTAATTCAAATTAGTACTAAAATAGTTCTCAAATGTTGGTACTTGAAGGAAAACATTTAATTAAAGAAACAGGCAGTAGATACAAATTTTCATGGAAATTTTAGCTGCTTCATATTTATTTAATATAACTGTGCTGCAGTGTTTAGTGTCTCTGATAGATTGTTTTGGGTTTAAAACTAATAACATTAAAAGGGATGAAGACACACGTCTTTGGGATGTGAAAATTATGGGACCAAATTTACTTTCTTCGGTGCTTCTCAAACTTTTTGGGCTGTGGACCTCTTTATACTCTTAAAAATTATGCATGACCCCGAAGAGCTTTTGTTTGTGGTGTTCCATTTATTGGTAGTTTTTTGCATTGGAAATGAAAAAATAGATGTTTTGAATTTATAAGCATACATTACAGTTTTCATCAGACTGTTATTACAGGTCATATAGTTTCTGAAAACCTCCACTTTATGTATGATCAGAGAATAAGAGTGGGAAAGGCAGTTCATGTTTTAGTGTTAACTAGTTTGACTTAGCAGATAGATATCATCAACAGGTCCTGGGTGAGAGTCCCTGGAACAAATTTTAAGAACTGTTCTTTTAGTTAAAATACTACTGCTGTTTTGAAACTATTTTAGATGTGAGAAAACTTTAGCTGAAGTAAAAATAAAGTCTTAGGAATTCATTTGCTATTTTATGTTGAGCAAACTCATCCCTCTTGAGTTTCTTTCCACAGTGAAAGAAAGGATTTTGATTTGTCTTTGTTTGCAGTTAGTCTTACACTGGAAGACCAAAATATGAATACAAGGAGTGGATGGTGTTGATAGTGTGTGTGTGTGTGTATGTGTGTGTGTATGTGTGTTTGAGGGTAATGATCTGGTCAAATGGAATTGATCTGGTACTAGAAATGTGTTTTATAGGTGGCTCATCTGGTGGTGGTCATTTTGCTTTTTGTTTTCAGCCATACATTGTGGTTTACTACATGGGCCCTGTTATTTGAGCCCTATGCCAGGTAGTTTGGAGGCCACAGTTACTAAAGGGACAATATTTTAAAGCATTCTTATGTATGAGAGAAATATCATGATCTTTCAGAGCCTTAGGAAGAATGTTACATTAAGATTTCAGCATTTTGTGTTGTTACTAACACTCACTGGATCTGAACCAGACACTTGAATATAGTGGTGAAACTACGATTTTGTGTGCAACTGTTTTCTGAAAATGGTAGTAGTTGCAGCTTTATGTGTTAGGTACTCTGTTTAGAAAGTGAATGCAAATAATTTTTTCTTACATTGAGTTACATGTTAACTTAGTTGTGATATTTTTGGCTTAGAGAAGTCCTGTGGTTTTTTAATAAAATGAAAAATTATTTTGAATTTTGAATTATCATTGATTTGTCTTTCAACATAGATTTTTTCTTTAAAAATGAAACTTATGTATGTTTCCATGGGTTACATTGTGGAAAGCACTACTAGTGTGTATATATAAGGGATCTATGTCATTACCTAAATGTATTTTGTATTAAAATATACCATGGAGTATAGTCATTCTGTTCCTTAAAGTATGTAAATATAGTAAAAATCACTTGTTAATATAATGAATATATTTTTAAGTGGTTAAATTAGGTTGAAGGTTTTGATGAGGAAAATCATTATCTTAAAGTTGTTTTCTTAGTATAAAATTATCAGGTTTTACATGTAGACTTAATTTTCCAAGGCTTCTCTCAGACCAAGGCAATGATAAACTAATTTATTTTTTTAGAAGGGTGAATTTGAAAGTGATTATTTCCTCAGGCTAATGACTCATTTAGAGAAGCTTCTAAGACTTAGCCAAAATAGGAAGCAATATATATTTATAACTTTCATTTTGGAATTTTCTTTGAAATAGTTATTTTATAAATCAAAGGTGAACCCTCTGTCTACCTTTTTAAGAGACATTACTCTTCAGTTACATTGCATTCATTTATTCATGGAAGTGTTTTTGACTAGTAATGATTTTATATTCATACAGAGGATAATCATTACATTATCTTTGTCTCTCTTAGTATAAACATTTGTTTTTCCTTGAATGTGTCAAGTTAGTTACACTGATGACATCTGTATTGTCAGGTAATTTAGCCTTGACCACCTGCTTTATTGATTGGTCCAAATTTGTGGCATGTTTTTCAGAAAGACTTATGATGGGTTGGCACACAGGAATGTCACATTCCAATCATGACATGAGAAATGGTTGGATTGCCCGTCTTTCTAGGAGGTATTCTTAAAGTTAGTTATCCTGTTATATCAGTGTTTAGATCTCCAGTTAAGAATGAGAAATATCTGGATTTTGTTATTAGCTGAGTTTACCATCATTATAGATATTTATAAATTCATAGAAATTATCATTCTAGGAATTGGTGTGCTGAACATTTCTGGATTCCAAATTTTTTTTTTAAGATTTTATTTTATTTTTAGAGAGGGAAGGGAAGGAGAGAAGGCGGGGGAGAGAGAGAGAGAGAGAAAGAGGGAGAGAAACATCAATGTGCAGTTGCTGAGGGCCATGGCCTGCAACTTAGGCGTGTGCCCTGACTGGGAATTGAACCCGCGATGCCTGGTTCACAGCGGGCGCTCAATCCACTGAGCTACATCATCCAGGGCTTGGATTCCAAATTTTTAATGGTTCTTCAAAATAGAAAAATCATGTCTCTTAGTAAATAATTATTAACTTACCCCAATTATACTGATAACATTTTCCAGGATAATAAAGTTTTTCTAGAATAATAAAGTTTTTCAATTGCAATTAATACAAGAATGAGTATTATTCCTCCAGTGTTTGTCCTTTTTTAAAAAGGCTAGATCTGTGGTATTTCAATTAAAAACAAAAGTTTGAAACTTGCCACAATTATTTCCAATTGTGTTCAGATAGTAGTTAACGTAGTATTAAATATTTACCTAAATGTAACTTTATGTGGCTGCATAAGAGAAATGTAAGAAACTTGCAGCATAGACAAACTGCAGTAATTGTGTGCTCTAAGAAATTTAGTAAGATTGGTAGCTTAAAATTATTTTGCAATTCAAATGCCAGTTCTACCTAAAAAGAAGGCTTACTTTGAAATTCTCTTTATTAATATGCATTTTTAAAATTCTTGAGCTCATCTTACATTTTTATCACTTAATTCATAAATGATATGTAAATATGTGCCCCCTCCATTTTAAGACTGGTGATAGGAAACTGAACAAAAAGGAAAACCAAAGATCACAGAATTAATAAATGGTGGAAATAACAGAATTCAGAGACCCCTCAGTTTTATCTGTACCTTTTTTAAATTCAATAGTTACAAAAAATGCAGTGAAAAGCTACAATTAAACTGTTATAGTGGTTACTCTATGAATCAATTTTATTTCAGAGAAAAAACTTTATATGTCTGTTAGTTTTTATTATTTTCATGTATATGGTATACTATATAATTATAGGCCATCTTTTAAGTTCCTATTTTGAACTATAAACATATAGATACACATTCTTTAATACTAATTTTATTTTAGTAATTATGATATTTGATTATAAAAATCACTTTAGTCATTAGTTTTTTGGGGGGTGGTTAGCAGAACTTTACCCATATGTATATAAAACAATTTCATATAGACCTTATTATATAAATCTTAGGTAATAAAAATGTAGCCAGAAACATACATCTTTATTTTCTTTCTCTTTGTTGCCTAATTTTTTTGTGTAAAAGAAGCTAAGTGAGTTATTTCATACTGATGGATAAATTTTAGGTCTAGGAACTGCCCTCCAGTTTTTCTCAAATTACTATTATAGCCAAATAAAGCTAAACAAATCTCTATATAATGAATACATCTCTTCTGTACATAGAGGATTGTTAAACATATTTACTGCACAGTAAAAAAAAAATTCCATATGGAGATAATTAAGTACACAAAAGAAACATCTTCTTTAGTCATTGATTTTTAACAGCAATAGATAATTTGGTTCATATATTTAATTAAAACCATTATCTTTATTTTGAAAGCTTTTAATATATAATACCAAAAATTGTACATGGAAAAACATAACACAAATCAATTTTTCTCAAAATTGGTCCACTTTGAACAAGTAGAAGAGAGTTTGTGTCTCTGTATAAGGAATCGTTCATTTTAGACAGTTGACATAGCTGATTATTAAAGGATATATACATAATATATAAATGGTATATATGTTTGTGTATGTGCACATATGTACATATACACACATGTATTTCCCTTCCTGCTATAATTTCTTAAAATCAGATGGAATTTTTTGGTATTGAGTGAAACTTTTAAAAATTATTTTAGTTTTTAAGTCTCTAAAATTTTTTGAGTCAGAGCTGTAAATATGAAATCATTTCATCAACAGAAGCAATGATTAGTTTTAAAAGTCTTAAAAATCTCACATGAGATCCTGATATGTTTTCATATATTTTTGATTTTAAAAATTACTGTTTTTCTTTTTCTTTTGTTTTTTCTTGTAAGTGTAAAGAGGTAAGGTAGAGATTGTTTGACATTTGTACCTTTTTTTCCTGTTAAAATTATAATGCCTGAGTTTGGAATTATTTGATAATTCTAGTTGATAAATGAAGGAGATTTACTGTAGAAAATACTTGGCTGTATAAACATCCATCTGTAGGTTTCAGGTGCAACAGAATAAATATGAGAAATACCCATGATATCCTTATTGAACAATAAAATATCACTTGCCCAAAATTTTTCAAAAGTTACATATTACACTGGGTGAAAAATGTGAAAGGATTCAGAAGTACAAATTGGTAGTTACAGAATAGTCACAGAGGTGTAAATTACAGCATAGGGAATATAGTCAATAATGTTATAATGACTGTGTGTGGGGCCACATGTATACTTGAAATGTCTGCAGTGGGGGACCACTCTATAAAGTACAAGATTGTCTAGCCACCACACTGTATACCTGAAACTAACACAGAATAATATTGAATGTAAACTGTAATTGAACAAAAAAGAGAAAATAATAAATGCAATGTTGGATCTTAGAAAGGATCTTGGAATGGAAGAAAAAAGCATTGAGAAAAATAAATAAGGTCTGTACCTTATTTAATAGTGTTGTACCAATGTTAATTTTTAAGTTTTGAAAATTGTACTTTGGCTGTGTACATTGTTACTATTTAGAGGAAGTGGAATTTGAAGATATGTGTAAACTTTGTTCTATGTTTGCCACTTTTTATCAAGTCTGTAATCGCTACATAATAAAAGGTTTTTTTAAAAACAAAAAATATGTAGATTACAAAAACTCAAAACTGTAATAAGATTTCTCTATGGGAATGGTCACAAAAGTTTCATTTTCTGAAACTTTTAAGTGTAGGGTCTAACATTTAGGTTCATTTTACCCATCATTTCAGATGTTCTGGGAAGACATATCTAATGATTTTTTCCATGACATCTACCCTTTTTTTCAGATTCCCGACTGACATTTTATCGTGTTATTGTGTTCCACGCTATTTAGTTCCTCCTGGAGCCTCCGAATTTCACTTGCACTGCTTCCATCAGCTCCTGCAGAGTGGATAACTTTCCTAGGGACCTAGGCCTTACTGGACAAGCAGCCAGTCACGAACACAGGCAGACTAGCCTTATTCTTTTTAATTTTAATATTTATATATTTTTGTGTTTCAGATAGCCATTTTAGCAGTTCGTTGAAAAATGAAAGCCAGTGAGTTTTCTGTAGGAAATATATGCACATATCTTTACCTAAAGTGGAAGGATATGTAGAAATGAGCCTATCTGCTAGTTCTCCTTTCCTTTATTCAGTAACTTTTACATTGTGATGTAAGCATTTTTCTCTCTCTAAAACCTAAGTATGTCTTTATCTTTTGGTACATATTTCTGCAATGTAAATCTACTTGTGTAGATATTAAAAAAAGTTTGAAACTATTCTGTGTATGCACAAAATATGCCTTAATGATATTTTGGGTGGGGATAAGAACCTCAGGTTTACTCAGGAAGTAGAAGAGAGGGATTTCCTTAAGAAGCTTTAAACTAGTTACAAATTAGGAATTTATACTGTATGTCATGAAGATCCCACTGTGCTATCAGTGTACAAGTAAAACAAGATTTTGGTAGAATCTTGACTAAATGACTTTTAAATATATTAAATAATTTAGAAAACTGTTATAAATCAGACTGCTTTAGAATAGAAAGAAAAATTCGGGGCTACTTTTTAAGATGTGTACTCATTAAAATTAGATGCCATTATTGGAAGTTAGGTAATAAAGAAAAAAGTATTATATTGTGTTATTATGAAATCATGGCACCATATAAAACTGACAGTTAATTTTAAATATTATTATTTAGATCACTGAGAATTTCAATGGAGATATGAAAGAAAAGGCTCTCATTTTATAAACTTCAAGAATAAATACATATTTTAAATGCTGACATATATTATTTAAAGTATTGTTTTAATATTTTTGTTTCATATTGAACATATGTGGAAACTAATGTAGGTTTTTAATTATGGTTAATAATGCAATAAATAAACATGGGTCTGAAAATTAAACAAACAGAATTAATCAGGAATTTTAAGACTTCTGATACTTTAAAATTCTGTGTGAGAGAGTAGCTTACATTTAGAATTCAGTCAGTCATTGGGTCTTAGGTTATTTTTGAAAATAAAGACTATCATGCTACATAGAAGCTTGACTTTTCAATAATATACTTATTCTGGTTTAGCTGAATTTCATACTTTTTGTTGTTTTAAAACTATCTTTTTAGCAAAGGAGATAATGTCAAATACTTCATAGGAATTTTAAAGTATGAGTCAAGCTAGTAAAATGATTTAAATTAGTTATTTTCAAATTTATAATGAATATTTGGATACATTTTACAGGCTTGTTTCTGAAATTTTAAATTTTTTTTGAAGTACTGAATGTTAATTTATAAAAGAAATGTTTTAGCAACATTTTGAAAACTTGTAGCTAAGCCTTCTCTAGATGAATGGGCAGTCAGCATCAGTCTTAAAATTCTTTTTCAAGGCAACCAAAATTATTTTCCTGCAACATAGAAATAGTTAAAATAATGTGTATGCATTGGGTTTTCTGATGTTTGAGTTTAAAAAAAAATTGCCATATAGTCTGAAAATGATTTCATTGTCTGGGAAATACTTTTGAGATATTTTCTTTATAAATGGAGATTGAGCACCACCTGTTGGTCAAACCAATGTATTTTAATTTGTGAATTAAAAATTATTGAAGTGGTTATTACACTGGTTCATTATTGAGGTCTTATATACTATATAATTCTGTCACAATATACATTTGTTTCTAAAAGCTTCATAAAATTCACCAGAATGACTTTATTATTGTAGATTATAAAATGATCCATCTTTACTATTTAAGTTTTTATAACTTTATATTACTGAATAATAAGTTATTCTTTTAAGGAAGTGAATGGGCTTAACCTTGTGTTTATGAAGTTATTAACAGAGGTGATTATTTTATTTGCCTTAAGTGGAGATTATCAAAGTAAAGAAGAGCAATTAGACATTTTATATGTTATTATCTGTGCTAGATTTAATTTTTAAGAAAATGAAGTAATTTCTTTTTCTTTAATAACAATTCACAGTAAAAAAGTAACAGTGGCCCTGGCTGGCGTAGCTCAGTGGATTGAGCGCGGACTGCGAACCAGGCATCACAGGTTCGATTCCCAGTCAGGGCACATGCCTAGGTTGCAGGCCATGGCCCCCAGCAACCACACATTAATCTCTCTCTCTCTCTCCCCCCCTTTCCTCTCTAAAAATAAATAAATAAACAATCAAAAAAAAAAGAAGAAAAGTCAAACTTAAAAAAAAAGTAACAGTGAATTCTTGTATTAAAAGCAGCATCTACTATTTTTATAATTTTATACTTTTTATGTTGAGTGCTATATTTCATTTGAAATGGATGCTTATAATTCAAGTAGGCATTAAGAAAATAAATTATTAATTTTAAATATGCTAATTGCAATAAAATATAATTACAAATATTAGTAAAATAACCTAATTTTCTCAGAGCAAAGCAAAAAGGTGTCTGATGTCACATTTGATACTCTCAAATATATTACAATATATTTTCTTTAAGACTAGGTATACAAGGCATCTGTGATAGTTCTTCCATTAATGACTAAAGCTATGTCAGTCTTAGAAACCCTCATATATTAATAATGTAAAGTAAGTATATCAGTGCTTTTGTGTTTTAGGGAGATCGATCTTATTATTTTAAGTCATACTTCCAAAGAAGGAATTACTCCATGCTTAATATTACATGTGTGGAAGAAAGAAGTTTAAGAATCTTACATTAGTATTTTATATTTTATACTGGAAAGTAACAGATTTTTAAAATATAAAATCAAGACTTATAATGTCTTCTGTATTAGATTGTTTCAAATCATGAATCATATCACAATTCCCCTCAACTCCTGTCGCTTTTTGCTCCATCCAGTTAATGTTATCACTTCCTCCTCATCTTGTAAGCTGGAAACTTCAGACTCAGACGGGTCTCACATCTCTGCTGTCAAGTTCAGTTTTGAAGCTTTAGAAATGACTCTTCCTTCTCTCTTCTCTCCATATTCCTACCCTATTTCAGTCTTCCTCATCTCTCTGATTTTTTTCCAAAAGCTTCCTAACTGTCGTTGTTTCCAGTTTCTTTCTCATTTCACTATTGTCAGTAGCACTGAAAAGTTTTTTGTTTTGTTTTTCTACTAAAACATGTGGTGGGTCATATTAAAAATTCTTCTTTGGCTCTCAATTGCCTACCACAAATTAAACACAAATTCCATAGAATGGCCTTCACTGGGCCTTATAATCTGGTTCCAATCTTCTTTTCTAGCTTTATTTTCTCCCCTTCCCACCCCTTGAAACCAAATATTTTCTCTTTTGTGAAAAGTCACTTTTGCTCTGCTAGCAACAGGATTATATTACCAGAAGGTCTTTTTATCACTAGAAGGGTTGTTGTTTATATGTTTATAAAATATTTAAGAACTTTTTGAAAGCAGTGACTGTGTGGTGGGTTTGTTTGTTTGAATGTTGAACAAGTACAAAGCATGGTTCTTGGCACACAAGAGACTATAAACTCACAGCAAAAAGTATAGACTCTGGGGCAAGATTGCCTGGGTTCAAATTCTGCTCCTCTACTTTGTCTCCCTGGCACAGTTCACTGCATTCATCAGCCCCTAGATGTGCTTGCACGTGTGCTGTGCTTAGAATGTTGCCTAGTATGTAAATGTCAACAGATGTTGTTTTAAAAATAAAATGAACCATTTAATATATTAAAATTTATGCAAGTTCTTAAAGATTAATTTTTTACAGCAAAATATCACATTTTAAAACTATTTGAAATATTTTTTTGAGTATCTAAGAACCATTTGCCTAAAAGTTTAGTAGCTAAGAATCTTTATGTGTAAACTTTTAGTAAGTCTGTCCTTTGGAATTAAAAAAAAACATGTGTATAGGTAACTATACAATCTTTTTAAAAAGTTTTTTTTATAATATGCTAAAATAATGTCATTAACTATTAACCAAAAAATTTTTTGGAGATGCAAAGAATTATTGTTAAATAAAATAGGAAATTGGAACCATATCTTTTTTTAAGGTAGACTTTTAAATTTAAAAATGAAGACCTCGGATAGGCCTGTATTTACTTATTTTTATTAGGTTGAATATAGTAAGAGCAGTAGGTTTTAAGGGACAACTCTGGGATTTTTGAAGTAAGTTGTCCTGTCACAAAGCTTATGGCAGAAATAGACTTGTTTGTGACTCCCAAATTTAATGCTTTTGTTTTTGTATTTTCTTCCATCATTTTTAAAATATTTTATTTATTTATTCTTAGGGAAGGAAGGGAGATAGAGAGAGAGAGAGAAACATCAATGTGCGGTTGCTGGGGGTTATGGCCTGCAACCCAACCATGTACCCTGGCTGGGAATTGAACCTGCGACACTTTGCTTCGCAGCTTGTGCTCAATCCACTGAGCTATGCCAGCCAGGGCTCCATCATTTTGAATTGATTACTTTTTCATCACTTCCAGCCAAGTTCAAAGTGATTTCCTGATTTTCTTTTGCTATAAGTGGTTTTTGGTGAAATAATAGGTGGGTATATAAGGAAATGCCAAGAGAAAAAAGTGTGTGTGTGTGTGTGTGGTTAAATCTTTTCTATCAGTTAGGGATTTGTACTTACCATTTGGCATTGGTAAGATGAAGGTTAAACTATTTTTTGGGACATACACTTCTGAATCCAGACAGTTGTCCTCAAAAATTCATAAGAACATTCATAAGGAATGAGAATCACTGAGTAATGTTAACATTAGCTTAGACTGTAAATGTATTTTTAAGGAGCTTACAACTTTTTAGAATTATAAAAAGTGTATATTTCAAACAATAGAGTGAAAGGAATTTGATTCTTTGTTGGTTGGATGTTGTATTTTGTAATGTATCATTAAGAGTATACATACTGCATAATTTTTAAAAGTAGCACTAATCTTTTCTTTTTATGATTGAATGCTAATGTTAGAAATAAGGATACTTTTGGTAGTCTGTGTTACTATAATATTTTGTGTTGGCTCTGAAGTTTTTCTTATTGATCAACATACAATACTCCTGAGATAGAGCCTTACTATGATAGTATTCTTAAAGTAATTTGTGCAGGTGACAGTTAATAATTTAACTGCAAATGGCTCTGTTTACTTTCTGTATATTCTTTTGTCTTACAATTGTGAAATGCACAATTCATTTTACTTTATAAAATATAGTATGATTTCATAAACCAATGTTATTTGGGGGGTTTAATTAAATATTAAAGGATAAATATCGTTTAAAAACCTGTAGTTTTAAAGTTATATTTTATTATTTAGTGAATTGCATATTATTCCATAAAAATGGTGTGCTCAAAATCATGTAGGAATATTAAAACAGGAAATAAATATTTTAAAATTATTTTCTAGGAATAAAATTATGCTTGTGTCCATATTTGACAATATCTTTAAATTATGCTTGGATTCAGTTTTCACATTTTGCCTTAGATTAGAATGCTTTTAATTATTTCTTAAAATTAGTGTAAAATATTTCAGTTTTATGTATAACATATAAATATGCAGTATTTTACTTTGTAATGCTAATTTCTCATGGCAAGGTATAATGACTCCTACCAAGAAATATTTTAATTTTGAGGTATCAGTGATAAACATGTTTTCAGATAAATAAAAATGCAGTAATAGAAATATGCAGTGTTTATTCAACAGATTTATGTGGTGTCTAGTAAATACTGGCACTATGCTTTAAGTTTGGATATTTCCTAATTAAGTGTTATTTAGGAAGAAAAAGATATTAGTAGAGAATTAAAGTACTGTGTTATATATGCTATAATAAGTCATGATTCAGAAGTATCTTAGAGCAGTGCTTAAGTCTCCTTGGGCATTTAGAGAAGTTTTGGTGAGATGATGCTTCAGTTGGTTTACAAGGAATTGAAGGATATTTCAGGTGGATAGGAAACAGAAAACTGATTTTAGGTTGAGGAAGCAGTATGTGCAGAGGTGTGGAGGCACTTGGAGAGCAGAGCCTGGGAGAGGGGACTGTGGACTGTGAGATTGACTGGAGATCTAGACTATAAAAGCTTTTTGGATGTTATGCTAAGAATTTTGGATTTTACCCTGTAAGTGTTGGTGAGGCATTAAAGAATTTTGAGCAGGATAGTAATGTACCCACTTACATTTTTGGAAGATTATTCTGGTTGTACTGTGGAGGATGAGGGTAGAAGGACCACATAAAGAAATTACTGCTGTTGTAGAAGAAAGAGATGATGAGTGCCTGGGCTAAGGCAGTGGCAGTGAGGGTAGGCAAGAGGGTATTAATGAGGTAGAATCAGCCAGCAAGTCTGGATGATTAATTGGATTTTGGAGTTCAGAATTCTTTTTGGAGTGCTTTAGATCAACTTCTGTATTTCTAGCCTGAGCTGCTGCTCACTGACATAGGGATGGACCAATGGAAAGAGGATATAGTTTTGAAAGTGGGGTGGACTTCAGTAGTAAACTCACCATGTTTGAGATGTCAGAGAACCCTGGCTTAGGAATGGCAAAGAAGGAGGTCTCAGGATCTGAAGTCCAGGAGGTAGAGATTTGAAAAGTGAGTATACTGGTCCCAAACTTATTTCATCAGCTTTATTTTATAATTAGTTAATGATTAAAACAAGGGTAAAGTAGTGAGGGTGAAAAGAATTTAGATCTTGGGTTAGAAAAATTTTGGAAAAATAAATATCTGTGTATAGTCTCTTCTGCTTTAAGGAAACCATCAGGGATTCATTTCTACTGCCAGTAAATTTTACTTATCTGCCACCAGTTGTCTCATGTGATTAGTGGTTTTCTTAAAAGAAAGGAGAGCAGATGATGACGCAGCTGCTCTAGGTGTTTACAAATTTAGGGGATACCTAACATGTTAGTGTGTATCTGACTCACCAGGGTGGGTTATCAGTGATTTCCTATCACATGTATTAATGTTTTTCTCTGTTGGTGGTGTCCAATTTATTCGCATCTAATCATTGATAGTATTTTCTTTTATTCCTTTGTATTTTTTTTTGGCGTCATTTGTTGCTTCTTCTCTTTTATTTCTGATTATATTCTTTTGGGTCCTTTTGCTTTTTCTCTTGAGGACTTGATTAAAGGTTTATTCATTCTATTTATCTTTTTAAAGAACCATCTTTTGGTTTCATGATATTTTGTATTGTTTCTTTTAATACTCTATTTTCATTTATTTCTTCTCTGATCTTTATTATTTTTTTCCTTGGGTTTTGCTGTTGTTTTTTCCCTAGTTTCTTTAGGTGTAAGAATAGATTTTTTTGAGATTTTTTTTGTTTATTGAAGTCTGTATTGAAATGAATTTACTTTTTGAAACTTCTTTGGCTACAGATTTGGGTCATTTTGTTTTTATTTGTCTCAAGGTATCTTTTGATTCCTTCCTTGATCTCATTGTCAGTCCTTTCATTATATTGTAGCATGTCATTTAACCTTTATATGTTTGTGTATTTTTTAGCTTTCTTCTTGTAATTGATTTTTGACACCTTTGTGGTCAGAGAAGATGCTTGATATGATTTCAGCCTTCCTGAACTTGTTGAGATTTTTTGGGGGGCATGACATATGGTTTATCTCCCCAAATTTACATATTTGTTATAGAAAAATAGAAAAGTGAAGAAAAATAAAAGGACAGACAATACACATTTATTAAGAATATAAAAAGATAATCATTCATGCCCAGCTATTTTGCAGTTGATATTTCTGGCAACAAAAGAAATCATTTCAGCATTTCACCACTAGGGAAAAAAAAGAATAGACTATGGTGCTGGCCAGGTGTCTCAGTTGGTTGGCATGTCGTCCTATACACCAAAAGATTGTGGATCTGATTCCTGGTTGGGGTGCATGTGGGAGTCACTCAATCCATGTTTCTCTGTCACATGAATGTTTTTCACTCTCCCTGTCTGTTAGATTAATGAGCATATCCTCAGGTGAGGATTAAAAAAAAGGAATATACTATGTACTAAACATTTCATGTGTGTTATCTCATTTAACCCACAACATAAAATAATCATATAGATACTGTTGCTGTTTTGCACTTAAGAAAAGTGAGTCTAAGGTTGTCCTTGTTAGTAAATAGAGCCGTTCCAGTTTGCTTAACAAAGTCTACAGTATTTCCTCTCTGTTTTGGTTTTCTGTTTGTAAACTTGGTATAAATGGCACTAATAGTGAATTTACCAGACATCAGTTTCTTTTGCCCCCAATAATCATTTTTGAAATTTTTTCAGTGTTGATTCATGGAGCTTCACTTCATTTATTTAACTAAAAATTTTCAGAAAACAATGTGTGTGTGTGCATAGTTTAGAAGGTCAAAGTACGTTAGGCTCAGAGTGAAAAATGAATCCCTCCTTTTCTGTTCCACCGAGACAACTGCTTTCAAGTTTTTATTGTTGGTTTCCCCCTTTTATTTATCTCTGTATCCTCCCTTCCCAAATCCATACCACCATTATCTGACTTTTCAATTCTAATAACATAATGTCTTTCTACTATGAAAGAAAATGCTTTAGCATTTCTCCTGCTTTTCCACCACCATTTTTTTTTCTTCCCGTTTCTGGTGTATTTATATCACATTAGTATGACTATGTGAACATTTACAACAAAGCTGTGTAATTTACTATGTTCACTTTCTTTTGTCCCCTGTGTAAATTCTATTTAATAACTCTACCTCCATTTGCTTAGTTTTCTTTGTGCCACTTACTAATTCTTACCCTAAACTCTGATGACTTATAAATTCATTTCAATGACTAAACTAATACATAAACACAGGGAGTCCGCCAAAATGTTATAAAAAATCAGTGAATTAGGAAGTAGCATTAATTATTTAGTCTATCAGTTGGTGTCAAAAAAATAGATCAGCTTATCTTATGCCTGCCCTGTGCAGATCCCACAAACACTGAATAGATATTTAAAGAATTATTGGTTCATAGGGCTGCCTTAACTTCCTTCTCTATTTTTACTTATTCAACAGACATTGAACACTCACTGAGTTAAAGGAATGTAGAAGAAGGTATAGGGAATATAAATATGCAAAATACATGGTTCTACACTCAAATTGCTTACTGTAATCAGGATAGGGAAGGCTTAGAGGCAGTAAAATGCAGTGTGTATGACATGCCATGGTTTAAAGTCTGATAGTCTAGTGCTCCAATCCTGGCTCTGTAATTGTATCTTGGGAAACATTTCTTAAACTCTAAGTTCCAGCTTCATATATAAAAACTTAGATAATTGTCTTGTAATGTTGCCTAAGGATCAAGATAATAATCCTTAAAGTAACTATCACATGACATACAGGTAGGTAGGTATTCTATATTTTGGTAACTCTTAGTCCTATTATAATTATTGTATAAGATACATACATTCAGCATGGGAAAATTGAGGGGAAAAGCCTTTGTACATGGCTTCTACTTTGTAAAACTTGCACAAAGAGATACAAGTAAATGCTGCACAAAATCTTAGTGAGAGAATTTATTTCCAGATAAGGGAGGCCAGGGAATATTTTTGTGGGTAAACAGGCATTTTACAAACCATGCCCAAATGCCCATCAGTAAATGAGTGGGTCAGAACACTGTGATACATTTACACAATGGAGTATTACACAGTGGAAAGAAAGAAGGAACTCTTACCTTTTGGAACAGCACAGGTGGAACTGGAGAATTATGCTAAATGAAATAAGCCAGTTGGTGAAAGACAAATACCATATGATCTCACCAGATGCATGGAAATAAGGAATAGACTGACAGCAACCGGAGGGGAGAGGGGAGGAGGATAAAGGTAGAAAGAAGGGGAAGGGACTAGTTAAGGAATATGTATGAATGGCCCATGGACATGGACAACAGTGTGGGGATGGACTGTGGGAGCGGGGGGTGGTTGGCTGGGCAGAGGGCAAAGGGGGAAAAATTGTGACAACTATAATAGAACAATACAATATTTAATGAAAGAAAGAAAGAAAAAATAAGTTCCATATATCCTAAGACACATTTTTGTGTTTCAATATCCCTAAAGTAATGTATGCAGCAATGATGTTTCAGTTTAACTGGCAACACCTTTTCTTGGTGGTATATGAAATAGTGAGGCATCTTAGATTCAGTGAAATATAGCAGATAGGATGAGAGAAATTGAGAGAATGGCAATACCAGAGGCATGGTACTGGATTTCTGGGGGCATGAGTGTTGGCATGTATAGTCCTGCAGAAAGTTTAAGGTGAAGGAAACTTGACTTGGGGTGGTGAACACACAATACAATATACAGATGATGTACTATAGAATTGTACACCTGAAATCTATATAATTTTATTAACCAATGTCACCCCAATAAATATAATAAAAAAGAAAGAAATGAATGAAATTAAAAAAAGAAAATTACAAGTGATATTAATTCTTCTCTAAATCCAATAAAATCAGATAGTAAAAACATTTGCTTTTCTCATTTTGTAGTTAAATACCTTGGGAGGAAGAAATAGAGCGAGATGCTAGCTTGTTAAAACTTTCCCCTTCAGTTTAGTGCTTTCAAAGGTTTCAGATGAGATGAGTTTAATAAATGAAGAAATTCTGAGGGATTTAAAGAAAGCATAGATGATATAACTCCTTATATAAAAGAGGGGATGTCGGTTGTAAAGCAGTGTCATGGCTCTGCTTTCATTGATGTAAAGGCATTTATTTAAAGCAATCCTTAGTTAAAATGAAAACATGTTGCAGTGTTTAAAACAATTATAATCGAATTTTTATATAAAGATGTCCAAGGTACAATCTAAATTTCTATTATATGAAAGTCTTCTAATTGCCAATGAAAAAAATTAACCAGAATATGCTAGTTGTCTTATTTTTTATGTTTTTCAAGTGAAAGCTTTTTGTTTCTGACATTGCAGAGAAGCCTTTTCACATAAATAACCTCCCCATAAATCATTCAAAATGTCTAAGTAAGGGCCTGAATAATAATTTTTTTGAGTAGTCTGCAAATGACATCTCAGTCATTAACTACTTTAGGATGATAAAGGCATTTTTCTAACATTGAGCTTCACTCAGAAGTCTTAACTTTAGATTGGCATATGCTGTTTCCAGTGTTGTATTTGACTTGTTTGTTAGATGTCTTTTTTTCCTTAGTGAGAAATTTTGCTGTTACTTAGCTTGTCAGACATCATTATAAATAGGGGGATAAAAATCTTTGTGTTTTATACTGAGCATTATTGATCTATAAAGACTTAACAATATATTCTAAGGTTGTCATTGCTAGAAAGGACTGAGGAAGGATTAAGAAACTACATTGACAGAAGTCATCATTTTAATGACAGGCAATTTAGTTTGAGGTAAGTGAAGCAGGGAAAAGTGCAATCAATCATCACAGCAAGGATTTTCAAAAATGTTTACCAGTCTACAATGAATGTTGTATAGATCATTGAGGTCATTTGATAGCTTCTCTGAGAGTAATGTTTTCATGTTCTAACAAAGCAATTCAAGTTTTTTAAATAAACTATATGTCCATTTTCTAAAGTCCTGTTCTTCCTCTACTTATTCCATAATAGTCACTATGGAAAACAATATGGAAGTTCCTCAAAAAATTTAAAAATGGATTACCATATATTCCAGCAATTCCACCTCTTGGTATTTATCCAAAAGGAGCAAAAACTCTAATTAGAAAGGATATATATATCCCCATGTTCATTGCAACATCATTTAAAATAGCCATTTGACCTTCAGTATGAACCTATGAAGTCTGTGCTGTTATTAGCCACATTTTATAGATGAAGAAACTGAGTCACAGAGAAATTAATTTCTCAAGGTCACATGGGTAGTAAGTGGTGGGCAGCCAGAAACCCATGTTCTGGTATCTGTCAGGAGTTCTTAATTAATGCTTTCTCACTAATGGTTTCTCATTAGTGAGTCCTTGGAAGATTTTTCCCAACTGGGTCAAAGGTACACCATGAAGTATTAAGATGCCACAATCAGATATATTAGCAAAACTTCACATTTTTTACTGAGCCTCTCTGAGCATGTTATTTTATTGTTGTTTTATAGTTATATATTGGCAGGTATATCCCAACTCATAAACCAGAAATTTGTGCTCAAGAAGTTGACTGTAAAAATATTTTTCAAGATGGAGGCCCATCCTTCACAGTGTTTGTGTGTTGTAGCACCTTTTATTTATTTTTTTTAGTGTGAATCTTTGTTGTAATGAAGAGAACTCCTTATGGCTTGGCCAGGTGTCAGCGACTCACCTGCTATCTTGACCTGTTTTGTTCTCTGTGCATGTGTTTGTGTGTGTGCATGTGAGTTCCTCAACCTCCTACCAGATTACTGAATAAGTAGAGGAAGAATGGAAAAAGCATAAGAGAGCCCAGACATATTTCATGAAGTATTGCTGGGTTTTGCAGCAACTTCTCTCCATTTCAGTGCTCTTTGCCTCAGCAGTGATCCTTGTCTGGCTAGGCTTTGAGCCTGGAACTTAGAAGGTGCTTAATAAACATGTGATGAATAAACATAAATGAACGGATGAAATGAATGTTCTCTTTAGCTTGTAGCTTTTTTCCTCACCACAAACAGATATTGGGTGGAAACTGGGGGAAGAAGAAGCAGCTGCCACACAGGAATGTGACTTGGACATTTATAGGATTAATGGAGAAGATAGATAAGAACGAGGGAAGAAAGCTTCAGTTTTAGAGGCTTATTTATTTATTTATCTTTATTGTATTATATTTCCACTACCATTTAGTCCCCATAGACCCCTCTCACCCCAGCAGTCACCACACTGTTGTCCATGCACATAAGTCCTTTTTCCTTTTTACTCAGTCCCTCCATCCTGTCACCTTTGCCTGCCCCAGCTGTTGCCTGCTCTCCATCTGAGTCTGTCTCCGTTTTCCTTGTTAGTTCAGTTAGTTCATTAGATTCCACTCCTATGTGGAATCTATCTGGTATCTATATGGTATCTATCTTTCTCTGACTGGATTATTTCACTTAGCATAATGTTTTCTAGGTCCATCCATGCTGTTGCAAAGGGTAAATTTTCTTTTTTATGGCTGAGTGTTATTCCATTGTGTAAAATGTTCCATTGTTGTTTTATCTACTCATCTACTGATAAGACAATTGGGCTGCTTCCATATCCTGGTGATTTTAAATAATGCTGCAGTGAACATAGGGGTACTTATATTCTTTAGAATTAGTGTTTTGGGTTCCTTCAGATATATTCCCAGAAGTGGAATAGCTGGGTTAAAACGTGGATCCACTTTTAATTTTTTGAGGTGTCTCCATACTTCTTTCCACAATGGCTGCACCAGTCTACATTTCCACCAACAGTGCAAAAGGGTTCCCTTTTCTCCACATCCTCACCAGTGCTGGCTGTTTGCTGATTTATTGATGATGGCCATTTTTACAAGTGTGAGATGGTATCTCATTGTGGTTCTTATTTGAATTTCTTTGATGATTAGTGACATTCAGCATCTTATCATATGTCTATCAGCCATCTGTACATCCTCTTTGGAGAAGTATCTCTTCAGTTCCTTTGCCCATTTTTAATTGGGTTGTTTGTTTTTTTGGTGTTGAGTTTTATAAGTGCTTTATAAATTTTGGATATTAACCTGTTATTGGATGTATCGATGAATATGTTCTCCCATTCTGTGGGTTGTCTTTATTTTGTTGATAATGTGGTGTGCAGAACCTTTTTAGTTTGATGTAGTCCCATTTGTTTATTTTTTCTTTTGTTTCCCTTGCCAGGGGAGGTATATCCAATAAAAAATTTCTGAGCAATATCCAAAATTTTGCTGCCTGTGCTTTCTCCTACAATTTTTATAGCTTTGAGTCTAACATTTACGTCTTTGATTCATTTTGAATTTGTCCTTGTGTGTGGTGTAAGATGGTGGTCTAGTTTCATTTTTCTGCATGTATCTGTCCAATTTTCCCAACACCATTTATATAATAAACTGTCTTTAGCCAATTGTATGTGCTTGCTTCCTCTGTCAGATATTGATTGACTATAAAGGTGTAGGTTTATTTCTGGGCTCTCTCTTCTGTTTCATTGATCTATATGTCTGTTTTTATACCAATACCATGCTGTTTTGATTACAGTAGCCTTATAGTGTAGTTTGATATTAGGCAGCATGATTCCTCCTACCTTTATTGTTCTTCAGATTGCTGTTGGTATATGGGGCCTTTTGTGGTTCCATATAAATTTCTGAAATATTTGTTCTAGGTCTGTGAAATACATCATTGGACCCTTCCTTAATAGGAGTTGCATTGAATCTAGGTTGCTTTTGGTAGCAGGGACATTTTAATGATGTTAATTCTTCCTATCCATGAACATAGTATGTGCTTCCACTTATTTGTATCTTCTTCAGTTTCTTTCTGCAATGTCTTATAATTTTCCATGTACAGGAGGTCTTTTACATCCTTGCTTAGGTTTATTCCTAGGTATTTTATTCTTCTTATAACAATTGTCAATGGGATATTTTTCTTAATTTCTCTTTCTGTTAGTTCATTATTGGCATATGAAAATGCAACTGATTTCTGGATATTAGTTTTGTATCCTACTACTTTGCTGAATTCATTTATCAGTTCTAGTAGTTTCTTGGTGGAATCTTTGGGGTTCCCTACGTACAGTATCATGTCATCTGGAAATAAGGACAATTTTATTTCTTCCTTTCCAATTTGGATGCATTTTTTTCTTCTTATTTTCCAATTGCTGTGACTAGGACTTCCAGTACTATGTTGAATAAGAGAGGTGAAAGCAGTCACCCCTGTCTTGTGCCCAATCTGAAAGGGAATGCTTATAGCTTTTGCCCATTGAGTACAGTGCTGACAGTGTGTTTGTCATATGTGGCCTTTATTATGTTTAGGTATGTTCCCTGTATTCTAACTTGGCTGAGAGTTTTGATCATAAATGGGTGCTGGATTTTATCAAATGCTTTTTCAATATCTATTCATATGATCATGTGGGTTTCATCCTTCATTTTGTTTATTTAGTGAATCACATATTGATTTGCGAATGTTGTACCAACCTTGCATTCCCAGAATAAATCCCACTCTATGATCTTTTTGATGCATTGCTGTAATTGGTTTGCAGTTTTTTTTTTGTTGAGGATTTTAGTGTCTATGTTCATCAGGGATGTTGGCCTATAATTTTCTTTCTTTGTAATGTCTTTATCTGGTTTTGGAATTAGGATAATGCTGGCCTCGTGAAATGAGCTTGGGAGCCTTCCCTCTTCTTGAATTTTCTGAAATAGTTTGAGAAGGATAGGTGTTAATTCTTCTCAGAATGTTTGGAAAAATTTATTTGTGAAGTCATTTGGTCCAGCACTTTGTTTGTTGGGAATTTTTCAATTTCATTAGGTGTAATGTCTATTCAGATTATCTGTTTCTTCCTGATTTAGTTTTGGAACATTGTATGTTTCAAGGAATTTATATTTCATCCAGGTTGTCCAGTTTGTTGGAGGATAGTTGTTCACATTATTTTTTAAAAATCCTTTGTATTTCATTGGTGTCAGTGTTATTTCTCCTCCTTCACTTTTGATTTTATTTACTTAGATTCTTTCTCGCTCTTTTTTTTTTTTCCCAATGTGTGGTTGCCTCTCACACCCCCTACACTGGGAACTTCGCCTACAACCCAAGCAAGTGCCCTGACTGGGATTCAAACCAGTGACACTTTGATTTGTAGGCCAGTGCTCAATCCACTGAGCCATGCCACTAGGGCCTCTTTTTTTTCTTGATGAGTGTGTTTAAAGGTTCGCCCACCTTGTTTATGTTTTCAAAGAACTAGCTCTTGGATTATTTTATTGGTTCACTAGAGGAAGTGAGACTATCAGGTGTCATGATTTCTACATGATTTGCTTAGCTATAGGCACTGATTTTTATTAGCTATATTTTTCCTGTTGCTGTTCTTTTCTCTTAAAATTTTTTATGTTGTCCTCTTTTAGAAAATCATTTATCTTCATCATTTCTACTCACTGCTGGCTTGGATGTATTTACTGGGAAGGGAGGAGCATGCATGAGCACACCAGGAGGGGCTGGAGCGGGGAGGAGAGGGGAACAGAAGGATGCTTACTAAGAATAAATAGATGTGGGGGCAAATTTCAGCAATCTATTGTTCTTTATTTTTGTGTGATGTCTCCCTTCTAGTAATATTAAAGGGGATATAGGAGAAAATAACTTAATAAAATACTGTTAACTTAGAACTTTATATAAACTTCATACTGAGAGAGGAAGTTTTTCATGGCATTTATTCTCAAAGTATATGGCTAGTGAACATTCTGTTTCTTTGGTATTAATAGATAAATTTCCTTGGGAACATTCAGTTTTTAAAAACAATCTAAAGTTCTGCTCCTTTTTTTTTAGCATGGCTGTTAAGTGCATGACTTAGTTATGTTTGAAAGTGTGCTAGTGAAGTACCCTCTTATCAGCCTCCCTTTTCATTCCCTCTGTTTTCAGTGGAATGGAGGGCAAAGACTATCATTTTTTTTGGTAGTTTGTCTACAGATATGGAGAGTTTTTCCATATTTAAGGCTCCCTTTTCCTTCTTCAGAGCTTCTACTGTTTTCTTAGAATCTAACCCTTTATATGATAACACGCCTGGCATCCCTCCTTTTCACTTCCCATTGATGTCTCCTAGATGCTTGGAGGTCATTTACTTCTCTTTTTAAATTAAGTTTATTGGGGTGGCATTGGTTATTAAGATTATATAGCTTTCAAGTACATTTCCATGACACATGATCTGTGCATTGCACCATGCACCCACCCGCCTCAGTCAGATCTTCTGCCACCTTACATTTGACCCTCACCCCCTGTCCCTCTGGTAACCGCTGTAGTGTTTGCATTTACAAATATTTGTTTGTCTTTCTTGTTTGTTCACTTGTTGCTTTCAGGTTCATATCCCACACATGAATGAAATCATGGTTTTTAACTTTTTCTAATTTATATCACTTAGCATGATATTCTCAAGGCCGTCTAATATCTTTTAATCTACATGTTTAGAAACTTTGTTTCAAAGTTGCTGAAGAGATATTTTAGCTTTGGATACTTGATGCTGCTGCTTTTGGGGGGCAGGATCCGCCTAGTCTCACACTGAGGGGTCTGTAGCTGCACTACTTTATACTGACACTTTTAGGAATAATAGGGTAAAACGCATTTCATGGCAGTACCAATGTTTTCATTTAATATTTCCAGTGATAAAGTAACTTGGTAGAAAAACCCCTGATTTTAAAGATTTTGGCTAACATTATTCTTTCAATATCTAGTCTGTGGAAGTACAATCTTAGGTACTGGAGATTCAGATATAATGGTTCTCTTTTTTGGAAGATCTTATTTTGTGCAGGTGGTGTAAGCAGGGTGACGGAGGTGAGGAGGAGATCCAGTACCCATATTTTCATATTTTTTACCTCACCTCAGATTGCTAAATGTGTGGGGAGTCAAGATTCTTCTTTTGTGTGACAAGTGTATGATAATGCCAGGCCAATGCTGACATTAAAATAAATAAAAATAAATTTGATGGAGGAGGGATAAATAGGCAGATTGCAGAGGATTTTTAGGGGCGTGAAAATAATCTGTCTGGTAACATAATGGTGGATACATGTCACTATACATCGTCTAAACCCCCAGAATGTACAACGCCAGGAGTGAGCCCCAAGGTTGGGACTTTGGCTGATTATGATGTGCCAGTGTAGGGTCATCAGTTGTAACAAATGTATAGGGCTCGCCAAAAACTTTGTTTAGTTTTTTTCTGTAGGATGGCTCTCATAGTGCTAAGTTGTCTTTAACTTCATTCAAAACAATATCGTTACATTGTATCATGACAGTTGTCATGTCAGCCTGCTTATCAAAGAGCTTATTTAAAAGAGCTCATCAAAATTGGTGAATTTTGTTCAGTCATTTTAATATCAAAGATGGAGGAATATATGTAACATTTTTGGCATATTATTTTTTATTTCAAGAAAGGTAAAAACATGCCCCCCTCCAAAAGAAAAAAAGATTCGTGCAGGGTATAGAGAAGGTGCTGTGACTAACCAAATGTGTCAAAAGTGGTTTGCAAAGTTTCTTAGAACTATTGACATTTTGGCCAAATAATTCATTGCTGTGGGGCTGTCTGAGATAGCTGATATACCCAAATATCCAGAGCAATAAAGATATTGATGAAAATTAAAAAAATATGTCTTTTCTTTAATGAAAAAAGCTAACTGGACTTTTTGGCCAACCCAACACCACACTCCAGGGGTGTGCTGCTAATGGGGAGGCTGTGCACGTGTCCAGGTGGGAGTGATTTAGGAAATCACTGTGCTCCCCTTTCAATTTTGTTGTGAACCTAAATCTGCTCTTAAACAATGAAGTTTTAATAAAAAAAGGAAGTCATGCATTTCTTCATCTGTATCCAATACAGCTAAGTCTGATGAAGTTAGAGCTATTGGGTGTATTATTTACATTAAATTCTTCAGATTCTTTCTGTCTTGGATAAATCTAAGACAATAGTTTCAGCCCTTTTGCTCTGATCTCACATACACTAAGATTGAAAACCTTCATAACAGTATAAGAAAATATACATTCCAAAGCAACTCAATTCATACAATCAATTTTAAAGTCTTTTAATTAAAAACCTATAAAAGTTATAACATGTAATAATGATATAAACCTTTTTTGAGTAGTGTTTATATATCTTTAAAGAAAATGAATTTCTACTCTCAGTCATTTTCTAGGGGTTGAATTCTAGCCTTTTAGTTTGATACTTAAAAATAAATTCAATATAGTTCTGATTGAACAGTTTATCAGTGAAGGAGTGAAGAATCAGGCTTTCTGCATTGACTGACATATTGTGCCAAATGTCTGGTGCAGCTGAGAAGAAAACCACGAGAATTTATATAATCTAAAGTTCTGGTCCTTTTCTGATAACGCTGAACCACAGCCGTTTCATAGTTACAGATTTGCCTTTAAACCTTATACTTCGAGTGAGATAAAGTGCTTTGAAAGTAAAAAAGGGAAAGTGCTAGGTGAAGTTAGGTATAAAGCCATGGCACATTTGCACATGTGTGCACAATACATACCCCACTCCATTAAAACTGTTGCTTCTTTGGAATTAAATGAAAATAGACCATTTATTTATGATTTACTTATGAGCTGCTTATCCACTTTATGAGTTTTTCAGGTTTTCCTCTACCTACCTGTAAACCTCTGGTTTTTCTTTTTTAAATTATTTATTTATTTATTTTTAGATAGAGGGGAATGGAGGGAGAAAGAGAGAGAAATAACTTCGATTGTTGCCTCCTGTGTGCTCCCCGACTGGGGACTGAATCTGCAACCCAGGCATGTGCCCTGCCTGGGAATCAAACCACCAACCTTTTGCTTTGTGGGATGACGCCTAACCAACTGAGCCATAGCAATCAGGGCTAAATGTTGAGTTTTTAAAATAAAATTTTAAAAATGTATTTGAAACAGAAAGGACATGATCAGTGATTCTTCATAACATCTTAGAGTTAGTTCTCCACTAAAGGTTACTTCTCTTTTAAGCCTGCCATATAGACAAGCTCTAGTCATTTTTTTATCCTTTGTCTTCTTTATCCAACTTTGTCTTCATGTGGTTTGTTTATATATGCACCTGCACACCCACCTGTATTCTATGCTTGTCTTTTGGTTTAATTATAAGTGCTCTGGTGTAGGTTACTGTAGCATAGTGCCTGCCCCAGAGCAGGCACAAGATATTTGTTGAACAAAGCATAGTTATGGGAAGCAATTTTTTTCATTTTATAGAAATGGAAATCCATACTTAAAGAAAACATTACCAAGGTTACATTATTATTAGTAGGGTTAGGATTAAGTAACACCCTGGATCTTATAATGTACATCTTGAACACTGACAATTTACTTAATTGAGAATTTCCAACCATTTATATTTGTTAATCTCTGCATAAACTAGAAGTTTAATACTTTGTGGTTGTATATTTCATAGTGGAGTTTTCATTTTTTACTTATTTTTTTATCCTCACCCTAGGATATGCTTATTGATTTTAGGGAGAGGGTGAGGGAAGAGGTAGAGAAATATTGATGTGAGCGAGAAACATTGATCAGTTATTTGTCTTTCCTAAAGGCCCTGACCAGGAATCAAACACACAACCTTTTGGTTTGCTGGATGATGCTCCAACCAATGGAGCCACAATGGCTAGGGCTCATAGTGGAGTTTTTAAAATTTATGCCTGGTAGTGAAAATCCGGCCATTTTATAAATGTCTTTTCTAGAGCATATCTTGGAAATACTGTCTTTGCTATGTTGGGGAAAAAATATTTTAAACTTGACTCCCTTCACTCATTTTGCCTGTGGTAACCAGCAATCTGTTCTCTTTATCTATGGGCTTTTTCCCTCCTCTTTGGAGAAGGCTGTGCATAGCTGTTTTAAAAATATTAGATTTTTGACCTGGCTGGTGTGGCTCAGGGGATTGCATGCCAGACTGCAATCCAAAGGGTCACCAGTTTGATTCTCAGTCAGGGCACAGGACTGGGTTATGGGCCAGATCCCCAGTAGGGTACATGTGAGAAGCACCCACACATTGAAGTTTCTCTCCCTCTTTTTCTCCCTCCCTTCCCCTATGTCTGAAAATAAATAAAATCTTTTAAAAAAGAGTCACTTAAAAATAGTTTTTTTTGTTATATAACAGAATTACATTGAAAAATATTTTCAAATATTTAGATTTCTGTGTGTTAATTTAGAACTTTGGAATAACAGTAGAGTGAACATTTTAGAAATCCAAATTTAAAAACATTTTCAAGGTTGCATTTGCAAGTTTTATTTAATAAATTTATAGTCCATACCTAACTGGAAAAATAAGTTTAGGTGTATACATTATGCAGAATTTTCTAAAAATATTTTGAATACACACCTGTAGATGTTTGTTTTAGTATATATAATATAATGCCAAGTATACAAAGTATTGATTATAGCACTAGTTTTTATTAATTCAGGTTTTCATTATTTTTATTTAGGATAACAACTAGATTTTTAATGAATCTGTAAATAATTTTTACTGATAAGTGGAAGATCCTGAAAACATTATGCTAGTTTTTAAAAAAGTTTACTAATAACTTAATGTTAAATACTTTTAATAGTAAAAAAACCCCTGCCTTTTTAAACATTTTTTTTGTGGAAATCATAAATAGTTGCAACTTACTATCTAACAGTTAGAGTTATTAAAATTATTTTTCCATTTTCAAACATTAAAGTTAGTAGTGTATTCCCTATTAATAGTTGTACCTTACTTAAAGCTACAGTGTGAGATTTCAAGCAAATTTCAGTTCAAATTTTCAAATCTTGAAAACATTCATATTTTTTACCTATGCCTCAACTCTACCACACTAATCTATCATGTTCTAAAGTTGAGAACTTGAAAGATTTGGATTAGTTTGCCTCTGCAAGAGAAAGCTGGAGGATATCTGAGTATTTATATGTGAAGGGGAATACTGCATTTCTGTTGAAGTTAAACTTGATTTCAGTCTTGAACCTTGCTACTTGAAGTGTGATCTGAGGACAAACAGCATACAGTCAACTAACAAGGCAAACTAACAAGTTTGTTAGAAATCAGAGTCTGCATTTTAACAAGATGTGGTGTGTATGCACATTAAAGTTTGAGATGCTCTGATTTAGAAAAAGCTGGTCAAACAAAAATGAAAACAGGGCCTGACTTTAGGATGATTAAATGTTGTTTTCCAGAGATTAAGGTATTTAATAACAGTGCAAGTTCCATGAGTCCTAATAGAAGTAAGCATATTACTGTATATGTGAGCCCTGAGAACGGTGTTTGCTTTAGTCATCTTTTAATGACTGACACGGAGACACACAAAACAGTTGAGCATTGGAAAATCACAAGCAGGATCTGTAGTATGTTTTGATTTTATTCATTAAATCATTATAAAATGGTATTGGGTTGAATATGCACTAGATATAAATGGGAATACTTGAGAAGACGTAGTTTTGGCTATGATGGCTTTTGGTTTCTGTCATTTGAAAATGTGTATGTAAGGGGTGTCCACCCTTTTGGCATCTCTGGGCCACACTGGAAGAAGAAGAGTTGTCGGGGGCCACACATTAAATACACAAACACTAACGAACACTGATGAGCAAAAAAAGGTCCGTGCATAATTTTTGTGGTATCAACCACCACAGATAAGCAAAAAAGTCCTCACATAATAACCATAATTGTGCAACTGCCCTTTCCGTAATGTTTTAGAATCATGGAGCAGGTCCCAACCAAGTGTGCAATTGTTAATATAGAAAATGTACATATCCAAGTAATAAAACTTAGTCTAAAACTTAGTAATAAAACTAAGTAATGTTTTAAGTAAATTCATGATTTTGTGTTGGGCAACACCCCTGGTATATATGGTTAATTGGGACAATTATATAGATTTAAGACTTGAATTAATACCTTTAAATGTCAAATTGAAAGTCCTTTGCTACAGATGAGCAGAAATAGTTTTATTCTTTTCTCTGATTAGGTAGAATGATAAATCAGTATTTCAAGAAATAAGGAAATATTTCTTAGTTTAGTTATATCATCAAAGCAACTAAAAGAGCAATGAAATAATCAGTGTCCAAACATGAAAACAGAAAAAATCTTTAATGTAGACAAATCATTGATAAAACAAAATTCTAAATTATTCTGTTGCTTTTTCTAAATAGAGTTCTGTGTTCATGACAGTATTAATTAATATAATAGTTTTAAAATAGAAAACAAATTTATGGATCATGGATAGAAGAAATATGACTTTGACCCTATGACAATGTCAATAAAAATTGAAATGTATTTCTTAACTATTGCTATAATTTTTATGTTAATAAACATAAAACATTACATAGCATTAGGAAATGTAAACTAGGGAAGTAGAAAATAATTGCATTAGGAAATGTAAACTAGGGAAGCAGAAAATAATTGCCTGGTTTTTCATCTTTCATTGACATTAGAATAATTATAACTGATACTCTGATACTAAGATTTGTTCTGGTGAAGTGACTGTGTTGGGTCAATAAACCTGGCAAGGCTGAGAGAGCTGATCTCTTCTCTTGACTCAGCCTTGAACCTTTTTCAGAAAATGAACATCTGTTTAGAAAGGCATCCAGATAAAAATCTTGAATAGTTTCTAATTCACTTGTGTCATAAAATTTTAACTTATTTTGAATTGAAATCCCTTTATTTTAATTTTAAGCCTCTTTATTTTTCTAAATTTAAAAACATTGAAACGCAGAGCCAGCATAGAGACTGGGGTCATCTTGTTATTTTACTTGGTACAATGATTCATAAACTTGACAATATTTTTGCCTACTTTCTCTACACTTTAAATAATTTTAGTTCTATCATTGGCTTTCTTTTTATCTTTTGACCATTTTGACCATCTGGGACAGTGCACTCTTGAATATTTTGGGTGCTCTTACATGTTTTGGTACAAAAGTAACTCTTGTCTTAATGATTCAGTTGGGACCAAATGAGTTAAGTGGAAAAAAGTTGTTATATGAAGAAAAATGGAGAGATTCTTTAAAAGAAACACTCTACAATGAATAATGAAATTTTCTTTCCATATTGGGTCATTTGTTCAAAGAAGATAATTTTCTCTTTCTCCCTAATTATGGTTTTTGAAGAGTTATGTGTCACAAACACTTTGGCAATCTGGTAAAGTTTATGAAAACTTTCTCAGGATAATGTTAAAATACATACATATGTGAAACTACATAGATGCATGCTTCTTTTAAAATGTAGTAATGGCTAATAACTCATACTTTTGAAATAGTCATGAACATTAATGCTATTTCAAGATACCTTCAACAACTGTGATGTGATATGGAAACACCTGGGATTGCTACTGGTGACAATTGCTGTGGGTTGCTGCCTAATACATGATTAAAGTAAGTGCTAAATAGAGGAAAGTGAGAGGAAAATGTAATAGAAGTTAGGAACAGTAAATAAAAGCTTCTGAATATAAAAATGTAATTTATTTTCCCCTCCAAATTTGCGAATTCATTAGAGTCTATGGATTCTATGATCAGAAGACCCGTTTACTCATCTGACAACCTTGCTCAACTCTCTTATGAAAATTGTGGGGGGTTTTTTTAGGTGGATATTTATATCATCTAAAAGTAATGATTTTCCCTTTCTTTCCGATCATTAAAAATGTTCTATTTCTTTCTGTTTTATTTTGACAAAGACCTCAAGAACTGAATTTAGCAGTAGTGATGCTTGTAGTCTCCTTTCTCTTATTCCTGATCTGGAAGAGAAAAATGGCTGTACATGAAATATAAAGTTTCATGTCAGTTTTTGCTATATAGGTATTCTTTGGAATCCAAGATTACTTACAGCCTGAATTTAGATAGTTACTTGGTAGAGTAAGGTGATTTCAGTTTATTGTTGATATATGGTTCATGAATTTTGGATAATGAATGATGAGAGCTAAGGCAGTAAGGAAAATTGAAAACTGAAAATTTATTTGCAATTATTTTGCTACTGCATTTCACTAGCAGGGGTTCAGCTAACTTTGGATGGAAAGTATCCCTGTACAGATTATACCAATTTAAGGAAGTTCTCTTCTATTTTTAATTTGTTAGGGCTTTTTATAAAATTGTAAATAAGTAATGCACTTTATCACATGCTTTTCCTGTATTAATTGAGCTAATAATATGATGATATTTAACCATTTAATTATGTCTGGTTTTGAAATAAGGATTCCATTAATTAGACTCCTAAAGTGAGCTGGGAATTTTCACACACTTTCTATTTGCTGGTACTACTTGTATTATAAGGCCATTAATGTTTCGTAAAAGTTTATTAAAACCTCTTTGTGGGCATTGAACTTTTTGAAAAGGGAGTTTTGATTACCATTTAAATTTATTTCATGCTTTATGGTACATTCAATGGCTCTGTTTCATCTTTTGCCAATTCTGGCAGTATTTTTCTAGGAATTTATCCACTTTATCTTGACTTTCAACTATTAGCCTATATGTAGTATTCAGTACTCCCACCTTTCATTCTCTATATTGCTTCTTCATTCTGTCCCCCACCTCACCTCTGTCTCTGATGAAATGTGTGTCAATACCTGGTAATATTCTTCATCTTCAGAAAAAGCAACCTTTGTTAATCTCATATTGCTTTTGTTCAGTATTTTGTTGATTTGTACTCTTTATTCTTTTCTGCCTTCTTGTTCTTATAAGATTGTTTTTTTTGCTTCTTGTTGTTTAGGGGTTTCTTTTATTTTACTTTGTGTTTAGTTTAGCTTAGTTTGTAAGACAATAACAGATAAGACATTCAGTAAGCCTTATATCCTTATATTTACATTATCTTCCTGATTTCTCTCTTTCTTTCTTTCTTTTTTTTAAATTTGAGTACCTCTCTAAGAAAGTTTTCAGTTTGGGTCTTTGTGAGGTAAACCTTTTGTTCCCTGATATGCTGGAATAATTTTATTCTGCCCTTACCAACAATTTGGCTTAATATACAGTTCTAGAGTTCAAATTATTTTCCTCCAATACTTTAAAATGTTACTATACGTATTGTGTATCCAGTGTGGTTCCAAAGTTTACCTGCTTTCTTTCTGGAAGCTTTAAAAATTTTGTCTTTTTTTCCTTTTTAATTTAAAATTTAACCATAATGTGTCATGGTATAATTTCTCTTATTTGTCCTGTTAGAGATACCTTTCATTCTGAGATATTTCATCTTTAGTTCTGTAACATTTCTTTTGAGTATTCTGTCAAAGATTTACTTTGTCTCTCTCTCTCTACTTACCTCCCCACCCCCCATCCATTTTTCCTGAGACACTGATTATCTGGATGTTCACACATCTGCTTCTATTTGTTGGCTTCTTT
Source organism: Phyllostomus discolor (assembly GCF_004126475.2). Taxonomy (NCBI): domain Eukaryota; kingdom Metazoa; phylum Chordata; class Mammalia; order Chiroptera; family Phyllostomidae; genus Phyllostomus; species Phyllostomus discolor. Next base: position 71,950,735 of record NC_040905.2, on the reverse strand, counting down.
TTCATGTTATTATATCTTAATTTTTTCTATTGCCTTTTAAGAAGGATCACCAGGGTGATTTTCTAAATCAATAATTCATCCTTTACTTAGATCCATCCTGCTGTTTATTTTGTCTACTGAATTTTTATTACAGCTGTTATGTTTTTATATCAATATTTTAAATTATTTTTTGCCCATGCTTTAGGCTTCCGATTCTTAGGTTTATTGTGCTTATTTTAAATTATTGGTACATTTATTCCAGTAATTCTGCTTCAGCAGATACATACAACTCCTTCAATGAAAGGGAGTCCAAATTTTTAATTGTGTACGTGCAAGATTGTGTAATACTGATATTGATGAAATGACTGGAGCAGGTTGGCCAGCCAGGATCTCTGGGCATTGGGCAAGAGCCGTATCTGTCCTCATCCAGGCTGTGGTTTGGGGCCCCCTAGTGGTCATTGCCTCCTTTGGTTTAAATTTCCATCGGTGCAATTAATTTATCTTGGTAATCTCCAAAACAGCAGCAGCAATAATTTTCTGACACAAATTGTCTCTCATTTTGAGGGCTTGATTGGAATGGTTAATCTTGGAGGAATTTGGGAGTATAGGAACCCATTCTCTTTAACCCTGCTTCTAGAAACAGTGTTGAGTGACATGGCTTTGCCTCCCTTTCTCTTCTGATCTTTCGCCCTTTCCTCACTCCAGCCAGTGGAAAGGGAAATCAATGTTTTATGTTTAGATTTGCGTTCATTTAATTGTTGATGTTCCTCACAGTTGTCTAAGTACCTGGATTTTTAGATCTGTTTTTATTCCCAGGGTGTGGCTACTCTGTCTCTTAATGTGAATTAGGCAGGGCTGTAGGTTAGCTTCTGGTCCTTGTCAACCTGGCATTGAACTCCAGGCACCGCTGACTTCCTATTGACCACTCATTGCCTCTTCTCTAACTAGTGATTTCACCCACCCCTCACAAGAAAATCTACGCTGCCCGGTGTGACCCTGTTGATATTAACAACCAGACCTTTGCTGCCAAGGTTCTGTGGTGTGGTGTTAGTGTTTGCTTTCCTTGTCTCAGAGGGGAAGCAAGAGGAGCATTGGAAGGTTTTCAAAAAATGTGTTTTCTCACATCCTGGGCTGCAGCACCCTGACTCCAACATACAGTTTTCTTTTTGTTTGTCTGCTTTTTATTTGTTTTTAAGTTCCTGGTGAGTACTTTACTCACTGAGCTACAGTTTCTCCAGGATTGATTTTTGCAGATGAAGCCAATAGTGGAGAGAGTTTACCATGTTGATAGGAAGGAGAAAATAAACTACCTAGTAGGTAACTACAAGGCAAATTTCATCTTAGCCCAGGTTGAAAAACCATTAGTCTCAGTTGGTAAATTTAAAAATAGTATTTTATTGCATTGTATTTTCTGGTAATTAAATCTTGATTTCAATAACTATTGAAAAAAGTTTCCTTTTAGGGTACTCTCAGTATCCTTATATGATTCTTTTATTTTGGGGATTATTTTTGCCTTTTATTTTGTCTTGCTTTGTGTTTTTTAAATCTCATCATCACATTGTGACACTGAGAAATTGAAAATGCCTTGGACTTCTTACATGCTCTCACTTTTTATAGCAACAACATTTTACAAAGTCATCTTACATATCTTAATCATTTCTAACTGACATTGTGTGGAGGAAACTGTAATGCTCGCAGAGGTCGAGTTTGTTGGACGTAATGACACAGCCAGTAAAGAATGGTGAGCCGAGGATGTGAGTCCAGGGCCAGCTGCAGTTCTAGGGTTCTATGTGCTGCACTACAGCTGCATACTTTTTTACATCAGAATCCTCTGAATTCTTTGAAACTATGCTCAATTCTAATTTTTCAAGTAAAATGAGTTTTACACTTTTTATTGTTCAGAAACTTTTAAGTCAAGATTTCCACAAGCCCACATATTCCATATTCAAAGGAATTTTTGATGGATTTTACTATATATATTTTTAAACCAACATACTTGCTTTGTACCTGACTTCCTCCTAGAAGAAATATCGCTTCAATTCCTGATCCTCATGGCTTTAAAAAAAGTGTTTATTCTTTCTTTCCTCCAGTTCAAATTATGATGTGAAAATAGTTTATAGTAGCCAAGGACTTATTGTTGGGGGAAAAAACGTGCTACTTTTAAATTATAGAAAGTTGTTACTTCTGTATTTGCTTCCTGTACTTCCTTCAAAATATGTAGCTTCTGGATGTAGCATATTATGTTTAGTTTTTCTCTTGGTTATTAGGATTTAATTTGTGTCATTGGAATTTCTTTTAAATTCTATGTGTGTTACCACTTTAAGAATACTGTATATTCTGAGCAGACTCTTCTGTTGGTTAGCTTTCCACCACTAGATTATAGGATTCTAGAGTGTTTTAGCAGAAAAGAAATAAAAGGTCATCTAGCCTGATTTCCTTGATTATATCTGAGCAAATGGAAAGATTAAACAACTTGGTCAAAGCAAAATGAGGGTCCCATACTTCCTGACTCTACCCCTAATTCTTTACAGTATACCACATAATTTCCTAACAAATGGTAAGCAAGAATTTTGTATTTTTTATTTGAATCTGTGCTTTTGTTGGAATCACACATTATTTTTCTTTTCTTTTTTTTTTTTTAAAGAATTTTATTTATTTATTTTTAGGGAGAGAAGGGAGAGAGAGAGAGAGAGAGAGAGAGAGAGAGAGAGAGAGAGAGAGAGAGAGAGAGAGAGAGAGAGAGAGAAACATCAATGTGCGGTTGCTGGGGGTTATGGCCTGCAACCCAGGAATGTACCCTGGCTGGGAATCGAACCTGGGACACTTTGGTTCCCAGCCCGAGCTCCATCCACTGAGCTACGCCAGCCAGGGCGGAATCACACATTATTTTTCTTTTCAACAACTGACTGCTTCTTTACTACCTTCTCCCCCACCCCCCACAACATATGAAAGGGTAGAAAGAGGAAGAAAAGGGAGCTAACATTATGAAGTTCCTTCTAAATTCCTGCCCTGCCTTAATCTGCTTTGGCTGCCATACAAAGTACCATAGATTAGATGTCTTAAACAGCAGAAACTTATTTTCTTACAGTTCTGGAGACTGGAAAGCCCTGCAGAGTTCAGTTCTGGGGAGAGCTCTCTTCCTGACTTTCAGACTGCCACTCTTGCTGTGTCCCCAAAGAAAAGGGGGTAGGTAGGGGGAGAGGTGTCTCTTCCTCTTATAAGGCCACAGTCCTGCCCCATAAAAGGTCCAACCCTTAGGACCTCATTGAACCTTAGTTACTTCCTGAAGACCCTATTTCCAGAGAGAATCACATAGGGGTTAGGGCTTCAACATATGAATTTTGGGGGACACAATTCAGTCCATAGCAGTTTCTATGTATCATAACCCTGTGAGGTAGCTTACAGCTGCTGACATGCCTGCCTCCATGTGATCTGTCCTTAATGTGATCTCTCTTCAATGTCAGGGGATGGCTGATATGAGTAGATGCAGACTGATACAAACACAATTTCTTGTGCAACCCTTGGCAAAGCACACAGGGCTTCATAGGATTGTTCCTAATTCCCCAATTCAAGGGCAAATAGGCCTTTCTTTTGAAAAATTTTAGGATAATATATGTGTGATCAATTTAAAACCACTTTGGCCATTTCGATTGCTGTTTAAATCTTTACGGAAGGCATCATCAGGCCATGACCAAAGGCACAGGTGCACATTCTTTGGCATCAGAATTTCTGGATTCTAATCCTGGCTGAACCACTTAGTATTAGTGAACTTGGACAGGATATTTGTCTACCTCAGTTCTCGTCTGTAAAGTGGATAGAATCACCTCACAGCTCTTGCCATTGAGGGTTAAAGGAGATAGTGCCTGCTAAATAGTAAGTATTCAGTTGTTAATAATGATTATTGTTATCTTAATTTGCTCCTCTTCCTGGCTAATGAGGCCCAAATGACTGTAGTTCATTTACTCTCTGTGCTAGCTCTAAAAGTTATTTAGGACCTTGGTAAGTTTCAACTAATTCTGTATCTTATCTTTGTTGGGTAAATGCTTACAGCCTTTTTTTTATCCAGGTTTTTATTATTCTTAAGTTATTCCAGTAGCTAGAGAAATCAGATATCAACCTGTGATATCCCAATAATCTGTTTTATAGATGGGGAAACTGAGGCCCAAAGAAGCTAGTAACTTGTTCAGTTACTATTAGCTAGAGTTCTGTACCAGGTCTGTTTCCCTATCTTGTACTGTTTCCGTTATACCACATTAAGAACACTTTCAAATGATACCTGATTCATGTAAAGTTCTGTAACATCTGAAAATATCTGTAAGCCATTTAATATCCAGGCAGATTATGACCTAGGTCTAAAAGAATCCCATTCAGTAAAGCAAGAAGTTGCTAACTAAAACTGTTAAAAACAATTTAATTATTTGTGTTGCTCCTAAAAATGCCAAAGGGCCACAGCAGTCCTAATGAACACCAGAACTTCTAAGCTATCCTCTGGCAAAGAATGTGGTATTGAATTCATGATGCATACTTAGAAAGCAAAGTGAAATAAATATAGAACATTTATGAAAAACCCAAAAACATTTATTAACCACAGGTAAACAAAAAGTTGTACAGGAAAGCAGTAGCAATATCTCACTAGGTGAATATTGTTTATATGGTCATAATTATGTAAACAAAAATATGAGCCTAATGGAATTGTAATATAACACTGTAGGAAAGATTGTGTGTGCATTGGAGCTGGGGGAGGGAATACAGCTTGACCCTTATTTTCGTATTGAAGAGTCAGCAGATAACACCTAACATGTGAAATCAAGAAGTAGCAACATAAGTATGATATTTGGAGATAGGAAGTAAAGTCCAAAATAATCATCTGAAATAACTGAAAATGCTTATTACTTCTTGGAAGGGATAAATTGGAGAGGGGGAAAAGGAGTTGGCTATTTTTTTTAACACACCTTCTAAGTTATTTGCTAATTCAAGCTACATGTATATATAATTTAATAAAATGAAAGCTAAAAATAAAGAAAAAACAAACTTTTGTGTAATGATAAATATTCTGACTTTAACTTAGCTGATGCTTTGTTTGAATGTCAATATAAGCATTGATTTTTCTTTACAAGGCATCACACTAAACTAATTTGCCTAATATTAATTAAATGTCTGTAATGTACCAGGCATAGCAGAGGATATAAATGTAAATTAGACAATAATCCTTGCTTCCAAGGAAGTTGTGATCTAATCAGGAGATGAAATATATGCAAATAACACAAATGGAAGATAGTACAAAACGCCTACCAGGAGAGCAGGGTTTCCAAAACCTTCTTGACTCTGAGCTTGGCCTCAGGCCTTAGGTTAAATGATGCTCGCATTTCTAGTGACCTGGGCTTTGTCTATGATTTGCAGAGAGGTGCCTTAGTATGCAGGTTGCACGGTGCTCAGCTGCAATAAGTCCGTGACTGAGTAGCCTGCATATATGTAGACTATTCTGATTAACTTAAACATTGATACTTACTGAATGCTTTTCTGAAGGGCAGCAATACCTCTGCCAGCCCTCACAAGGAGACAGCAGAGGGTGGAGCTCTCCTTTGCTCTTTGTTCTTACCATTATAATTTAGGTCACCTTTGTGGGGGTAAAAGGATAGTTTTGTGAAATTATGGTTTATGTCAAATTATTAAATATTACTTCTACAAATTAACATTGTATTTTTCCTTGGAATAGGAATTTCACTCTCCAACATTATAGAATTAATGCCTGAGAAATTAGAGGCATTTATTATTTCCATTTTGTCTCAGTGTTCAATTCATCACTTGGGAATAAGTAATGTTTATAGGATGTCTTGAACATTATTTTAAATCCTTGCTGGATCATGTAACTTAGATCAGTGATTTAAACAGTGGAGAAGAGGAAAGCAGGGAGGACAGAGTTTCCTCTCCAGGTGGATATTGAGTTAGGGAAGAAGCTATGGATGTGCAGAGAATTTTGAAAATTGGTAATTGGTGTCTTGTTCCATCTCAAACACCAGAGAATAAATCATTCAACTAAATTCAAGCTCAACTGGGGGAAATTGATTTAAAATGTTGTGATTTGGAAAAATTTTATTTCTATTTCTTTCTAGAAGCACAGTTCCCCATTTAAGAGCTATTTTACCAGTAACTTTCTCATTTACCAATAAGTTTCTTTAATATAATACAGCTTGAAAATTCCTTAAAATTTTAGATTCTATGAAATATATTCATGCCTAGCTAATTGTTTCTGTGAGTTCAAAACACAAAGTTATCTAAGGACACCTCTGTTGTAGGAAAAGGTGATTTCACATTTGTTACTACTTTCATGTGGATACTTCTTTACAGATTTGTTATTTTGCCTAATTCTTAAATTATTTCTCATTCTAATTACCCCTAATGGTTAATGCTAGACATTAGAGGCAAGGGGGATTGGCTGAGTTGGAGGGTCAGCTTGTGTCAAGATCCTACATACTTTATTCATTTTTTTGTAAAGAAAACAAGAAGAGGTAGAGTGAATGGAATAGAATTTTATGAGTGATATTGATAATATGGCATTGAAACTATCATTAAATGATAAGATAGTGCTTCTGCAGTCCAAAGGACTTTGGAGAGTTGGTATTTTATGCTGTACTTTAACAAATATAAAACTATCAGTAAGAATTTAAAGTAATATATTTAATAGGTATGAATCATTTGAAGATAGTATTCAAAGAACCATTCCACATGCTTAAATACAAGAATTACCATTGTAGAAAACCTGCTGAGGCACAGAAATGAAGATAGAAAAAAAATACCTGTTTTTTTAGAATAAAATGTTCTTTCTGTAATTTATTTGGCCTGTCTTTTTAAAGGGAATTTTTATATATAGGGTGGGAGAGCTTTGCTTTTCTACATTAGTTCAGTAATCGCTTTGATCATGCCATGACAATTTTGGATGTTTGTTTTGAGCATGTTTTATTGAAATGGTGATCTAGTTTTACTTGCTGAGCTGATTTATGAGTACAGTTCTTTGGACTCTCTTAGATCACTAATACAAAATCTAAGTCCTTTAGAAAATCCCAAGACTACTCAAGGGCCTCACATCTTCACATTAGCTTATGCCTTTTCTAAGATCACAAGTGTAATTGATTCATCAGGATGGTGGTCCAGATTTGCTATGTGCAATGAGAATTTTAGAATTTTTCAATTAGGACACAAGAAAGAGTAGCAGCACCTATTACCCAGCTTTGTGGATGAGATGGTGCTTTCCTCTGTGCTGCCAGGAAAATTCGATTTCTATGCTCTCTTGGGTGCCCTAGTATTATTTCTGAGACTTTTACCCTCATATCAAAGTAAGACATAGTCTGATATGTGTTTCATGTATCCTTCTATATGCAGTAAAATATACTTAAATGGTATTAAATTCTCAAGCATATGTGCATTGCCAACTTTCAGATAACAAATGACTGCGGGAATCCACACCAAATATATCACTATGCTTTTGCTTCATCTTAGTCATTTCATTTGTTCTAGAAGTTTTAGAAGCAATTTGAAAATGATGTTGTTTCAGATGTCTGGCTTGTCAGAATTTGTTATCGACATGGTATTCTGTCTTAAGAAAAAGCTTGCTGATTTGATTTTGTACTCATGATGTTTTTTAACTCTGTCGAGAACTGTTCTTCAGTCTTATTAATGTTTCCCATTGTTGTTTAATTGCTGTGAATACTGAAGGCCTAAGCCAGTTTTATGTCTGGTAAAAAATATCTCACTTATGAAATCACAAAAATGGGAAGAATCTTAGGAATAAACTAGTCCAGACAGATTAAACAGCTTTTCAAGATATGACCATATTGATCTTCAAAACACTTGTGCCAATTTATGCTTCACCAGTAATGGAAGGGAGTTCTCTTCTCTATATCTTAACACTTACACAAGAACTTCTTTAAGACTGCATTTCTGCTGTGGGTATATAAATATATACACAAACATATCTTACAGCAGCCATTGTAGATGTGTTCAGAGAGATGTGCGAGAATATTCATTGCAATATTGTTTGTAATAAGTTAAAACCAATTAATAAAGTAATTGATAAATAAGCCACTGTATACTAAAGAATTAGAAATAGTTAAATTAATGAAGTAGGTCTACAAGTATCAAAATGTCTATGTCTCAGCAACATAATGTTGAATGAAAAGATAAAACCAAATTATAGAGCGATATATACAATGTAATATTTGTATAAAGAATAAAACTTATAAAAAATAATAAGACCTGTAAAACACTCTTTATATAGGATTGGTAGAATATTATATAGCTTTACAAAGGGTGTATATAATGTGGAAATTTGTGTTGTATATAACAGGGTAGAGAATTAGTATAGCTATAATAAAACTGCACAATATAGGGGTGGGCAAAAGTGGATTTACAGTTGCAATACAAATAAATAATACAATAATAAATAATACAGGAATAAACTGTGTTTCACCTACTCACAGCTGTAAAATAATACAGTAATTAATAACAAGAAAAAACTGTTTTTGCATACCCACTACTATAAACCTACTTTTGCCCCCCTCCCCCACCGTATGTTGACTGTTACGTTTCCTTCTGTTGGTAGCCTGCTTGTCCCATAGTTTTGCTAGCTTCTGTTGGCCCACTGTCAAGGAATCTTGTGAATTTTGAAAAGCAGGTATTAGATTGTATCAAAATAATAAAGTCTGACTGCAGAAGAATTTCATTAAACTGTTTTTTGATTCATCTGATAAGGGATCGGGCATTTATTTAGAAGCAGTTTTGTATCAAATTCTAAACTAAAATGATGAGACTGATTTTTCTGCTTTAAATAAGAAAATAATAATGGCTGAAAACAATGATCTTTGATTAAGCAGATGAGAAGATTTATATGCTTATTAATAACAAAAGAACACCAAGTGAGAACAACAGTGAGATCTTTTTTCCCCTGCAGGTAGGCAAAAATAAGAAGTGTGATAATTCCTGGTGGTGGCAAAGGTATGGAGAATGGATGTTTTCTTTAATGGCTGCTATCAGTCAGTACAGTCAAGGTAGCAACATCTCTCAGAATTGAAAAGGCACGTTCTTTGATCCAGGAGTTGCACTTAAAAGAATCACTGGGAAATCAGATGTTTCCCCCAAAATACATAGGAGAATATTCATGGAAGGATTGTTTGCAATAAGTAGACAAACAATAGAAGAGGAGATAAGTTAGGTATCTATCAGTATGGGATGGGTGAAAGAGATTTGTATTTTCACATGGTAGACTACAGTGCAGCTATTAGACAGTTGAGATGGACTGATGCATGTTGTTACGGAAGGGATTCCAAGATTCCGTGCAGAATGATATATCAAGTACATACATTGTAATATGTTTATATAAATATAAAATTAAAAGGAAAAATAACAAGTGCATATAAATATACATATAGGCATTAAATATTTTTAAGGCAATTATAAGAAACGTTAAGAGTGATTACCTTACTAAGAGAAGATGGCTTTTACTTTTCATTTTGTACCCCTCGTACCCTTTGTATTTTCTAAACTAATACGTGTTTAACTAGTATAATTTTAATGCCAGTAGGGTTTAACTTAGATTTTCTGTCTCCTTATTCTCTACCCTTATTCCTTCTTTAATGACAAAATAACACCAACCACAACAAGGAAACAGGAAAAAATCAGCAAGTGACAGCGTGATTATATAAAATACAAAAACAATTATGTTTTCAGTGGGCATAGATGGTCACTGAAAAACACCCTTCAAAATAGGTCATTATTAATAGTTATTTATTGTCTTGTTAGTTTAAAACATGATGTAAAGGTCAGGACAGTAATAGCTAAAGCCAGTTGGTCATTAACTGTGGTAATCATTGACCTTAAAAAGAATTGGTCTTCCAAATGCTTTTCTGAAGTTGTTAATAACTGTATTTGAAGATTAGCAGTTATATTGTGATGGTGACAAGCGTGCCAAAAGACATTGGCCCCATTCATATGAAAAATTATGTTTTTAGTGTGTAATTTGCAATAACATTTATCAAAATTATTCATTCTTTCTAAAAGGAAAAAATTGATTAGTAGCAGTCACAGTGCCAAGGTTAGCATTAATGGTGCTGAAACATCTAAATTTCCTGGCTTTTAAACCTTTTAAAAACCTTTGAAGAGATTTATATGGCTTTTTTGATATGTAACAGTTCTTAAAAACTAATAAGGTCACTTTTTTTTTCTTGCAGGCAAAAAATATTTTTCCTAGATGTAGAGTTGTCAGCTTTTCCTAACTATTTTTACATTCTCTTCACTCTTTAGGGTTTACTTCTGAGTAAAGGAAAGAGGAGTTACTTTTCCTGTCCTATTGTGTGGCCTCCAGTGTGACTTCCATTGCACTTACATTTGTTAGTATAGAAAAATGTCTAATTGTGGGCAGGTGACCTCTAATAGCATGTTCCAGAAAATATAGGTCACATATGTGTTGTTATTTTCATCTCTGCGCTGTTCCTCAGGGCATCTTGCTTGGAGTAGTGGATTTTGAACTGAGTCCAGAGTAGACAGTATTTCTGAATGCAGAGTGCAGTGCTCCCTTTTCTTTCTGTTTCTGTGTAAGTCACTCTCTCTTGCAAGTTTATGTCCTTACAAAGGTAAAAGACCAATGAACTTCAATATTTAAGTTAAATGTAGAATTCCTGTCATTTTTAATAAATTATGCATGATGCTGTTTATAATACTAATTAGGTATGTTCCTACAAATTAACATGTTGGTACAGAATAAAACAGTGTATTTAGTTGTGTTTGGCCAGATCATAAGTAGGAATCAGCCTGACCATTCAGTCATTTCCTGCCATGGTTAAAAATGATGTTCAGAAGTGTTCTTTCAGTCAGAGGCATTTCTGGGTTTACAACCTTCCTTGCAGGGGAAGAGGCTGAAATTCCCCTCTCTTGAAGCAGTAACAGGGATAAAGCATGACTAACCATCGCAGTTTAGAGTCATGAAGGGGTTAGACAGATTTTTAGGCCAAGGGGTCAAGATCAGTGTGTCCATTTGTTGACTGAGAAGAAACGAATGGAAAGGGGAGCATTATGATAGGCTGAACCGGGCTTTACAGTTTTCTAGCCTGTTCCTGCTTGAATATTTCAATGTCAAATGTAATTTAGAAAATTCATAAGAAGAGGAAAGTCTATTGTATTAATCCATATTTTTACTTTTTCTCTTCCTCCTTCTCAATATTCCAGATTCCTTCTTTTATCATGTTGTTTCCATTTTAAGAACTTCCTTTTGTTATTCTTTTAGTGTAGGTCTGCTGGTAATAAGTTTTATTTCTTTATCTGTGAATGTCTAAGTTTCTTATTCATTCTGAAGGATATTTCTTACTGGCTATAAAAATCTGGCATGACAGTTTTTTCTTTTACAACTTGAAAAATATAGCTCTATTTCCATCTGGTGTCCATGGTTTTTCATGAGAAATCTGCTCTAATATTGATCTTTCAAAGTACAACTGTAGAGACTTGCTGCTGTCAAGATTTTTTTGTCTTTAATTTTTAGGAGTTTCATGATATTATGTCCTGGCATATATTTCTTTGGATTTATTCTTTTTAGGGTTCACACATCTTCTTAAATGTGTAAGTTTGTTTTTTTAACTAAATTTGAGGAAAATTCTGCCGTCTTTGAATACTATTTCAATACCACATTCTTTCTTCTTTTCTGGAATACTAAAGACATGAATGTTAAATCTTTTTATTTAATAACATAGGTCATTGAATCATCTCAGGCAATTTTAATTTTTTAGTTTATTTTCTTTTTTTTATTGGGTACTTTCTATAATTCTGTCTTCAGTTTCAATGATTTTTTCCTCTATTATCTACATTCTGTTATCGAGACCACCCAGTGACATTTTTCCTTTTGGTTATTTCACTTTTCAGCTCTAAAACTAACTTTGGTTTTTAGTATATCTTTTATTATTTACTGATACGTTCTATTTTTGTATTTGCTTCAAGTATTTCTGTGATTGTTCATTGAAGCATTGTTATGATGGCAAATTTAATATTTTTGTCAAATAATTCTAACCGCTGCATCATCCTGGTGTTGGTGTCTCTTAATTGTCTTTTTCTTGGGAACCTGAAAATAACAAAGTGGTGAATTCCCTGGATTGTCTTTTTGCCTCATTGTATTCCTCACTGTGTGTTGGAGAAGCCAGCAACCTGAAAACATTAGTGAATATAGAAGACAAAGGAAAAAAAGCCACAGGACAATTCTGCTTTCCTGCAATTTGTAGCCAAAAGACCAGAGTCATCATGGGTTTGTTTTACATACAGTGCCCAGCATTTTTTGTGGTATTTAGCAGGAAGACTAGAATGCTTCATCCGATTCTGGAACCAGAAGTGTCAGTTTGAATGTTAATCCCTGTCACATGGTAAATATGAATTATGTTACTTCCCAGTTTCTTTTAGATGAATGATAGCCATAAATTCTTTGAAGATATTTAGAAAGTAATAAAACTTAAATGCCATGAGAAAAACTAAAATATGTTCAAAACTTTAAAAAAATCAACTTTGAATACCAAAAGTTTAAATATATTAATTTTAAGGCATATTATGTTAAAAGTTTCAAACCTGAGTTTAGAAGGAATCTGATATCACAGTAAAACAAAGTTACCAATAATATCTTATTTTTATGAATGACCTTATTTATGTGGAAACCTTGATCTGATAAGCTTATCTTTATCTTACAGAATATAAAACTAAGGTACAGAAGATTAATTTATACAAAGTGTCCACAAAATCTAGGGCAGAGCCCCACAATCCAGTACCTGGATTTTTTCATTTTTGCTGTACTATTTTGTACATTCACATCACTGGGCCCTTGTACTATTGTTTTGAATTATTCTTGACTTACCTCCATGCCTGGAACGATCATTTAAAGGTCTTTCCTTTGGTAACTTTCAAGTTATCGTTTGGTCCCCACACAAATACATAAAATCAATTGCTTTCTCTTCTGTGGTCCAAAAGCGATGTTTGCATTATAACTATTTTAGCAATTATGTTTTGTTCTTAGGGGCATCTGTTGTATATTACTCTCCACTACCACTGCACATGCATGCGTTCTACACAGTGCATTTACATAGTTGATGGTGAATATTCATGAGTTGAATTAAAATTTAAATCTGACTACCAGTTAGGTACTTATTTTATCATTGCCTTCTCTGAATATAATGAACTCTATAATGTTAGGTAAGTACAAACTGTCTGAGATTTGAAGAGATAAAGCCTCCTCAACTAACTAAACCAGAAACCTCATTGAACAAAGAAATGTTTCTTTTAATGTTTTAGTGTTTTTTAATGAAATTTTGAAAAATTAGGTTTCACTCCAAATTAACATAATATTTTCTATCTTTTACCAATTAATTGATTTATTTATTTTTATTATTTTTAAAGATTTTATTTATTTATTTTTGGATGGGGAAGTGAGGGAGAAAGAGAGAGAGAAACATCAATGTGCGGTTGCTGGGGGTCGTGGCCTGCAACCCAGGCATGTACCCTGACTGAGAATCGAACCTGCGACACTTTGGTTCACAGCCCATGCCCAATCCACTGAGCCACACCAGCCAGGGCTCTAATTGATTTATTTTAAAGCAACTGTATTGAACTTATAGTGTATGCATTTTTTACATGCATTATCTCCTTTAATACTCACAACAACTCAATGGGAGTAAGTACTGTAGTAGCTCTGTTTAAGATAAGAATTTAGGGTTTTGAGAGGTTAAGTATGAAGCTGATGTTTGGTGAAATGAGTGATTCAGTTCTAGTCTTTGTGGTTCCAGATCTAAGTCTTAACCATCTGAAGTTGCAGACATGCCTGTCCACCCATTTCTTATCTACATGCTTATATACATAGTGTTTGCCAGTTTTTGATGTGTATATGTTGAAAACATGAGGAGGGAGATACTTGTGGTAGAGGGAGTAAGGAAAGGTGCAAGTTATATGGCATCTCTTCCTCATTCAACCCCTTGTACTTAGTTTTAATTATTTTGGTTAAAGGGAGAGGTCTAGAAACAGTGTGTATGTGAGAGACAGACAGACAGACATTGTGAGATAGTGGATCCCAGGGGAATGTCTTTGGGGTTCTGGTGATGAGGGAGTCTTGGTCTTGGTGCACAGTCAGGGAAGAGGCCATTGGTTCCACGTCTGCAGTGCTCTGGCACTCCAAGGGCTGGAAACTATAGGAACAGCAGGACATAGATCACCTGTGACACTGGTGCCTTCTTGAGAGGCAGGAAAAGCCTTAAGCTCTGCAGCAGACATGGAGACAACAGGAACCAGAGCAGAAGGAGCAGAACAGGTCTGCACTTTGTGGGGACAACAACTAAGAAATGGACATTTGGGCAGGAATGAGGCACTACTTTGAGTATCTCAGAAATGACTTATGGAGAATGTTTAGAGATGATAATTTCTATCATTCACACTAGTAGGGGAATTCTAGCTCCCTAATTAGGTCATTAAAAGTAAGTGTAACCCTATTTTATAGTCCCATGCAAATAAGATCTAGGATAGCTTTGATTTTATGTTGTTTTCAGACAAAATATAGGAGAGAAGCTGTTTAATACAAGGATATTATCACCATGTTATTGAAACAATTGGCTTTGAGAATTTCTGGAATGCATACCCCCACTAAACATTGCATATTTGTGTGCGTATAAAGTATCTTAGGGTTTCATCATGATAGGTGTTTTTCTAGTATCAGCCTTTCCTTCTTTCCCTTTCTCCCTTCCTTTCCTTCCCTTCTGTTCCCTCCTTCCATTCATGTAATCAATAAATGATTATTGAGCACCTACTATCTGTGAGGCGCTTGGACTTGGGGAGAGTGTTTTGAAAATATTTATCTCCTTTGACCCCTATACCTGGAGAGTTGAATCTGGGTCTTGACTTTTATAGAACATGAGCTCTGCCTTTTTTGAGGTTTCTAACTTAAAAACTATTTATACAATGTACTTTTTCCCCCTGCTAATTGACAAGAAAATGTCTTTTTTATATTTGTGTTACTTAGCATGGCTCTTCTTTCGTGAAGGTTAAGTTTGCAGACCAAATGAACTAGGTCATGTAGGTGAAAGACTTACCAATATTACTTCCAATTATTGTGTGAACCTTATTAAGGAAGTGGGATTTTATAAGGTGTTGAAATGTAAGAAAGAACATTTAGTGAGCTGTGAATGTATTTCTCTGACATGATGAAAAATGTATAACCTAATTTTAGGGTTTATTTTTTAATGATAGGTTTTCTTGTTTAAGAATGTTAAACATGAATATGTAAGAAATGTTCTATATTTGTACGTAAGGTATTTGTACTCTTTTTTTATAAGCAAGTCATTCTTGTCTTCATGTATGATTAAAATACAGATTGCTTGGGCTTTATATTCCTGGGAAGGGCAGGTTTCTTCTGTTAAATATTAAAGCCTAATCTGAAATATTTCACAAACACAAGTGACTTTTTTGAAGGTTGTGCTCTTGGTTCGTGTTTTCTTTTTTGCATATTATATATCAACTTTTCAGGGGAGGGTGTGTTCTTTGTTGTAGAATATTATACATTTAAGTCAAAGCTACTCATATTCATGAATTAATCACCTTAGTGGACACCTTATAACAACAGATAAGAAATGTGCTGTTCCACTTATTACCCAGGACAGTGTGTAACTTGGGAGCACTGCAACCCTGATTTGGGTGTTTATACTTTGTTGTGCTTCCAAAGGCTTTAACAGGAGGGATATGCTGTCATATCCAAGTGCTATTATAGTAAACTGATTTATTAAATTAGACATTAAATATAAAATCAATATACTCTAAAAATTAAGTTCTTCCTTTTATTACCCATCATTTTAAATCTATTGCAAAATACAGGTAAACTGTGTTTAAGCAGTTAAACTGATTACTGATATTTTACCAATCGAAAGTCTTATGAACTTGAATTTCCCTCTTGATATATAACAGCTGGTGAACAAGTATTAAATAGAACAGTTTATATACTGTTGTTTTTTCCAATTTTTTAAAATTAAATTTATCGGGCCCTGGCTGGTGTAGCTTAGTGGATGAGTGCAGGCCTGTGAACCAAGGTGTTGCCAGTTTGATTCCCAGTCAGGTACATGGCTGGGTTGTGGGCCAGGTCCCCAGTCAGGGGTGCGCTAGAGGCAACCACACATTGATGGTTTCACTCCCCCTCTTTCTTCCTCCCTTCCCCTCTCTCTAAAATAAATAAATAAATAAAATCTAAAAAAATAAATTAAATTAAATTTATTGGGGGTGATATTGGTCAGTAGATTACATAGGTTGCAGGCCATACATTTCTGCCATACATCCATTTGTATGTTGTATTATGTGTTACAACCCCAAGTCAAGTGTCCCTTCCGTCACCCACTTATCCCACCTTACCCTCTTCTACTTCTGCCCACACCCCATCCCCTCTGGCAGTCACCATAATGTAGTCTGTGTCCACAAGCCCTCTTTTTTTTCTTTGTTTAACTCTTCATCCCTTCTCACTCAGCCCCCAATCTCCTTTTCTCTGATAGCTGTTAATCTGTTCTCTGTGTTTATGAGTCTGTCTCTACTTTGTTAGTTTGTTTTGTTAAATAGATTCCACATATCAGTGAAATCATATGGTACTTGTCTTTCACTGCCTGGCTTATTTCACTTGGCATAATACTCTCCACGTCCATCCATTCTGTTGCAAAAGGTAAGATTTCCTCCTTTTTATGGTTGAGTACTATTCAGTGTTAAAGTACCATAGCTTTTTATCCATATTCTTACTGATGTCACTTGAGCTGCTCCCACAAGTCTTGTCTAGTGTACATATCACGACACCCTAAACACAGGGGTGCATATTCTTTCAACTTAGTTTTGGGGGTGGGGCCTTTTGGGGTTGGGGGATATTCCCAGAAGTAGTAGGAATTACTGGGTTATAAGGCAGTTCCACCATTTCATTGTTGAGGTAGCTCCATACTGCTTTCCATGTTGTCATTTCTGAGTTTGGTGGTGGGTAGGTGGGACACATCATAACAGAAACTGTCATTAAATGCTGATTTTATTCTATCAAGTATAATGTTATGAATTAAAGTTAATTTTATACAATAATGTTTAACATGTCAGCTCCAAGGAAGTGGGGAAAGGAAGTGTAGTACTGAGTTTAATGGCTAACCTTTACTGAGTACTTTGTATTTGGTGTGTGCCCAGCGTGGGTTCTCTTGGAATGCTCACAGGAACCCCATTAAGTTTGTATCTAATTTTCATACTTTTGGGTAATAAATTCTTTAATATCACACAGTTAGTAAGAGGATGTGGAGATGGATTACAACTCAGGGGGTCTGAGCACAGCAGTTTCTTAGAGGCATATAATCTCAGCCAGTTAAGAAAAGGTGTGACTGTGGGCATGGAAGATTCAGAAGAAACATGCGATACAGGAAGGGAAAGAATCAGAGAAAGGAGATAAGGAGATAGATGAAAGTGCAGGAAAGGGGAGAGGACAATGGATGTGGAGAGGAAGGAATATTCAGGCAGAGCTTGGAAGGGAAGGAAGCAGAGAATATCTAGTTTTAGGTAAGGAACGAACCATAGACAGTTGGAAGTCTAATTAAATATCTTTATCGTATCTGGCTTTCCTTTGGCTTTATGAATTTTAGCATGCTTTTTGAAATACTGATTAGCTCTTCTACTACTCACAGTTCCTCCACTGTTCTTGTGTTAGCCCTCTGAGACTTAAATTCATTTCATTCTTTATGATGAAACTTTATTCAAAGTTACAAGATTTGGAATTCAAGTTGTGTATACATATTCTTCTTATTTTCTTACGTAACATATGATGTATCCACAGTCACATTTTGGCAAGTGGTTTGGGGGATTTAGTTTAGTTTCAGCCTGAATTTCTCTTTATAGTCTTCAAAATTAATTCTCAAACTTACCATATCTGTTGGTTTAAAGGTTTGTTTAGAGCTGAAATAAAGCTTGACAGCATGGAAGAGACTTGAGAGAATTAAGACATTTCTCCGTGATATGACCAAAGAATTAACTGTACATTATAAAGCAACTATTTCATTATCAATACGTTTATAGTTACTTGATCTCAAATAGAATCTTTGGTTGTATTTTAAGTACGTTATTGAGTATGTTGTAATGAAACGAGCACTGGGCTCACCTGCAACCTTGGGCAGGTTACTTTAACTTCTTTATTTCCTAGTTTGTAAAATGGAGATTGCATCTGTTTACCTAAGTGGGTGAGTGAACAAATGTACATGAGTAGTAGAAAATACTTTTTAAATAGTATTGCTAAATAAGCTATGGTTGTGACATTAGTATATTACTTTTTAGATTATCCCTTTTATTAATTAAAGGATGAGCAGGTGGAACAGACTAATTTTCTGTTTCATTTAGATTACCCAAATATGAGTTTCAATAAACTAAAGCAGTATTAGTCAAAGACACTTGGTCAGCAAATGGAAGGAAAGTGGTTGAGTTGTACCTAAGTAATCATAGATCTGTTTAATAGGGACAAATATCTATGTCATTAGTTCTGGACTAGTGTGTTTCCTTTTCACAGCATTTTAATGCATAACTTATAAATCTCTTTTTATCAGCCACTCTGAGTTTTCCACACCCAGACTAGCATTAAGCAAGATAGAATAAGCAAAAATCAGGGAAGGTCAAATAAGTAATCAAATGATCTGATTCTTACTGGATACTAATGGAATTTTAGACTTTTAGAAAATGATTAGTTAATTATAATAGAGTTGTTGACAAAGGGTAAGTTTTTGTAACATTGTTGTAAATTGTTAATGAGGTTTTGAAATTACTGTGTTGGATTATTATCTATATTAAAAAATATACATAGTTTATTTTTCATATTAAGTCTCACATGAACATTTTGTTGAAATGATAATGGTAATATGGCTATCATTTTTCAAAAGCCTTATCTTTTAGAGAAATACTGAAATACTGATAAATGTGATGTTTTGTAAGTGGATAGGGCTATTAATGAAACAAGATTGGCTGTGAATTAGTAATTATTGAAGCTAGATGATTGGTTAATGGAGGTTTATTTTAATATTTTTGTATATTTTTGAAATTTTTTTATAATAAAAAGCTAACAAATTAAATTTTACTGCTTTGTGTTCCTGATGAACTTAATGAAATAGTTGTATCATGCTAATTAAAGTCAAAGTCATGGTAATGAATATGAATTCTTAAATAATTCTTGTTTTTCTATGTTATATAATAGGAATGTTTTATAGCTCTCTACTAAAATGATAACAAACATATAATTATGACTTATTTCATATGAGCAATTTTATGCAGTTATTAAATAAAATCTGTGCCTTAGAATGGGAAAAAAAGACTTATTTCAAAATGTTTGGAAAAATCTAATTTGTAATAATTGAATATAATTTTAGTTATATATTTGGCTTCTTTCTATGTGAACCACAAATTATGACTATATAGAAAGTAATAATTCATTAGCTGCAAATGACTGTTTTAATATAGTTATCACTCTTGTTATAATTTGTTTCACATTGTCCTTTCACTGACTATAAGTTCCCTGAGGGTAGTCTGTCCTAATGACTGTGTGCACAGTGCTTGGCACATAATGTGCTCAATAATACAGGGTCTGACCGTGGTTTAAAGAATAACTATTCATGTACACATAATCTTCTTTAGATTATTTTAAAGGTACTAAATGTATAAAGTGTTATTAAATGAAGAGCACAGTGATAAAGGTCTTACTGAAATATTCATAAATAAATTCATACCAAGTGTTTTGTCTCCATATTTAACTGTTTCTTTTATGTGACAAATGCTCATTTGTTTTGTATTTTTTAATACCATTTCAAAGGTGAAGGCTTTTTAGTGTATTAATTGTAGTGTACATAGTATACCCTTGGAAAAACATGATACAGAAAAGCAAAGGAATGTGAGAAAAAGAAAAAGTTTTTACATAGTTCTTGAACAGTTGAATAAACAAAAGAGA
The DNA here is from genome assembly GCF_004126475.2 of Phyllostomus discolor. Classification (NCBI taxonomy): domain Eukaryota; kingdom Metazoa; phylum Chordata; class Mammalia; order Chiroptera; family Phyllostomidae; genus Phyllostomus; species Phyllostomus discolor. Next base: position 71,930,772 of record NC_040905.2, on the reverse strand, counting down.
AATGTTATTGTTTTTACTTTTTAAACTGTTACAAGTAAAAAGGTATAGTTATTGTAGTAGGTAGTTAAATGAAGTTCCTTCCCCTTGGTATAGGGGGTATATAACAGTACTTCACAATCTCTTTGTCATTTGTCGGATGTGGGTGCTTCCTGACTCTGGCCTGTGGTGAGGACTTACTGAGGTACCCCTTGGTGTTCCTCCAGGGCATGGGCCCTGCTGCATGCACAGCCTCCTGGCCAGCCGTCAGCTGGTTCTCTGTATACCTGCTGGACTTTGAAGTTTAATATTCCTACATCACCCTTCCCTTAGAACTTTTGATGAATGACTTCATTAGTTAAAGGCTTGCAGTATGTTGGGGCCTTAGAGATTTTTAAGCCTTATGTTTCCCATATTACCAGTAAAATAGATGCAGTCAATATGAAGTCATAACCATTCTGCTTGGCTTTCAGACCTCCATAATCTGGTTCCTCTTCAACCTTGGTTTCAAATCTAGTCAGAAGACCTTGGGAAACTGAACCGAACTAAACTGGGATGCAGTATTTAGCTAAAATGCTCTCAGAAATCACACTCGTAGTTAATGGGAGCTAGACCTGTTCACATCCCAGCCTGTAGTCTCTGCTCTTAGGCAGGGACTAGCCCTTATTTTCATAATGCATTAGTATTTTTTTATTCATGTTTATTTTTAAAGTATATTTTATTGATTATGCTATTACAGTTTTCCCAATTCCCCCCCAATTATCCTCCCTCCACCCTGTACCCCCCAACACTCCAGCATTCCCCCACCCTTAGTTCATGTCCATGGGTTGTACTTATAAGTTCTTTGAATTCTCCGTTTCCCACTCCATTATTGACCTCTCGCCATCTATCTTATGCCTACCAATCATGCTTCTTCTTCCCTGTAGCCCCTTCCCCCTACTCCTTCCTCCACATCCCGCTGAAAACCCTCCATGGGATGTCCATTTCTCTGATTCTGTTTCTGTTCTAGTTGTTTGCTTAGTTGTTGTGTTGTTGTTGTTGTTTTAGGTTCTTTTGTTGACAGTTGAGTTTGTTGTCATTTTACTGTTCATAGTTTTTTATCTTCTTCAGTTTCTTAGATAAGTCCCTTTAACTTCTCATGTAATAAGGCCTTGGTGATGATGAACTCCTTTAACTTGACCTTATCTGGGAAGCTTTAATCTGCCCTTCCATTCTAAATGATAGCTTTGCTGGATGAAGTAATGTTGGATGTAGGTCCTTGCCTTTCATGACTTCAAATACTTTTTTCCAGTGCCTTCTTGCCTGCAAGGTTTCTCTTGAGAAATCAGTTGATACTCTTATGGGAACTCCTTTGTAGGTAACTCTCTTCTTTTTTCTTGCTGCTTTTAAGATTCTCTTCTTATCTTCAATCTTGGGTAATTTAAGTGTGACGTGTCTTGACTCTCCTTGGGACCAATTTCTTTGGGACTCTCTGAGTTTCCTGGACTTGGATATGCATGCACCAGGGGGTTCTTGATTCTAGCCTTAATGGTCTTCAGAGTGTGCGATCCTGCAGGTGGGGTTAGGCATGCCTTCTTCCTTCCAGAGCTTTGTACTCCAAAGTGTGAGGGAACCTGCCTGGCTGGAAAGAATCTCTGGCTCTTGCCCATTTAGCTTCCAGCCCACTGCTCTTGCAGGAAGCTCACACTGGACCTCACAATTCTGCATGCAGCCCCACACTCTCCAGCCACACTCTGTGGGACCCTGCAGTCCCTTCACCGTGCAGGTTTCTAATCTTCCTGCCCATCTTGGTTCAGTGGGTATGAACTGCACTTTCAATCTGGTTTCTTTTCTGCCAGGGTGACTGCATGTGCAGGGGGTCCCTGCAAGCCACACTTCAGCCCCCTTTTTAAAAAGTCTCTATGTGGCACCCGCACTGCAGTGCAAAGTCACTGCCTGGTTCTCTGTGTACTCTCCCTCCCCCCAAAGCAAAAACACTCTCTTGGTCAGGACTGGCCACAGCTTGCCAGTGCCTCCATTTTTAGGGGATGGAATTTCTCTCAGGAAATCTCCCAGTTGTCACTGCAGCAATGGACATGATGCTCACTGTGTGAGCCTGAGTCTCATAAACTCCGTATATCCTCCCAAGTCTCTCCTGATCAGGGTTGGGGGCTCCCTATATGGGAGCCAGGACCCCACTCTGGGCGGGAAAGGAGCTACTAAAGCTGCATTTTCTGTCTGGTCTCTTCTCTGCTGCAGGTACTCACACAGGGTATTTCGCCTTCAACTTAAAAAATCTCTTAGTGGACGGTGCAAAGCCTCCTGTGTACTCCTTGATTCAAAAATTCATATCAGCTGAGATTCTGTTGATTGTTCAGGTCACTTGTTGGAACATTAGCTGAAAATCCATGCTGACGCACACCAGCAAGTGGGCTCAGCTTCCACCTACTTGACTGCCATATTCCATCTACTCATTCATTTTTATTTCTGAAGCTCCTGTTGTGTTCCAGGCCCTGTGCCAGGCAGTGGGAATAGTGGTAAATAAGGTAGAAGGCGACACCATCACATGGTGAACAAGGAGAGAAGATGGTGAGATGAAATGAGTGGAAGAGATAGAGAAGAGTCAGAACATGCAGGGACTTGTAGGTTATAGGAGTTTGGATTTTATTCTTAGAGTAATTAGTTCCATTGGAGGATTTTAATAGCATACTGACTTGATCTGACTTGCATTTTTTGAAAGATCACTGTGGCTTTATGGGTGAAGAATAGATTTGTGGTGTTGAATGTCAAAAAGAGGTCCAGTGTGCTGGCTATTAAAGATGTACATGAGAGAAGAATGATACACAAGGTCTGTCTAGAAGATATCCAGCCATGTGATATGAAAAATAGAGACATTTGTTGAAGAAGATACAAGATATAAGAAACATTAGGATATGCCCTATACATAGGATAATAATGCGTTACTGCCCTTCAAGTAGGCACCTTGGGACCTCATACAGTTTTTCCCAGTCACCATCAGCTGCCCATCATATTTTCCTGAATCTCATTGACAGTCTGAAATCTCTTCCTATCAAAGGTGATTTTAGTTTTGGGAAAAGCCAGAGTATGCAGGGTGCCAAATGTGGGTTGTAGGGGGATTAAGCCACCTGGGTAATTTGATATTTTGCCAAAAAACTTGGCACAAGATATGATACATGAGTGCCAGTGTTGTCATGGTGAAGCTGCCTGCCAATCACCAGTTGCCCATAGCTGTGGCCTTCTGAATTATCTGAATAGTTTCTGTGGGAGCATATTCAAGCTTAACACAAAATTTGATGCAGATTTGTTGCACTACTCTCTCAGGCATTTTGAATGCAATAGCCACACAGAACACATGCTCACTCAATGGTGTCTACCATTCCCACTGACTAGTACAGTGAAGTCATCATTTTTCACACATACACATTCCAGTCCATTCTCCTTGGCTGCTAAGTTCATAGATGTTGTGCGGACTGTTCTCATTGTACTAACAGTGGCTGGACTTTTTTCAGACATTCCTTGTATCTTAGACTATAGTGGTTTATGGTGGCAGTAGAGATGGCAAAGAGATAACATCAGTGTAATACTCAAGGCCATCTTCAGTAGGTACTAATATTTGGAGGGTCTATTTAACCATGGTGGTTATAGTTAGTCATAGGATTCTTTCTGGGCTAATTTCATTGAATCATTAAAATAATTATTAAGAGTATATGCTTGTGGGTCCTGAGTTAGTAATTTTGGGGTAGAGTCTAGGGAAAAATTTTTTTAAAGTTTTCTGAGCAAGGTCAAGAAATATTCTTTTGAGAGAGAATAGGGTGGGGAAACATCAGTCAGTTGTCTCCCTGTGTGCCTGACCCGGGATTGAACCCACAACCTGTTGGTGTACAGGATGACACTCCAACCAACTGAGCCACTTTGCCAAGTTGGTCATGAAATACTTTTCTATCATTTAGAACACTCATGTAGAATTACACAGAACAGTTCTTAAAATCCAGCACTAAAGATTGCTCCACCAGTTAATACTGTAGTTTTCTTTCCTCCCCAGAAATATTACCGATAATTCCCAAAAGTCAATCTTTCAGCACTGATTCCAAAACCCTTTCACTGAATTAATTTTATTCTGATATAAATCTCTCCTTCTATGTTCCAAGAAAACTTTGTTTTAAAATAACAAATTGCTTCTCTTTATTTAGAACCCTGAAATTTATGTAAAAGCTTCTCATATCCTTTTTTCTTTTTTAATGCTTTCTAGATAAAAGTGCTTTCTTGGGCTATCAGTTCCTACTGCTGTGGTTTCATAATTTGTTAGTATTAATCAAGCTGTGCCAGCACCTCTGAATTAGGTTACCACACCCTCTCCTGTGCTTCCCTCTGTTGGGAGGGTTCTCTGAATGTACAGCTCTCATAGCATTGGCACCACAGCCATTCCATCTGCAGCAGATGAAAACAGTAGTCAAGGGCAGTTCTCAGACTTCCGGCCAAGATGGAGGCATAGATAATAAACACACTGTGCCTCCTTGCACAACCAAAACAAGGACAACAACCAATTTAAAAACAAAAACAACCAGAACTGACAGAAAATCAAACTGTATGGAGGTCCAACCAAGGAGTTAAAGAAAAAACATTCATACAGAACAGTAGGAGGGGCAGACACAGGCAGCCGGATGGAGAGGACTCGAGGCAAGGCGGTGGCTGGCAAACATAGCAAGGTGGTGGATTGCATACGCATGCAGATAAACCAGGAGGAACAACTGTAGAGTGAGACAGACCACACAACCTAGAGTTTCAGTGCAGGGAAATAAGCCTCAAAGCCTCTGACTGAAAACAATTGTGGGGGTTGAGGCAGCAATGGGAGAAACTCCTGGCCTCATAGGAGAGTTCGTTGGAGAGACCCATGGGGTCTTAGAATGTACACAAACCCCCCACACGGAATCAGCCCCCAGAAGGGCCCAATTTGCTTGTGGGTAGTAGGGGAAGTGACTGAAATCCGACAGAGAGCAAAGCAAGTGCCATTGTTACCTCTCAGACCCCTCCCCCACATACAGCATTACAATACAGCGATGGGGGTTGCCCTGCCTTGGTGAATACCTAAAGCTCTGCCCCTTCCTACATAACAGGCACCAAGACAAAAACAAAAAATGGCCCAAATGAAAGAACAGATCAAAGCTCCAGAAAAAATACAACTAAGCAACAAAGAGATAGCCAACCTATCAGATGCACAGTTCAAAGCACGGGTTATCAGGATGCTCCAGGAACTCATTGGGTACTTCAACAGCATGAAAAAGACCCAGGCAGCAATGCAGGTCACATTATGTGAAATAAAGAATATCTATAGGGAACCATCAGCGATGGGAAGAAAACCAGGACTCAAATCAATGGTTTGGAGCAGAAGGAAGAAAGAAATATTCAGCCAGAACAGAATGAAGAAACAAGAATTCAAAAAAATGAGGAGAGACTTAGGAACCTCCAGTGTTGTGGAAAATCCACCCACTCTCGGGGAGATAACAAAGCACAAACTTTATTATCCGGGGGCTCAAGGAGCGGGGTTAATTTCCCCAAATCCTGAGCCCCGATCTTCACTCTCCCGGGGTTTAAATAGTCCCGGGCTTCCTGCCTACGAGGTGAAGCAAGGTTACAGAAGCTAAATGCGGAAGTTAAGTCTATCTACCTTATATGGGAGACAAAAGAGAAAAAGCTCAGGAGGAAATTTGCAGAAGCTACAAAGCACAGGAGCTTGTCATGGGAGTTAGTGTACGAACTTCAGATAAACTGGCCATTGCCTTGGTTACGACTGGTCAGCTTCTACAGTTCTGTGTGAAATTTTGCAAATGTTACAGTTACAGAGGAACTTTTGGAGTTTTTCTTTTCCTGCCACACCAGGACATCTTTAAACGTTCCAACATCCAAATCATAGGGGTGCCAGAAGGAGAAAATATAGACCAAGAAATTAAAGACTTATTTGAACAGATAATGAAAGAGAACTTCCCCAATTGGCAAAGAAAATAGACTTTCAGGAAGTCCAGGAAGCTCAGAGAGTCCCAAAGATGTTGCACCTAGGGTGGAACACACCAAGGCACATTACACTTAAATTACCCAAGATTGAAGATAAGAAGAGAATCTTAAAAGCAGCAAGAGAAAAGAAGAGAGTTACCTACAAAGGAGTTCCCATAGAGTATCAGCTGATTTCTCAAGAGAAACCTTGCAGGCAAGAAGGCACTGGAAAAAAGTATTTGAAGTCATGAAAGGCAAGGATCTACATCCAAGATAACTTTACCCAGCAAAGCTATCATTTACAATGGGAGGGCAGATCAAGTGCTTCCCAGATAAGGTCAAGTTAAAGGGGTTCATCATCACCCAACCCTTATTATATGAAATGTTAAAGGGACTTATCTAAATGAAGAATATAAAAAGTATGAACGCTAAAATGACAACACACTCACAGCTAATAACAAACGAACCTAAAAAAAAAAAACAAAACAAACTAAGCAAACAACTAGAACAGGAACAGAATCACAGAAATAGAGATCACATGGAGGGTTATCAACAGGGGAGTGGGAGGGGGGGGGGGAAAAGGTACAGAGAATAAGTAGCATAAGTGGTAGGTAGAAAATAGACAGGGGGAGGTTAAGAATAGTAGGAAATGTAGAAGCCAAAGAGCTTATACGTACGGCCCTTGGACATGAACTAAAGGTGGGGAAAGCAGGTAGGAGGGGGTGTGCAGGGCAGAGGGGAATAAGAGGGGGAAATGGGACAACTGTAATAGCATAATCAGTAAATATATTTTAAAAAAGAAAATAGTAATCAAGGGTAGCACTTTTAGAAAATTCTTTAGTTTAAAAAGTATATACATTTTGCCTGATCCCTTCTTCTCTGGGGCTGAAGGGAAGGCCCTGAATTTTCAGTGACATTGAAATGAGATTAGCATCATGAAATGAACAATAGAATAGTACAGAACAGAAGAAAATATTTGTGAAACCAGTATCTGATAAAAGGCTTGTATCCAAGATATAAAAGGAGTTCTTACAACTTAAGAGAGGAAACCCAACTTAAAAATTGTATAAAAAATTAAACTTACATTCACCACATGACTCAGCAATTCCACTCCTAGATACTTAAGAGAAATGAGGATATATGTCCACACAGAGATTTGTATGTGAATGATCACAGCAGCATTATTTATCAAAGTCCCAAACTGAAAGCAATTCAAATATTTATCAAAAAAGCAAAGCAGAAAACTGGACTTGAACAACAATTTTTTAAAAAGTTTATAAAAATAAATAAGTAAAGACAGAGTGCCCAAACTCAGCAGGTGGGGGGGGGGAGGAATAAAAAATACTTACTTTTGTTGAATAAAAGTATTTCTTTACCAATTTGGCAATGTGGCTCAGTTGGTTGGAGTGTCATCCCATGCACTAGAACTGCAGTTCAGAACTCCATAGGTCTGTGGTGGCGTCTGAGATTTTTCAGTTCAACAAGCCCCCAGTTGACTCCAACGCTGCTGATCTGAGGACCATGCTTTGTATGAAAGCCTTAGAACTTGTTTCTAATCCAGGCTACATGTTAGAATCTCTCCGGGATGTTCTAAAACTGATGCAGACCTTCACCCAGAAGTTAAATCAGAAAGCTCTTCAGGTGATTCTGATGTGCAGCCAGGCTGAGAACCTTAACAAATGGGATTCTCTTTACTGTAATGGTACAATAACTAGCTTCCACTTATGTCTCCCTCAATCACACCTCACAGTTTAGCCTATAACCTAGCCCCCAAATTATGATTAGAATCCTTTGGGGTAGCTAGAAGATGAAACTACCATGCTTTAATTATGCATTTTAATGATAATAAAATATAACATTTTGCATATATATTTACTCTCTACCTTGTGAAGTACTTTTATTCCTTCCACATTATAGAACAAAGTATAGGAAGTGCAAGGACTTGCTTAAAATCACACAGCCAGTGTAAGTGGTGTAGCGGGGACTTGAAAAGAGGCAATCAGATCCCAGGGTCCCAGAGAAGCTGACACTAACCAGCACCTGCCTTCTATAGTCTCTGTTTCTGTCAGACCTTCATCCCCAAATTCCTAGCTGATCTTGTATCTTTGGAAATGGCACCAGACCCCATGCAAACTCAAGGCCCTTTTATTAGTCTCCAAAAAACACATAACCATATACTACTCTGAGAGTGTTTCTATACCCCAAAGCCTTACTGTTGTCTTGTTTGGCCTATAAGCCTGTTGATGCTGGAGACCGAGCTCTCTTACTTTGATTGCTTTAGCTGAAAGAGAAGAGCCACCAAGCCAATTTTTAATATCCTGTTTCTTCTCTCTTAAAGCTCCGATACCTTAGACCTGAGCTTTTTCTTGTGTCCTTAATCCCTAGCTGAGTTCCTTGAAGGTAGATATATGAAAGGCTTGATGTTAGAGATTGGACTAGGGCATTTAATCAACTATTTGTTATTGAAGTTCTGTTACTTCCCCCACTCACTTTTTAAAACAGCAATTGGTTTTCATGAAGCTTCAGGCAATTTTAGTGCCTTAAATATTCTTTGTTAACATAATATTGTTTTAGAAAGCTGAGTGTCAGGAAGGCCCATTTTTTATTTATCAGTGGCACCCTTACTTTAATATGCTAAAGCATACTTGACTTGTGAAGGCAGAATTAATCTTTTATCAGATGTACCATGGATGCTGTTGGTTTTAGGAAAATGCACTTGTGTTGTTTTAGAATTAATGTTCCCTACACACCTTTATTTTCCAATACCTGTTCAGAATGGATAAGGAAGAAACAAAATAAGATTCACCAACATTAAAGTTAATGCAAGGAGACATAAGTTGCTGCTGTTTAAAAAACTGAAGAAATTGTTCAACTGGATTTCATCTTGACTATGAGGGAAGAGAAGATGAAAGTAAGCCTGTGATAGAGAATATTTGGACCTCCTTTTATAAGCTACATCTTTGTGGAGCAGTGAAGAAAATGTTGGCACAATTATAAGAAGATACTTTTGTACATGGAATTTTTCAAAGTGGGGGAAACAAAAAAGGAATTTCATCTTTCCCTTTGTTTAAATAAAGTGGGGCCAGGCACCTGTGCCAAAAGCTGTCAGTGTAACTTCTTCACAGCACTGAGGCCTCAAGGTTTCACATGCCTGAGGGTCACTGAGGGGATTGTTAAAAATACTGACCTTTGGGCCTCATTCATTTTGGCTCTGAGTTTTTAATAAATTCTTCAGGGGATTCTAGTATGTATTGCATTAGTCAGGGTTCTCCAGAGAAACAGAATTACTATGAAGTGTGTGTGTGTGTGTGTGTGTGTGTGTGTGAATAAGGAGATTGTTGTAAGGGATTGACTCATGTAATTATGGAGGCTGAGAAGGCCCAGAATCTCCAGTTGGTTAATTTGGAGACACAAGAAGCCTGGTAGAACCAGGAGAGCTGATGGTATAAGTTCCAGTATGAGTTTGAGACCAAAGGTAGATCAGTGTCCCAGCTCAAAGATACTTCAGGGGAGAAAGAGGAGGTGGGGAGGGGGCGAGAGAGAAGGAGAGAGAAGAAAGAGAGAACAAATTCTTATTTAGCCTTTTTGTTTCATTCAAACTTTCAGTGGGTTGGATAAGATCCCCACCCACATTGGGAAGGGCAGTCTGCTTTACCTTTTCAAATGTTAATCTCATCCAGAAACACCCTTATTGACACACCCAGAAACATGTTTAACCAAATATATGGGCACTTCATGGCATGGTAAAATTGATAAATACAATTAATATTATTTATACCTTTGAAATCTGAAGAATTTGAAGCAGTCAGGGGCAAAACTAGATTTCTTGGAAGAAACACTTGAAGGGAGAAACATAAGACGAGATCATCGTTGCATTTTAGAAACCAATTGTATAATTTTAATTATAAAAAATCTCTAGATTAGGCAAATCCATAGAGACAGAAAGTTGCCAGGGACAGGGGATGGAATGGGGAAGTGACTGCTAATGGGGATCGGGTTTCTTTTTAAAGTGATGAACGTGTTCTGAAATTTGATATTGGTGATGGTTATACACCCTTGTGAATATACTAAAACCACTGAATTGTACTCTTTGAAAAGGTGAATTTTATAGTATGTGAATTATATGTCAATAAAATATATCTACTGAGAGAGGGAGATGAAGAAGTGGAAGTAGATAGTATTGACATCTTTGAGATTTTTTCTATGTAGTGGAAAAACATGGGGTGATAGAAGACATGTGGGGTGAAGGGAGGACTTCAAAGAAAACCCACAGAAGATAATGCAGCATGTCTGTAAAGGGATTCACATGATCTAATGGATAGGAGAATATTATTAATGCAGGTTGGGCAGATGGAATTTGAGGAACCTAACCCTTAAATCCACTGGAACGCCACCTTGAGTAACTTTCTTCCTGCCTCTTCCCTAGGTGACAGATCAGTCAGTGAAAGCATTTGCGGAGCACTGTCCTGAACTTCGGTATGTGGGCTTCATGGGCTGTTCAGTTACTTCCAAAGGAGTCATTCACCTAACTAAGGTAGGACCATTGCTGTGTTTCCTCATTGTTTCCAATTCATTCATATCAGTGCTCTAGCACTGTTAAATGCACTGGAATGAGAAATAATCAGACCATAATAGAAGCGTACTAGTGTTGATAAAGTTAAAACAAGTTTAAGGCAACAATACCAAAGCTATCCTTTATGAAGTTGGTCACTTATTTATTAGAAAAGCCGCTTACCTCTGGCTGGTGCAGTTTAGTGGCCTGAGTGTGGGTCTGCAAGGCAAAGGGTTGCCGGTTCAATTCCCAGTCAGGGCACATGCCTAGGCTGTGGGCCAGGTCCCCTCTGGGGGGCATGTGAGAGGCAACCACACATTAATGTTTCTCTCCCTCTCTTTTTTTCTCACTTACCCTCTCTCTGAAAATAAATAAATATCATTTTTAAAAAGCAGTGTACTTTTTTGCTTTTTCATTGCTAATGACTATGAAATTTATGCATTAAATAAATGGATAAATGTGGCAAGAATTGTTTAAATGTTAACTTAGTGTATTGCATTTATAAAATATTTCGATTGAAGTTTTAACAGCTTACATATCATTAGGTCAGCTTTTAAGAAGGGAACATGGTCAGTGCATAGTTTTAAGGTGAATATGTAAGGTGAAAGAAAGGCAACTGTATATCTAAAATTAACCTTTATAGCTTTCCTATATACCAAATATAAGAAATCTCATGTTTTAGTAATGATGAAAGTGCTGGTTCCTTTGTAATCTCTCACTTACGTGCCATCTCTGCTGCTTTCTTGAGCTCTAAAGTAATTAGGAGTTAATTCTTACATACATGTAATGAAAAAAAACTGGCTCTAAAATTGACCTGTGTAATACCTGAAATTTGTTACTGCATGAATTTTAACTGTATTATACAGTACTTAGGAGGATGGATGTGATTCTCACCTTTTCCACTCAATAGCTGAGTAACCCATTTATTCAAACTTCCTTCAGTTCACTACTATTTGAAAATACTGTGTTAGCAGCACAATGCTGAAATAAAACAGCTTGAATGTCTTGGTAGATGAATGTTTGTCTAGTCACATCTAATGCTATGTATAGTGTAGAGTAGGAATGCCTTTGGATGAACAGATTATGCACAAGTGTTACAATGACCATATGTGGGATTTTTATGATCACTAGAAATCGTATTCATTAAAGACAAAACAAGACTTATTAGATTATTAAGTGCTTCTCTGAGCCTTTTCAGATAGCCAAAAATTATGATACACTGGTACTTAAAAATTCAAAAAGCAGCTATAGCAAATGTCTGCATTGGAAAACTCAATATGCTGAGAAGGTTCTTGACATTATAGGCCAGGATTGGTGGTTTGTGCTGTCAGCAGTTTGTCTGCTGGATCACTATCAAACCTAATCCACATAGTTTTGAGGGTCATATCTATTGGAAGACTGGTTTGTGGTATATTACTGCTTAGGTTCCTGGATTCAAGTAAAGGCAAGATAGCATTTTATATTATTTATTTTTTAATATATTTTATTGATTACACTATTACAATGTCCTAATTTTCCCCCTTTACCTCTCTACCTAGTAACCCCCCATTTCCTCCTGCAATTCCCTGCTTAGTCATGTCCATGGGTCATGCATCATTGAGTTTCTTTGGCTACTCTAATTCCTGATACTGTTCTTAATATCTCCCTGTCTATTTTGTAACTACCAATTGTACTTCCTAATCCCTGTACCTTTTCCCCCACTCTCCCTCTTCCCCCTCCCAACTGATAACCCTTCAAATGATCTCCATATCTATGATTCTGTTTCTGTTCTGCTTGCTTGCTTAGTTTGTTTCTTAGATTCATTTGTTGATAGTTGTGAATTTGTTGCCATTTTGATATTCATAGTTTTGATCTTATTTTTTCCTTAAATAAGTCCCTTTAACATTTCATATAATAAGGGCGGGTGATGATGAATTTCTTTAACTTTACCTTGTCTGGGAAGCACTTTTCTGTCCTTCCATTCTAAATGATAGCTTTGCTGGAGAGAGCAATCAAGGTGGTAGGTCCTTGCTTTTCATTACTTTGAATACTTCTTGCCAGTCCCTTCTAGCCTGCGAAGTTTATTTGAGAAATAGCTGATAGTCCTATGGGGACTCCTTTGTAGGTAACTGTCTCCTTTGTCTCTTGGCTGCTTTAAGATTCTCTCTTATCTTTAACTTTTGGCATTTTAATTATGATGTGTCAGGGTGTGGTCCTCTCACATTCATCTGTGTTGGGACTCTGTGCTTCCTGGTCTTGCATGTCTGTTTCCTTCACCAAATTAGGAAGTTTTCTTTCATTATTTTTTCAAATAGTTTTCAATTTCTAGCTCTTCCTCTTCTCCTTTTGTCATCCTTACGATTTGCATGTTGGTACATTTGAAGGTGTTCCAGAGGCTCCTTAGCTTATCCCTTGGGTTTTTTCTTCTTTTTTTGTAGTTTTTTTTTCTTGTTCTTCTGATTGAATATCTTTTTATTCCTTATGTGCCAATCATTCATTTGATTCTTGGCTTTACCCCCTTAACTTTTGGTTCTCTCTAAATTCTTCTTTATTTCACTTAGTGTAACCTACATTTCTACCTGGGTCTTTTTTACACCATTGAAGTAACCAATGAGTTACCTGAGCATCCTAATATCCAATGTTTTGAACTCTGCATCTGATAGATTGCTTATCTCCATTTTGCTTAATCTTTTTCTAGAGTTTTGTTCTGTTCTTTCATTTGGGCCATATTTATTGTTTCCTCATTTTGGCAGCCTCCTCGTGTTTTTTTTCTGTATATTAGGCAGAGCTGCTTTGACACCCTGTCTTATCAGTGTTGTCTATTGTAGAAAAAGCACCTGTAAATTGTGTGGTGCAAAGCCTTAGGTAATAGCCATAGTGGGGCAAAGCACGGCATCACTCTGTGGCTCTGTGGAGGAGGGCTCAGAAAAGGGGAAATGGCTGTTGCCTGGCCTCTGGAGTTTTATCTGGGAGGAAACTGTCTCCTGGCACTCACCTTGATGCCAGTCATTTGACCTTCTCCCCATATGCCACTTATACCCTTTCAGCTGTTGCCTGGTGCTGAAGCCCAGAGGGATTTTGTATTTTGAATTTGTATAAGTCCTAAGTCTGTTGTGGGCCATTTAAGAGGAGACTCCTAAGGGTCCTGCAGTTTCTTCCCTGCTCAATCCCCATTAGTTTTTCCCAGAAGTTATAAGGACTTATCTTTTTGGCACTGGAACCCTGGGCTGGGTTGTCTGGTGTTGGGTTGGAATCCCTCGTTCTTGATGTATCCCTCCCAATTTTTTTCCATCACATGTGGGTGTGGGACTGCCCATTCCATATCTCCATGCCTTTATGCACCTCTCTGTGTCTCCATGCCTCTCTGCACCTGTCTGCGTCCCTGCCTCTCCTACCCATCTGGGTGAATATGGTTTCTTTAATTCCTTGTCAGACTTCCATACAGCTCAATTTTCTCATGATTCTGGGTGATATTTGTTTTGTAATCTTCATGTAATTTTTGCTGTGGTTGTGTGAGGAGACGAGCCCTGTATACCTATGCCTCATCTTAAATGGAAGTCCAGTAGCATTTTAAATATGCATAACTTTGAAAAGCTATTTAGTTGTTTACCTCTTGAAAACTAGGGGAGAAATCAGATTTAAATAAAATAAAAACTTTTTTGTTAAATATTTGCATTCTGACAAAGTGTTACATACTAAGATGTTAAAAATGTAATTTACATTCACAGAATTTTGTAAATATATGAATGGTCTTAGAAAGTTGGTTGCTATTATTACCATCATGGTTTATAGTTTCTAAATAATTTATCATCATCATGGTATATAATTGTTACATGAATAATTAGGGAGATGTCAGACACATAGGATAGAAGCTCTCAACCTACGTATGTGTACTCTCAATCTATGTATATGATTTAGAAATCTCACCAACTTATTAGTTTACTAAGTCTCTGGCTCTCAGTTTGCTGATAGAGGCAAGTGCCATCAATCTTTGTTTACTAACTATGAAGAGAAGTGCCTGGATTAGGTGATTTATCTCTAGATCTAGAGATTTTTACACACAGAAATATCTATGAATTTAAGAATCATTGACCTGGAAGGATTCTGTGGGGGTTTCACTGGAACTAAGAAATATGAAGTTTTAGTAAGTTAGAAAGAAATTGGGGGATTTGTGACACTTTGATTCTTAAACCAAGGGCAAGAACACAGAAGGTGAGGAATTTAGATTTTATTTATTTATTTTTAGAGAGAGGGGAAGGGAGGGAGAAAGAGAGGGAGAGAGAAACATCAATGTGTGGTTGCCTCTTGCACACTCCCTACTGGGGATCTGGTCTGCAACCCAGGCACGTTCCCTGTATATATATTGCACTTGTGAGCATTTAACTCCCCTCTCTGTGGCTTCAAGCTACCAGCACACAGGCCCCAACAACACCCTTAATCTTCTCAGCTCTTCTGCTGAAGAATTTGACCTTCACAATGATATACTGCTTTGGAAGCTTCATTCCCCAGAACTTTGTAGTAGCCCAGTCACACAACAGCAATGGTTAGACACTCCTGTTTTTAGCAGCATTTACCCTGTGTCTGCTCACTGACCAAGGTCCCCAGTTTATTAAGGTTGACAGTGGGTCAGAAGCTCTGGTTCCTATTTAAGTGGTCATGCCTCATACCAACTTTCCTAAAGTAACCTGAGTAATATTTGTCAGAGTTGATCCTGTGATGATGCAAGCCACCAGTGTTACCTTAGCCTTCCAGGTGCTTCCTATGCTTGCCAGTGGCTGTGGCTCTTGGCCCTGAAATTCCCAGGTTTTCCTCAGTCAGGATGGCATGTTGGTGGCCAAGATGCAAGAGCTAGTTGGAAGAATATTTAGACCATCTTACAGTGATCCCTTTGATTAATTTTACTTGGCTAGTTGCCATTTACTTTACAGTATTTATTGATGACTTTAGTCTTGAGATACATTCTGCTAATATCAAACAATATTGGAGTAGGAGACCTTCCTTTTAAGCTGCTATGACTGTGTAAGTAAGAGTCCAGAAATAGCTAAGACTGAGTGAACTCAGATTGAGAAGATAAAGTCAGGTGTAGTAGACTGTATTTGGAAACATGGAGATCTATATTTAGGAAAAAATGATAAGAACTTTTGAGGTCTTCATTTCACAGTTGAAAATATTAGTGAGTTGTATGTGGCAGAATTGAATTTCTTCCATCACAGGTACGTTTTTTTATTGCAATGTACCTGTTCATAAATATAAAATATCTCTATCTTGCTCTCTCTCCTACTTTTTAAAACAAGTTTAGCAAATGCAAAATAAGTCATTAACCCCTTGCCTGAATATCATTTGCCCCTAAAAGGACTAGTAGAAACATGTCAAAAGGAACTAGAAGCAACATGTAGTGGCTCCTACTGGCCTAAGTTGGGGTACTTTGAGCTTCAAAAATGAAAATGACTACAATCAATTAAAACAAACAAAAGGGGGGTTCAAAGATGGGGCATAGGTAGAAATGTGTCGCTTCCTCGCACAACCAAAAGAAGGAAGACAGCTGATTTAAAAACAAAAACCAACCAGAACTGCCAGAAAATCAAACTGCATGGAAGTCTGACAACCAAGTAGTTAAAGAAGAAACATTCATCCAGACCAATAAGAGGGGCAGAGAGGATGTGGGGCAAGGTGGCAGCAGACTGGGGTGAGTGAAGCAGTGGCTGGTGGATGGGATTTCCCAATTTCTCATGCAGATAAGCTGGGAGGAACAACTGGGGAACAAGACAAACTGCACAACCTAGGGCCCCAGTGTGGGGAAACAAATCCTCAAAACCTCTTGCTGTAAAAACCTGTGGGGGTTGCAGTAGTGAGAGAAACTCCTAGTCTCACAAGAGAGTGTTGGGGGGACCAGACCCATGAGATCCTAGAACATACACAAACCCACCCACCCAGGAATCAGCACCTGAAAGAGCACAATCCATTTGTGGGAAACAAGGGAAGTGACAGAAAGTGGAGTGAGAGCCAAGCAAGAGGCATTGTTCCCTTTCTGACCTTTCCCTCACATATGGCACCACAATGTAGTGAAGTGGGTTGCCCTACTCTGACGAATATCCAAGGCTCCTTCCCTTACAATGTAACAGGTGTGCCTAGACAAAGAAATATAGTCCAAATGAAAGAACAGATCAAAACTCCAGAAAAGAATGAAGCAATAAGGAGATAGCCAACCTATCAGACACAGAGTTCAGAACTCTGGTAATTAGGGTGCTAACAGAAATAGTTGAGTTAGGTCATGAAATGAAGGAACAAATGAAGGGGATACAAAGAGAAATAAAGGAAAATATACAGGGAATCAATAGTGAAGGGAAGGAAACTGGGACTCAAATCAGTAATTTGGAAAAAAAGGAAGAAATGAACATCCAATTGGAACAGAATGAAGAAACAAGAATTTTAAAAAATGAGGAGAGGGTAAGAAACCTCTGGGACAACTTTAACCATTTCAACATCTGAATCATAGGGGTGCCAGAAGGAGAAGAAGAAGAGGAAGAAATTGAATGCTTATTTGAATAAATAATGAAGGAAAACTTCCCTAATCTGGTGAAGGAACTAGCCATGCAAGTCTAGGATGCTGAGAGAGTCCCAAAGAAGTTGGATCCAAGAAGAAACACACCAAGACACATTATAATTAAGTTACTCAAGATAAAAGATAAGGAGGGAATCTTAAAAGCAGCAAGAGGAAAGGAGAGAGTTACATACAAAGACTATCAGCTGATTTCTCATAAGAAACCTTACAGGCAAGAAGGGGCTGGAAAGAAGTATTTGAAGCCTTGAAAGGCAAGGACCTACATCCACAATTACTCTACCCAGCAAAGCTATCATTTAGAATGGAAGGGCAGATAAAGTACTTCCCAGATAAGGTAAAATTAAAGGAGTTCATCATCACCAAGCCCTTATTACGTGAAATGTTAAAGGAACTTACCTAAGGAAAAGAAGATGATCAAAACTATGAATAGTAAAATGACAACAAACTCACAACTATCAACAACTGAACCTAAAAAACAAAAACAAAAAGTAAGCAAACAATTAGAACAGGAACAGAATCACAGAAATGTAGATCACATGGAGGGTTATCAGTGGGCAGGGGGAGGAGGAGAATGGGGCGGGGAAGGCACAGGAAGAAAGAAGCATAATTGGTAGGCATAAAATAGATGGGGGAAGTTAAAATTAGTATAGGAAATGGAGAAGCCACAGAACATATATGTACAACCCAAGGACATGAACTAAGGTGGGGGGGATGCTGGAGAATGGGGGGTGGAGAGTAGAGCAGGAGAAAAAAATGTGACAACTTCAATAGCATAATCAATAAAATATACTTAAAAATAAGAGAAACAACATGTATAAAAACCATGAGTTCACAGTGGTATATATAAAGAACAAAACAAAACTGGGTTTCCTCTTCCAGCTAAGATGGGGAAATAAGTACTAGATTTACTCTCTGCCCTGAAACCCCCAAAACAGACAAAATGTATGAAACAGTGGTCTTCAAGACACTGGATATCAAGGACAAGGATTCCTGAGACATGAGAAACAAACAAGAGGGGCCCTACGATTGCCTCTGTCTAATGCATTGAAAGAGTTTCCAATGCACATCACAGGGAGGGGAAAACATAGGCACAACACAGCTATCAGAATTGAAAGGGAACAGAAAGTCCAGGGAGACCAAGGCAGCCAGAGTTTAGAGGACTGAGTACCAGCATGGAGAGAACTGCACGGAGAATCCCAGAGATCTGTGGCTTACTTCCCTTGTGTATCCAATCCTAGATAACCCATGAGTAAAGAAGAAATCAAAAGAGAAATCAGAAAGTACTTGAAACGGAAGGAGAATAAAAACACAACACATTAGATTTATTGTGATGCTACTAAAGTACTCTTTAGGTAAAATTACAGTAGTTCTCTGCCCCCTCCCACCCATCTGTGATTTTGTTTTCTGTGGTTACAGTTACCTGTGGTCAACCATAGCCCAAAAACATTAGATGGAAATTTCCAGAAATACGCAACTCATACATTTTAAATTATGAGTTGTTCTGAGTAGTGTGATGAAATCTTGTGCCATCCTGTCCCATCCCTCCTGAAGCATACATACAACACAATAGGATGTTTTGAGAGACAGAGACCATGTTCGTGTGACTTTTATTACATTATATTATTGTAGCTTTTCTATGATGTTGTTAATCTCCCGTCTAATTTACAAATTAAACTTTGTCTTAGGTATGTATGTATAGGAAAAAATAGTATATATAGGTTTGGTACAATTCACGGTTTCAGGCATTCTTCAGGGGTCTTGAAGTGTATCCATGCAGATAAGAGGGGACTACTGTAATAGCACTGAACACCTATGTAAGAAAAAATGAAAGATCTCAACTCAATGATTATAGCTTCTACCTTATGACACTTGAAAAAGTAGAGCAAATTGCACTCAAAGTAAGCAGAGGAAAGGAAATAATGAGGTTCAACGTGGAAATAAATGATATGAAAAATAAAAGTTGCAGAAATTTAGTAAAACCAAAAGCTGGTTCTTTATAGAATACATAAAGTTGGTAAGTCCCTATTTAGACTGATTAAGAAAAAGAGAGATGCCCTGGCTGGCGTAGTTCAGTGGATTGAGCACGGGCTGCAAACCAAAGTGTTGCAAGTTCGGTTCCCAGTCAGGGTACATGCTTGGGTTGCAGGCCACGACCCCCAGCAACCGCACATTGATGTTTCTCTCTCTCTTTCTCCCTCCCTTCCCTCTCTAAAAAAATAAATAAATAAAATCTTAAAAAAAAAAGAAAAAGAGAGATACAGAGAACACAAATTGCTAATATCATGACTCAGAGGAGTGACATGACTTACAGATTCTGTAGATACCAACAGTATAACAAGGAAATATTACGGGCATCTTTATACCTATAAATGCAACAAATTTGATGAAATAGAAAATTTATTTGAAAGCTACAAACTGCCAAAGCTCATTCACTTAAGAGAATATAGATTATTTTAATACCCCTATATCTCTGAGGGAAACTGCATTTGTAGTTAGAAACCTTTCCTCCAGTAATACTCTAGGTCCAGATTGCTCACTGGTGAATGTTACCAAATATTTGTTAAAAACTTCTTGAGTATCTCATATATGTCTGTGTATTTATTTATATACACATACATATTTGAGTATTTACTAGTGAAATTACAAAATGTTAGGGATTTGGTTTAAAATGGTAAAAAGTGAATACAAAAAAGAAAAGGAAAAAAGTGGATAGGCCCATAAAGTAGACAAAAATGGTAAAATATAGGGCATGGAGGCTCATTATACTATTCTCATTTTGTTTATATTTGATAATTTTCATAATAAGAAAGAAAGCCTGTAAGGGATAAAAACTTAAAAATGCTGTTATTTAATGTAACATGATAAAATCATACTATTCAATATTATACCTTTTAAGAATGTACAATAAGCATGGGAGATACTCCAAATAATAATTAATAATATAAATATTAATTTAAAAATCAAATAGGCTATTATGGAGTCTGAAATGTCAAGTGGCCAGTTATTTTTACATGTAGTTGGAATGCAAACCTCATAAATGCTGTGGGTTTATGAATTTAATATCACATTATCTGTTATGAATTGATTTATATCAGATCAGTTCAAGTGATTTCAGTCAAGAAGATCTTACTTTAAATGATTTCAGGAAGATGTCAAAGAAGTTTTGACAAAAAGTTTATTTTTATTATATGCTATGTAAAAATTTTACATTTTTTATAAATTAGGGCTAGATGTGCTTTTTTAGATTGTTGAAATATTTTAAAGTTAGGACTGTTAATTAATAATATTAGGTCTGATACTACATTAAATCTTATTGTTGCTTCAGTTATTTAGTTATAAGCATCAACTAACTTCTTAGGATATGATAGGTATGGGCCTGGTTGAAGATTTTTATGTTGGCTGGTGCTTATTTTTAAACAGTGTTTTGGGGGAGGTGATAGCAAAACAAAATGCCCAAACTTCTGATATTTTCTTAAGCTATTTAAAATACTTTTTAAAAAATCATGTTTTTAAAAAGTGCTTATGCTTGAAAACATGAAATGTTTTCTAAAGGAAAACAAAATTGATTTTTTTAGTCAATTTAACGTAAGTAACTGAAAGTATGTTCATTCATGCAGCCAACTCAATTTTCATCTTCCTTCTCTTGTTAATTCAGATACTAAAAAAAAAGATGAACTTTTTTGCCTTTTACATTTCCAAACAACTGATCAGTTAAAAATGCCTCATTCTAAAGGAAGAACATACTATTTTTTTTTGCTACTTTAGGGGTGATATTACTGTTTAATCATGGGTTATCATTTCCTTTGTTTCTGATGAATTATAACACTTGAATGATATGTTGATATGTGAAAAGTGCATATTCTTAAACTCATTCATCTCTGAAATGGTCTGTAGTGAGTCTGATTCAGTGAGTGTCGTGAAGGGTCTGTTTTACATGACCGTGTTTTCAATTCTTCTCAGCCTTCTGGAAGTTAGGAGCTAAGTCGAAAACTAAGTACTGAGAATATCTGTGCCTGGTCTGGTCCATTAACTTTTTTCTTAAAGGTTTGAAACAGAAAACCAGATATTGCTGTCATCAGAGCTAATGGTGTGACTGCTGATTGTATGATCTTAGGCAAATCACCTCATCTCTTTGCCTCAGTTTCCTAATCTGTAAAATGAGGAAAATAATGGCATCTACCTTCCTCTAGGGTTGTGGAGGGAGAGCGCTTCCCACATAACTAAAGAAGCAGCTGAAAAATATAATGAATAAATAAAATAATTACTGAGAAAAATATTCATTATGGTATATGTCTTATGTCTTTAGTCCTAACCCACTTATAATCTTTCACTAAAATAAAATAATTTTCATGAAAATAAATCTTACTTGAAAACTTGATGAACCTGAGTGTCAATGCTGAATCTCACGATTAATAATTATTTGTCTGCTCTTCTTTTTTTTTCCTGCTGACCTTTTAAGGATTATTTAATGATTTAGCACACTGCACAACTAAAATAGCATTTTAATAAAAATTATTTTCAATATTCTTACATAGCAATACACAGAATTGCGTATACTGTTGTTTCTTATTATTGCACAAATTGGTGACTTTGGTTTTAATTTTTCTAAATTAGTATAGGCAGTATTTACATAAGTTGTATCACTTTTCCACATTTATTTTTTTTCATACCGTTAAGACGGTGATACTTGTTCAGTGAGGCCTCTCCGTTCACATTTTATAACTCCGCTGCTCACACTCCGGTCGTCATGTGTCAGCGTGCTCCATTTTGATCTCAGTGCCTGCAGTAGCAGGCTAGTCAGTATGACACTAGTAAAACAAGTGGACGCATCTTTCAAATGACTCAGTTGGTGGAAGTTCTAACAAGTAAAATGAACAAATGAGTTTCTTTGTTGCATCTATTGTTTGATAAAATGGTTGCTTCGGGCTTTAATATAAATATATAAACATAAAATGAGTAAACTTGGGAATCTTTTCTGAAAGAGCCTTTCTTGGATCTTGGCTTTATATTTTAAATATTTTTTTACTCTGCTTACATTATCCTCAGTTAACTCCTTGAATTTTTATTACACACTTGTTTATAAATTATGGGGGGGGGGGTGCAAATATTCTTGTAAAAATGGATTTCAACTATATTTATTTGTTCTCCTAACACATGAGGTCAGTCTTTATCCAAGAAAAATATTAGGAGTTGTTGCTTTCATGTTCTTTTAGATTTGCAAATTCATTCACACTGTTTTTTGACAGAAATTTTATTTAAGGATCAGAGTGAGTCTCTTACTCAGTCTTATGGTTTATATCTAAAAAGTGATATTGGACACGGATGGGTTCTCATCCCTTAATCAGTAGAGCAGACTGTATGAATTAGGGAAACCAGATTTGGGGCTCAATGAGAATAAGTTATGTGTAACTGAATGAGGAAATACAGTACTGAGGAAAAAAAGTAAGCAGATCTTACTTATTAATTTAGAATAAACAGTTTTTAAGAATTACAGAGTTGCCCCAACTGGTGTGTCTAAGTGGGTTGGACATCATCCTGCAAACTGAAAGGTTGCTGGTTTAATTCTCGGTCCGGGCAAATGACTGGGTTGCAGGCCAGGCCCCTCTCTGGTCAGGGGCATGTGAGAGGCAGTTGATTCTCTTGCACACTGATGTTTCTCTCCCTCTCTTTCTCCCTCCCTTCCCCTCTCTCTAAAAAGAAATAAAATCTTAAAAAAAAAGAATTACAGAGTTAATAGAATCTAATTAACTTAAAAATGTATTCAGTTGATAACAAACATTGGCACTTATATTGACTTACTAGTTTTAAACATTTTTAAAATATTTAACAGTGTTTTATTTGTAATTAGTTTAACTATCTTATTTAAGCACTATTTTCACTTGACCTGGGTACATTAGCCATGGGAAGTGCCTGCATGTATACATCTTAAATGCTGATTCACACACAGTTTTAAACATTGTACACACCCAATCAATAGTCATAGAGAAGCCAAGATTTGGACATAAGATTTAATCAGATTTTGCACATAAGATTTAATAATCTAATCTAATTAGATTAATAGAAAATAATCTAATTTTCTTTACAATTTTGTTTAACATTGTGTGATGTTTATAGTGAGATGTACAGGGGTTCATGGATACCAAAAGGAAGATTATGTTGTATCTTTATTGTAGTCATATTCTTTGAAAATAGGAAATTTATTTCCATAGTAATTGTCTATTAGTCAAAAATTAAGTTATTTATGTTACAGTAGTTGTGTGTGTTCTTAATTTTAGCTTGGAGCTTCAATATTTAAACAGAGTCTGGGCCTACATATTATTCTCTGTAATACTTTTTGGAATGAAGTTTGTTTCTGAGCTCACTCTTCTCCAGACATACTGGCCCAGGAATTGAGTCCAGTAGAGTCCACTGACTAAAGGCAATTGAGCCTCTCACATGTTTGCTCTCTAGCCAGAGGTATCACAGACATTTACACAAAAGTTGTTTATCATGGTGTATTTACAAAACCTTTAGAAACATAGCTGCTGTTCCTCCTGTAGACTTCCTTTCAATTGATTATATCCCAGTGGGATGATTTGCCAACGTATTACTGCCCTCCCCACCCCCAAGAAAAAGCTTCCCACTGGAGCTTTCTGTTATATTCACTACAGGAAATGCTTGGTCATTATGTTTGATCAGAGGTACTTTTTCAACATGCAACTAGCTATCAATCTTGGATCTTTAAAAATGAAACAGTACACCTGTGCCTGAGAAGGCAGCTCAAGTTATGATTTTTACAGCTTTCATCTGGCTTGAAGAAGAAGACAAAGGTGATCAGCTTCTGGGTTGTTACAACGAACTCCCATTAGATTGACTACTTTTTTTCATTGTTGGAAACTGGTTCGCCTACCCCCTTCTTTCCTTTTGCTTTATGCGGGTCCTAGGTCTGTTTGCCTTCAGATCCTTTCTTCTCTCTGAGCATACTTGTATTGTCATAGGGACTTCACTCTGTAGGTGCCATTTAGGCCAAAGGGAAGGAGAGCTAGGATATTTCTCTCCTTCCTTCCCTCTCTCTCAGGTAGCATTTTTGGTTACAGCTCTATCTACTCCTTGGTTCCAGCCCTGGACAGAGCCCTTGCAGCTCCAGATGGTATTGGGTGACCAAGGCCTGTGGGTTCCTGTAACACTGACCCTTCCTTTTGTCCCCCCAGCCTGGGGTGCCTGTGGCTTCCTGCTGTTGTTAAATCTCTGGCTTACACTGGCTCCTCCAGTTCATCTTCTCTGCTTTTACTTCATTAGAATAACCAGTTTCCTTAATGAAATTCTCTTTATGTGATTTAATAAATACTTGTTAATAGTTACTGTTTTTCTGCTTAGTCTCAATATATCTTCCTTTCTCTGTCATTTTGTGTTCCTTCAAGAGAGCACATTTGAGAAAACAGAACTGATATTTATTTCCTCTCAGAGAATCTTGTGACAGTGGATCAAAGCACAAAGCAGAGAATTGCACATAAGATTTAAATTATACTTGATCCTTCTTTAGACTATCACTATTCACACTCTGTCCTGTTTATAACTAGACAGGCTATAACACGAGAGAGAGGGGCAGCTAACTACGTGACAGCTGAGAGTAATGAAGCTACAGGCCATGGTGAGTCCCAAGAATGGGATAGAGGGCTAGCTGCCTTCTTATAGAGAGATGCTTTTTATACATGCTCCTAGCAGAATAAAATTTAAATGTTTTCCCAGAGCTGTAATGTACAATGTCAATTCACAGAGGCAAATGTAAAGAAAAATATTTGGCTAAGTAAGAAGTTAATTGTGGTAAGTAATTTGAGTGATTGGTTATTAGTTACCAGTTAATTCAAATTATACCTAATGGTTTTGACTGACAAAAAATAACATGTTATCATGTCAATTTCTCTGTTTGTCTTTTTAATTTTAAAAAATAATTTAATTTTAATAAATGCTTTCTGTTGATGTAAGAAATTATAAAGAATATATTAAAATAAACCATAAACCAGTCTTTAAAGTTCTACCTTAGATGTACACTAGCTATTGTAATTTTTCTCAGTCCATTGAAGCTTTTCAACAACTCATAGACAGACAAAAATGGTTGAGAGAATAGAATTACAGATGGACAGTTTTTTTTTTAATTGGGAAGTAGTGCTTTAATATATAAATCAAAGTTGTAAAATTTTTGCAGTTCATTTTGCAAAAATTTGTACTATCTACTTTAATAATGTAATTTTATATTTTACATTATTTAATATCAAGAAAAACTTCATAAAGATATTTTCTGATTACTCTTTCTTATTGATAGCTGATATACTGCCTGCCTATACCTTAGTCATTATCCTAGAATTTTAGATCATTCCCTTCCAGCTGTTAGTATTGAGTGTGATTAGGGAGTCAGGAACTAAAATTTACGAATTCCTAATTTAAATATATTGTAAACCAAATGCTGTTGCTTCTTGGATTATTGTTGTGCAACAAAGGCGAAACTAAGTGAAACAAATGGGCTCTGAGTCAGTGTTTGGAGAATTCCTCTGTGGGTTTTGGGTATAAATCCTTACATGCACTTTAAAAAGTTTGAGTGTTCTTAGGCCATATTTCTCACTGGGAAACTGTTCATTCTTTCATTATCATATGTGATTGGGGCACTTGGATAATACCATGAATAATTACATCAAGTACAATGCCAGAAACGAAGATTGTGGAAGAAATAGTATTTTTTTCCAAATTTGCATCCTAATTTTTTTTTTTTAGGATAAGAGTCTGTGATTACTTTCTGACTAGTAGGAGTGATCTGATTAATTCCTTTTTAGATTGTTAATATCAGACTTGTTTTCCAGCTAGAAGGGGTGTTTGGGGCTTTATTTGGGGACTTCTGGGGTAAGGATAGGAGAAAGAACTACTTATTAGTTTTGGACTATTTGTTCTATTACAAATGACTTAGAGATTTAGAAGCGAGAAAGCTGCTGATGGATGCCTAGGGCAGCTGTGTTTTTCCTGGGTCACACAGGGTCCTCCAGACCTACATGGTCACCCTCAGAGAGCAGCTGCAGGTACCCTTGATGGGGCTTCACACTGCTCCCATTTGGTTAGGAACTCTGTTGGGGGCCTTTGGAAGACTCAAGTGGCTCAGCCAGTGCCAATCCTGTGTGTCGGGGCTTTTTGACTCACTCTCTCTGAAACAGCCTGGCCACGGAAGAGGAACACTAATTCCTGAAATTAGGGTTTAGGCCCTTTTTGCTCTTAGCTTTTTGGTTTTAGGTTGAGGCCTAGAAATGAGAGTGTAAAGCTAAGAGATTTTTGATGTGGAGTGAGTTCCAGTTGCATATTATAAACCACAAAGGAAGAAAAAAAGACATTTTATTTTAGACAGTAGATACAATATTTCCGTAACATTTTTGTAATGGCAGAAAATAAAAATATATGTCATAATGTTTTTAAAATTACACATCATCAATATTATGCCTTTGTTTTCCAGCTTTACACATTTAGAAATAATGAATGGAATACTTTGACTGTTTCTGCTTTAATAGTGTAAGATCAAGAGGTCAATGTACAGGTCCTATGGCTTGTATATGATAAGCTTTGGTGTTGGACTAATGGCATTTCCATTATTTTACTGCTTTTAAAAATAAGATCACAAAACTTTTATTTGGAATATAGTTCTAAAATTTTCAGCACATTGTAGTGTGATATGTGGGTGCAAATGACTAACATGGGTTCAAAATTCTATGAACTTTTTTTTTTTTCAAATACACCTCTGAACTTGGTCTGAGGAAAATGAAAGAGAGATATACAACTAGGCCATTTAGATGAAGTAGCCTCTTCTTACTTGCCTTTACCTTTGACTTAATTTACCATTAACTTATTTGAACTTTGATTTATTTTTCTTATTTAAGTAAAAGTGTGAACATTTTTTTATAAAGAATTTTTTAAAAGATTTTATTTATTTATTTTTAGAAAGGGAAGGGAGGGGGAGAGAGAGAGAAACATCAATGTGTGGTTGCTGGGGACCGTGGCCCGCAACCCAGGCATGCACCCTGACTGGGAATCGAACCTGCGATGCTTTGGTTTGCAGCCTGCGTTCAATCCACTGAGCTACGCCAGCCAGGGCACATTTTGTTTTTTAATTGAAGAAAAGTTCCATTCCTTAGCTCCTGCTTTGTAAAAAGTTACAGGGCTACTTAGTGCTGCTAACTTTTAGTGCTGTTTGTAGCTTGTTAGAAGCTCTAGAAATCTTATATGGAGAAGAGAAAGGAATTCGATGGAAAGAAAAGTACTAGAAAAAGTCAATTAGAGACCATGCTGCCTGCCAGAGTAAGAGAGGAGGAGCAGAGCATCCATTCTGAATTGGTTTAAGAAGCAGAAATCCAATTAACAAATCCACATTTCTGCAGCAGAAGACAGTGATTAAAATGTTGGTGAACTACTCAAAATTCTTGCCACACACATCAAAGCTGACAACTTACAGAGGCTTTTTTTTATTTTTAATGTTCTTTATTTTAAGAACAAATATGTAAATGGAGAACTGATTATGCTTGTTCTAAAATGACCTTTAATTGTGTGAAATGAGAATGTTGTTTTTTATTATTTAATGCATACATCTTAGTGATGTTTATGTTCAAATATATCACATTTAAAAGCATGTCACTTCAGAGCTGCAGGTCCTGCATTTGATATAAATAAAAAAGACAGACCTAATTGCCGGAAACTTAAATAAACAAAGTTATTTTTATTAAAGTTTAGATTCTGACTCTCTTCCTGAAAGAGGCCTAAGGTAAATTCCAAAAATGGTTTGCTATTCACTTGACCCAGAAAACTCCTCAAAATCATGCAAATCAAGAGATTTAAATCTTCGTGTTCACTTTCAGAATACTCATGAAACTGCCCAGGCCATCAAGCATATGCATATCTGAAAAGCCACCGAGTGTCTGAAGGATGTCACTTTACAGAAGCAGTGTGTGCCATTCTGTCATTCCAATGGTGGCATTGGTAGGTGTGCCCAGGCCAAACAGTGGGGCTGCACACAGACAGTGTAGGTGGCCCAAAAGAATGGTGAATTTTTGCTGCACATGCTTAAAAATGCAGAGAGTAATGCTGAACTTAAGGGTGTAGATGTAGATTCTCTGGTAACTGAGTACATCTAGGTGAACAAAGCTCCCAAGATGTGGTGTAGAACTTAGAGAGTTCATGGGCAGATGCATGAGCTCTCCCTGCCACACCCAGATGATCCTTACTGAAGAAGAGCTGATTGTTCCTAAAGCAGAACATGTTGCAGAGAAGGAAAAGATATCCCAGAAGAAACTGGAGAAACAAAAACTTACGGTTCAGGAGTAAATTCAGTATAAAATAAATGCTAATAAAAGTTTTTAAAAAGTTTATATCCTAATTTCAAATATACTCATTTAGCAGTAAGCATTTAATAAATGTGTTTGATGTACCTACTACCGTGTTAGGCACTAGTAACAAAAAAGTGAATAAGACATGGTCCCTGACCTTCAATAGCTTGCAGGTCATTGGTTGATTCTTGTATGTGCCCTGACGGGATCGGCCCCCAACCTTGGTGTATGAGGATGAAATTCTAACCAACTGAGCTACCCAGGCATAGCAGCAGCATGCAATTAATTAGACACGCTATAAAGCACTGTGTTTAAGGCTGTGGTGGGAGCTGTAACATTGGTGGGTGTATAGAGGGCAATACTCTGCCTGTGGGCATCCCAGGAGGTTTTTGAGAGGACATGTGCTGGAGCCATGAAGTCTGAATTATGTTTTCATAGGAAATGAAGACAGCTTTGTAACTGCCCCAGGTGACTCAGGACACTATAGTTGTTAATGCATGTTTTTAGAAAATAATCTTGCTAGCCTACCATGTACTATATTTTATTACTATGGGTGTACATACCTGCATATTAATTGAACTGATTAATTAATTAATTTTTTATCCATTATAAATTATAGGGTTACTATGATTGTACCTAGCTTAGCAATATTTATATATAATCAGTACTTTTATATTTTAGATTTAGAAGTATAAATGCCATGTATGTGCTGATGACTCCACAATTTATTTGACATATCTCTCTGAATATCTAACAGGCATCTCAAACATAGCATATTCAAAACCAAACTGTGTGTTCCTACCTGCACCCAAAGCATCTTAGTTAATTGCAACAGTACTTACCAGTTGTTCAAATCCCAAACCTTGGGATCATCCTTGATTCTCTTTTTTCTCTCAGGCCCCTTAACCTATTTGTCAAAAAATTCTGTTGACTCTAATTTCTAATTTTAAATATATTGAGAATCCGATCACTTCATACCACCTCCAGCTAACTGTTACTGTGGTCCAACTCACTGATACTGCTTGATTGGATTCATTCAATACAGTGTGTCTCTGTTTCTACCCTTGCTCCTATCCTTGGCTCACAGAAACTAGAATGATCACTTAAAAATGCAAGTTATATCATGTCACACTCCAGCTTAAAACCTCCAGGAACTCCCAAAATTCCTCAGAGCAAAAGCTAAAAAACTTACTTTGGCCTATAAGGTCTCATAGAGTCTGCCCTATTTCACTCATTTCCTTGGCCATGTCTCCTGTTAGTTCCCTTCTATTCACTCTGCTGCAATACCTCCAGCGCCTTACTAATCCTCCCAAATACTAGGGCACTTCCCATCTCAGAGCCTCATGCATTGACTCTTGCCTTAAATATCAGCATTTGTTTTCTCCCTCACCTCCCTCAAATCTTTGCTTGAATTATCGTGTTTTCAATGAGATCATCCTTGACTGCCTATTTAAAATTATGCCCCTTCTTTCTTCCTTCTACTATTTTCCATCTGCTTTGCCTTGCTTTATTTTTTTCTCTATCATACATAACACCATTCAACATACTATATAATTTGCTTATTTATTTATTGGTCTCCCTGCCGCCTTATAAGTAGGGAATGTAAGCACCCCTTTGGACAGGGATTTTTGTCGTTTTTTTTTTTTTTAACTGCCGTATTTTATCAGCTAGAATATTTTTTGGTACATAATAGGTGCCCAGTAGTTATTGCCTACATGAATTATAACATCTGCATTTTTTTATGAATTACTGAAGACGCTGAGCTTAATAAATTAATTTTATACTCAAAGTAACTAGATATTTATATATTAGTTGCTCTGCATTAGGGAAGTGTTTCCTAGTCCAGGCTGGGATCGACGGGGTTTCTTTTTCAAAAATAGTAATGGCTGGCCTCATCCCAAGCCAATTAACTCCGAACTTCTAAGCATGGGACCTGGTTCTTACTATTTTTTCTTAAAACTATGATTTTTTATTTTATTTTTTAAAGGATTTTATTTATTTATTTTAGAGGACAAGAGAGGATGAAAGAGAAGGAGAAAAACATCAATGTGTGATTGCCGCCTATGTGCCCCTTACTGGGGACCTCGCCCACAACCCAGGCATGTGCCCTGACTGGGAATGAAACCAGTGACCCTTTGGTTCACAGGCAGGGACTCAATCCACTGAACCACACCAGCCAGGATGATTACTATTTTTTAAAAGTTACCCACATGATCCTTAAAGTGTAGCCAAGGTTAAAGCCAGGTGTTCAGGAAACATTTAAATAAGTGTGAATGAATGGATGAAAGAAGGAAAGGAAGGAAGGGAGGGAGTGAGGGAGGAAAGGGAGGAAGAGAGAGAGAAAGAGAAAGAGAAAAGAGAAAAAAGGGAGGGAGGGAGGGAGGAAGGAAAAGAAAGAAAGAAAAAAAAGAAAAGAGTACCACACCAGATATCCAGGTTTGGGTCAGCTCAAGCATTAAGATGTCAAATGTTTGTGCATTGACCACCTAGATAGGCAAGCTCTGGGATTCCCTTTTGCAGTTGGAATATTTTTATTCCTAAAGGTTTGAGAGAAGGTATGAAATGGTCCTGGGCACAGCCCAGGAAAGAGTGGTGGAAGTGAAGGGGAAAGGGAGGGTGAAGGAGATGGAGAAAATGAAGAGCAGACCCCCAAGTAGTTGTAGCACAAAGGGAACTTAGCCCCCATGGTCCCTTGGCAGTTGTTACCAATTGATGGTTCCTGCCTAAAGGGCATAGTCATGTTGAAGACTGCCTACTTCATAATTTGTGTTAAGGCAAGTATATTTCTGTGACTCACTAATTTTTCCTTTCTCTAAAGTAATCAGGAAATGAGATCAGTTTTAAAATAATGAACACAGCTCTCTGAACACAACTCAGTGAGAACAACTTCCCAAAACTTGGGGAAAGAGATCTGAGCTAGCCTAGCAGATATCAGGGAGTGGTAGGAATGGACAGTGAAGGGCCTTGATAGGAAAGTTCTGGGATTCCTTTTTGCAGTTGAAATATTTTGTTTCCTAAAGTTTTCAGAGAAGGTGTGAGATGTGATCAGTTATTGAAGGAATATAAATCTGGATGGTAATGTGGCAAGAAGGAGTTAGGAGGGATAGCTTAGAGGAGACACAGTTCAGCAAAGGGTGCTAGAAAGCAAAACAGAATGCGAATAAAATGGTGAAAGATATCAGATGCTGTAGGAGAATAAAGAACCAAACAGGCCTTGATTGGAAATAAAGCAGAGACAGCAGCCCAGTGCGCGTAAGAAGCCAGTGATTGGAAGGTATACACAGAGAAGGTGCCAGAGGATTAACATGGTAGTTATTGTGGATGTGACAGCAGTTAAGACCCTGGACATCCTATTTTCATGATTGGAATTAGAAATTTTTATTGTCTCTGGCAGGTGTTCAGGCTCTCTCCTTAAAAGCTTTCAGTTCCCACCGAGGTACTCAGTTCTATGAGGTGCTGGAAAGGATTTGCCTGATGTCCTAAATGTGGTTTATTTAGCTTTTATTACCATTTCTGTACTGGAGTGCCAGCTTTAATGAAGCTGAGGTTCATTCAGGCCTATTGATGAGCAGAAGGGATGCCCTATATTCTTTCTCTTGTCCAACCAAATTCTTCTCTAAATGTACTAGGCCCTGTCAAAGTTTGAAAGCTTTTATATGCTCAGGGAGAGAAATTCCCTCTGTCCCTTTTCTTTCCATTCCCAGCAGTCTTAGTTATTTAGTATTTTTTTCAGTTTTACCATGCAAAGACCCATGCTAAAACCCTCTCCCTTTCTCCTGTGTCTCCCTCCCTGCCCTTAATAGAAGGCTTTCCCCAGTTTTCTTAGTAATGCCTTTCTCTAACCCTTGTCTCCCTGTGCCTTTGGTCTCTTCAGTAATCATCTTGGCAGCCTGACAGGTGATTGGTGGATGAGTTTGTGGTACTGATCTACAGCCTCAGTTAACCCTGTCAAGGCAGCCTATCTTAACCCTTGACTTTGATCCCTAAAGATTACAGCAGATTGCTCTGAAACTCACTCCCAATAAAGCCAACATCTGCAGGGCTGGCAAGAAGTAATTTAGGTACTAGTTGACATTTGAACATGCTTAACTATACAGAAGTGTTTAGTCTTTTCAAAAATTAACGCCTCCAACTGGTGTCACATAAATTATCCTTGTTAGCCTGAAAAAGTGGAACATCCTGCTGTCTTTGCCAAGATTCTGTGAGTCTTCTTCTGTTGCTTCACCTCCTGTAGGCAACCTGTACAATTGAGAATTTTGTTTCATTTTTTGCTTTTCCAGGGTCTTAAGAAAATTTGGAAACCATTTAAGGTATTTTTATAATCCTCCAAGCCTGTGTCTGCTAGGTAACATTTTAGTGTCTCACTTTGTACTTAAGTGCATATACAGCCATACCAATCATTGACTAATTTTAGTCTTTAACCTGAGTTGGATAATGTAATACTTTTCCCAATAAAAGCAGTATTAAACTGAAAGTTGGTTACCTACATTCTATATTCTAACTTGAGTTTCTTTTAAAATACTTTGCTAAATGTTTAAAAATTGGAGCAAAGCATTTAGAAGATCTTTGTTGTATGGCTTTACTTATTCAAATCCTCTGTGATCTGTATAACCCAAGACTACCAGTGAATTTATAAGTAAGTTTAATTAAAATGTCAGTTTTGTAAATGTAATTATTTGTTTCAGGCTCTAAAGGATTATTTTAGGCAGCTTTTTATGAAACACTGGAGGGCACTATTATTAAATTCCCATAGCAAGGGAAAGAATGTGATGAATTTGACAGAGCTGTTTATGGAGTTTTGAATGAAAATATGCCACATCTCCTAGAGGTGTTCAGTATGTGTGTTATAATGGTGCAGGTTACCAGGAATTAGCTCCCTGGAACTGCCTTTGGATACTGTCATATTTCAAGTTGAAATGGCAAAAGTGGTCATAGGGAAGGCCATGGGAGTCTAGTCAGTGATTGTCAGCTCAGAAAAAAAAATGAGCTCTGTAACTGAATCCAAGAGTAAAACACTCTTCAAGATCTCAATAGAATGCTGGCATGTGGGTGCCAAAATGAATCTGTTTCTTCATGTATGAACTTGTGCTCTGTTGCAAGAGTGAGAAAGGTTCCGTTTATCAGCAGTACGTGCCTGGCAGCAGCGGCCACCATGTCCCAGTGCTGGCACCTGGCTCCGGTGCTGGGAATCAGCCTGGCTGCCCGACTTCTAACCGCTCAGGAGTCAGTCAGCCAGAACTAGAGTTTTATCACATGTAGATAGTGACTGGAATCATTACTCCTTGCTATTCCATTGTTCTAGAAGGTATTTTTAAATTCTCCCAAGTCTATAGAATATGTAGTTTAGGTTTGCTAGCATCTTTCTCCCTATTATCTGTACTTTAATTTCTTCTCTATGGAACTTTATTGTATGTTCCTATATGTCCTGGTTGATAAAAGAGATTTTTTAATTGTGGTAAAAGGCACATAATATACAGTTGACCTTTGCAATTATTTTGAAGTGTATGGTTCATTGGTATTAAGTACATCTGCACTGTTGTGACAAAGAGATATTTTACGATAAAGAAAGCCAAAAGATATATAAGAATTCACATAGAAATTTTGTATCAGAAGCTGTGCTATACATGTATAGGAGGTATTTGTGTGGCTGGATAAAACTTTTATGAATGTATGACTTCCTAGTGACTATAATAAAGGATAAAGACAGCGAAGCTCTATGTGTATTGTATGTGGCTCTATTTAACAGTTCACATATGTATGTGGTTATGCATGGCAAAATTCATCTTTACATTCATAGGTTTAATAGTCATGCTTCAGAGTGTTTTCAAGAAACCCCATAGGCCCTCTTCTGGTTTTGCTGTGGTACGGACACGAGGTTGCTTGTCAGGACAGGAGCCCAGCCAGCTGCCCAGCACCTGCAGTTCAAAGAGGCTCTTTGGTGTTTTACTTCTTTCCGGAAGAGTACATCTCCAACAGCAAAAATTTTGGGGGTGTTTGGATTAAGAATACTCTGTAAAAAGAGCTAACTATAAAAATAATGTGGTTTAAGAGAAATGCTGGGTTTTATATAGAAAATAGAAGTATAGGATGCATTACTGAGGGGAACATTAATAAGAGTAATAACAAGTCTACCAGTGACTAGGATCCTTGACATGTACAAATTCACCTGTGCTTAATCAGGAATAACAAAGTTTGACCAGTGAAACCAGTTTAGGCACTTCTTTATCCCCAATGCAAAATCTTCTGGAAATAAAAGTTTAGTAGTATAAAAAGATGGTTACCTTGTGGTACTAAGATATGGACAGGAGACATACAACTGTTCACAAAATATGAATTGAGTAAAAGTCAAGGATTGGTTTGAGAAATTTAGAAAGACTGCCCCCCTGCACCCCCACTGACAAAGTGGCGCTAACAGAATGGCCACTTCAGAGTTTCATGTCGTCCCAGAAAGATTTTCTTGGGAGCTGAAGGTACACCTAGGGCAGAAGGCTGAATGGACCGAGCATCTCCCTCAGTACTTTTGTGAGCACATGCATCTAATGAAGGGCAGTGAGCCTCAGTGTTTCAAGTGACTGAGGATATTCTTCTCATCTTAAGAGAAACCAAGCTTATCTTCAAGGATGCAAAGTTCCCTACAGACCTTTTATATTAATTTTTTTGTTGCTGTACAAGTTATCACACACTTAGCAGCTTAAAACAATGTACATTACTCATCTTACTGTTTCCACGGGTCAAGTGTCCAGGTACTACAAGCTGGTTTTTGCCCAGGGTCTCACAAGATCGTAATCAGTGTCTCAATTGGGGTTGCATTTCTTTCTAGAGCTTAGATCCTCCTACAAGTTAATGTTACTGAGCAAAAGTAACTTATCTGAAAAGTAGTTTATTTGAAGAGGATAATTAAGATCCTACTATCTTTGTTTAAATAATATTATTTTTCTTTGGAGATGAAACATCAGGGGAAGTCAGGAGACATCAGGAAAAGAGTAGAGAAAATGAAGAAAAGGGGAAAGTGGCACCTAGAGAAAACATTTACTTCTTAAACGTGTTATATTGCTTTCCACATGGTGAAGCATACAACCCGTAATGGGACAATTAGTAGTACATTGATAAAATAGCATCAAGATATCTTGGAATTAACCACTTAACTCATATTTTATCTTTTAAAAAATGAGAAAACCTATGCAAAAGTAGATAATCATGAAGATAAATATCTGAAATTGAACAGTGTTAAAGAGAATAATCCTATCATGTTGTGGGTACTTAATGTAATATATCAAATAGCTTCCACACCTATTAGGTTGTTAACTTTTAATTTTTATTATGCCTCGGTAAAATCTGTTTGATTTAAATACATTATCATTTATATATTCACAATAGATTTCTGATCTCATTTCTAATTTAGTATGTAAAATACTATTTAAAGCCAGTTTAATTAAATGATTCTGGATTATTATCTATTTAAATATTATACATGATACTCTATTTTGTAATAAACTATATAATTGTTTTAGAATGAATGTAACATTTACTTTTTTTCATCTTTTATTTTATTTATCTCATTAGCTAAGAAACCTTTCCAGCTTGGACCTACGTCATATCACTGAACTGGATAATGAAACCGTGATGGAAATTGTCAAGAGGTGCAAAAATCTCAGCTCTCTCAATCTCTGTCTGAACTGGATCATAAATGACAGGTAACAAAAATAACATCTTAAAAACAATTTTCCAGAGGAAAACATGAGTTCTATGTACCAAATACTAATTATCATTATAACAAAGCTTGTCAACTTTAAGGAAAATTTAATGTAGCATGCCTTTTCAAATAGATGTGTTTGAGTTTTGAAAACCTAAGTGTGTAGTTTTATCCTATCCATTGCATATATTTGCAACATGGTTTTCATGTGTTAAGATTCAAATGTTTGCCTAAACAGTTATATGTACAGCAGTCTGATTAATTATTTCTTTGTCACCCATCCAGGATATTTTGTTTGTCTGTCACTTTAATATTTTTGCCACTTTTGTAGTTGATTTTACTGTCCACTTACCAAGGAAAATGATTCTTAGAAATTATTTCAAACATTATACATTCAGATCCTTTCTCAAGGATGATATATTGTTTCCTGTATAAATATAATTTGTTTTCAAAGTGAAAGTCATGTAGTGAGTAATTTAATATAGAGAGTAAAGATGTGTATAACAGGTATTTTTTCATATAGACAGTAAGAAACTATTTCTTTGAAATATTGCGTGAAAGAAAAAATGATGCAAGGACCCTTGAGATTAGACTTTTATTATGAAAACAACTATAAAGTAGTAGTACTGTATTGCTACTGACTAGTTTAGGTGGGTTCTTAAATACAGGCATGAGACAAGATTTTTGTCCCCCAAATTTTCAAGAATAAATTTTTTTAAAGATAGACCACCAAAGATATTTTGCTTTTAAAGTAGAAAGCACTATGTAAGCTAAAATTAGATCCTATTTAGATTTAAATATTTTTTTCACAGATAGCAGCAATAATTTATTAAGTTTGTGTCTTATAATGCTTTACTTTCAAAAACACTTTTCCTGCTTTAAAATTAAATTTATTGGGGTGACATTGGTTAGTAAAATTATATAGGTTTCATCCCCCTCCACTTTTAATTTCCTTTTATACTTTAAAAATAAAATCATGTTGGGTTCATTTTCCCCAACTGTGGTAAATTCTGATGATATTTTCTTAAATTGCCCTACATTACTCTTTAAATTATGTAATCGTCTTTGACTTGGCTATTTCTTAGTATAACTTTTTTTGAAAAATGCTTATCTAGAATGGGCACAAGTTCATTATTTATGAAAGATGTTTATTGTTTTTGAATAATAGTCACTGTAGGAAGTATATTGAAATCTAAAGAAAATTGATAACAATTTTCAAAATAAAATTCTTTTCTATAATCTACATTCTTTAAAATCAATTATATGACAACTTTAAAATAATTTTTAAGCATCTTTTCGTAACAACTAATAAAATAAAGTACATAAAACATTATCTTGTGGATTTATATACCAATGATATTTATATGTAAAATTTTTAGTTTCCTTTTTTTAAATTAATCTTACTTGTTTTTGCTTTTGTTTTTTGTTTTGTTCATCATATAGATTTCACATATTCTTTTTTTTAGGTATTTACCGTTAGCTTGATATTGAGATAAGTTTGTTAGTAATGCATCATATTAAAAGGAGAAAACTGTTTCTGCAACAAAATGATTATGAAAATGAAGTCCGTTCATTCCACTACAATTCTCTGCGTCCCTGCTGGGAGAGGGGGCAGTACCTGGAGAGTAGGCAAGACACAGTCTCTGTATGATTATAAGGGTTATCCCCTAAGTAAACAGTTTGTCTAGATTTGTGTCATTTAGGCAAAGATATTCAGGGATTTCAAATCTTCAAGCTCTTCAAGAAATTACTTAAACTTGGTATTTACAAATGGGAAAGTGGGCAGTGCTCAGTTCGCCTTTTCTTCCCTTTGTTAGGCTCTATCCACTCGGGCCTGTGCTGTTTCCATCATTTTTTTCCTACTTAACTTTAATGGTTATTTGCTATTTGATCATAAATATATGTACTGTCAAGATTTATTTGCAAGGAATGAAAGTGTATTTTTATATTTTTAATGGAAAAGTTTGGATTAATTGAGAAAACATGCATTTTAATGAGGTTGAGCAGTGGAGTTTTAAAGATCAGACTCTTAGGTTTTAATTACACTACTTGCACTTATCCTGTGTACTGTAATAGAAGTTTCGAACATTAAAACCCACTTTGCAGTACCATCTAAATTACTCATCTCATTGTTCTTGCCATACTCTTTCACTAAGCTAAGTAATATTTGCAATTATATTGGTATAAATCTAGGACTTCCCATCAGACTTAATTATAATTTTAGCACTTAGCTCAGATGGGTTAGTAACCTTTCATATAGAGGGCACAGGGATGCACTAATGCATTTAGCCTATCAATTAACATCTCTTTTACATTTGTTCATTATTACTGTCCTCTAATAAATTAGAAGCATTTATTAATCCCCTACTAAATTCTTGGTACTATGTCTCGGACTTGGGGGCACTGAGTGCCAGCTGCTCTTAAAGGTTGCTCTCTAGGTGACATAAGGCTTAATGAGTAAGATGATAGTGAGCCATGTAAGGATAAGGGGAGAAAAGTAACCTTTATTACCCAGGTAATTGATAGGCATTTTATATGTGCTCTTATTTAATTCTTTCACCATCTTTTGTTCAGAGGAAGATTATACTATTCCTATTAAATTTCGACCATTTGCTTGACTTTTCTTTGGCTTTTCTGATGGATATATTTTTCCATCATTGCTCCAGTAAAAACTGGGTGAGGACAAACAAGAAAAAGCAAATAGCTAATTAGTCAATTTTCCATTTCATAACTGGGATTTACACACCTGTGTATTTATATGTAAAATTTTTAGTTTTCTTATTTTAAACTAATCTCATTTGATTTTTGTTTTTTTTTTATCATATAGGCTTCGTGTGTCCATTTCTTTATTTTTTTATTAAATGTATTGGAGCTTAGTTGGTTAATAAGATCACATAGGTTTCAAGGGTACATTTCTTTGATACATCATCTGTATATTGCATTGTGTGCCTACCACCCAAAGTCAAATCTTTTTCTTTCAAAGTTATTATTTTCTTTCATAATTAATGTCTGATAGAACCTTTGATAATATTTTACACATAGTATATATAAAAAGAGTCTATGTTTAATGTTGCTGGCTTTAATGAAAGATTCCTTGCATGAAGATAAACTTTGATACTCAGATCTTAGATATAAGATTTACCCTAGATTTAAAAGTGCTTATCTGTAAACTTTATTTTGAAGTTCAAAATTTTAAAATATGGAATAATTGGAAGCCTTGACTGTTACACTCATAGTGCCTTTTAGCATTTTGTGGTTCTTGAATTGATCCGTGGGACTAAGACATGCTGTTCTTTATCTTTGTTTTTCTAAAAGCACTTTTTGTATTTAGAGAGTTAAACAGCATGATATTTCTTGTATTCAGAAGGATGGTCTAGTAGTCATTTGACATTTACCATTGCGTCTGAATACAAATAAAATCCAAGTGGTTTATGAAAAGAAGACACTGACTATTTCTATCAATGATTTAAATTAAATATTTGGTTGTTATGTCTCCTCCACTCTCTCTGACTCCAAGTTTATTGAAATGTTTATTCGTATTTGATATAAATCTTTTGTTATTTCACATCCAATTTGGTATTCATTGTTTTGTCCCAGAGTCCAAAAGCAGCGTGCTTTGGATATTAAAAAACAAAACAAAACTGGTATGTGAAAAAATGGAATGGTTCTGAGCATTTTTACAGTGATATGCTTATAATAGCTCTTTTGTTCTTTTTGGCCAATAAGAATGAAATGAAATCTAATTGATTTCAATAGATCTTCACAAAAGATGTTTGTAATACTTAAATTGACTATTAAAGAGGGACTTAATCTTCCCATTTTGGATTTTTAACATGAGTAATGAAAATAAAGTTCAATCATACACACACGCACTCATTATCAACTACATGATGTTTTTCATCAACAGCTGACCATGCATTCTCATGAATTAAGACAACAGCAGAGGATAACAATACAAGAGAAATGAAATACCCATCAGCTAAAGTCACAAACCACAACACAAGTCAAGCTGGTTGTTAACATAAATTATGTTGCCAACTAGTTGATCTTGCCCAGCTAGAGATTTATTCTTTAAATTTGCACTTAAAAATGTGTTAAATATATTGAACATTCTTTAAGGAGTTAATTTGCTGTGTGAATCCTGTATTTATGTAAGTGGGCTATGGCATCAGTGAACAATCTAAAATTTGGAGAATTTTAAATTTGAGACTGTTCTGACCAGTTTCTTGCAAGTATAAAATAACATTTGCAATATGTTACTATTTCACTTGATGCATATAGTACTAGTGTTTAGAATAGCAACTGTAGATATTTTCTCTTTAAATAAAACTTAAGTAAGATCATTTGAAGTTGTAAACTTGTGGACCACAGCTGAGTTCAGTCCCTGAAGCTGTTTTGTTTGGACGATACACTGTTTTAAAAAGCATTGAATTATTTGCCAACACTTGAACAATTGGGATAGTTCACAGGAAAATTACGAATTTGGGCCTTCTCTCGGGAAGGTGGCAGATCTCGCAACCCTGGACCCAGGATTTCTCAGGTCAGCAGTTTCCCAGGACCAGGAATGGTTGTCCCCTTAGGCCTCTCTCTGTTTCGTCACCCTTCCACCGAGCACTATCTCTTGTTTTGTATTGTCTGCTTGTCTCCACCCAGTCTACAAACAGAATTCTCCTTTACTAAAATTCATGCCATAGAGATTTTCCCATATTTCTGGTTTTAAATCCAGTCATTTTTAAAATTGAGTCTGGTAAAAAATATTAACAGTAACAGAGTTAATCAGTCTACCCAAATTATTTCTTCATTATTTCAGGTATCAGAACTTTGGCTACCAGGTGGGAGTTACAGGGGGAAGCAGAATTCCACTTACAATAAGATAAAGCCTTCATTTTCATTGACCACCTTCCAAAATGGAGAATTCACTACTACTTAGGGTTCAAGCAAAAGTGTTATAAAGAGGTTTCCTGAATTGTAAAGAAAACTGAACTAGTTTACTGAATTCCCTCTGACTTCAAGCCTGTGATTCAAAATGAATTTATTTGCAGTGCTTAGTGTTTGAGTCATGATTCCTTTGTTTACAGTATTAGGAAAAATCTCTGTGCTGTGTGTCTCCCCTACTTTTCTGTGTGTAGCCCTTTCCCGTCCTCC
Organism: Phyllostomus discolor; assembly: GCF_004126475.2. Lineage (NCBI taxonomy): Eukaryota > Metazoa > Chordata > Mammalia > Chiroptera > Phyllostomidae > Phyllostomus > Phyllostomus discolor. Next base: position 71,889,544 of record NC_040905.2, on the reverse strand, counting down.
GGACACACTCAGGTGGGATGTGCAGAGTGACAGACCACCTCACCGCCCCATTCAGGGAGGCTGAGGGCACCCGGCTCGCGTAAAACCTGATGAGGCATTCTATAAAGATTTTTCTAACTCCCTTGATCTTCTCTGGGTGTTTATTCTGTTTCTTCTTTCAAATTTCCGTTGATTCAATAAAAAACGGTGACATTTAGAAATAAAGTTCAGAGAGGATTTGAGCAGGTGTTGGTGATATAAGGTATTTGCTGAGTGCCCATTGTGCTTTATTTCCAAGAATTGTTTTTTGAACATATGCTATATATTGTATTTATAAGTGTTTGAAGACTGGGTGGATAATCTACCATCTTCCTGTGAATGTCATGTCACAATGGACTTAGAATTTTATTTCATTTCAATCCCCTAATATTACTTAATTCTCCTGGAGACTGAGGTTTAAAGATTGCCCAAGGGGGACAAACCTATCCATTAAATCAGCAAGCAGAGTTGAATTTCAGTTTGAGAATATTTTGCTTTCTATTAAAGTAAAGTGGTCTAGAGGAGAGGAATACTTTTCACCTTGGGATACTGAATGCAAAGTTTGAACAGTTTCCTCCCATAAAAGCCTGAAAACTGGAAATAAAGAGGCAGAAAGAATAATGCTGACTCTCGAGGCAGCTCTGTCGCCGTGTTTGCAGCAGGACTCCCTGCCGGGTGGAATGCTCAGCAGTCCGTCTGCAAACTTTCGGTGCCTAGTAATGTGGCGGGGCTGGTTTAGGTGGAGCTTTACCATAACTGAAGTTTTGCTTATTTCTGTAATCTGCCACATAGTTTTCTGTATGTTCTGTGACATACATTTATCTATCTGTCTGTCTGTCTATCTGTCTATTTATTTATTTTGCAAAAAGAGCAAGGGATACATTTTCCTGAGTTCTGGCAGGGTTGTAGAAATGGAACAGAGTCTTTCTGAGCTAGAGACACCCAGTTGATTGAGGTTGGCTTACATTTTGACACCCTCCTTTATATTTACAGTAATTTGTAAGACCATTCCTGGAAGAAGAGCATAGTGTTGGGGTAACCACTATTCAGGCTCCCAGACTGTTTACAAACATGATGTCTTCTGTGTCCTTTTATCCATTAGACCTTCTCTTTGAAGCCACATTTAGTTTTTGTAGTGCCAGTGGGGTCAGAGCATATATTTTTTCTCTCTTGTTTTTGGGCTAAGCATAATAACAACTACTAATAGTAGCTCTCATTTATTATTGTAGAATTTGTGCCATGGAATATGCTAGTGTCTATGAACAGCATTCTGTTTAATCTTTAAAATAATCCCGAGGAAGAAATTAGCCTCATTTTTAAATGTCGGAATTAAGGCACAGAAAGTTTAGATAGCTCATGAGTAAGTGGTGCAACTGAGACTTGAATCCATTCTTGTGTGTCTTCAAAGTCCAAGCCATAACCACGAGATGCTCATGGTCTCCCAGTACCTCATTCTACCTCAGATCTAGAGTGACCTGATGTCCCGATTTGCTAGGACCATTTCTGTTGTGTTGGAATTTTTTGAGGTTTAGTATTTTTGCTGCTGTTGCCTCCTTCTGTGTTCCGAAGTATCCTGGTTCGGATACTACATTATGTGGTTGTTCTACCTCAGACCTCAGACTATGTGTGATCATTCTGAACATCATTAGAATTTTACCTTTTCTTTTCCCGATAGGATATTCTTGGGTATCTTACTGCATACACAGAGCTGTAGATTTTTAAAACAACCTGTTATGTAATAAAAATTATTTTTTTCCCAACAACCCCATTAGTAAATACTGTTCACTTCCTTCTAAGTTACTTGAGGAAAAGTAGAAAGTTTTGTGTCTTGTACCACACCTGGCTCATACCTGGAATAAAAAAAATTCAAAAATGAAATTTGAATAGGTATTTATTTAAGCATGTTATGACATGCATTTATGTTTAAAAATCCATGCCTGAAGATATGTTTATTGATTTCTTTTTTAAGTGGGGGAAGATAGGTGTGGGGGAGAGAAGGAGAGAAACATCATTGTAAGACATCGATGTAAGAAAAAACATCAATCAGTTGCCTCTGGCCTGACCTGCAGAGCAAACCTGCCACACAGGTAGGCACCCTGGCTGGGGATTGAAACGCATCCTTTTGGTGCACAGGACAGCGCTTCAACCAACTAACCCCCATGGCCAGGGCTGCATGTACTTTATGGTATAAAAATGCCCCTTGTCAGTCGTAGCAAATATTTAAGCATTTCAGATAAAGGAGGGTACTGTGCATATACTTTAAATTAGTTGTTACTGAGTTTTAAAAAAAAAGAAAGCCCTGGCTGGCATAGCTCAGTGGATTGAGCTCGGGCTGGGAACCAAAGTGTCCTGGGTCTGATTCCCAGCCAGGGTACATGCCTGGGTTGCAGGCCATAACCCCCAGCAATCGCACATTGATGTTTCTCTCTCTCTCTCTCTATCTCCCTCCCGTCCCTCTCTAAAAATAAATAAATAAAATCTTTAAAAAATTAAAAAAAAAGAAAGTTAACTTTATTAAAGGTTACAGTACCTTTGGGAAAAAAATTTCCAGAACTAATCTGTATTGTTCCCCTACTGTGTTATTTCAAATAACAAATGATATTATTTTATAAAAGATGAAGATACTCTGATGAAATGATTTGTGCTTTTATGCTCTGATGAAATTCTTAATGTATTCAAAAAGCATCTGTTTCATTTTTTGCTATGCAGTTCTGATATTGGTCCTTTCAATACCTTAATTTTTTTTATCCTCCTTACTTTTTTTTAATTTACTGTTTTATTGTTGTTAGGTACAGTTGTCTCCATTTTCACCCCACTGTGGCCCCTTTTAGTTACTAAATATCATTTTTAGGGAAGTATTAATTGATATATGACACTAGAGCGTTTAACCTAGTAAAATCACTTGAAAGGAAGAATCTACATGGATGTACATGTTTCAGCCTGCTTTGATTTTTAACTCCAGTTCTGGAGATGTATGGAAACTAGATTGGAGGTGAATGAGTTTGTCTTATTGATTCTCCATTTTTACATTATTTTGTCTCATAAAATAATGTGGATTTTATGGTATTTCTATTATATAATGGTAATTTAAAATTTTGCCTTTCTCTTTGGTTTCCAAAGACAAAGTGAGCAATAATGCATAAGTAAACATTTCTACAAATAATTAAAATAGCTTCTATAGATTCATATTATTGGTATTCTTGGCTATGATACTCTAAACAATGCTACCATATTTGTGCTTTTCAAGCAACATAAAGATGAGTAACAGATATATTAAGCATTTAGTTGTAGGACTAAAAAACATGTTTTACATGTTATGAAATAACAATTCGTGATCAAATTATGGGAAAAAACAGGACACATGCTATGTGATGGTGAGTGCAGTGCTGAATTCCAGTGGGTCTGGAGGCTTCCTAACCTCAGCCTGTTTTTACCTTGTCAACAATGAAGACTATTTTCATTTATTGATGAAAATGATAATAGTTTATTGGCTGGACAAATTTATGACCATCTGTCCCTCTCCTGCTTTCCCCAGGAGTTGTCTTATTCTTAATTCCCAACCAGAAATGATAATTAAAATAACTCACTGTTGTCAAAATTTTATAATGTATGATAAATGAGGCCCAGCAAATAGTGAAAATATGAGAAAGGTAATTAAATCTGACAATTTCCTTGTAAAAGGCTTGAGATGATAAATATCTCCTGTGATTAGTTATTAATTTAGTGCAAGAGAATTTGCTTCAGCTTAAAATATTTTATGAACAATGGCATAAAGAAATATTTTGGAAGATAAGTATACACATGTTAAACCATGAAGAGGAGAAATTGCTGGAACTTGATTGGTAATAATTAAAAATGGCAGGCCTGATGTGTATGTGCCTGGCCTATTTTCCGTGTGACAGTTCTTTCAGAAATTAAGAAAGAAGACATGAAGACATGAAGAATGACAGAGTACTTTCAGCTTGAAACCTTTTGCTCCATGAAAAAGGAAAGGTTTTATGTATATCATTTATCAACTGATAAAATATTTAATGTAAGGTAGCAGAATAACTCCTTCCTCACTTACTGAAGTTGGAAAAAGCAAACTTGTTTCATTAACAGTGATAGTTACACAAATAATAATTTCTCTTAAAATAAATGTGAATTCTTTTATATTTAAAGCACAGATGGAGTAATGTGATGCATGTGACGAGTTGCTGCATCATGTCACTGTCCAGCTGCATGCAATGTACATCACTTTATTGGTTGCATATGTCATTGCGTGGCTGCATAATGTTTTGTTCATTAGTCTCTCTCCTTGTGAGGGGGACCAGTGCCTTCATCTTTGGGCCTCTGCTGCCACCTAAGCCCCTGGCACCTTGCACAGGGCTTGGCTCAGAGAAGTAATTTAATACTTGCATGTTGGGAGAATTACATAAGTGCTTCTTTAGTAGGATATATAAATCTGCTTTTAAACATGGCTTGAGCTTTGGCTGAAAGCCAGGCAGTTTTCTTCTAGATTTACTTATTTCTGAATAAGGTTGCTTCTTAATAAAGTGAGGATTTCATGTCATTGTCTGGATTCAGAGAAAGCTTGCTTTTATGAATGGCATGCCATTTACCTGAGAGCTGGAGCCTCGTTTTTGTTGTTGTTGTTGTTGAACAATATACAGGATTTTAATGTTGAATCATTGGGTTTTGCCCTTTTCATAAGGTCTTTGGAATTCTTTTAAATGAAGAACTAGAAACTTCACTTTCTTTTCATGTGTAATAATACTTTGTATTATATTGACAAGAAGCAGAGAAGACAGTCACAGCTTTTTTCTGCTTCTGGTGAGAAGAGCATGGCTGTGTGAGAAACAGTGTTGCGGATTTTCCCTTAACTCTTTCTGTAGCACCATTAAGTGGTACTCTTTAAATGTATGTTTAATATTTGGTTATTTGCCACTATGAACCCAATCATACTGATTAAGGTGATGTTCACATTAGAACAATTATCTGGTTAATTGCTCTGCTGCAAAAATAGGCTAAAAAATCATCAAAACATCAAGTTGTGAAAGCACTGGCAGGAGTTTCAAAACTAGCACGCATACCTACTGCAAATCGCATCAGCAAAGCAATTAATTTGGGCTAATTGCTTTTCTGTTCCTTCAAGATGCACTTTGGAACTATCTTTTGAAAGTGTGGCAATTAAGATTAGTAAGCAATATAATTAAAGAATGTTAGAATAGTCACTATTTTTCAAAAGTGATAACTATTGCATGTGAACCTATATATTATATCGGTCACCCATGTAGGACTTGGAAATAATTAAAGCAAAATAAGAGTATTATAGTCATTTACACAGTTTTCTTAAACAATAAGTTGAGTAAATTATCTGTTACAAAACTGTAGCATGGGGTCATCTTTAATTCCTGGTTATCAATTAGAATTATCTAATTTCAACAATTCATGCTAAGGTGTGCCATCAGAGGAGAAATACCAAGCCACCAGTGGCATTTTCTCTAAATGAATGTGTATATGGTTTCTCATGTGTCTTTTCATAATGTAATTAAGGTTTTTAAGTGTCTAAAAATCAGAATAAGCACATTTCATATTACTGAAATTTTCTGTTGTTCAGTATTATGATTTTGATAGCACCAGTTTGTCTAAAGTTGAAAATTAATTGAATTCCTAACTGTTTCTCTATAAAGCAGTGTTTTAATACTGATCAGCAGATCATCAGCTGAAAAAAATGGCAAGTTTAGAATTCAGTTCTTCATTGGAAAATGTAGAAATGTTATTAATGGTGGAAATAGCCATTTCCGAAACTGCTTCTCTTTTCACTGTATTGTCAAACAGCAAGTAGCTCTTTCTCCCACTTCTTTCCTCCTATAAGGAGCAATTCTTATACAGTATATTTAGTGGCAGATCCTGCACCATGAAATTCCCTGAAGCACACAGATTGTGTTTTATGAAGGACTGTAGCTCTTGAAATGAATCTGTTTGAAACACAAGCACTAAAGGAAGTCCTGGTGGCAGTGACCACTTTGTGACTCTCTGGGCTGTGAGAAGAAATTTAGAAAGATATTTTTAAAATGAGGTTAGAGTACTTGAATAACAATAAAATAATATTAAAAAAGAAAAAAATGAGGTTACTACAATAACTTAGAATAAATTCAAGTTCTGTTTTGGGATTCTACTGTTTGTTCATAGATATAAAAATTAATTTCTTTTTCTTTTTCTCTTCTCTTCTTAATTCAGTATGAATAGATGTCTGGGGCTAGCTGATTGACCCTGTCACAAAGCTGAAGTTTTCTCTAAGAAATATTTTCATGGAGAAGAACAAAAGTCTGTGTACTTTTTACAATGATATAGTTTACTTTTACAAACTTAATAGTTTGTAGAAAAGCTTTATACTTGATCCAGATTTCTTAGTGATTCTACTTGTTTTTGAGTGTTCAATTAGAAAGCTGCTTATTGAAGGTAAAAAGAGCAAAACAGATGAAAATGAATTTATTGACTAGAAAACTAGAAAAGTGTTAAGGACTCAAAACACAGAAACACAAAGAAAGCAAAATGAGGGCACCAGTCACTCTGTTTGGAAGTTGGTCTTCGTTTGAAATCTGTCACTGAACCAGCAGAGCACTGTTAACTCCAGTTTGGGAAAAATTGAGCGAGCACTTCTTTTCTGGCTTTCAAAACTTGAATTTTGCAGTTATTTATATTTGAAAGGTAGTGTAGGTTCTATAAAAATTTCTTACTATTTTGCAGATTTTAGAATATTGCAAATCATAGCCACAAAATTTTCCTTCTCTATGTGCATGCCTTTGTGCAGTGTGTTGTTGCCTGTGTCACATCGAGAGGTAGTGTTTGCTTCCCTGTCCCCTGGCATCCGGGCCGCCTCTTAGTCTTGCTTTGACCAATAGGTTGTGGGGAAACTATGTTGTGGGGCTTCCAAGCTTTGGCTTCAAGAGGCCTTGTGTCTCCTTTGCTTGCCTTTGTGGAACGCTGCTACCCCTGAAGCAGCTCACGCTTTCTGAGGACCAGAGATCCCACAGAGATGGAGGTCTAGCCAACAGCCGGGGCTACCTGTTGGGTGTGTGAGGGCAGCCATCTCAGACAATGCAGCCTCAGTCCAGCTTGCTGATTCCTGTGGTTTGGTGAATGACACTAGCAGAACTGCCCAGCTGAACCCAATCCAAATTGCTGGCCCACAGAGTTGTGAGCATATCAGAGCTGTATTTCTTCTTTAATCTACTAAATTTTGATTAGGTTTGTTATATATCTATGATTGACTTAGTCTGGCTTTGTAGCTGCTTTATGTTGAGAATTTTATCTTAGGCAAGGTACCAAGAGTGCTTTATTCATTATCTCATTTAATTATCAACTCTGTGACATAAGTATCACGACACCCTATTTTATGGATGAGGTAAAATGAGGCTCAGAGAGGCGACATATCTTGCTGATTGATGATCACAGCTCAGAAGCGCAGAGTCAGAGTCTGCCACCCCAATCCCATCTATCAAACTTCCTACAGCATCTTATTTTGAGTTTAAAAATACTGTTGCAATAAGCAGTTAAACCTACCAATGGAGTCTGCTAAATATAAGAGCTAGCTAAATACCATAATAACATGATGATGATGATGATAAAATAAATATCACTGTATAAAATAAGTATTACAGTAAAGTGACATCTATTGGCAGTTTTTGGTGTCATTATTTCATCTTAAATAGTTATCTAAAAATACATGGGGAAAGAAGGCAAGCTCTTCTGTTCTCACAAGGACCTTGAGTCTGAAAAGAATAGTGCAAATGCAAATGTAAACATTGATTTTATATATATTAGAAATACTTTTTGATGTTTCACAGTATTAAGAATATATCCCTTTTCTGTTTTATTGTCAAGTTAGAGAAAAATGGAATTGAGGAGACCCTCCTTTAGAAGAGTGCGGCAGAGGCTTAATTACCATTATATTTTTGCCTTCAACATCTATATCATCTAATAACAAGACTCAGAAGAACGTAACTTCTACAGCATATAAACAGCATTAGTAATGGTACTAATACCTGCCACAGAAATTCCACAAATAGAAGTAGAGTCTTTTCATTTTGAAATGCTTTTATTTTGATCTTACAGTGACCATATATCAACAAATCAGTTAATACTGGTGGGTGATTCTGACATATTTATCATAGCTTGTCTCACCATTTATCATACCCACACACTAATCAGACCTGCTGCAGGGCTTTATTGCCTGTTAAATAAAGCCTGGGAGCATTTCCTTCATGATTTATTAAGATATTTTGAGAACTGGTTTCATTTGGGAAATACAGTTTCCATTTGTTTTCCTTTTAACTTGAGTTTACACTGAATTCTTATTTTTTATTTTGATTAATCTTTTTTTTCCTATCAATAAGTTACCAATGTGTTTTGGTATGTTGACATTTTATTGTGTCACACAGACATACACATGAATGCTTTATGTGAATATGTATCTGAAGAGTCTTATGTTTGGGGGGAGGAGAGAAAATAAGTTCCATTTTTTTTGTTTTAATTTAGATTCAGATGGATTATAAATTATTACAATGTTACCTTGATAACAGCACAGAAAATAAAACTGCATCTGGGAATTATGACTCTTCTACAAGCCTGGGCTCCCAATCAGAAGCTCAGTCAGTGCACGTTGGTTGATTTGATGGCAGTCTTAGTTATCATAGCTTGTGTTCAAGGTAAGGGGGTGGGGGGAGACTGCTCAGGTTAGTTAAGAAATAGCACAATTCAAAATGAGTTGGTCAAAATAGTCAAGTTCACTCAATAGGTGTATACACAGTCTGAAATGCTTTATAAATGTAATTGAAGAGTTAAAGAGGCACTCCCTGAATTCTCTAATGTAGAATGGTGGTTTATATTTGAGGCACATGGACACAATTTTAGTCTAATCGACAACCTGGTAGCCTTACTAAATTAAAAAAAAAAGCAGAATGAAGAAGATAGGGAGAAAAACCTTGGAGAAGTATGATATCCTTGACAAAATATGTCAAGACAATGCCCTGGATTTCTTTATTAAATTTAGTAATGAATTTGGGAAAAAATGGACTTCTGTAACATTTCTTTCTATAGATTTTAGACATTTATGAAATAACTGTGTTTGAAGAATACATGCTACTTAACCATACAGTTACTATCTTGGATTTTATGGTCTTATTAGAATTAGAAATGTTTAATAAATTATGTCTCTAAATAGAAGCCCATCTTCTTTTTGTTTCTAAGGTTTCTCTTTCTCAGCATTATCTCTAGTGCTGAGACATCACTGGTATAGAGGAGCCCTTGTTTTGGGTGGGGCTGATGGCTCTCAGCAGCCATCCATTCCCAAGTAGGATGTAACAGTGACACTTGTCAGAGGCAGAGGAGCATCCCCCAGCAAGCCCTGACAGACATTTATTCAGCCACGCAGATATCGCTGCCACTCGATGGCCATCTCCCAGTTTGAAAATGTAGCTGTTTAAAAGGCAGCAAGGTCACAGTGACTTCACAGTGCTTCACTCCTGTTGCTTGTCCTGTGCACATATATTTTACTTGGTATTCTTTCCCCATTGGCACTAGTTTTTAATGCTTAATTTGAATGGTTGTATTTATATTTACTAACTTATAGCTGTTACTTGCATACTGCCTTTCATTGAACTTGGTATTTAGAATTTGAGATGACCCACACTGATGGGCTTGGCAGTACGCATAGGGGAGAACATAGGGTAAACTCCACAATAGCAGGAAGTCCTAACACACACCTCTCTGTGTTTTGTTAACGTCACATTAGCATTAATTTCACTTTATTGTTGGGATACTGGTATCCTGTAAGCATTTAGGTGGACTAACTGCCTAGTAATAAATCTGGACAATGGTTAATCTTCATTCATTTTGTCCTCAGGCAGGTAATCGAAAGTGTACATGTGTTATTTTGAAAGTTCTATTAAATCTATTATTTGAAAGTGCCAATCATATACAGATGAAAATTACAGAATACACAAAAGTACATTCTTATCATCAGTAATAAACTTCACCCATTGATTTCAATAATCACATTTGCAAGCTAGCTCCATCTAAAATAAATATTCCAAGTCTCAGTGTAAAAGTAACTTTTTCAGTGTAATCACTTTTTTTTTAAATTTCAAAAGAGTGGATATATCCAGCTGTTTTTTTTTATTTTAAGTATTTGTGCAAATGAAACTTATTTTCAAAGACTTCAAAGTGAGAAAATCAACAGTCTCTGATTTTCTATTTTATAGGTAGCAAGGAGGAAAATTTTCTTCAATTTCTATTTAATTTGCTGTTACTACTTCTGACATTTACAAGTTATGTCATTCATTTTGACATGCACGTGAGAAAACAAGGGGCGTTGGGATTCAGGTCTGAAGCACTCTCACAGTGCCTAGACTTGTTGCCCGCCTCCCCGTCTCTCTCCCCCAGCAATAGGATGGTTTCTAAAGGAGCCCTCGTTTCCCCACAGCCATTGTAAAAGGAGTCTTCCTTCACTTTTCTCATCTATTACCAAGCTTTTTATTCTTGGGTATTGTTTTTCCCCTTTAATTTGTGTCGTCTTCCCTTACTTAAGCTGTTTATTTTACTTTTTTGTTGATATAGTCACAGATGACATTTTCTCAGGTAATTTTTCCCCTTTAACTTGGATCTTCTATTCCTTCAATTGGTAGAATATTTTCTTTTATTGTTGTCAGTGTCACTGATGACATTTTCATCTGATTCTTGACATATTCATTTTATAATACAGTGCATTGTAAGGAGTATTTTCAAAAGTGACATTTTGGCAAACACTTGCCAGTGGCCACCAGAGAAGGTCAGTCAGACTCAGAGCCACGGAGGAAGTTCCCCTGAAGGGCTTCTTCATAATACAAATGAATAGGGCTTTTTTTCTTGTTCCAAACTTTTATCATTGAGTCATTCACTATATAACCTTGGTAAACTTATTTAAGTTCTCTTTTTATAAGAAACGTTTGGAGGCTTAATCATGTCTCAAAAGCACCTTGAGCATGAATCATTAGTTCATTACAGAATGGTGGCCAGGGCGGTGCCGTCCATCATCAATGCTTTATCACTGTCGAGGCCAAGTGGTTTCCTGCAAGTTGACAGCGAATGTCTCAATCAAACTTCTAAAGACACAAGAAGGTTACTTATTGCTTGTTGTGTAATAACACTGAAGGTTTACAGTTATCTGAAGAAAATAACACAACTAGAAAGTACTCATTATATATTTTCATATACATCTTCAAATAAGATCCTTCAATAAATAGCTATTTTTATGTTTGTGAAGTGTTTTTTTTCCTGCAGTTTTCATCCAAATATGTTTTAATGAGTTATACTTTTCAAAATATTATTGTGTTAGCTACACACACGTATATACACATGTACAATGGGCTAATCAGAGATTAAAAGAAATTAAAAATATTCTAGGAAGCAAGGCTCTTAATTTGTATCTGGTTCAGTTGAGAAAATGTAGTAACTAAAAATTAAGGAAAATTAACAATTTGAACGTTTATATGTAATTCTGAGTTTGAGGCAGTTTATAGAATCTGCTTTGGAAGTAGTTTGAAAGGACATCAGATTCAGCCTTCTCTGAGCTCCTGGCTCTTCATCTACTGCATACAGTTCTTCTTCCTACCACTTTTCCTTTATCTATCATCTGGGTCCATTTAGTTAACATATTAAATCACATTCTGACGATCTGACACAATGCTTCTTATAACTACAGGTTCAGCACTTTCTGAAGTATTTTTAAAATCAGGTTATTTATTCTCAGTTTAAAAAAAGACTACAACACATCCCCTTAACCTTAGAGCTTGGCAGGTCTGTGAGAGGTCTTAAAATACAGAGAAGTCTCTCTGGGGCATGTTTTGTGGGAGTGGAGCAGGGAGGGCACAGTGCACGCCAGAGGGCAAACTGCTGGAGGGAAAACACTGCTTGTGTGGATTTCCCTTTGCTCATCTTGTTCTGTTTTTCCAGCCCTGTGGCTTGCAGGCTTATTAAAATGCTAATGAGGTTTATTATATTTTTATTGGCAGCTCTCCAGATTTGATTATTGATATACCTGAATAACAGTGGAATGCAACATCAAAGTCTCACTTGACTCTTTTCCATAGATTTTTGTCAGTAGAAATATAAATACCAACCTGTCAGATAGATCATGTGCACATTTTTTATCTGTGTAAAAGTGGAATATTATAAGAGAACTGTCAGCTGTTTGGAAATGAGCTTTTATTGGGATGGTGATACATCTCCCGTGGGTTCCTTCCTTAGGTGAGTATACTGTCGCAATCTGAAGAATAACCATATTTTCAATAATGAGTGCCCAAGTGTGTTTGTGGGTTTCTATGCTTGTTTTCTGGGCTTTGGCATTTTATATCTTGTTCAACTAATTAATGTGTAGACTAATAAACTTCAGAATAATCCACTTGTGACTAGAAAAGGCTTGAGGAATTGTCATATTTCTACCTGTTCTTTTTGAGAATTTTAACCGCAGACGCTTAAAATTGAAAAGAACCGAGAACAACTCGTATGACTCCTTCATTTTGCAATTCTGAAGCTGAGGCGCAGGGATCACCTGTGACTTGTTCAGGCTCACACAGCTTGCTCGTGGTTCAGGTGGAGCCCGAGTGCTGCTTGGACGCGGCAGGTCCCACTTGGCTGAGCTGCCCCTCACCAGTGGTTACTAGCCACTGGTTCACTGCCATCACCTGTTTTCTTTCATGGCCTACAATGGACTGGAATATCACTCAGTGGCAGGCATTTGTATTTCTTTTATGCCCCTTTGAATGGCAAAATGGCAACACATACCTAAGTAGGTTTTTAGTAAGTATGTTTTTTAAAAGATTGAGATGAACCGAAATCCCGCAGTCTAGACATTTTCACTCTTTACATTTTGGTGAGCATATTTTCAGATATGCACATACGTGTATTTACTCTTCCCTTCCTCCTTTTGGAATTACAATGCACGTACTATTTTGCAATGTTTATATAAATCAATAATATATTACCGATTTATTTATTTTTAATAAATATAGGTGTATATCACCATTTCTCATGGATTTTTGGTAGGATTTTAGCACATTGCATTTAACCAGTCTCTTACTGATAGACATTTAATTATTTCCAATTTTAACTCCTATAAATAACTGTATGATGAACATTCTTTTTTATCCTTTCTCACTTTCTTTTTTAAAAAATTTTCAATTGCATTTTTTACATTACCATCTAGTCTTCTTATACCCCACCTTGCAATCACCACCCTGTTGTCCATGAGCCCTTTTTCCTTTTTGCTCAATCCCTCCACCTCCTATACTCCCCCTCCCCCTTAGCCGTCATCCTGCTCTCTGTGAGTCTGTCTCTATTTTGCTTGTTAGTTTAGTTTGTTCATTAGATTCCACATATGAGTGAGATCATATGGTATTCGTCTTTCTCTGGCTGGCTTATTTCACTTAGTGTAATGTTCTCCAGGTCTATCTATACTGTCACAAAGGGTAGAACTTTCTTCTTTTTTATGGCCAAGTAGCATTCCATTGTATAAATGTCCCATAGTTGTTTTATTCATTCCTCTAATGATGGACACTTGGGTTGCTTCCATATTTTGGTGATTGTAAAGAACACTGCAGTGAACACAGAGGTACTTACGTTCTTTCAAATTAGTGTTTTGGGTTCCTTTGGATATATTCCCAGAAGTGGGATTGGTGGATTGAAAGGCAGATCCATTTTTAATTTTTTGGATTATCTCCATACTGCTTTCTACAGTGGCTACCAATCTGCATTCACACTAATAGTGCACAAGGGTTCCCCTTTCTCTACATCCTCGCCAACACTTGTTGTGTGTTGATTTATTGATGATAGCCATTCTGACAGGTATGAGATGACATCTCATTGTGGTTTTAATTTGCATTTCTCTGATGATTAGTGAGGTTGAGCATCTTTTCATATGTCTGTTGGCCATCTGTATTCCTCCTTGGAGAAGTGTCTATTCAGGTCCTTTGCCCAGTTTTTAATTGGGTTGTTCGTTTCTTTGGTGTTGAACTTTGTAAGTTCTTTATAAATTTTGGATATTAACCCCTTACAGTATGTATCGGTGAATATATTCTCCCATTCTGTGGGTTGTCTTTTTATTTTGTTGATGTTTTCCTTTACTGTGTTTATTCAATAAATGGTGTTGGGAAAAGTGGACTGATACATGCAGAAAAATCAAACTAGACCATCTACTTGCACCACACACACGAACAAATTCAAAATGGATTAAAGACTTAAATGTTAGACCCCAAACCATAAAAATCATAGAAGAAAATATAGGTAGCAAAATCTCGGACATTGCTCTTGGCATTATTTTATTGGATATTTTTCCCCAGGCAAGGGAAACAAAAGAAAAAATAAACAAATAGACTACATCAAACTAAAAAGTTTCTGCACAGCAAATGATGAACATTCTTATACCTATTTCTTTGTGTACTTTTATTTTTGTCTCCTTAGGGTAAAATTCTTGAAATGGAATTTGTGCATAAAAGGGTAAACATATCTAAAGCATCTTGCTTAATTCCCTATAGAGAAGATTATATCAATATATATCTGTATCCCTGCAAGGGGTGTCTGTTTGTCCATACCTACACCAATTCTGTATGTTGTCATCAACTATTTTTGGAGCATTTAAAAATGACTCTAAGGTTTAATAATGGAAAAACACTTGGAATAAATTATTTAGGCACAAGTGTATTTTCCACGAAGAGACTTTTTAGCATAGTGGTTATAAACACAGGCTCTGGAAACAGACAGCCTGCATTGAGTCCTGGCTCTGCCACTCCCTACCTGTTTTTCCTTGGCAGATTACTTAACTTCCATCTGTCTTATTTTCTTATCTACACAATGGGGATAGCAGTAGTACTCGTTTTATAAAGGTTTTGTGTGATTTAAATGTGATTATACGTGTAAAGCACTTAAAACAGTTTCTAACACATAGTTAACTACTCATTACATGCCACCTATACTAATTACTATTATTATTACTATCAGCTGGTGAGCATTTGATTACTATCTACGGTTTATAATGCATAATGCTCCAATGTGGGATTGGAAAAGAAACATGAGACGTCATTGTGATCAAAAAGACCCTCCATAAACCAGAAGAAATAAGACATAAGTAAAAGAAAAGTTACATATTCAAGTTAAACAACAACATGAAACCACATCATGAGAACAGCCTTGGACTAAAATGTTATTAATTACCAAATGAATGGTGTATTCATGAGACAGGGTCCTCTTATAATATTTGGAGGTTTGCTCCACTGTTTTATATTCTTATTTTTCAACATAACCAACTCTTCTTAGGATTTAGGGTGATCATGTGTCTCAATTGGTGAAGCACAGTCCTGGTTGGTGCCTGGCCCGATGTCATGACTGATGGTAAATTGTGCTGTTACCTTACTTCTGATCTGAGTATTCTTCCTCTGGATGTCATTGTGGTGATGATGTGATGTCAAATTCTTGCTTTGGCAAGGGAGCTATTTTGACTACTGTCTTTGCTCATTTTTTGAATTTTGGATTCATTTTGTAGTTTAATTTAGAAGGTAATCTTATTTCCAGGTGATCAGGGGAAATCTCATCCTTACATATCATGTATTGCTTACAATTGGTAGGAGGGGGACTCTGGAAAAATAGTTTATTGCCTGTGTTTTAGATGATCTAGCATGTTGCATCATGGTACCTCCTGAGACTTTATTTTTCTGAAACCAAAGGGAGAAATATGTCAGGGTGAATTATGGGAGTTAGGTGGAAAATTTTTAATTTTTAACGAAAACAAATCCACTCTTTTTAAGAGTCCTAACATGATATTATTTTCATGCAAGTGTGCTTGTGATGTTAAAGACATTTTGAACAATGTGTGGCTCTCCATATCTTCAGTACAGATTTTTAAAAAAGTTTTAATGTCCTCCATTGTTGACATCTTAGCCCTTTTCCCAATATTTGATTGTCAGGTGAACCCTCTTATCTGTTTTCCTTGCTTTTGATGTCATATGTAAAGGGTTGGGAGCTTAGCTTTTGAATGATAAATAAATGGTAAAGAGGAATGTAACGGAATAGAGGTTGACTGTCAGATGGACCCTGGCAAAATGAAACATTTAGGTTCTTTTACTATAACTGTCTCTTAATTAGATATTATCACATGTTAGAGAAAATGTTTGTCACATTTGGATTATTATCTAGGAAATTCATACTCTGAATCCATTATGGACCTCCATGACTTTTTTTTCTGATCAAATGAGAACACTGTACTATTACTGTTAGAGTGAATATAACTTATATTCCTTGTTTTCAATAATTTATTATATGCTGGGCACTGTGCTTAGTACCTTATTACTTTCAATACATTGTTGAATAAGAAAGCCTCTGCTCAGGTGTAGGGCAGAGGGGAGGAGGCTAATAAAACCAATGACCAGCGATAGGATTTTCAAAACCTCCCTGCATATTATTCCAGAATAACAGCAGAAATCTCTGACACTTATATAGCATTGGCTGTGGTAGTTGCTGTTCTAAGTGCTTTTGCATATATTAAATTCCTAACAACCCTGTGAGGCAGATACTATATATTTTTCAAATGAGGAACCCAAGGCACCAGTAATTAAGTTGCCTAAGTCACATAAGTAGGATCTATCCCATGTGAACTCTTTAATATTTTTTGTCCTCACCTGAGGTTATGTTTATTGATTTTAGAGAGAGGGGGCAGGGGGAGACAGAGGGAGAGAAAGAAACATCAATGTGAGAGAGAGACATCAATTGGTTGCCTCCCATACATGCCCCGACTGGGGATCAAACTCAATACCTAGGTATGTGCCTGATGCGGATCAAACCCTTAACCTTTTGGTGTATGGGGCTGTGTTCGAAGCAACTGAGCTGCCTGGCCAGGGCCCATGTGAACTCATTGAAGAAGCATTCATGATTCAGGGGACTGTTTTGTGTGTTGTAAACATTATGAGTAGTTACTTGTGTAAATCAAGAATATATGAGAGAAAATCGCTGAGTATGATTTTATTTATTCTTCATTTATTCATTTACCAGGTATTTATTAAGCACCTACCATGGCCAGGCACTTGTGTTAGGGCAGCGAGCAGAACATTCATGTTTCCTGTCTTCACGGTTTCTAGTGCTGCAGTGTGTGCCTCTGACAGGGTCAGGGGATTTCTGCATACTGGTATGATACTTCTGCCAATTTTCACTTTCATTGTTTCTGTTTACTCCTTTTAACCCTGCTGATCATTCTGAAACCTTGTTTGCTATTCGTATAATTGGAAAAATTAATGGTCTCTAATTTGCATGCATGGATAACTCTTAATTACAGCATATTATACTTTATGTAACCTGGATTTTCACGTATTGTATATGACTCTTTTAAACTTCCTTTTATATACCAAATTTCATTGCTCTAGCTGATAAAAGATGGTCTTTGGGCTCTCATTGAGATTTTTTAACTTATTTTCAGTGACTAGCAGAGATACACAGTTTAAGTAAAATTCCTATTGGAGTTATATTTCTTTTTACATAGAGGAAAAAAGAGTTAATGAGAAACTAGTCCTGGATCCTGAGTTGCTTTATCATCGCCCAGCGGTGTGACTCTTTGCCAACTACTCCATCCAGCTGGTGGGTCTCACCTCTGTGGAGGCCTTGGGATACTAATGGGTGGCGGCTTTTGAGAAGAACTGACCCACTGGTTGAGTTTGCATTGGCTTTTCTTTCAGCATGCCATGATTCTCTCCCCAGGGTCTCTCAGGAAGATGATTGTTATGCACAATCTTTGCTGCTGTAAAAGAAATCTCCTCCTCCCATCTGTCCTCCAGGGACCTAGTGGTTCCCACTGTGGAGGCTTAATGTCTTGGGGGCTGGTGGACCTTCCCCTGAGGCCCAGAAACAGGTTGGAAAACAGGGTGATTGCTCTTAGGTAAGGGAATTGGCTCCTGTCACAGCCCTGGCCATGAGTCTTCTGGGGTGACTGGCAGCTGACTTGTCCCCAGAGCCCATGTCAAGACTCATACTGCCCTGTGGGATTAGGTCGGCCCAAGAAAGGCATGCCTGCACAGGCCACACTTAGGGACTGTATTATTATTATTATTATTATTTATTATTATTTAGATATTTGGGAGTAAACCTCCTCTTTGCTCCTGCCCTCCCTCCAACTGTCCTAAATAATGTCTGAATTCATCTTTTTTTAACTTTCAAACTAGTTTGAGGACCATTTTTTTTCTCAAGTAGGGAGTCTGCGTCTAAGCATATGAGAAAGGATTTTCCTCATGGATTTTTGTCTTTAGTTAGGATATTAAACTAAACATGTAACATAATTTGTGAAAAACTTTTTCTTACTGGCTCTTTTTCTGCCAATAGAACGCCAACCCAGTTTTACCCTGCATTCTTAAGGCTAATGGCAGAGCTTTCTTCCTCTACTCTTCTATCAGAAGCAAGTGGTGGTTTTTCTAATTACTGTACTGTGGTTACAATTACAGAGAAAAGGTCAGTCTCGTCATGGCCAATTAAAGTGGGGAAAAGCTACATTTATAAGCACTAAGAGTTATTATGTCACGGTGGTGCTGTTCATCAGCATGTAACCTATTTTCTAGGGTGTATAAATCTAGTCTTGGTATTGCAGAACACCCACTCTGTTAAAGGCCTTTAGTGCTGCAAAAAGATTATAGCACACAACTTATATTAATTATATATCTTTTCACTCTGTCTCATCGTGGATTTTAGGATCTGGATTTTGTAAAATCTGGTTACCATAATGAGTAGTAATAGACACTCCAGCTCTCTAGTTGATCCTTTTATTTTTAGATATTTAACAAAGTAAAATGAGCTATTGAGATGTACGTTGTTGTTTTTTTTTTTTCCCCAGTGGCTAACAGGGATATACTACTTAACTAAAGTTTTTACTGCAGTCATGTTTCATTTTATGTATAGGAAAAATGTATAAACCTTTTAGTATTCTGAGAAAACAATCCTGATATCTGCCTTGATTTAACATTGCCATTTTAACTTATATATTGTTAGGTAATATTTAAGGATTTTTAACTTAAATAATATTATGGGTTTAGTACAAGTTAAGACAATGTGATGGAAAATGAAACATTTGTATTGGTTTAACCCCTTATGAAAATCCTGACCAGTTCTCAGTGTATCTCTCTGTGCTGTGCAGGAGGTACCACACATCACCATGTTTTTATAAACCTGAAATGTAGTCTTTCTAAGTAATCCTTTTGCTTTAGTAGCCATTTGAATCAAATTACATAATGTTTTGAATCAAGAAAAAGGAGGTGGGAAAGTTGAGTTTGTCCGACAGATTTGTGAGGGATATGAGAACAAACCTACAATTTGATATTCTAGAGTATATTTCTCTATTTAGAGTAATTGTGTGTGATATTAGGCCAAAGGCATTCTGATCTTTAATCTCTGAGTCCTTTATAAATCTAAAAGATGGGATTACTACCTGAAATACTGATATTTACTTGCTAGGGACCTCCCCAGTATCTTGGTTCCCTCATAATCATTAGGTTCAAGTTACAATCTTGGGCCTTGGAAGCTCCACCTAGCTATATTTGCCTCTGCCAGCATCTTCTACACCCAAGAGATAATGTAAAACTGAGCAGATTTATCAAGGCTTTCTTGTATTTTAGGTCTTAGATGCCATCATCTTGAACTCCCTTAACCCCCTGTGTTGTGGTTGGTGATGTTAATCTCCCACTGAGCCTAGTTCACTCTCAGCCAAGCTGGAGCTGAGACATTCCACTTTACTGTTCCGTCAGTGACAGTGACATTTTTGACACTGTAGAAATCAAATTTTGGATTTAATGGATTTGGGGAATTTTAACCTTTGGTCTGTCTATATGTCACCTTGGCATAGTCCCTGGCTCTGCTCTTTCTCCTTCAGTCTCTCCACTTACTAATGTTTGAATAAAAATGCTGCCTACCCCAGGGACCCGTACCCCCACGCACACACACACAGGGTATGAGAAGTTGGTTGTGATTGCTCTATAATTACAGTTTTATTTGTGGAAATTCAGTTGTATCTTTAAATATTATAAGATACAGAATTCCATATTTGGTTAAGCCCTTTTTTGAGATTTATAACTTTCTTATAGTTTCTATGTATTTCATATTAAATTTATTTTTTTATATGTTCAGTAATTTTATTGCTATTGTAAATGGTACCGTTTCAATGTTTTGTAACTGGTTATTATTGGTTAATGAGAATACACTTTTTCTATATTTTACATACATTTTGTATGTAAATTTCTAGTTGATCATCTTTCTGATTTTTTTATTATTTCTAATACTCTTGTAGTAGATTCTCTTGGATCTTAAAGACAGACAGTCACAACAGGTGAAAATGATGACAATTTGCTTTCTCTTTTTTAAGATTTTTACCTTTTATTTATTTCATTTATTTTATTGTATTTTCTAGAATATCAAGGGGCAAGTTATGGTACTTAAAAATCTACTTCTTGTTTTTCCTAAACTTTCCACCCCTTTCTTTCTTTTTTTTCTTTTCTTTCCTTTTTTTTTTAAAGCAGATATATTAAATGAAAAGGAAGGCAACAAGTATTAATAGCAAATTATCTTTGCCTCAGTGATTAGGGTTGAGGGTGGTTTATAGAAATAATTGGTGCATTCATTTTACTTAATATTGAACACTGAAAGAGCTAAACTGACATAACACTCTTGTTTTTAATTCCTATAAGCATAAATTATTGCTTTTGGAGTTTTCTTATCTACTGCTTTTTGTTGTTTTTTTTAAGAAAAATCAAAATTGAATTGACTCATTATTGTGTTTTCATATATCATAGCAAATATCTTTTCAAATAAGGTGCTGAATTGGATTTTGTTGCATTTATTCTTTAAAAAAACTGAACCTTCCTGTAAGAGATACTTTGGCATGCGTTCATGACTAAATCTATATAGAACATATGTTAGTAGTGATTTAGAATTGTAGAATGTCTGTTGACGGAATGCATTTTAATAAACCTATGTTGTACAACAAATGAGTTATTTAGAATGGATAAGTCTTTGGGGGATTAAGAGTCTTTTCCCTTTCATTTATTTATATAAAGAATTTTCCTTAATCATTTCACATGTGTATGTTGTCTTAGCCTACTTTTTATCCAGTTTGTTTTTAATATCATTCATAGGAGTGTATGAGATGAAAAGTCAAATGGTACATGAATCATATTATCAAGTGTTGGAAATTTGTATACCTGACCGCTAGATGTAATTTTGTTTTTGAATCATTATATAAAATAGATTTAATGAAACTCTTGTTTTTTAATTTGAATAATAAAGGTCATTTTAAGAATGATTAAAAATAAAATTATATAATTTAATTTTAAAAGATTGATGTTTAGTCCTTTGCATTACTAATTATACTGGTTCTACTATTTTAATTTTTAAGTGTCTGCTTGCATGGAAAAGAACTAACGGTCCACATTGAATCAAATTATTATTCTTAGTACAAGAGTATAATTGCAGCTATTATTTTTGTTTTTGTGTTTATTTGATATGTAATGCTAGTTATTTTTTTAATAAAACTCTGTTTAAGATAGAATCATCAAATGATTTCTTTAAGACTTGTTTTTATGAAAACTTGTTTTCCTAAAATATTTATAATTTCTCAAAATAATGAAAAATAAATAATAGGTGTTTATTCAGAGTAGAATGCTAAAATATCAGTAAGCTTTGATACTTTTGCTACTCCAGATATTTTAAACTACCAAACTATAAAAAAGAGAACTATTATTTTTTGTACTTCAATATAATATGTCTAGGACATACAAGTAGGATTTTGTAACTAGATCTTCTTTCATTCACATTTCTCCAGAATTAAATACATAGATTTTGTTCCTAGGCTGAATATATTTGCATTTTATATTATATAGAGGATTTTGTCCTCTAATTAATTTTATGAACGCAAATGTATATATACTCATACATTTTATATATATATATATATATAACCTGATGTATTCTAACACTGCCAGGTGCTGGGTACAAAAAGGTTAATAAATATAGGCACACCTGGGAGATATTATATTTCTGGTTTGTTTCCAGAACACCACAATAAAGCAAATATTGCTATAGTGAGTCACACAAGTGTTTTGGTTTCCAGTACATATAAAAGTTATGTTTACATTTTACTGTAATCTGTTGTGTGCAGTAGCATTTGCTCTATACCTACCTTAATTTAAAAATACTAATGAAAATGCTAGCAATCGTCTGAACCTTCAGCAAGTTGTCATTGTTTTGCTGGCAGAGGGTCCTTCCTTGATGTCAATCTCGGCAGATGGCCAGGGTGGCGGTTGCTGTGGGCTGGAGCGGCTGTGGCAGTTTCCTAAAATAAGACAACAGTGAAGCTTGCCACATTGATTGACTGTTCCTTTCAGACTATTTCTTGGAATTCAATACCGTTCAATAGCATTTTACCCACAGTAGAACTTCTTTCAAAACTGAAGTCAATCCTTTTAAACCCTGCCTCTGCTTTATCAAGTAAGTTTATATAATACTATAAATCTGTTCTTGTCATTTCAGCAATCTCAACAGCACTTCACCCAGGAGTAGATTCCATCTCAAACCCCCCCCCAAAACTCTTTCTTTGCTCATCCATAGTAACAACTCCTCAGTCATTAAAATTTTATCATGAGATTACAGCATTTCAGTCACGTCTTCAGGCTACATTTGTAATTATTTTAGTTCTCTTGCTATTTTTACCATACCTGCAGTTACTTGCTCCACTGAACTCTTGAATCTGTCAATGTCACCCATGAGGGTTTAGGTCAACTTTTTCCAAACTACTGTTAATCTTGATATTTTGACCTCTTCCCGTGCATTGCAAATGTTCTTAATGGCATTTAGGGTGGGACATTTTTTTTTCCAGAAGATTTTCTGTTACTTTGCCCAGATCCATTGGAAGAATCACTACCTGTGGTAGCTATAGACTTTTGAAATGCATATCTTAAATAATAAGACTTGAGTCATAATTACTCATGGATCCATGGGCTGCAGAATGGATATTGAATTAACAGGCATCAAAACAACATTAATCTTATTATACATCTTTATCAGAGCACATGGATGATCAGGTGCATTGTCAATTAGCAGTATGAGCAGTAGCTCTCAACAGTGGGCTTAATATATTCAGTAAACCATATTGTAAACAGATGTGATGTTATCCAGGCTTTGTTGTTCCATTTATAGAGCATAGGCAGAGTAGGTTTAGCATAATTCTTAAAGGCCCTATAATTTTCAGAATAGTGAATGAGCATTGGCTTCAACTTAAGTCACCAGTTGCATTAACCCCTAACAAGAGACTCGACCTGTCCTTTGAAGCTTAGAAGACAGGTGTTGACCACCTGTCTCCTGTCTAGCTGTGAAAGTCCTAGATGGTATCTCCTTCCAAAATAAGGCTGTTTCATCTATATTGAAAATCTGTTGTTTATTGTAGCTATACTCTCATTAATTATATTAGCTAGATCCTCTGGACAATTGGCTACAACTTCTACATCAGCACTTGCTGTGTCAGCTTGCACTTTTATGTTATGGAGATGGCTGCTTTCCTTCCACCTCATGAACTAACCTCTGTTAGCTTCAAACATTTCTTCTGAAGCTTCCTCACCTTTCTCAGCCTTCACAGAACTGAAGAGAGTTAGGAAATATTGTAGCTGGTTTGATTTTTTTTATCCAGATCTCTAAGATTTTCTACATATCAGCAATAAGGTGGTTTTGCTTTCTTATTCATGTGTTTACTGAAGTATCACTTTTAATTCCCTTTAAAACTTTTTCTTTCCATTCACAATTTTGCTGTTTTGTACAAGAAGCCTCCCTTTCAGCCTATGTCCTCTTTCAACTGCCCTTTTCACTAAGCCTAACTATTTTTAACTTTAGACTTAAAGTGAGAGATGTGCAATTCTTCCTTTTACTTAAACATGTAGAACACTTAGGGTTATTGATTGACCCATTTTCAATGTTGTTGTTTCTCAGGGAATACCAAGGCCCAAGGAGAGGGAAAGAGATTGGGGAATGGCTGGTCAATGTAGCAGTTACAACACACACACCATTTAATTAATTTGCCACCTTATCTGTGTATGGTTTGTGATGCTCCAAAACAATTACAGTAGTAATGTCACACATCACCGATCACAGGTCACCATAACAAATATAATAGTAATGAAAAACTTTGAAATATGAGACTCACCAAAATGTGACACAGGGACATGAAGTGAGCAAGTGCTGTTGGGAACATGGTGCTAATAGACTTGCTCAGTGCAGGGTTGACACAAATCAACTTGTGAAAAATGCAGTGTCTGCAAAGCACAATAAAGTGAAGCTCAATAGCATGAGGTATGCCTGTGATATCTTAGGTTGCTCATAGGCATCAATAAAGGGAAGACGGACTTATGAACAACTATAGCATGTTACAATACTTGTAAGGAAATCCTTTATTAGGGTTATAGAAAATATTCACTATAAGTTTTAATAGTTTATGCTGGGTAAGGCTGTATGCAACTAATCAGAACTATGTATGTTACTTCTATCAAATTAAAATTGTTTTAATCAGTGCTTCCTTTTTGGAAAAAAAGCAGCTTCTATTTATAATCCTCTAGCTTTCCAGGCAGTATTTAAGAATTATTTAATTTTAATATGCTATAAATTGAATTAAAAAATAAAATGCCATGAATGAAATATAATTACATTAGAAAATAACCTGAGCATGCAAAGTATATATGACAAGATGGATTCTTTTATTAAAATTGCATTTTTATTTTTTGTTCTAAATTAGAATTTATCCTAAAACTAATTTATACCTGAATTCTCGTGGTATGTTAAATGTTTACTTACAGATAATCAGTTTCTAGACTGGGAGGTAGGGAAATTAAGGAGGCACTCTAGTAGCTTCATCAGAAATCAAGATAAATTGTTGTTGTACATTTCTGGGATCTTCTAGTCAGGATTTGTTTTGTTGTTCAAATTCAGAGAGTCCTGTCTACTTGGAGGTTAATTCTTGAGCCAGGACTAACATTTGTATTAACCTATATCTAATTGGAAACCACAAACAACTGTAAAAGCCACTTTATAAAGTCTCTCAGTCATTTCCCATATGAGAAACTTCACTTGAAGACAACTTGAACATGAGTTTGTGAGTATTTTTTCCACTTTGTTTACAAAATGATTCAGTTTATCATGAATATTAGTTTTATTAGATCAATTTACTGGCAGCTAGTTAGAGAAAAGTGGCAAATCTAGGTTGTTTTTTAAGTCTCAGGGGAGGCCAGGCTTCTTTTTATCTCTGACACTTATTGCTTAAATTTATGGAAACCCCTGGTGTCTTGACTCCAGTCTTTGGCTTCTTGGTTTTAGAACAGTCTGGAAGGTTTATGGTCTTTCCTCATTTCTCTAGTGTTGGTCTCATTTCTCTGGTGTTGGTTGGTCTCATCCAGAGTAATGATTGTATAAGTCTCCATGTGTCCTTTTTCACTGCTCTCATTTAACTACTTTGCCATCAACATTTTTTCATATCTCCTTTTTAAGCTTCCTCATTTTATCTTTGAGATTATCTCTGTAATCCTTTCCACACCATTTTCTTTCCTCTTGAATTTACCCATCTCTGTTTTTGTGCTTTCTCTTTTCTTCCATCCTTCCATTTTGAAGTTACTTATCTTGCCTTCCAAATCAAGTGTCGACATGTGTGGTGTCTGGAAGGTGCAGCACAGTAGAGTGAATCTCTTGTTACTGGTGTTACCCTGACATGTGCCTGACATCATATGAAGAGATTTGCCTAGCGGGCCTTTGGGGAATGTGGGAATTCTTACCCAGCCTGGAGAAGGCAACGCTGCCTGCAAGGAGGAAATTTGACAAGTTGACTGGCCCTGGACACCTAAGTGAGCACATAGGTATCGGTGTCAAAGGTGTGTGAGCATGTTGGACTTAAAAAAAAACAATAGCTCTTAAGTACATTTTACACAATGATTAATCATCTGTAGACAGTCCTGACAACAGTGGAAATAAATGAGTGTCCTCATTCGTTTTACCCTTTATCAGAGGGTGGTCCTTACTTTGAATAAAGCTTCATGTTCAAGAAGGCAAGTCAGTCACTAATATTTTTCAGCGAAATTTCCTAACTCTCAGTTATGATGCCGTGGTCCTTGTACCAACTGCTGTTTCATGGAACTGTGAAACAGACTAGAAGGTGGCTTCCACAATAAAACAGTGCTTTACCTTTCGTTATCACCTCATTGATACTTGTACCTCATAAGGCATTTTCAGAAATATTAGGTTTCTGGAGCCTACCAACTCTGCAAAGTATGTAGGGCAAATAATGTCACTATATTGAGTGAAATAATGGAAGTTCATGGAAATAACTTATCCAGTATTATCCAGCCAGTTGGTGTCACAACTGAATTTGAATTCAGTTCAGCACCTTATATCATAATGCTTTTTATTTGTTGAATAGTAGTTTCAAAAGAGTAAAATAAAAATTTCTCATTTATATCCATATTTTAAGATTCAGCATACATGCTGAATACCTACCACTTTAGGATTGCCAAATAAAATACAGCAAGTCAAAGTTCAAAATTCAAAATATGTGAAATACAAAAACAACAGAAACTTTTAAATATAATTACAGTGGTGGGCAAAAGTAGTTTTACAGTTGTTTGTAAGGAAAAATAATACAATAATAAATAATAGTACAAAAATAAACTGTGTTCCATGTGCTCACAACTGTAATCCTACTTTTGCTCACTACTGTATAACTTGTGAAATGTTTATATTTTTATTTGCTTAAATAGGGGACCCTACATTACTTGAGTCTTTTCCTATTTCTCATTTCCCCAACTGAGGAAGCACTGATCTTGAATTCCAGGATTTTGGCTTTCTCTCTATGGTCCTTTGTATTTCACTTATTTCTAAAACTGATTCTTCATTTCTATGAGACTAAAAGCACCTGGAGTAGAGGTATTCAGGTTTTAATGTTTTGGTGCTTTACCCACTGAAAAGAACGAATCCTTAAATCCAGTGCCCTGCTGAGCCGTATTATAGCCTGAGACAAAAAATGTTTTAAAATGTGTTCTTCTCTCATATTTTGTGTCACATTGACCACTCTGTGGGGCACCATTGTCAACACTAGCAAACCTTGGCAGAACCACCTACCTGGTGCAAGGGGGGGGGGGGCGCATGGCTGCTGCAGCTGGGGGGGTGGTGGTTGCTGCAGCTGGCGAGGAGTGGTGGTCCCTGCTGCACAACGATGCAGGGCCACACAACAAGCAGCACCGGCCCATCTTGGGTTAAAATTTATATCTTGTTCATCATTGATTTTTTCATTAATTTTTATTCTTTAAAATATTGCACTAAATTATTATCTTGATTACTGAGTATTTTTGTTGCCTTTTTAAATCTCATACTTTTAAATCTTTGGGAATGCAAGAAGTTGTTTTATCTGAGTATCTACTTATGTTTTTATATCTTAGTCACCTACTGTTCAGGTCCATAGATGACTTTGAATGTAAAATCTTTAGAACTCATTAGGTTTAATCTTTTTGTGTAGATAAAGAAACTGATCACAGTAGCAAAGTCGAGACTAGAATTTCTTGCTCACTGTGGTTTCAGTGGGCCATTTACATGTCCCTGTGGAAGATGTTATCATTTCAGTCATTTTTTTACCTTTGATATTAAAGTTCCAGAGAATAAACAGTGTCATTGGAGCATATTATGTTCATTATTGGAGGAATTAATGTATATTGTTTATACCTAGATCACTTATTTTAAAAGTCTGTCAGGTTTTTTACAGAGGAAAAACACACATGCCCTTATTTAAATTGCATTTCTACTTTGCATTAAAGAAAGATTGCTTTCGATTTTTATGGCTAACATTTAAGCCTAGGTTATAGTTACACTCTCAAAAAGTTCTGTCGTTGTAATTATCTGTCTAAGCAAAAGTTTCTTCTAGGTGTCTATAGATGGCTGTGTTCTTCCTGCAACTGCCCTCTTAACTTCTGGTTTGGGAATTAAGATTTTGATAGAAACCTTATCTCACCTTCCTATGCCGCTTGCTTCATTAGAGCTGATGAAGTAAGAGTCACAGCAACTGTAGAATGCTGAAATGTGACAGACAACCTGGTACACATCTTTCAGGAGACAAGCTGAAGAGTTTGATTGACAGATTGTCCTGTAATTTTGTGAAGCAAAGAGAATTTTTTTATCAACCAGTGAGACAGATGGGCTCATATTTGATAAGCTTAGCTTAGTTCTGCTTGTATTTGGTGACTTTTTATCCTTTTTATAGTTGGTAAAGCAAGCAGATAGTTTGTCCTATATGAGTTACGAGGCAACTAGTATGTAAAACAAGATAGTTGATGTTCTTATTGGAAGGAAGTTTAAAGGTTTAGAAAGGAAAAAAGTACTGTACACTGAGGACTTCAGCAAAATGTTGTGCTAAAATAATAGGTCTTACAAAAGAACCTTATGGTATCGTACTTAATAAGGTATTCTGAGGACAGGTTTGGTTAATACAGCACCCATAAGGAATGAGGGGCACACGTGAAAACTAAAGTTGTCAGATTTATCAACATTTTCAAATCACTGGGTAGAGAGTTATTGGGGAAAAGATAGGTCTGTAACCTCACAGATTATTGCTTGATTGTGAAGGGCAAAAGCTGCCTTTACAATGGCAAAATCCAGCAGGCCTTACCTTAATCAAGTGGTCATGCATCACCATCAACAATGGAGAAAATGGACATTATGTGCCTTCAGATGTAATCCTGTGGATATCACAGCATTTCCTATAGTCAAATTGCCAAACAATGCTTAATCTGAATATCATTGCAAAACAGTAATCAGCCAAGTTGAAATTATGGGAGATCCTATAAGACAATTGATGAGGACTCTTAAAATATGTCAGTGTTATAAAAGGCAAGAGCATAAGTTAAATGTGACAATGAAATGCAGTGCATAATCATTAGACTGAGAAGAATGTATTAAGAATATAATTGGGACAAGCAGAAATTGTATAAGAGAAAAACATATCAAAGTTAAATTTCTTGGGTGTGATAATGATATTGTGATTTAAGAGGAATGTGTCCTAGCTCTTAAGAGATATTTTGAAGTATTTATAGATAAAATGTTAGATATTTGAAACTTAATTTCAAATGATTCTGCAAAAAAATAAAAAAAGTTGAGAGTGCAGAACAGCTAATGTGGTAAAATGTTAACAATTAATCTATGTGAAAAGTTTATGGGTATCCTCTTTCCTTTCAGCATGTTTGAAATTTTTCAAAATTAAAAGTTAAAAACAAACAGATGAGCATCAGATCCCTAACCATATAGAATATTAAAAATTAAGGGGTATAGGATTAGGGGAGATATCCCAAGAATTCTCTGTCAGTGGTTTTCCCTGTTTAATACATTGGAATTGGGAGCAGGAAAAAAAATGAAGGTAAAAATAAGTATTTTAATAATCCAAGCCACATGGTACATAAAAAACTCTTAGAGAACGTGGGATATCTTAAAGTTAAGGCTGTTTTTTGCTTATTCATAATAAATTAATGGATAATTAACTTGCATTTAATATTAAAAGGAATGACTATGACTTCCCAAAAGTACAGAGTGTGGTCTGTGATACTAGGCTTGGTATTGGCAATGCTAAATTGCAGCCACTATCGTGGACTGTCGGAACGGAAGAGTCTCGTGTCTAGGGCAGTAGTAGAGCCCAGCTCTTTTATGTTTAACACATGCTTAACACACTGCAAAGTGGACACTGAGGAAGCTTCAATGTGAGATTGACTTACATTTAAGTAATACAAAGGAGCGAGACATCAAAGTAATGAGAAACCAAGTGCCAGTCAAAAACTCCCTTTGAAGGAAAAAATTAGTAGCTAAGACATTCATTCTTCAAATGACAGTTTCTCTTAATGTTTATATGCAATAATTAATGTTTAATCATTTATTTAGTTGTGCTATTTTGACTTCAATAAAAGTTTCCTTTGCTTCCATAAAAGCCCATAATATGTACAGTGTTACATGACTGACTCCAAGGCTCTGATTGGTTCAGTGTGGTTGATTTTGAGCCTGGAGCATCTGACTCAGCTGTCCTTTTATTTCAGTATGTCTCCTACATACCTCCCACAGAGAATTTGTTAGGAGGTTTAAATAATATCATGTATATGGAAAGGCTAGAGAAATTAAAGAGTTTATTCCATACATAATTCAGGTATTTTTAAATTGACTGTTTACTTAAGGCACATGGAGACAAATCAGATGTAGTTCCTACCCTCAGGGCAGGTTGTTGAATGAGATATAATATGTCTATAAATCACTGTCATCCTACACCTCACTGTGGTACTCGCCACAAAACAGTGGTTTGAAGAGAACAGGGTTAGAAGTCACATAAATAGAAAACTCTAGCATCTGCCAGGTACTGTGTAACCTTGACAAAGTGACTGAGTCCTGGTTTTTGAGTGATAGTGAGAACCCCCTGATTTGCTTATGAGTCATGAGGAGTGATAATGTCATAACATAGCACCATGACTGACACATAGGAAGCACTTCAGTGGTAATAATAATGATATTGCTGTAACCTATTTTTATTTAGTTCAGCATTCTATATTTTCTTCAAAACCAATAGCACCACTTGGTGGCAGCCGTCAGAATTACATATTCTGATGTAGAGGGTCAACTCGACCTGTTGTGTCCTTGGAGACTTCCATGAGGTATTAATCTGTAATCTTTGGATGCATTTAGTTATCTTTTTTGTATTATATTTGGTTTGTTTCCAGTTTTGGCTATTATGAACAGTGCTGCTGGTGTGAATATTCTTTACACACGTGTCTCAAGCGCACGTACAACAGTTTCTTAAGAGCATACAGCTAGGAGTGGAACCGGTGAATTACAGGACTGTGCATGTTCCACTGCCCAGGGAAGCGCCAGGCTGCTTTCCAAAGTGGTTGACTAAGTTTGCACTCAGAACTGCAGTGGATGCGAGTCCCTTTGTTGCATGTTCTCACAGAGTTTGTGAGACCACCTTTTTAATTACTGCTCAAACTAGTGAGGTTTAAAAAGAAATCTATAGTTTTAATTTGCATTTCCTGGATTAAATAGCATGCTTTTCAATTTATTTAGGCCTTTTTTATTTCTTACAAAAGATCTCATAATTTTCATTTATGAAAGAGCTAGTATATTTTGTTAATTGTTCCTAAACATGGTATTTCTATTACAAATGGGTTTTTTTTTAAAAGTTTTCTGACTCTTGCTAGTATGTAGAAATACAGCAAACTTTTTAATGTTAATTTTTGAATCAGACAACTTTGAAATTCTCTCATTAATTTAGCTGTAGATTTTGGGGGTTTTCTACACTGACAGTTTCATTTGTAACTGATAACAGTTTTGTTTCTTATACGTTGCATAACTTTTTGCTTTAGGCCATTTTATTAGGTTCTTACACTTTTAGAATTTCTGTATTTTTCTGTTGTGAATGTTTTACTGTTCTGTCATGACCTTTTTCTCTGTTGCTGCTTTTGACTTCAGGTGTCTTTTGTTTGATGCTAATATAGCACACTGGCTTTCTTTTAAATAGGTTAATGTTAGCTGCAGAGTTTAATCTGCTTGCATTTATGGGACTTCTAATATATTGGATCTTTTTGACCAAGTTGTTTTTTATTTATTTCATTCTCCTAACCTTCCCTCTCCCCCACCCCTATTTCCTCCTACCTTCTTTTGCATTCACTAGCATTTGTTTTTTTCTCTGTTAGGAAGGTATATGCTTTGTGTTGGTTCTTTTAATGGTTATGTTCACCATTTTAATATGCATACTTAACGAAGTATAAAAGTAATTAATATGTACTTTCTGTCAAACTTACCTTTCCCTTTTCCCATGAGAAATTATTATTTTGTAAAATTGATGTTTATATAGATTTACCAGTATTTTTGATTTTCTAACCCCTGATACAACTTTTCTGAATTTACATCTCCTCCTCTTGTTGGGGAAATTTTAGATAGTTTTGGGTGTTGGAGGAATGACAGACTATTTAGAAGTCTTCTAGATCTTCGGTTGATGCCATAAACCATATGGCTTGAGTCTTTTAAGACTTTTGAAGCTTAAAAAACAAGTCATTGCAACTCAAAAGCCTTGGTTTATTAAACTCAAGAAAGGATTGATTATTTTCCTAGGAGTCCTTTTCTAAGGTAGTGAGGTATTCCTACCACCTAGACTAGGGGATGAGTCCTGGCATACCAGGACCTGCCGGAAGGGAGAAACCCCTGTGATGTCCCTTTGCAGTGAGAACATACAGAAAGCAACCCCAGAGTCATTTTAGAGGTCATGAATTAAATCAGTCACCAATAAATATGGGGATGTGTAAATATTTTGTGCCAGGGAAGTGATAAATTAATTCAGATTTGAAGATTCTTGTTGCTTTGGTAATAAGAGGTTTAACAGCCTATGCTTAATTACTACAATTGTCATTGTGTGCTTTTCTCTGTCTTGATAGTGACTGTCTCTGAATTAGAAAAAAAATTTAAGGCAACAGAGCTGTATTGCCATATTCCATAAGGAGTTTTCGTCTGTCCTTCAATAATGGCCTTTAGAAACTATCTGAGACACCTAAAGTTCTGATTTCAAATAACTGCTTAAAAATGACCCCTCTATTGTATAGAATAATTCTCTTTATTGGATCATTCATTTTCTTTATTTGCAGAACTGGGACTGAAAATATAACTCGTTTCATATTCTTGACTTTCCCACAGTAATAAACATTGTATGACACTTCTTAACATTTGAAAGTAAATGAAGGAAATAGATGGGGTAGTATGAGATTAATCATGGACATTTTTAAGTAAGATGGTTTGGTGGGGAGATAAAATGGAACTTTTCTTGACCTATCTGATGTTGGGTTATACAATGTTTAAAGTTTGGCCTAGCTCTAACAGTTCCGAGAAAGAGGTCGGAGATGCTGGTGTAGTAAAGAATAGTTCTGATTGTTGCCACCTGATCCCTACTCATTTGCTTTTCTTTTAAGTTGTTTGTTTTGTTCTTGATGTTTTTATTCTACAAATACTTTTAATACATGATGACAGAAGTAGAAAATTATCTGTCAAGTAAACTTGATGCACACATTTAAAATCACAAACTGTGTTTCTCAATTCATCATTGGTAAGCACCATATATGAGACTATATGAAAGTATATGGAAATTTGAGTCCTATTTTACAATTAAAAAACTTGTGGAGCTCTGATGATTAAACAACAGTTTTGTCTAATGACATTGTTTCTTGGTTCTGGCAGGTTTGAATTGAAAATACATAATTCTAAAACAATGTTTTTAAAATGTTACTGTGCTTCTCTGTTGCATTTACATTTTTAAATATAGACAAGTTTGCAAAATTATCAGTCTGTAAGTAAATTACTTGAATATTAAACATGTTTATTTTCAATATATATGGAGATTCAGAATCATGAGCTCCATTTTACTAGTTTCTCCAGGTGAAATAGGCCAACTAAAAGATTTCTTTTAGTTTCATTCTTATTATGATTTAATTTAGTTTGAGAATTTCAATAGATTATATGTGTTAAAGAACTTCCTGATAAGAAAAATTATGCAAAATCTATTACACATAGTGTATGCACAATATTTATGAAATAGTTTAAAATATAATACATTGTCAGTCCAGAATTACTAGGTACAATTTTTTTTTGCCTACAGCAGTTGACTATCAGATGATTAGAAATGTTGGAATGCTTGCTACATCTTTGAAAGAAAAAATCTGCAAAAGTCCATATCTACCCTTGGCAAATTGCCAGATCCATGTATTATGGCATTTTAATATAATTTTATTTTTATATATGATTTGAAAATATTTTGGCTGTGGGAACTTGCTTTCTCCAGTTGACAAATGATTAAATGAGTGTAAGAAATAATTTTAGTGTATTTACTTTGATCTATGAGTGTACATAAATATAAGCCCAAATAATTTAATGTTTATTGTATTATTTTAGGTTCATATGGGATCAGCTCATTAAACACCTTTTAAGAATCACCTTCCCCCAAATAGTCATGGGGATGTAAAGTACAATATAGGGAATATAGCCAATGATATTGTAATTAACTATGAATGGTGCCAGACGGGTACTGGACTTACTGTGGAACACTTTAAATTGTATGATTGTCTAAACACTATGCTATTACACCTGAAACTAATGCAAAATAATATTGTATTTTAAAAATTATAAAAAAGAAATAAGACTAATTTGTCAGAGAAAAAATGAAAAACAACACATTAACTCAATGAACGGGCTAGATTGTTCTAATCAATAAACCCTACAATATCTCCAATTTATTAACAGTAAAAAAGAATTCTTAGTAAAAAATGGATTTTCAAAGAGACCTAAAATCTTTAAAAAAAGAAGAAGAATCAGCTTCCCTAAAAACATGTACACTCACTGTTAAAGGCATGAGAGTGTAACTGCATGTGCTAGACTACATTAATCTAATGAAGTAGACTCTTCCCTCCTTTGTTTGAGAAATGGTGCAAATTAGCAAAACCTTTATTTAGCTTTTTATTCTTTTAAATTTGATCTAAGTGTGTCGGAAATGCCAGAGAATTATAGAACCAAAGAAAGGTTTCCAGGGCTACCATATGTCCTTAGTTCTGCTATCGTCTTAGAAACATTGGTTGCTAGTCAATTTTTTAATAGCTGCACATGAAGAGATGTTGTAACATCTCTCTATAATTTTTCCATTATCAAATTTTTTTCATTAGCTCAGGTGTTTTAAAAATCAATATCTTTTTATTAGCTTCCTGGGACACAAATTAAAGAATGAAGAGTGTGAGTTGTGTTTTTCCTGCTAAAATAGAGTCTTCTCCCAAATTCACATGAAGACAAATTGCAGAAGTTCCCACAGGTAGGATGAGTGTCCATCTAAGAAAGCAGCCATACTTTTTACTTTTTTTCCCATGAAAGAATACAAGGTAACAGGTACGAAGACCAGTAGAAATACCTTCATTTCAGTTCAAGGACTCAGTGAAGGTTTATTGTTTGTGACTTTGTTAGAGTGTTCTGGGCTTCAAATATACTTAAATATTCACATACATAAATGAAAATGGAGGTATTTTAGTTGCTGATGTTGGTAAAGACAAAGGCAGACGAGGAGAACAGAAGACTATTTCATTGTGACTGATGTCTGTTTTAAAAAGTGTGGGCACCAAGGACTGCCTGGGGTTAGACTTCTGATTCTTTATAAAATACTGCAGCATTGAGTAAATATAGCGATAGCCTGGGTTGTTTTATTTTTTCACTATTGTTCAAATACAGTTGTTTCCATTTTCCTGCCGCCACTTTCCCCCACTCCACCCATCCCCACCTCCCACCCTCAATCCTTCCCCGCTTTGGCTTTGTCCATGGGTCCTTTATACATGTTCTTTGACGACCCCTTTCCCTTCTTTTCCCTGTTATCCCCTTCCTTCCTCCCCTCTGGTCACTGTCAGTTTGTTCTTTATTTCAATGTCTCCGGTTATATTTTGCTTGCTTCTTTGTTTGGTTGATCAGATTCCACTTATAGGTGGGATCATATGGTATTTGTCTTTTACCACCTGGCTTACTTCACTTAGCATAATGCTCTCCAGTTCCATCCATGTGTTGAGAAGGGTAGGAAGCTCCTTCTTTCTTTCTGCTGTGTAGTATTCCATTGTGTAAATGTACCCTAGTTTTTTGATCCATTCATCTACTGATGGGCACTTAGGTTGCTTCCAACTATATATTTTTAATGTATATGTGAACACTGTTCTTTTGGTAAAATGCATTAGTAGTCCATATTCATTTATTGAAGAATATATTTTGTATCTTCATAATTCTATCTCATGGTACCTGTAATGTCATAAAATTTTTCTTAAAATTCATTATGTAAGGACTTTTTACAATTTAAAAGAAATCTTGTCAAATTCCTCATCTTATTTTCTTGTGTTTTTTTTGTTTCAAATTAGTTTTTAAATACAATGGTTAATATTATTTGTTAGTATTACTAATGTAGGCTCTGAGGGTAAAAACGGTTAACAAATTGATTTTGATTTATAAACAGACAGCATTTTTGGACAGGTGCTCTTGTGATGCCAGTAAACTGCTGTTTTGAGTTGATTTAAAGAAATAATAAGCATCTGGAAATTCAAGCCCAACTGATATACCATTTATTGCATCGTTTTGTGTCTGTACAATGTAGCTCATTTTTTTTTAGATTTTATTTATTTATTTTTAGAGAGCAGGGACAGAGGGAGAAAGAGAGGGAGAGAAACATCGATGTGTGGGTTGCCTGTCACACACCCCCTACGGGGGAACCTGGCCCACAACCCAGGCATGTGCCCTGATTGGGATCGAACTCATGACCCTTTGGTTCACAGGCCGGTACTTATCCATTGAGCTACACCAGCTAGGGCCAATGTAGCTCATTTTTTAAACAAGTTAATTTGTTTATTTTTAGAGAGAAGGGAAGCGAGGGAGAAAGAAAGGGAGAGAAGTATCAGCATGTGGTTGCCTCTCACGTGCCCCGTCCTGGGGACCTAGTCTGCAATCCAGGTATGTTCCCTGTCTGGGAATCGAACCAGCGACCCTTTGGTCTGCAAGCCAGGATTCAGTCCACTGAGCTACACCAGCCAGGGCACAATTTAGCTCATTAAAAACCTTTTAAGAATCTCCTTTTGCTGGAAGTAGAGTGGGAAAAGTTCCCAAAACAGTCTTTGAAGAATAACTGTTTGCAAAAAAGATTATAGGGGGAAGCAAAGTAGTGAATCTAAAATAATTATAATTAGTGTAGCCTTTTATACTTTCTAAAATGCCAGTACAAAAATGATAAGACTAGAGGAAGAGAATATTTTAAATGTAGACAAATTAATGCCAACTAAAGTGGGTTAGAATGTGTTTGTATTTTTATATTTGTACATGCTTATTTTCTTACTCATCCTGCTACCTCTGGAAACATGGGCTTTTATATGTCAAAGAATTAAAGATAAATATAATAGCCGCACCTGTAAAGGAACTGACATTCTAGTAGGAGAAACAAACTTTTACACAAATAATTAAAGTGCATGAAGTAAAAATGTAAAGTTATGTTAGAGGTACACCTAAGGGCAGGTGATCAACTCGTCATGGGATGGGCGTGGTGGAGTCAGAAATGCTTTCTAGAGGTGTGATGCCTGGACCCTAAGTGCTTTATAGAGGTGTGATGTCTTGAAGGATGAGGGAGATTTTCCTGTATGGACCCTGCTGGAATGCTTGTTTGCAGGCCTGAAAGCATCAAACCACATGGAGTCTGACATTGCTGCAATGTCTGATTTGAGGGCGAAGAAATAGAAAGTGATTATGGAGAAGCAAACAAAGTTCACGTAGGTCATGTAATTACTTGGATGTGATCTTGAGGTATTTGGAAAGACCTTCAGAGATTTCTCATTGCCTTCAGATTAATTCAAGATGTAACCTGATCAGATCTGTTTTTAGAAATGCAGTTCATATAGGCATGTGGAAAGAGAAAAGTGACTAGAAAGAGAAAAGACCAGTGACCTTTTATCATTGAAAAAAAATATTGATTGGTCCCTACAACAGCCTGACCAAGCTTTGAGATACTGGGGTTACAAAGCAAAGAAAACCTTGCCAGGCCCTGCTCACAGAATAGAAAGCACAAACATTTCAACAAACCAGAATATAGTATGGAAAGGTCTGTAGTTATAGAAGCTGTCTAGACAAAAGGAAATGGGAGAAACTACTAGATCTGTGTGTGTTAGAGGTGGTAGGTCATGGGAGGGGATGCAAGAGTGGTTTGTATGAAGAAAGGAACATTCAACCTAAGACCTGAAGTTGGGTGGAATTTTGTCAAGTAGATAAGCCATTTTGCCAGGTAAAGAAGCCGTTCTGGGCAGACAGAATTCAGCCATAAGAGGAAACACTGCATGTGGAGGGATAGAGATAGTTCCTTGTTATTAGAGCAGAAAGGACAGGAAATGAAAGGTAGACAGGAGCCAACCTGAAGAAAACTTTGAGTAAAGGAGTGACATCATCACAAATCCGTGTTAGGACAAATAGAAGTTCCAGATTGGAGTTCAGGCAGATGGCTGAAGGGAGCCTATTGGGTGGCCCAGGCAGGAGATGTTGATGCCTAGATTATGGCCAGGATAGGGAGAAAGTATTAGGGGAAATAAGTTAAAAAATTTGATTAGGAGATGGAATTAATGAGTCTTGGCATTTGGTTTGATGTATGTAGTGAAAAGAGGGATGGCTCCAGTTTCTTGTGTATGTAATTGGGTGGTTGGTTATAGTCACTGAATAAGGTATGTCATCTTTAATTTTGTAGGGTACCCTTGAGTGTATAGCTACGTGGCTATCAAATCTAGAGGGTAGAATTGGGAGAGAAATCTGAGTCAGGTTGAGGGAGATGTCAATATATGGTGGCTCTTAAAACCTTGGGTATGGGCACGCCCACTCAGAATTGAGTATACGGGCCCAAACGTTACCTCAACAAACACAATTAGCTAGGGGTGGGCACAGGAAGCTGACACCCCAGAGAAAATGAAAAAGAAGAATCAGAAAAAAGTTTCTGTTACTTGAAACCAAAGGAAGAGAAAATTTCAAGGAGTATCAGATATCTCAGATAGTTATGAAATTGAAGACTAAGGAAAGACATTTGGATTTAGCATTTAGGATCATGCTGACTTCGTGAAAGCCGTTTTAGCAAAGAATTGCATGGGGGAAACCTAGATTATAGTGGATTGAGGAGTTTTGTTTCCTTAAGATGAATGAGACTTGAACAGGTTTAGGAGGCGAAGGAGGTAGGGGAACGAGAGATGTGAGCTGAGGGGGAAATTTGTGGAGTGAGGTCTAAGAGGAATTCAAGGAGCTTGGCTTGGAATAAGGGAATGTCAAGAGGAATTAACCTTGAGGAGAGATAGATACCCTTTTGCTCTGAGAACAGAGGGTAGATGCTGATTAAACATTTGTAGGGTTTGTGGAGTAAAAGAAGTTAAAAAAAAGTGCATGCTTGATGGCCTCTAATTGTTCTTTGAAGCCAAATGAGTTCTGAGATAAAAGCCTGAGGCAAGGAAGGAATGGGCAGGGCTCTTAAGACAGGAGCTAAAATTTGGAAGAGCTGCTGTGGGAAGTGGCAGAGGGAGCTGACCAGCAGAATGCAGAATTGCTGAGTGGTTTTGAGAGCTTGGAAACCATAAATTTGTAGTGGCACCAGTCTACATAATTGTTGTATTTCCCCCAGCAGAACTCAGCAGCCCAGTTATGAAAACTCAGAAATTATTGATTGAAACTGAATCTGCAGATGCTGTGAAGCTAGGATGGAATAAGACAGCTATCAAGTTCCATTAATTCAAATTTGTAGATGACAGAATAGACTCAGTAGTTCTGTTGATTTTAAAATTAGCAAATGCCATATCACAGGTGCTAAATAGACATAATTTGTTCCTTACTTAGTGTTTCCTGTTTCTATTCAGGAATGTGCTCAGTTACTTAAACACTGTATAGTCACTGCAACCCCCTCCCACCCCCAACACATACATACATGTACTAAGTATGATGTGATTTTAATTCTCTGAGTGCCTAGTTTATGCCTGGAAGCTTCCTTATTTCAGATAGATTATTTCACCTGAGTGTTAAAGATTTCTAAGTTGGTCATATAAGAATACAAGTTTATTCCTTAGTGAATGATGCCACTTGAAGGAGGATAAATGCTCATTCCCAATAAACTAGTAAATCTGATGTAGTTCTTACCTCAGAGATTAGCTCTTATGTGGCCCTCACCATAAAACTTGCCCCCAGGTCTTTTCTTCTTCTAAGTTGGTCAGCTGGTCTCCTCTGCCTCACTGTTCTTGTAGCTTGTTTTTCATACCTTGTCTGTGTAGTAGTTATGACAGAATTTCATGCCTTTTTCCATATAATTTTGAGTTCTGTGAATGCAGGGACTGAGTCTTACTTATCTTTGCATTTCCAGTGTCTTCCTGTCACCTAGCACAAATTAGACACTAAGGCATCAGTAAGAAAATAACAAATGTATGAATGACTCATTATTTCCTCTTTGTAAAAGCCATGGGTGAGAGAGGGGAAGATGTAACACCTTGTGGCTAGTTATTACTTCTCTTTGCCCCCTTTCACCACTGCAGTATCATCTGGTTTACCTTTGATCAGTTTAAGGGGAGCTGTTTGCTTTTGTCTTTGGTATTACACCCAGGAATTCTAGGTATTGCAAGAATAGAAAGGCATAAAATCCACCTAGAATTCAAAAGCCCACAAAAATCTTTCACCAAAATTACTGATAGGCAAAAATTGAGAGTTTTACATTTTCTCTTTTATTCTTTATGCTTAAGTTCTGTGGATATTGCATATTTAGAGTACAGCCAATGAAAAATCAGCCAGACATATCTGGGAGAAAGAGAAAAGGGGAAGTAAGAGTTTTCTAATAAATGTCAGTAATTTGGATGTTTGTAGTCTGATCCATATTCTCTTTGCTTGACCTTGCTTTACTTTTGCTCCTAAGACTCTTTCCCCTAATTAGCTAGAGTCTGTTTTTAAAATAACTTTGGACACATTACTGAATAATATATTGTCTTGCCAATAGTCTTGTTGTCTTTTTGATTTAGGGTCTTTAAGTTAACTTTGCATTATAAACATCTTACTCCTAAGAATGTTTCTGGGTAGTGACAAAAAATAGGCACAAAGATTCTAGAAAAATTAGACAAAGTAATATAAAATTCAATTATTAAACAGTTATAGTTTTAATAGTTGTGGGGTTTTATCTTAGATGTGTACCCAGATTATCAATACGTTAGGCATAGTGTACTTCTGGCAGCTCATTCAGTTTTCATGGGGCCTAAACTTAAATGTGATATTTTTCTTTTCTACATAATTTGAAGTGTCACTTTGTTCAACGATAAAGTATGAAATAAATGTATAAGTGGTCAAGTTAGATTTTAATATGGAAGAGGGGCTCTACTGAGATAGCTGACCAGAAATTGTGGCTATCAAACTGATTTTGTGACTCTCACTAGAAATAGATAATTCACAATTATAGTGCATTTTTTGAAGCAGATAATTGTTAGGCAGTGATAAGCTCTGGAATAATTAAATACTCTCATCAGTGTGCAGTTATCATTTATGGCAGCTTTTTCAAAAGTGGCATGCCACTTTACTCTCATGCATAAGATTACCAGCAGGTGATCATGCCAATTTTTAAAAACATAAGAGGTTATGGTTGACATTCCAGATTTTGTGAATGTGGGTGGTAGGGAGATAAGGAGTGACATCAAGACAGGGAGGCAAAGAGCGGGGAAGCGGTTTTGCCAAGTAACACAAAGGAAAGAACAGCGGCTGATCTACATATCCTCCCCACCACACAAACAGCCTTGGGTGCTGCAGCCACGCGCTGTATATCATGCACAGATCCACCAATTTCCATAGCGTTAGACTGAAATGAAGTATACTTATAAGAGTCTACACTGAATGTAATTACCTTCCTTTAAAAATAACAGATATTGCCAAGATTTTTCCATATTTCATGATTAACCTTATGATTTTTATCATAGAGAAGGTGTATTTAGTTCATAGAGAATTCCAGTTAATGGCAACTTTTTTTTTTTTTATAGTACTGCAGGTTAATGTAGAATTTCTGTTAACTCTAGTTTTTAATTTTTATTATCTTTTGTTTAAAAGATTGGATGATGTTATCTGACCGTCCAAATGTATTTCTTGGAATTTAATGTTACCTATTCTTTATATATAAATGTACTTTTAAGTTATAGTTTTAAAGTAACTAGGAAGTTGAAAGTGATTTCAAAATAACATCAACACTTCTGGATTCATTAACTTTCCTTTTTTGCTATGTTAAGAAAAAGTATAATGAACAAAACAATTTTTCAGACTAGCTTAGAAACATTAGGTTTAGATCACATTCCTAATAATAACCACTCAGAGAAACTTGTGGGATTTCCAAGCCCTCTACGTTTTTGGTAGGTTGGGCTCTATTTACAATGCAAGTTAATTATCATTATAAACTGTTCTTCTTCCGAGGGATAAATTTTATGTATTTTTGGTGTGACCAAAGACTACATTGTTTGTTTGCATGGACTGGCTATAGTAGTTCTTATAGCTACTTCTTTGACCATAGTCGTTCATAATGTTTGACTGGGCAAGAAAAGCTAGTTCTTATGGTCACAACCCACTTTGGGACAAGAAATACTGTTGTTTAAACTTGATTACAGCGTACCAAGAAACATGTTACTGAAGCTTGCTATCACTGCAACTTAGTGGTTTGGGATCTGATATTTGAATCCTTAATTTTTTCACATCAACAAGCTTAAAATGTTCTAGCCCCTTTCCTTTTTTTATGAAAATGAATGAATGAGACTTACTTAGAGTAAATGCATGAAGAAATATTAATCAGTAGTAACTTGAATTATTTCTAGAGATACACTCATAAACAGTTAAAAATGGTCTTCCCATTTCTAAATACAATATGAGGGGTTTAACCTATCTGCAGCATTTTTCTTTCATGTATAGACAGCGCACATGTATGTACATACATATTTTGAGATTAAGTAAAATGTATTCTTCAAAAACAATCCTACCTTTTTTCCTTCCCCTGTTTTGAAATAGCAACCATTATTGCTTTACTGATGATTGAAATACCCCTTATCTTTGCCATGCCTACAAAGAACTGTGTTGGGGCTCTGGCACTGGGTGGTGTGAGAGGGAGAGGAGGATCTTTTAGAACTCCTTTGCCTCCACCCTGCTGCCTCCTAAATTACTCCCCTGAAAAATTCCTTTTTCTGGGAGATCGGAGATGTTCAACTTCTTCCAGAGATTAGAATCATTGATTAGACAAGAAATAACTGTCTTATCCTGAACTCCATAAACCTCAAATCCAAAATTGAGAAGTAAAATAATCCTGGATGTAAATGTCACTTTTTAAAATAAAGATCTTATCCCCCTTTCCCATCTCTGGTTTTCTCAAAATTAAATGTATATGTAGCCTAAGTTCCCTGTGGTTTACTTGGAAAGACATTTTTAGGAGTGTAAAGAATTGTGAAGTAGAATAGTAAGAAAGTCTGGATTTTTTTCACTTCATTAGTGGAAGACTGAATCTCTTACAAACATGGTTTGAAGTTAGCCAAGGAAGGCTCTCTTCTCACCCGGATCCAGATGCTTGCATAATTCTTACTTTTTTGAATGCTAGGGTAAAATTATGAAGAACAAAAACAGCACATTGTAAGTGTTCTGACTCCCACCTTCACTCCAACTCGTCATTAAAATCATCTCCTTTGAGATTCCTGTCACGGGGTAGTTTGTGGGATCTCAGCCCCCTTCAGAACTACCACTAGCTTTCTCCCTTCAAACCTATGCTAACTGAACAGAGAGCATGTAAAAACCAAGGGACCAATTATTATAAACACACTGGTAAAATGATTTCCATAGGCATCTCTCCTCCCATCTGATTGATACTCCCAAGTTCCTTCTCTAATGAAACCCCGAAGCTGCCACTAAATATGGAGTATATTAGATAGGTGGTTGTTAATGTTTTTAAGTCTGTAAATTTCTGGTCATAAAGCATTTATTTGGACTGTAAGAGTAACAGTAATACTTTCTATCTAAACACTGATAAAAATATTTAGATGATGTGATTATTAGATA
Source organism: Phyllostomus discolor (assembly GCF_004126475.2). Taxonomy (NCBI): domain Eukaryota; kingdom Metazoa; phylum Chordata; class Mammalia; order Chiroptera; family Phyllostomidae; genus Phyllostomus; species Phyllostomus discolor. The sequence continues at coordinate 71,845,834 of NC_040905.2, read as the reverse complement.
TAAATTTACTAAAACCTTACTAAATTGATAGCCATTTTTTGTCAATAAGAAAGAGAAAGAAAAGGAAATACAGAGCAGGTTAATGTGTAGCAGAGTGGAGGGCAAAGGATTACATCCGAAGATTTCTACAGAAATCCTCAAGAAATCCTGCCAACCCATGGGTGACTTCAGGACCCAGGAGCATTTTGGAATTAGGATTGGAGATTAATGAATACATCAGTTTGGTACACAATTTACAAATTTGTAGGATTTTCAAATCTACTTCACAGAGACTAACACGGTGTTAGTCCCCTATGGTGCCTCCATAGATACAATTATGCTTTGCTTTCCTTCACTGTGCTGTGCCAGGAGCTACTTGGAAAGAGAACTCTGTTGATACTCCAGAAAGAGTGACTACAGTTCAGTTATGTGGTTTGAGGGGAAAAAATAGGTGCATTTTTATTTGCCATTTTCTAAAATTATATCTATCTGCTATTTTAAAACTTATGAGTAGGCATAAAAATACACCCTAGTTTAAGAAAACCTATGTATTAAATTATAACCTTAAAAATGAGACAAAGTGGAGATTTTTTTATTATAAACTGATTTCTTAGACCCAAAAGGAACTCACTCTATGACTCCCTGATGCATTTTCTATATTTATTACCACATATATGTTTATGTGTTTTCTTCTAACTCAAATTATGAGATGAAATTCAAAGGCTTTTTTTCTCTATTTTTCCCCCTTCTATCTAACTTCCTTTAGTGGACTATTATGGTCATATAACAGATACTAGAGAGGTTGCCATTGGACTTAAGAGTTGCTATTTATTGGGTTTTTATTTTCCCATTTTTGGACTAAAATGAAGCTAAATCTTTGGGCTTTGCTAAATAATCTTCAAAACAGCTAACAGTGACAACCACCATTCAGACCCATTTTACTGGCAGTGATTAAATTTGTAATATTAGAACACTAGAAGTGATTTAAAAGTATAGTTTTCGAGGTATAGTGAGGCATTAATAGGGTGGTCAGTATTACTGAGCACCTACTATGTGTTGGACTTCTGCTAACTTTTATACAGATGACAACTCATTCTATTACCATTTTAACTGATGAGAAAAAGGGAAGAAAAGTTTAAATACATTCAAGTTTTTCAACTAGTAAGAGTAGACAGAATTCAAGCTGAAATGTTTGATTTCAAAGCTTAACATTTTTTCACTCTTTAATTCTGTCTTCTTTCCCTCTTCATTTTCTTTTCCTTCTACACACAGAACACAGTTGTTCCCTTTTCCTCACCCCTTCATTTCTTCCTCTCTTCCAAAAAGTCTCTGCATGCTGTGGATTCCTGACACCGTGGTTAGTACTGGGAATTTGGTGTTGACCTCAGGCATAAACTTTATTCTCTAGAATGGGCTGTTGATTTGTACGCTGAATAAATGAGCGAATGAATGAATGGAGAAAATAAAATAGAAACTTTAGATTTTTCTCATAATTTTGAAGAGCTTATTATTGCTATTAGTAAGTAAGACTAATTTGACAGCTAAAATTCAAACACATAAACTATTAAGGAATATTTATGTGTAGTGTGCTAAAACCTCAGTGGTAGCTGCTTACCGCAGGCGTAGTACTAGGTGGTGACCCCTGAATGAAAAAGCCAAATGTAATGTAAAAAATTTTAGACATGGACAGAAAGAGGATAGTTTAGAGTTAAAGTTTATTTTGAAATTTCATAATTTCAGGAGAAGTTTAATGCTTACATTAAAAATTTCATAATTTTAAAGTTTTTCTCCAACTCTTTATTATAGTGCTTTTAAAATTCTAATCATAGTGTTTGTACAGTTTCTCCAATATTTGCCTCCATGTTCCTCAAGAATCCTAAGAATGGTCATGTAAATGACTAGGTTGCTGCCAAATATGCTTCTGATGGATGTTTACCGCAATTTATATAACCATTTCCCTTTCCCTCTTTAAAAGAAAATTTATGAAAATTATTTCTAATTTTTTCTGCCACTTAATACTGCAGGCAAGCTCTTTATGCATATAACATTTCTTTTGGTTTCATGTTTATGTGCTGAGTTTGGGGAAAACTGATTAGTGCAGGATATCCAAATGGAAATGTTCTATTCACATATGGAATTACAGAGCATGGGAGAGGTTTGGAAAAGTAGACTTAAGTAGTTGTGGTGGTGGTCACAGAGGCTGCCTTGGAGGATCAGATAACTCTTTGTAGGTTAAGACCATCATTATTAAAAAAAATTAAATGAAATATTTTTAAAAAGGAGGTAATAATGAAACAAAGATATTTTGTAGATTACTGTTTACTTAAATGAAACACTACTGAAATGTGAAATTTTAAACTTTCCAATCAAATCAATTAGAAAATGTAAGTCCCTCTGAAGTAATTCTTAAAGAGAAAAATTATTTATATAATTTTTGGATATTTATTATAGACACAACCACAACATATATATGTATATGGAAAAAAGTTTAATTAGGGGTGTCCATTGTTTGGGTTTTAACATTAATTACAGTCAACAAATTTCAGTCTATTTTGATCATTGTTACATTTATATAAGAGATCATTTTAATTTTTTTAAAGATTTTATTTATCTGTTTTTAGACAGAGGGGAAGGGTGGGAGAAAGAGAGGGAGAGAAACATCAATATGTGGTTTCCTCCTGCATGCCCCACACTGGGGACCTGGCCCACAACCCAGACATGTGCCCTGACTGGGAATCGAACCGGTGACCCTTTGGTTCATAGTCTGGTGCTCAAGCCACTGAGCCACACCAGCCAGGGCAGAGATAATTTTAATTTTTAAGAGCTGTGTGTGAATTGAAAAGGACTACCATCATTCAAAGTTAATATAAAATATGTTTTTTAAAAAACACATGACATGGACAAAGATAATGGGGTGGAGGATTAAATGTGGGAGGTGGGGGGTGGGCAGAGCAGCGGAGAGTAACGGGGAAAAAGTGGGGACAACTATAGTTGAACAATATACAAAAATCACCTGATAATACTAGTATCTAATAGAATACTAGTTTGAATATGATTGTATGTGTAAATTTGTGTGCTATTTACTCTAAAATGATTTAATGGGAAAAAAAATCCCTAAAATTCAGCCTGGACACTTACTGAGATAATTTTAGAAATTATAAGAGAAGACTGGAAGTTATATTGGAACCATAATTACTATAGCTATATAATAATTAGCATTTCTAATTATAACAAATAATATAATAATTATTTCTTTTCACCGACCAGTGTTCTAAATTCCCTCTGTAATAAGGATTTATATTTTGATGAAAATGTGGTCTCTTGCTGCTCTGAGAATATAAGAGAATTCACAGTGGTGATTAGCTCGTATGGAGTATAGCCTCTCCCTCTACTTTTTTTCTAATGGAATGCTTTATTAAGATTTTCCTTCAAAGGTATGGGTTCTCATTATTAAAACCAATAATGCCCATGTAAGTTGTCTTTCCTCAGAAGCATCTGCCTCACTATAATTTTAAATAATTTATAGTCATCCTATTAATGAGGACCCTGGGGGTCTCTTCATTTGTGATTTTGGTACCTGAATTCTTGGGCTGCTTGCACATCTTTCACAAATTACTCTTACAGCAAAATGTTATTACCAAACAGTCATGGGTTTATTTATAATGGAATTCAGAACCTTCCAATGGTGAATAGTCAAGGAAACACATTTATTATTTAAGATTCATTAGATGCTCAAGGAACCTTTTAAGGTAACCAGGGAGTAATAATTTAACTGGTGTCAGAAATAACTTGAACCAAGAAGTTTGTGTCAGAATAGACATAAAACAGAAGGAGTTCTAAACCTGCAAAATTGTTCCTATTCCTGTTTGAAATATGTTATTTATTTCAGTAGCAGAGTCAAGAATTGCATAGAGATTTATGTTGATAGTATGTCTTGTGAGTTTTGCTGTTTTTCTAAATTCTGAAGGTTTAGAAAGACTTAAAAAATCTGGAGTAAAAAAATATTACTTATTCTTTCATTTGTCAGAAATAAACTCTAAATGAGAAATATATTAAAAATGAAGACTAGAACTTTAAAGTCCATCTTCTAGGTTAGGTCTCGACCATATGGGGCTATTAATTGAACTTATAAGAGCTATCCTAATAAAGCACACCTGGTTAATGAGGTTGTAGCCACCTTTGAGTGTATATATCTTACTATTATGTAGTTTGAACACAATTTTCCCAGCTAACATAAATGCAATAGGACATTAAAGCAGACTTTGTCTAACACTTTTGCCCAGGAAATTGATAAATGTGCCCGTAAGGTAGCAATAGAAAAGAATTCATTTGAGAAATTTTCACTAACAGTCTTTCCATGGGAACTTGTTCTGTGTTTCTACATTTTACTCCCTGGAGTAAAATCTTGAACATGCAGCCATTCTTCTTCTTTCCGCATGTAAAGTGAATACACATATTTTATCAGCCCTCGACTCCCCATCCATAGACCTCATAATTGTATCGACACATAATCATTGAATTGTCGTTTTAAGGGCATCTCCCCCAAATTATGTGACTATATCTAGATATTTATGAATGCCTTTTGTCTTTTCCATTCCTATCCTCAGCTTCTTGTTTGCTAAAACGTGTGATCCTCTGCTAATTTTAAGGGGTTTTGAGTCTTAGGTTAGAATGGCAAGTTCATGTTTTTCTTCCTCTCAATTTTTCCTGTTCTAAGTGTCAGTTCCGACTTCACAACCATTTTTAGTGTTTTTATTCTCACCTCTAATAAAAGTATATTTTATAACTCAATTATGTTTATTATTATGTACACATTTATGTAAATATATGTGACAAAGTTGGGAAGAGACATGAAAAATAAAAGTAGTTTAAGTATAGTATTCTTCCTTTAAAATAACTTTATCATGTTAAAATATTATTATTTTTATAAATGAAATTATTGAAAAATATAATTATTTACATAGACTTATCAGAACTTGTATCAATTCCTATATTGCCTGGTAATTTTTATTGGATTAAGTATATATAATTAAAAGATATAGTTTATTTAGAAAAATGAGTATGAAACATTCTTTTAAAAACCTATTCACAATAGTAATTTAACATAATGTTAAATTTTAGAAAAGGTCTTAGAATACTAGCCAATATTACTTTATTTTGAAAAATCTTTGTTATAGTCAGATTTTAGAATAGATTTTAGCAATCTATCATAGTAATGAATTAGTGCTTTAAGGAATGCTATTTGATATGTTCTCAGGAGTTATGTAACTACCATGACATATTTTTACTCAGTAATTTTTGTCTCAGTAGAGACATATTTAAATAACTAATGTTATTCAAAACTGTTCATGAGATCTTTTGACTCCTTTTCACTGTATAGAAAATATTAAGGTTAAAATTGCAAAGTGATTGAAGCTAAATGGGAGCCTACTTTGATTATAAAGGAAAATGATATTCAGTTAGACAATTTCATACCTGTGAGACTTTTCAACAGATAGTAGTAGGTTGTCTATTTTAAGAGCATAAATCAGACTGCAAATGGATTCCTTAAAACTATGTGTATGCAACCCTGCTTCAAGATGCATCCCCTTAATTTACAATACTGTCATCCTGTGACTGACAACTAGTGAGTACATTGCATTGATTTCATAATTCCTGACAGCCTATACAACCACAGAACAAATTGGCAAAATCCTACTTCCTGAAAAGATTGTGTTACAAGAGCCATTCTTTTGGTTTTCTCTTTTTTAACTCATGTGCTCCATCAGGATGCAATATAGGTAGATTGATTGCTTACAGTTGAAAGAAAATACTTAAAATTCAGATTTTCTGCTAACAATAATCGACTTGAGTGCATTTTTAAGTCAATCTATTTGATACAATTCTCTAAGAATGCAATTCTCTATAGCAATTGGTATCACATCTACTTAAAAATCACATCAACCAGAAAATTCCTTTTAAATAGCTAGATGAGGAAATGAATTCTTACATACTATGAACACAAATGTAATAATTGAATTTGGTTGAGCTTGTTTTTATATTGTAGATATTTAAATATCCAGATGTTCCTGCTGAAATTATACATATTATTAAAAATTTTATTTTCCTTACAGATAGCATTATCTGCAGATATATACATTGGTAGCTGTACTTTAGTGTTGCATGATCTATATCTTATTAAAATTTTAATTTACTTTAAAAAATTGTGCTGTGGATCTTCACATAATATTTAACTGTGCTTTGTAGACTCTTGTGGATTTTGTTATTTTAATCAGCTGTCATGACAAGCCATCAAAAGTGTTAAAGGAAAGTTTTTGGGTGGTGGTTTTTATCATTGAGTTTCTGTGTGCCACAGGGCAAGTTATAATAAGGTGATAAATTATTGTTGGCATATTAACCCTTTCACTTTTCATCTATTTCTTAGCCTTTCTTACTGTAATAACATTTTTAGCATTGAAGCTGAGCTTTAGTCACTGAAGCTAAGTGACTAAAAAATCCCCAGTCGCACAACTGATTGTTAATATTAGAAGAAACAATACCAAAAATGAAGAACATAAAACATTGGCCCCGTCACAGATGAAAATCCAGTGAAAATGCAAAGAATTATGACTAGATGATGATTAGATTTTCTGGTCAATGGAGAGTTATGGAGAAATTCTTAATAATAAGTAGAGAAAGCAGAAAAATAATATTGTTTTATGAAAACTCACAACTCGTTAAAAAAACTCCTGATAGGTTTATTATTCAAACATTTTTCAATATTTGGATGAATTTATACATAGGATGCTTAAAAGTCAACTTTTAATCCATGCTGATTTTTTACTAGATTGGTTTCCTTAAGAGAAATTGACATTAGGGAAGATGCTTCATAAAAAATGCTAAAAACTGTGATCTCAAAAAAAAAACCCCTGATCTCTACTCCATATCATATTACATATAGTTTTTTAAAAGCAGAATTTTCATAATATATTTAGCAAAGATTTTTCTTATTGGAAGTAATGGCCTGCTACATAATATCTTTCTTCCTAGATTTTTATGTTTCTAAACACCTCTTTCCTCATCATCACCTTAACACGAAGGGAACAAGTGTGCATCAGTAACCTTTGAAACCCCAAGTTCTGCTACTTATGCTGACTGTGCATTTACTTATTTAATATGAGGGAGTAGAGGGAGCATTGATGGCACCTTTGAAAAGGAGATCAATGTGTAGCCCCTCTGTGCCTGCCCAGCTCTTTCCACCTTGTTTTCCTTCAAATTGTGTTTTGGAGAGGACAGTGACAGCAGTCTGGTATTAGCAGTTGTTGTGGTTGAGTGTCAGAACTTCTCACTGTGGCCTCACCATGGCCCCAGTTTGTACTGCAGTGAGTGTGATAGTCAGTTGGAAAGCGAGTTCTCCAAAGACATAAATGTCTGAATCTTAGCAGTTTATAATTACTTTCTTAGATAAAAATGTTTTTTAAATTTCACATGTATATCTTTTTCCTTATTCCCATTGCCACAAGCCAAACAACAACAAAGCATAATACAGAGAAGCAAAGACAAGATTAAAATTGTATCGATTTGAGGATTTTAGATACCCAAGGGATTCTGGTGATTTTAAATGGATCTGTGTGATGTTGGTAATACTCTCTTCAGTGACCATTTAAATGTTTTTTTCTGAGTTTTTGACTTGCAATGACATTTTTAAATTGTGTCTTCTAGTGATCTAAAAAGTGAATCAAACCTAGTTATCTAAAATGTTGTGCCTTAATAGTATTAAAGTCAATAAGCTTTTTCATCTGACCTATCTTTTAGGAAATAGGCCTTTATCTGACCCATGCTATATATTTGCTCTAAGAATTAATGATGCATATACATATATAGAAACAAACTACAACTATGGTAAAAATATAAACTGACAGTTTCTCCTAGACTTTTAGCTGTTTAGAATGTTAATTTTTAATCCAAAGTAGAAATAGTCTGATTTTAATTGGACGAAACTTTCAGGTATATTACTTTGGTAGGCAGATTTTAAAAATGCTTAGTGTTAAACAACAAAAAAAAAGCTGATTCTTAAATAAGAAGAAAGAGAAGTAAGTGAACCTTATAGTAGTTTTACCTATAAAGCCTCCAAAATAGTCTATAAGAAAATGTGTCTCTGGGCTGATATCTCATATGCCAGGTTCTAGCCTAGGGCCCAATTTTTTTTTTCTACCTGATTTTTTAAACCGATCAAATTAGAGGCTAAATTATGCTTTCTATTTTAGTTAAGCCATGTGCTATTAGCAGGGTACAGTAGGACTATCTCTGGTTTACAGCTGACCAGAAAATACTGCTCCTCTCATAACTGCACATGATTGCTCGAGAACATTCTCAAAAGGTCCATTTCATCAGAGTAATCTAAAATTAAGGAGTTGAGAAATAGGATTTTTACACTTGTGGGCTTTCAGAATTTTTGTTGGCTTTTTGGACCCTTTGGTCTATGAGAATATACAGGTATTGTGTTTTACTTGGTTACATTTCTCAGGAAAATAGGACATTTATGGACTAAGCAATGGTTTTCTAGTTCCTTTTTAGGTTTGGATATTATTTGAATGATAATACTATTAAAAAGGATTCTCTCTTTCCCATACACAAACCATAAAATAGTTCTGATCACACAGAGAAAATTACATGCAAATATCAACCAAAATATTAACATAGACAACCAAAGCTATCACCATCAAGCAAAACTATCTGCCATTGTCAAGACATTTCCCAGCATGTCATTACCTTGCCCCCTTCCCAAAGACTCCTATAGTGACTCATAGATGTAAATCTCACTTAGGAAGTTCTTATTTCAGTCTAGCTTAAACTCTAACTGTTTAAATCTTACTCAATTTGTTCTGTTTTGATCCAGACTTATTTTTATTGATTTTTCTGGATTTTTTATGAAACTTTCAGTTTGTTCAAATTTATGTTTATGTATAAATTTATCTTATTGTCTTTCTGGATAGTACAAGCAGAAAGGTTCTAATGTTTAAGATTCCTTTTCATGTTGCATTACATTTATTTAGATATATATGTCTGTAATTTTAAAAGTATTTATTCCCTTTTTAATAAAATGCAAGATTTTATAGCTTTTAGTACATTGATAACAAGGAGCAATGTTATTACCCGGGTTTCCAACCTACAGCCCTTTTCCTTGGGTAATTAGTTAGATAATTTCAGGGATGGTTTAATTTTGACATGGAGTTTTATGCTTAGGATATTGCTATAGTTGTTTTTTTCCTTTCTCAAAAAAGGAATATTTGATTGCAGTTAAATTGTGAAGTTCTAAAGCTATGTTAGCTAAATTTTTTACTATGTCAGCAAGCAAAATATTGTTTGCACTTCTTTGCTTTTTAAATGCTGCTCAGGGAGCTGCGTAAGTTATAATTGATGCACAGAAGAGATTTCGAATTTTATATGCCTATAAATTGGCACTGCTACGTAGACTAGAAAGATGAGATTGGAGAAGTTATTTTCCCGTGAGAATGATACAAATTACTGTCAAACTGTTTATGCTTGCTGTAAAAATATTTTCAATATACAGGTATTTGCTTACTAGCTGTGTAGCACTCTTATTAAAGTAGAATAACATTTTGAGCCAAAGTGAAATGTTTTCAGTACCATTGCATTTTAACGGACCAATTTAGTTATTCCAGGCTTAAGTACCTGTAATTATGTTCATTCTTTAAAGCTCACATAAATTTGCTTAAGATTGAGTTTAAAATTTTTAAGATATCTTAGAGTTTATCTGGTCTAGCATTATGATTTTACCTATGGAGAGGAGTTAAGGAATATGCCAAGGTCAAAGATTTAGAAATGTTCATGATTGAGACTAAAATTAAGTTTTCCTATCATTTTGGTCCTTTTCTGACATCTAATATCTAATAAAATTGTCATGCTTAATATGTATTTTTATTTCAGGAATATAAATACCCTTCTTTCAATCAGCTTAACTTATAGATGAGCTGAAATTTGCAGTGTTTAAGATGAATTTGTAGGACTTATATGATGAAGCTTGTCAAAACTTTAAAACCATCGACTAAAGTAAGCATAAGCAAAAATCCAATATTTATCTTACTTTGTCAAGACAGTTTAGTAATGTCAACATCAGAAGTGTTGAGTGACTCTTTACTACGAATAAATTGGCTGTCACTGACTCAGACTTAGTGCATGCTTTAATATAGTTATAGACAGAATACCAGTTGGTAGGTGCTCTGTTACTGGGGCTCAGGAAAGAAACTCACAGACTGTGGTACCCAGGAATTTCAGTTCTTTATTTTGCATTTTCTCCTAATAATAATGTAATGTGTTCTGTGTAAGAAGGTTCTGATTTTGACTGGCCATTTCAGAGTGTAGGTTCTTGATTTTGCCTCTCTTTTATCCAATAACAGAGCCCAAGATATCCCGTGTTTTACAAGTGCTTTTTTTTATTGGCATATAAAGGAGACACAGGAGTAGGGGTCATCAGGTAACAGTTGGAGGTGTTCTGAAATAGAATAAAACCAGAGTTTGCTTTCACTCTTAGACTGCTGTTTTTTTCTTTCATTCTGTAAAGTAAGCTCTAAGGAAAAGACTTGGTGGTATGTCCTTATGACAAGTTGAATAATACAAAACACAAGAATATAATTTATTTACATTGAAGGTATCAAATGGAAATGTAAACATACATTTTAAATGTTCGGTAGCTGAACATTTTTCAGTGCCCGCAGCAATGCTTATTTTAGGATCTGTCTTTAGGAATTGGCACAATGATTGCTGATCTTTAAGTAGCCTCCTTAAATTATTTTAAGAGTTGCTTGATGTTACTCTGTGGAGCTTTGCCTGTACTGAGGAAGAAAAAAAGTGAGGTTGGGGGGAATTAACAGGCACATATACTTCTCCCAGGAGGAAGCTATATTAAAAATAGAGATATTTGAGTAATTCCTCCAGAATCTTGTGTTTCCTACAGAAGGTTTTGCCAAAACTGTGGTGGTAATTTAAAAAAATGGCAAAAAAAAAAAAAGAAAGAAAAGAAAACAACCTTCAACCAAGCACATGCACACAAGCAGTACCAAAATGAAAACACCCTTTCCTAAAAGACCCAGCATGATGAAGTAAGAAATCTTTTATGCATCAAAGAATAAGGAGTAAAAATCAGATGCAAGAAGAGAAGTTAGAACGTTTGTGTCCTTCAGCACAGATTAAGGCTGTGTGCTGGCAGTGTCAGAGGCAGATAGCCTAGTGAACTGAATGTTCAGCTCATTAATTCCGTAGCCCCACCAACAATCAGGGTAACTGGAAACACTGTTTTCTTGTGCATGCTTTTCTGAACTGCTATTGCAATGAGAGCACTCCATGGGAAGAAGCTGGGTGGTGCTGTCTGGGCAGCTTCTCATGGGCTCATTTTGTAAAGCCTTTTACTGACAAATAATGCAGTAGATGGACGCTATTGAGAGTCATGTGCATTTGCCTCACTGACTTTGAGTGTATGTTACTCAAGTCTTCTTTTTGTGTGAATACAAAATACACATATAGTTTTACATAATGTTGATTTCTTTCTTATTTTAGGTCTTTCTCCCTAAAGCTTATTTCTTTCTTTCCCCTGTATTCTTGTATCTCCCAATCATGGTAATATAAATTAGGCAAATATTTTAAGGGAAATTCATAAGTGGATTTATTAGAAGACACTGTAGGTACTTATCTTTATATTTTCTAACAATGTACTTAATTTATGATATTTCACAAAAAATTAAAATCTATTTCTGCATAGTGATTAAGAATGTAAACTCAGGAGTCAGAGACTCTGAATTTGGATAACTGCTCTGTATTGACTGAATTTGGATAATGGCACTGTTACTTATTAGCTATGTGACTTATTAGCAAGTCACTTAAACTGTGTGCCTCAGTTCCCTTGTATTTAAAATGGAGGAAATGATGGTAATCTACTTCATAGGATTTTTGTGAAGATCAAATATATTTGTATGTATGTATATATATATGTGTATATATATGTTACTTGATACTTTATTTTTTATAAATTATACAAATTAAATTAAAAACTACATCATAGATAGTACTTGGTACGTAAGTCTTTATAATATAAAGTTCTCTATTGCTGTTATTGTATTTTTATTCTGGAGGCCCAATACATTTTCAGAATTTGACCTATAATTTAAAGAATAATATTTTAATGTCTTTCAAAGATGTTTTTAATATCTGTTCATTTGATTCTATCCTCTTGCAATGCATGGAATTACAGTATTAGTTATCTAAATAAATATGAAATGTTTGGGATGGAATATAAAAATACAGAGTGTAATAAAGTGTCACTTTTCAGTATCTTTAAAAATAAGATGAAGAAAATATTTAAATTGTAACCACATTTTTATATCTATTAGATTTATGTAGCCTTATCCTTTTGTATAATGAAGGATTGTTCTGTATAACTTAGAAATATTTTCTTCCCATTTTTATCAATCCCTTGTGTATGTTGTAAGTATACATGTGTGTCTATCATCATTTTGTACATTCCGCTGTCACAAAACATTAAGATTTTCTTCATATGGTAGCTGCTTACTTAGAAATTATTTTATGGTGATAGACTGAATCTGAAATACTTTTATTTTTTTGATCATTTGGCGAATATAAAGAACATAATAAACCTAGCAATAAGGGTAGACTTGTTTATTCATTCCATCAACCAATCAATCGATCAATCAATCAATATTTGAGTGCCTGTCTTACTGCCAGGCACTGATGTAGGCACTAGTATATGCCAGTGAAAAATCTGATCAGACAATAAATTAATATGTTTTTTCCTCCATAATTTATAAACTTTGTGGTCATAATTATTTATCACATTCAAGTACACATTCAGTACCCAGAGCTCTTCTTTACTTACCTGTGCCATGCAGTTAAATGGCTTCTTATTCTCTTTCATAAAGTGCCTTAGTTATTGTATGCAGTGAGTGGTTAAATGTGAAGTGCCATCACTAAGGTGGAATTAAGCACAATGGAATTGTTCATAGAACTACTATCTTGATGTAAGCCAGCTTTTTCTTAAAATTTGAGTAGTAGGTGGTGCTTTGCTCCCTGATTTAAACTAGTTTTATCAGGACCAACCTCTATGTTCCTGAAGTCTGAAAAGCTGGAATAGGGGAGTTTTCTGCCCTCTCCCTGTCCTGTAAGGAGTTTGTGTTTATTGTAATGAATTTAAGGCGCTGCCTGCCACTTACTACCCCTTCACCTAGCACCTAGCTTTGGGAATGGAATGAAGGGCAGATGAATGGTAATTGTGAAGGGAACACTAATAGTGCAAATGCAGCATATGTAACACTGTAGCAGCTGATGGCGAATGCACCGGGGAGCTGGGCTAGGGCCAGGGCCTGATCAGCAGTGTCTGGGAGCGCATCAGTGGCTCATCAGACACCACTGTTTGCAGCTTACTTAATGTATTTCATGAAGTTGTAGATCATCAAAATCTAATAAATGGTTAATTTTTTAAAGATTTATTTATTTATTTTTAGAGACGAAAGGGAGGGAGAAAGAGAGAGAGAGAGAAACATCAATGTGCGGTTGCTGGGGGCTATGGCCTGCAACCCAGGCATGTGCCCTGACTGGGAATCAAACCTGCGACACTTTGGTTCACAGCCCGTGCTCAGTCCACTGAGCTACACCAGCCAGGGCTGGTTAATTTTTATTAAATTTTGTTTTCTGGAATTATTTGGAAACATAGGGAAATGACCAGGAATTGTTATTGTCGTAATGTAGGGGGACTAAATAAATCCAAAATGACTAGATCATGCTGGCCTCTGTCCTCATTACAAAGAAACTTCTGCAAAATGTCTAATTCATGTTAACAGTTACTGAATAGCCAACTCCCAACCAGAGTATTAGATTTACTTATTTAATTTTCTGACAAAAATATTAATGCTGCAATTTCATTGATCCTTATGGTCTACATTCAAGAACTTGCTTCATTGAGTTTTGGAGAGATGGGAAATGCCTTCTTTGTGAAGTTGAGACTTGATTTTCTCAGTGTTAACAATGAGCCCTATTATGCTGCTTCCAACTGAGCAAGGCTAGGAAGAACTTCACAGTTGGCTGGGCACCTGACGTGCCCAAGGCAAGTACTCTGACCTGCTCATATAGCCCTGGTTCCTCCTGGGGAGCAGAGCAGTTTCCATTCCCTGAAATGCCTAATTCATTCCAGGCTATTAATAGAATGAGCTTGTTGATTTGGGACTAGTGGCATTCCCTGTGAACAACCTCAGGACATGATTATCCATGCCAGGGTCGGGTGAGAGCTTCCCATCTGACCCTGTGTAGTCCTCACCCTGGGCACTTAACAATTAGAAGTGATTGGAATGTCACATTCTCTCACTTTTATCGGTATTTTTTATATGGTACTGGTATCCTGTTTTGCTTTTATCTGAGCCTGACTTTGTAGTAACTTGATTATAAAAAGTGTGTTAATTCAGTGAGTTGTTAGATGAGAGTTATTAATTCATAAATCAGGAAAATCATAATCCTGGAATACTGCCTTTTTACTTTTAGTTTTTTTAAGATTTTATTTATTTTTAGAGAATGGGAAAGGGAGAGAGAAAGGGAGAAAAACATAGATGTGTGAGAGAAACATCAATCGGTTGCCTCTGGCCTGGAACCAGGGACCTGGCCAGCAACCCAGGCATGTGCCCTGATCGGGAATCAGATCAACAACCTTTCACTCTGTTGAATGATGCTCAACCCATTGAGACCTGTTGGTCATGGCTGGAATTTTACCTTTTAGAATCATGTGTTTTTGAGTTCAGTATCTGTGCAGGCCACTGTACTAGGTACTATCAGCAACAACAGAAATAAAATAGGAAGCAATGTTCCTGCGTCCAAAAGAACACCCTAGAGACACAGAGAAAAGTTGAGAAACAAGTAGAAGGAAACATATTACTGAATAAAATCTTATATACTTTTGTCTAACTAAATACCTAAGTTATTTAAACACAAAGGACAAATCACAGAAAGAAAGTGACTAGGAAAGGTTTCTTGTAGGTAATAAATTATACTGTAAGCCCCAGAGTGTTTAAATAGGACCCAAAAGAATGGAGGCCTAGCTGTCATGAGTGGTTTTGCCAAGTAGGGAAAAGTCGTATCTGCTAGCTGGGGCTGCATCTCTCCTAACAGGGTGATACCTACTTATTGGTTACTCAGTAAATATTTGTTGATTTGAATCAATGTTCTCCTTAGGGGAAGAGAGACTGGGGTCTCTGATGCTGTCAGCAGAATCAGCTCAAGCCCTTCAGAACCTCTTATCCTTCAGGCATATGGAATTGTGACCAAGAGAGACCTGTATTAAAATTAAGATGTTTGAAACTTCAGTAAATTTCATGCTTTAGTTGTAGAAGACAAAGGGGACATTAATGATTTACTTTTGAGAAGGAAAGGAAAGGAGAGGGGAGGGGAGGGAAGGGAGGGAGGGAGGAAGGAAGGAAGGAAGGACAGGAATAAAAGACATAAAGGGAAACAAATGAGTTGAAGTACGTAATAGACAAAGATGTGAGATAGGCATTGCTGCTGGAGTTTCTAAGAAGGTTAAAAAAGGCAATGATGGAAATGATCAAATTACAAACTTAATATTTTTAAAAACTTATTTTAAGAGGTTTTAACTAAATTTAGATACTGTACTAGATGTTAAAATTTTTTATATACCTAGAAAATAATCTATGCCACCCCAGTCTTAGTGGACAAATTGGATATAAGGTAACTTATTGCAGCAATGTGAAGTGAATGCCTTTTGCATATATGAATAAAGTGCAGTAAATTAGCACAGAGAGGGAAGTATGTGAAGGGCAGGAGAGGCTCCCAAGAAGACATGACATTTAACTTAAGTGTTAGTGGATGAGGCAGGAGTGTTTTGGAAGGGGAGAATAAGGACTTTCCAAACAGAGAAAATTACGGGGTCATGGCATGTATTAGGAAGTGCAAGCAACTGAAAGTGTCTAAAACACAGGGTAAGTGTGGAGGCTGTTGTGAGAGAGGGGCCTAGAGAGATGGATAGCAGCCAGAGCACGAGGGACCATGGCTATCACACTGAGAATTTAGGAAATTATAATTTAGGGATGATGTACGGCCACATGCTGACAGTGCATGAAAGGGAGGTCAGAAGCAGGGTAACTTGTAGAAGACTGTTGCAGTGGTCCAAGGAATGGTTATAACATCAGCAGGGACAAGCACAGGGAAAGGAAAGGATAGACTTGAGAGCCGTCAACCTTAGTGATGTGAAGGCTGAGGGAGATGAGGGACTCTATATTTACTTTTGATTTTGGCTTGGCCTCTGGGTAGGTGAGATGCTTTTACTAAGTTGTTGAAAACTGGAGTAAAAACAAATTTTGGTTGAAGAAGAATGAACTCAGTTTTGGACATGTTGAATTTGAAGTTGACATGGGTGACCCAAGCAGAGGTGTCCCTTAAGTATCTACAACACTGGGTCTGAATTTGAAGATTTAAGTTGAGACTGGAGATGAAGATTTTGGAGCCATCAGGATATAGGTCATAGTAAAGATAATGTATATGGATGGGGTTTAAAGAAAAGAAGAGGCTCAAGTATAATTCTCAGGAAAGCACATTTGTGGAACCTGGCAACATGTGAACATCTCCTGTGGCAAAGCAGTTCTGTTTTATTAAGGCAGCCTCTGTGCCAGCGGTGGTGTGACGCTGCCAGCTGACGGCAGCACTGATCCCCTGTAACTGCTTTTTACTTCTGTATGGTGCCAGCATTCTGACTAGGAAGAATCCTTGAAGGAGTTTTTCCTAACTACCTAATACAGGTTTCCTCAAACTGTGTTCCAAGGAGTACCTTCTGCAATTCTGTGAGATGCTAATAGTCATTAAATGAATTCCTGTATTAAAAAGGGAAATAACTAATTTGAGAATAATTAGAATTCTAATTATTCTCAAAATAATGTATACTAGAAGTTTCTAAGACAGGGATATAGTTTGTGGCTCATTCCTGAGTTTTTTCTTTTCTTTTTTCTTTTTTGCACTACAAAGTTCTTTTCTTCGTGGAAAACCTATTGCTAGCTCAAGGTGTTGCAAAAGATATTTATCTCTCAATTGGAAAAATTAATATTATCTTCATATAGTCATGTGAGCTTTTAATCTTTGAGGGTCTTTTATATTTGAAAGGAATATTCATATTTCTTTATTTTAAATTAATACTCATTCTTTAAGTTTTAAACCTTAAAGCTGAATTTTTATAAGCCTCTAAGCTCAATTTATAGTTCTTGCCATTTTTAAATCTAGTAATTCTAGGTTATATTTAAACGCTTTCACTTATTCTTTGATTAATTATCAATTAGCATATAAATTTTACAGACTGAATTACCATATTTTTGGACCATAAGATGCACCTAGATTTTAGAGGAGGAAAATAGAAAAAAAATTTGAAGCAAAAAATATGGTAAAATATTTAATAACATAAATAACATAATAGTTCACCAATATAAATGTAAACAGAACTCAACAGCAGCATTAACAACCATTATTCCTTCCAAATTGGGGGGGGTGTGTCTTATAGTCCAAAAAATATGGTATTGTATACATTTCACACCATTTTCAAGCTCGATGAATTAAATTCCTTTAGACATTTCAAAATATAACCCCAATACACTTAATTTTCCTAAGCACTCTTAAATCTCTAGGCAAGATAGCCTTCCAAGTATTACAAAAGTTTTCCTCAGCACTTAATACAACTACAAACTGAAAGCCTAATACATGTATTAGGTAATCAGTTTACAAACACTATGTGAAAATTTAGGTAACAAACTATCCTTAAAGATTTCAAATTAAAACCTCAAGTTCGCCCTGGCTGGCGTAGCTCAGTGGATTGAGCACGGGCTGCGAACCAAAGTGTCGCAGGTTCGATCCCCAGTCAGGGTACATCCCTGGGTTGCAGGCCATGACCCCCAGCAACCGCACATTGATGTTTCTCTCTCTCTCTCTTTCTCCCTCCCTTCCCTCTCTAAAAATAAATAAAATCTTTAAAAAAAAACCCAACAAAAACTCAAGTTCACTATTAGTCAACTTCTTTAAAATACTTTAAATAAAAATCACAAGCCTAAAATGTCAGATTTCCTGATGTGTCAGATTCACTTAAATATTTTAAATAACCTACATATCATACAAAACATCCTTAATCCTAACAAAGTATAAAACTCATTGTTTTGATTCACTTCATTATTTTCTCATGTATCCCATCACTCTCTGGGGTTGCAGGGTCACATACCTGACAAAATAGAGATAATTACCATCTCAGTTGCTGTAGCTAAGGCTTTAGGGCTGCTGGCCACACTGGGGATTAAAACCCCAGGTGTTGCCCTGGCTGGTGTGGCTCAGTGGGTTGAGTGTGAGCTGCAAACCAAAGGGTCACCAGTTTGATTCCCAGTCAGGGCACATGCCTGGGTTGCAGGCCAGGCACCCAGTGGGGGCCATGTGAGGGGCAACCACACATTGATGTTTCTCTCGCTCTCTCACTCCCTCTCTTCCCTCCTCTCTACAAAGAAATAAATAAAAATCTTTAAAAAACCCAAAAACCCAGGTGTTTACTTCGGGATGGATCCATCTGAGCTGCTGTTGAAAGTGATGAAATTTTTTGTGCCTGTAACTTTCTTGAAAACTATGTCATGCATCCCTCATCCCATTATTCTTTACGCTTTTTACTATTTTTAAATTATTTATTTATTTTTTCAGTTACAGTTTATATTCAGTACTGTATTAGTTTCAGGTGCACAGCATAGTGGTTAGACATTTATACAGTTTATGAAGTGCTCCCCCCGATAATTCTGGTCCCACCTGGCACCATACACAGTTATTACAATGTTAGTGACTGTTCCCCGTGCTGTACTTTACCTCTCTCACAATTTTTAATGGTCTAATTTGGATTGATGACATTATTTTACTATGCTGTGGATTGCTGTTAATCTCATTGCCTGACTGAGTTCTGCACTCACTTTCTATTTTGCTTCCTTTTCTTTCTCCTAGATCTTCCTTCTGGAATCATTTTACAATCAGGCTGAGGGGCTTACCTGCTTTCTGAGCTATATTTTTCCTTGCCTTTAGGATTTTTCACATTCCTTTCTATTTTCATTCTGATTGACTATGTTTCCTTTAAGGAAATTTTGTTCACTGTCATCCTCATTTCAAAATTTCTGTTATACTTTTTTTTCCCTAAACCATGACTTATTCAGTAACATTGCTAATCCAATAGTTATTTAGCTTAAAAACAAACAAATAAACAAAAAAATAGTTGTGGAAGGTGGTCAACCTGTGTTATGTAATTTAATTTCAGTCTGATTGTGAACAAGTTTATTTTAATCTCTTTGAGTCTGGCTGTCTGAGCTTTTAAACTAGATGAACACTCACCTGTTTGAAGTCGGGGGCCTTCTCTTCTGCGTCTGGGGTCTGGAATTCTTACTCCTTTCATCTCGTGCAGTTACTCATCACTAACATGGTCTGTACATTCGGGTCATTTTGTAGAACTATTCAGAGAAATAACTTGTAAACTTTTGATCAGTTGTAAAAATATAAAAATAGGGAGATATATTAATTTTTTCTCTTAAAATTGGAAGATATGGAAATATTGTGTCTGCATTTCTGCTTCTCCCACAGCAGTTTGAGCTGAATTTTGGCTCCCAGCTCTGGGGACTCTTGTTTATGTATATGATAATATGTGCATTTTGGAGAAAAATGTCTTTTAAATTTACTATAAATATATTTTTTGTATATCCGATTTAACATAAACACACTCTAAATTCTCACATTCAGGTTTAAAAATTAATAATTAAAGTCCATGCTTCTCATGATTTGTCTTCTCATGTTCCTACGCAGTAAGTGTGAACATTCTGGTTTTTACCACGGGTACTTAGGTCCCATGCTGTGTTTGCATACATTGAGTGTCTGCTGTTCTATCAGGTTATTGTACCTGAATATATATTTTCTAATGATTATTCTTCAGTTTTTTCTGGTATACTTTGAATTTGCCCAGTTGTCAGGTGATTGATGCATTCATTTAAAAACATTGCTTGGGGATTATGAACTTATATATACACCGCATTGAAATGGCTGTGGTTTTTCATACTACATTTCTGTATAGGATTAGAGGCACTGTGTTAATATTCCAGATAAGAAAAGAAATCTGCAATTTGTTTGTCATTTACCTTGGTTCCCTGGACTTAGGACATGAAATTCTATCTAGCAGCTTGAGAGCAATATTAAAAAATGATGTAGCATCACAAGTCAATGGTAAATATGTTCACCCTAAGAATTTAAATGTAGTAAGTAGATGCAGCAGTATGATTAGCATTCAGTGGCCTATCTCTAATTCCCTTTTCAAGCATGGAAAAGCCAACCAAGCTTGAAACATTTTTGCAGTGTGCCAAGCATTTGTGTGCTCCATTCAGCACCAGGGCCAATTTTGCCCATTTGAATGTCTTTCTGATATACATAGTTGGAAAAACAAATGTATGCAGGTAAGAATATAAAAGTCACAGTATCCTACGCCACCACAAACAAAGAATGTGGGCTCCTGAATATACAACTTTATTTCTCATTATTGGCTATAAAATTATTTTCTTGCCTAATTTGTTTCCATCAGACATTTAGTGATGTGTACCTAATTGTCTTTCGACAACAATAACACTCAATTAACATAAATGATGATTTATGCTCGATGTCATACTGAATTTATAGTAATTTTCAAGCTAGAGACAGTAACTTATAGGGAACTGAATGAAATGAATTCACTAATATGCTAACAAATCAAAAGTAAGAATAAACAAATCATTACTCTGCACAATAAACTCGTAAATATTTGTGAAGTTCTAGGAGTTGGAATAAAATCTGTACATGTTTTATTCACAAAATGGTGTATAAACTTGTTTGGGGTGGTATTTTCTTATTTAATTATCACAGACAATGATGACCAAGATTAGCTGTATGATCTTCGTATTTAGCACTGCTGTGTAATCCAAATTGTTATCACCACAAGTCTGTTTCTGTAGTTGGAAAAGATATGTAAAGGATTGTTGTTTAAATGCCTCAAAAATTAATAATTATAATTTTTTTCTATTTGAAAAAATTCTTAAAAAATAGAAGACATCAAAAGGTATATTTCTTAGTTATTTATGTCTTAATTCTGTTGTACTTTTTCTTTTGAAAAACCAATTTTGTGAGGAACAGCTTACCCAGATACATTCCTAGATGGCTATTTCAGGTGTAGTGTTCAAGGAGTATTTCAGGGCAGTGGACATGTTGACTGGAGATTCTGGGGACAGACTTTCCAGGTTCACAAGAAAAGAGGACTTAAAAATAGGTATCCCACCCTGGCCCCTGTGGCTCAGTTGTTTGCCATGTCGTCCTGTAACCCAGAGGTTGCTGAGGTTTGATTCCGGTCAGAGCACAAACCTCTAGGTTGTGGGTTCAATCCCTGGTCCTGGCGTGGGCACCTGTGACCCCTGGTTTGGACAGGTAGGGTTCCCGTTCTGGCTGTATTTGGGAGGCAACCAGTTTATGTTTCTCTTTTGCATTGATGTTTCTCTCCCTTTCTCTCTCTCTTAAAAGCAATGAAAACAAAAAGTCCTTGGGTGGAGATTTTAAAAAAGGCATCCCTAGAGTTGGATTATTTACTTCTAAGGGGATATTTCTCAGAGATTCATCGCTTTTTGATGGTGTCCTGGTGTATTTTTAAGAGTCCCTCAGTAGTTTTCCTGCCTCTGAGAAAGAGTGCTTTTTGCTTTCCACTTGCTATTATTTCTCATTTACTTTACTGTATTGGTTTATATGTATTACCCCATTCATATTTCTTCCCATCTTTGCTATATTGAAAGCAAATTTTAAGAAAATAGAATTTTCCAATATATGATTTTATATTCAATAGTTACTTTTTCTGTATTAGTTATTGACTTTTTCTATATTCATGGATATAAACTTTAGCCATTTTAAAATTACTATGATTGTTAGTAAGAAGTATTTTTAGCTAAACTTCTGACTTCATTAGCAGTAAACTAGACTATATATAGGACCTGGGTTAGGGCAATGCAGTAATATTTTTCTGATTATCAGAGTGATATAGCACAGATTTTTATTTGATACTAGTAAGCACTAGATCACACTTAATAAAACATACTGTGTGTTCCCCTCTCCTCATCTTATCTTTTCTTACAGAGATCCTCATTTATCTGGAACTGTGTAGAGTTTTGTCCCCAGCGCCTCACCTGGTAACTGACATCACACAGATATTCAGTAAATACTTGTAGATAAATGAGTGAATATGTCTGACATTGGAGGTGACTGGTATAGATAATTCAGTAGTTTTTAAACTAGATGCCCAGGACCAAAACAGATGGAGGCGTGAAAGGGGGTTTGTTTTATCCCTTCTCCTGCACTCCCCCCTCGAATACACACTACTGTACTCACTCAGGAGTAACATAGCATATTACATCTTACTTATTATGTTTAGAAGGATCAATGGTTTAAAAGTGTTTAGAAATTGCCAATTAAAATTAACATCTGAATCTTGATTAAAGATTACCTTCTCTTTAATTTAGAAGCTAAAGAGACTGAGATCCAGCCATATTAGCTACATGCCCTTGAGGTCTTCAGACAGAAAGGCAGAGCCCATACAGGATGCCCTTGTCACCTGATGTCCCCACCCCACAAGCCTTCTCTACAACACAGACACAGCTGGAGGATAGTGGTCTAGATGAGAGTGAAGTTATGGGAGAGACATAGTGAGGTGTTGACAAAACAGATGGCATTCAAATGTATGCTGTGTAATTTAGAGGAGTAACATTCTAACTATAAATGGGGATAGAATGATGAGAAGTATTAGAAAGACAGTAAGACTATGAATGGCAGAATAAGAAAAAGCTTGGAACCAATGAGGTATGACATAGTTATCTTCCCCTACTTTACCCATTTTAGAGTTTAAATGTCGGAAGAAATCAGAGGAAGAAGTTAAAGATCTATGAAATATAATATTTGTTAATGTAGGATATTTTGATCTTGAATATAACAGCATACCACTTCATCTCTAGAAGTTTGATTTTGCATCTTCCAGTTCTTTCCTGATCATGCACATGCTTTCCTTCTCCTTCTTGAGCAGCAGTATATTTATAATACCCCATTCACTAATTCTGTCATCTGCGCCATTTCTGTGCCTATTTCTATTAATTGATTTCTCCTGGTTATGGGAAATATTTTCCTCCTCCTTTTTATGCTGGCTAATTTTGATTGGATGCCAGACATTGTGAATATTAGGTTGTTGGATGTTGCCCTTCAACTCGATGCACTATGTGTTAGATTTAGGAGAAATGTTAGGGACTTCCAGGTTTTTGTGAGCCCAGATATTGCTCCACTTACTCCTGAATGATGATTCCTTCTTTAGCCTCAGTAGTTTCCTTCTGTAGACACCCAGACCAGTTATCAGTCAAAGACTCAGCCGGACTCCTGTGCATATCAGCAGAGTTTGTTCACTTGCTCTTTCTATGCAGCTCCATTCTTTGTGGTACTCTGCTGCTCAGATTCTAGCCACCTTGGTGTTCTAGAACTCTGAACTCTGTTTGGGATCTTTCACTGGGCTCTGCTTGGGATCTTCTTCCCTATGCAGTGATTGGGAAACTCTATTAGTCAGTGAGTATTTTATGTGTAGGGCTCACTTGTCTGTTTCCCTCTTCTCAGAAATCAGTGTCATGCATTGCCTGCTGTTCAGTGTCTGCATCCTGATTTTTTAATATATGCTGTCAATCTTTGTGGTTTTCTGAAGTGGAAGGGTCAATTTGGTTCCTGTTCTCATCATGGCTGGAAGCAGAAATTGCAGAATCTATTGAACCTTTATTGTTATTACATTTAAAATATGTAACCTAGAGTTAATTTAGTTAAGATTTTTGATCATTGAATCAGAGCCTGGAATTGGAATCTTTTGGTCAGTTCAAAATCTGCTACAGGGCCCTAGGCTCTGACACAGAGCTCCGGTGTGAGCCGTGTGGTGGGGCTCTGTGAACACTGCCTGCACTTCTTTCTGCAAGCTCCTGAAGGGCTGCGGCCAAGAAATCAGTTTGATTGGCAAATATTCATTGGGAGTTTATTATTGTGATAGGATTTTTTATTAGTCACTGGAAATACAGAAATGAATAATGCATGATTCCATAGACTAGTGGAGGGAGGTGTCATGTACGGTTTAACACATTGACCTGAAAGATCACAAGAATGGGGAAACTGAGAAATCAGAAGGTCTTAGGGTACTTTGTGTTTGCAGGATGTAGAATATAATTAGCTCTTGTGCACAGTAGGGCTCAATAAATACTCATGGGTGAAAGATACTGCAGCTCATTTATAGGCATAATCTCAGAAATACATTAACTTGCTTTTTTCTTAGTTCTCTATAAATGTTTAAATACATGTTAAGTGTATGTTATATATATATATACACACACATATGTATACTTTTTTAAAAAAGTATAACTTGGTCTAGCTTGCACTATCATGAATATTATTTGTTGACAGTTTAAAGACTTCAAATGGCACTTTGATATCTAAGTTATGTAGACCTGCTTTGTTTCTAAATTGTCATAGCAAACATTTAAAAGCACCAATTTAGTCAAACCTTTCTTTCTAACTACTGCTCCCTCCCACTTTTTTCTTATTCCTGTTCATATTTGAAAAGCAGAATCTGCAGATAGTTATTTATATGTATGAATTCACTGGTTCATTCTAGTGCGAAATAGGTCATTCTGGAACAGTGAGAAATGTGATTGCTGAATTTCAAGCAGTTTTGCTGCTCAGCTGGATCTGTAGGAAAAGAAAAGGGGTCGGGCCAACACTTGTTGAAGATTTCTTGTAGCCACCGTCCCAGTGAGAGAGACGTGGTGCTGGTGAATTTGGGCTCTTCGGTGTATTGACAAGAGGGAGAAGGAGTCTTAGGATCCCAGGTTTAATGTCTATTGGAATATTTTATTTGAACCACTAATTAGAATCAAGGAAACACATAAAATGCTATCCTAATTAAAATATGAGGGCTTTTTCCTCTTCAAAAAAATTTAGGTACAGTAAATGGCAGTGTGATATATTTCAGGCACAGTTTGTTCTTTTTTTTAAAGCCTGCCAATGTACTAAAAAGAAAGAACATCACCATAGGATTGACAAGTGATGATTGTCATAAAAAGTATTTAAAAAATCTTAAATAGTAAAATAAAGAATATTTTGAAAAACATCTTCATTATTCAGAATTGAAAATTGAAATCATTTCAAGTCTTCTGTGTAGAACGTAGGGCTGTCAAAAGGACACTACTGTCAAGCAGTAAATTTTATTAACAAATTTGATAAATGGTCCATTAATTAAAATCTGATTCTCATAGTCAAGTGGCAAATTTATTTATGACACATGTATTAATTCACTTGTTTCTTTTTTAAGGGCATAACTATAATACACACCATAATTATTTCGATTAATATCCAGTTAAGAGATGTCAGAAATTCTACATTTGAAAGTACATATTTTAGTTCATTTCCATTGTTACTGTAGATAAATATATTGGTTTACTAAGGAATTTGTTTCAAATTAAACTTGAAGAGAGGATCTGATAAGAGATTAATTCAAAATTGTGCCTCAGGTTCTGCTTGGGTATTCTTGAATCCATCGGTTCTTCTCACATCCTTTTCAAAGCAAGTGAGGAAGGGAGCTGACAGAGCAGTGAGAGCTTTGCCAGGCCGGCCCAGGAGCCAGGTGAGCCAGGGCATCTGTCCTATTCAGGGGTTCTGTGAGGAACAACAACCCTGCTTTAGTGTCTGTAACTGTGATGTAATTGCTTTACTAACCTATTAGCTAGAATAGAATAAAGGCATTTGACCCTGTCAGAGGATAGACTTTTAAAAGGTAATATATTATAAAGAGAAGGAATTATTTCTCTCATTTTAACAGTAGATGTATTTCCCCCTCCCCACCCTACCCCACCTTCAATGGGTTTAATGTATTTGGTGTATGAAAAGTGATTCAGATAAATCACTTTTATCTATGTAAAATGTGATATTACTATAAAAAAATATCACTCCCAGGCTGGTGTGGCTCTGTGGGTTGGAGCATTGTCCTGTAAACTGAAAGGTCCCGAGTTTGATTTCTGGTCAGGGTACACACCTAGGTTGCAGGTTGGATCCCCAAAGGGGCACATTCGAGAGACAATCCATCAATGTTTCTCTCTCACATTGATGTTTCTTTCCCTCTCTCTCTCTCTCTTTCCCTTCCCCCCTTTCTAAAAAATCAATAAGAGTGTTCTCGTGTGAAGATAAAAATAAGAAAAACTTAAATGTCACAAAACATTTTAATCCTGAATTGTTCTTATGTCTGTTGTATATATGTATTGAGCATATACAGTAAAATAATTAAAGATCATAGGTGTGCTTGTTTGGGAATCCTGGGAGCAGAACACTGGCCAGTATTTCATTCTCTCCCTCACTATTTGTCCTTCCTTCTGCAAATCTCAGGTGTCTGTTTACTCTGTTCTTTTACTTTCCCATGAAGTGTTTGCCTGAGGTTGTGAGTCTTTTGGCCCACTAGAGAACTAGATCTTAATGAGGGTGTTTACCCCCCAGTTAGTCTTGTTTTAAGTAAGGACACAGATCCAGGATATCTAAGAAGTATTCTACTTAGTGCTAAAAAATGGAGAGGATTTAAAAATTATTATTTTTTGCCACAGGAAAGCCAAAAGAAAACTTTAAAATCTTTAGGTGTAGTTACTCATGTCTTTATTCAGAAATATATATCTGTCCTTATCTGGTATCCTTAAACACAACAACTTTTATTCACAACTCCATGTACCACCCTTCAAACTTCCCAGATGCTCAGCCCTAAGGGCAAAAGATGATTCCTATATCCAAAGAACTCAGAATATTTCATAGTTTTATAAGCACTGAAGTTCACCTGATTGTTTATTCATTTATTCAGCAAATACTTGCTCAGCTCCCTATTCCTGGCACTGAAGTTACAACAGTGAACAAAACAGACAGACCTGTCTTCGTGGAGTTATGTTCCAGTAGGAGGTTTGGATAATGAACAAGTAAAAATATCTGCGATACCAGATAGTGATAAGAACAGTATAACAGCTTAAGTGGATATAGGGAGTGGGGTATGTGCCTAGGGGTTATTGTTTGCTGTTTCCATAAGATGGTGAGGGGTAGGCCTCGTTGAGTAGCTGGCATTGGAGCAGAGACTTAAATGAAGTCAAGGAGTGAGCTGTGTGAATCAGTGAGGAAGTAGCAGGTACTAAATCCTCAAAGCAGTAGCAGACTGGTGTGTCTGAGACACAGAAAGGAGGGCTATAAAGCCAGAGGAAAAAGCCAGTGAAGGAGACAGGGGTAGGAAATAAGGTTGGAGTCCTAAACAGTTGGAAGATTGTGTTTTACCTCATAGGTCATGTAAAGGGGTCTGGACTTTCATTTATTTTTATTTCCTTTTTTAAAAAAATTTTATTGAATTTATTAGGGTGGCACTGGTTAATTAAATTATATAGGCTTCAAGTGTACCACTCTGTAATACATCATCTCTTTATTGTATTGTGTGTTCACCACCCCACGTCAAGTCTCCTTCCATCACCATTTATACCCCCTTAACCCTCTTCTGCCTCCCCCAACCACCTTTCCTTCTGGTAATCACCAAACTGTTGTCTATGAGTTTTTTTTTCTTTGTTTAATACCTTCACCTTTTATCCTCAGAGCCCCCCAACTTCCCTCACTTCTGACAACTGTCAGTCTGTTCTCTGTATCTATGAAGTCTGTTTCTATTTTGTTTGTTAGTTTATTTCATTCATTAGATTCCACATATAAGTGAAAATCATATGGTACTTGTCTTTCTCTGACTGGCTTATTTCACTTAGCATACTACTTCTCCAGGTCAATCCATGCTGACACAAAAGGTAAGATTTTCCTTACAGCATGTTAGGGTTAGGGCTAGGGGCTTTGTTTTTTTTTTTTTACAGTTGACTAGTATTCCATTGTGCAAATGTATAACAGTTTTTTTACCCCCTCATCTCTTGATGGGCATGTAGGCTGCTTTCAAATCTTGAAAATTGTAAATAATGCTGTAGTGAACATAAGGGTCCATATATTATTTCACATTAGTGTTTCAAGATTCTTTGAATATATTCCCAGAAGTAGAATCACTGGGTTATAAGGCAGTTCCATTTTTAATATTTTGAGATAACTTGATAGTGCATTCCACAGTGGCTGTACCAGTCTGCATTCCCACCAACAGTGCAGAAGGGTTCCCCTTTCTCTATATCCTCAGCAGCACTTGTTTGTTGATTTATTGATGAGAACCTTCTGACACATGTGAGATGCTATCTCATTGTCATTTGAATTCTCATTTCACTGATGATTAGTGACATTGAGCATCTTTTTTTGTATACCTAGTGGCCATCTCTCTGTCTTGTTTGGAGAAGTGTCTGTTCAGGTCCTTTGCCCATTTTTTTATTGGATTGTTTGTTTTGGGGAGGGGGTCTGGATTTTCAGACATGATAGAAAACTGTTGGAAGATTTTGAATGAGAGAATGGCATATCTCATTTACAGTTTAAAAGAATCATGCTGGCTGATAGGTAGTGAATAGATAGTACCAGGGAAAGGATGGATACAGAGAAATTAGTTAGACTGTACTATAATAGCGTAAGTAAGATATCACAGTGGTAGGGACCTGGATGATAGGAGTGGAGATTGTTCAAGGCTAGACCCAACGAAATTAGCTGTTGGATTATATGTGGGAAATAAAAAGAATGGAGTCAAGAATGATCACTGTAGCCCTGACTGGTGTGGCCCTGTGGACCGAGTGATGGCCTGTGAATTGAAGGGTCGCAGTTCTGATTCCGAGTCAGGGCGTATGCTGGAGTTGTAGACGAGGACCCCAGAAGGGGGCATAGGAGACGCAACCACATGTTGGTGTTTCTTTTCCTCTCTTTCTTCCTCCCTTCCTCTCTCTCTCTAAATAAATAAATCTATAAAAAAGTAAATTTCATTTTGATTTTCCTATTTAGGACATCTGGAATCCTGTCCTGAATGCTTATTTTACATTCTTGGTTAGTTTCCTTCTGCTATATACAGTGGTGGAGTTGGTAGCTGTGGTATAGTAGAAAGAGCTCTAAACTTAAAATTGGCTTTTAGTCCCATCTTCTACTTACTGCTTGAGTGATCTTAAGTAAATCAATTACTTCACTTCTGTGAGCCTCAGTTACCCACTATTTTAAATAGGATTTATCCCTCACTTTCTGGAAATGGGCCAATAAAACAATATGTAAAATTATAGAGCATTGGACACTTTTTCCTGGTCTTTCTGTTACTGTCCTTTTTAATCTCTCTGAGATGCATATTTCTTAAGTAAATAAATACAGTGAAATATTAAGTATTTTTGCTTTAAGGGCATTTTTCTAATATAATATAAACTCTAAAAAAGCTTTAAGTGCCTTTTCTGTCTTTGTAATTATTAGTTAACTTTAGAAGTAGTTATATCAGCAAAAATGTTGAAAGCAAAACTTATCTCCTATCCTATTTGGGGAGAAGAATTTTGTAATTTTGTCTAGGGTAAAAAGTGAAAACATATAATTAAGAGTGGAATGTATCTCTCTTACTTTTTTGGCATTTAACATTTTTTCCCACATTTTTCCTATTTATGTTTATAACTTGGGTATGAATTCAAAGAAAGCCATGCTTTCTCCATTACCTTCTTTTGTAGTTAAAAGCAGCTTTGAGAAATACATGCAAGGTCTAATGGCACAATAACAACATTCTATCAAAGCCTTCTCCAGTTTACAACATTCAGACTTTGCTGCTACAGTTTTACCTGAATCATCCTCTGAGGCCAGTTGGCACAATTACAGTCCTTTACTAGATGCCAGCAACTTCTCTTCCATAGTGCTTGTTGCTATCTCTGACACAAGCTTGGCCCGTTGCTCCACTTCTGTTCTTCAAGGACCATTCCAGTTCTGCCTTTTTCAAGATGCCTTCTTTTCTCTTCACCCATCTGAATTCATTTTATTTATCACTAGTTCTTTTTTTTAATACAGCAAGAAACTCATACTTTTGAAAAAATCAAATGTATCTGCATTGTGGGAAGAGGAAGACAGAGTCTTGTCTGGTCCCAAGTTCCCTGTGTTTATCTTTCCAGTCATTTGTAATATTTAGCCAAATACATTTTTAACAGAAATGAGAACTATATACATGTTGCTTTGTGACAGTTTGTCACAGTACTATGAATCATTTGTTACATTCATTAAATGAATTCATTAGTCTTCATATTTGTTTTTATTTAATTTTTTAATGTGTGTTAGTTGTACTCTCTCAACTAAAATTAGAAGCTTCTTGGAGGACACTCCATGCACAGAAGTCCTTCCTCTAAGAGACATTCAATAAGTATTGCTGGTTGAATGGGACATTTTGAGCCTATATCTTAGTGTGATCTTCTATAAAGTCAGGAAAAGTCTTAGAGAATTCATTAATTTCTTTATTTTCAATGTAGGTAATCTTCCTAATAAAAAATTTAGGTACACACAGTTACCTATAAAATTAATGTTTGGGTGAGTAGAAAGAATAAAGTTGGTGAATGAAATTTGAGAACATCCAGCAGGAGGCATAGGGTCTGGAACAACTCGGTTTGTGGATAAAGAAGGAAAAGGACAGCAGCTAGAGGGAGGGGGATGAAGGGGAAAGTCGAGAGATTCGGAGTGACTGGTTGTGGACTGAGACACAGGGTGAATGAAAGGAAGCCTCTTGAGAAGTGAAATAAATATAGTCAGTACAGAAGGCGCCTGTTATCCTTTTAAGTGTAAAATAAGAGCTCTACTGGCTTCCAAAATGCCTTTTCCATTAAAGTAAAAGAGGTAAAAGCTTTGTGGTAAATAAAAGAGAAAATGCCTTATTTGCCCTGAAACAGCTGAAAAATAGAAAGTTTTGCTACCAGAGTATACATACGACAGCCTGATAAAATACATGACATGACATTTAGAGCTCAAAATTACCATCACAGCTTTTTTTTTCCTCTTGATGCTCACCTCATAAACCTCTGCTGAGCTCAATGCTTTATTATTATTTTTTCTTAAATTAGGTAGGTCGTGTGTTATACTAAAGTTTACATTGGAGATATCAGTGACAGGACACACTGACTGAGGTCATTTGAAAAACAACAGAGAAACAAATGCACTGTTTCTGAAGCAGAGGCAACGGCCCGGCTTTGTGTGTGTTCCGATGAACTCTGAATCTGAAAAGCTCTTCATGCCACTGGAAAGCAAAATGGCTGCAGCTTAAAAATGTAAGTTGCAGGAAGTTTTCTAAAGGTTTAGAAATTGAATTACTGAATACAAGTTACCTCCTGCATAATTGTATAAAGCTGATGAAGTGGGTCTCTTTTGGTCTTATTGCTTTCCACATTCTATCCAAGTGAATTCACAGCTGATGGTTTTAAGGAGAGTAAGGACAGAATAACTTGCTCACATAAAATCAAACTGTTAAAAACATAAAAATTAAGTAAGCTTTTTAAGATGTTAACATATATTAGCTAAGTATCTAGTAATTCTGATGGCAAATATCTTCTTTTCCTTCTCTGACTGGCTACTTTGTGGTATTCATAACATATTTACCTTTTCCTATTAGTCAATATTACCTCTTTTATTTAGTCTCTCAACTCTGACTTTGCAATGTTTACAATAGTAAATGTTATGGGCAGAAAAAATATAAGAAAATTGCTTTGTCATAAGATTTTCAGTTTTATAAAAGGTACAATTTAAATATTTCTTCTGCTAGGAATTCTATAGACAGTTAAACATTAGTGACACAAGGGGAAATTATGCCTGTGTTGTATCTGCAGAGACGTCTTCTCATGAAGGCTTTTTGTCTCGTGTTTCTGTTGTTGGTACCGTATGTACAGTGGTGAATTTCAATGAGAGCGATGCCAAAGAGAGGGCCAACAGTGAGACAGCTGCTTCAGACTGCAGCGTTTCTGGTCACCAGAGGGGACTAAGCCTAAGTAGAAAAATACCCCACTACTACACACACTCCAAATTCAGAGCAACAGTGTAGGCATTATTTCCATTTCACAAGTAAGGAACCTACAGTTAAGAAAGAGTAATTTGCCCACAGTCCCATCAGTGGTGAAATCAGGATTAGAACTCAGGTATGTCTGATTCAAAATTCCATCTCTTTAATCACCACACTCATGGTTTTGTTTCCTCCTTCTAAAAATTTTGTACAAATTAAGCCATTTCTAGTCAAAGGAAATTAAAACTTATAATCAATTATTTTCCTACTTTGAGTCTGAAAACTATGACTAGCAGTTTCAGTATTGAAAGTAGTCCACATGGCTTATGAGTGTGTCTTGTTTAGGATTAGTATCTCTGATGCCTCCTCTATCTCTCCATATCCTGTTTCCATGGATCTTCCTCATTGGAGAAAGAAACCCTTAATTTGTAATGGCCATCCCTTCTGGGGAGTAGAGGGGTAGAGAGGGGAGCTGTATTTAATCCCCATTCCTCTAAGACAAGCTGCCTAAACTGATTCAACATATCTCTTTTGAGCCCCAGCCACTCACATTCCACAGCGAGCACTCCAGCCCCAGAGCAGTGTAACAGGTGAACCCCGTCACACAGGTCTCTGTTAAATCCATCATTTTCTCAAGCGGGCTATTTTTTCCTTCTGTGATGTCTATTTTGAAATTTTTACAAAGTACATCATCATTCCTCTCAACTGAAGTGGCATCCTTTGTACATTCAGTCCTATATTTGTAGTGGTTTGAAAAATTTTTGTTAGTTAAAATAAAAGCAACAGATTCATATAGGTGATGATTAAAAGCTGGTACTTCTTGTCCAGTTCCCCTGCCGGCTGTGAAGTGTGGGAGAAGATGGGTTTAAAAATTACTGTTACAAAGTATATTTTAAAATGACTTATTATAAACATTCTCTCTTTTTTGGTGTCAATTAATGTTAAAATACAGCAGAAAGATAACTCAATTTAGTTCAAAAGCCATTTTCTAAATGAGAAGAATTAACTGGGAACAGTGTTACATTAATAGACACTGCCAGCGGCTGGATTCTGCATACAGAACGCTTGTTCATGTTTTCCTTGAACTCTTTTGATTGTGCCCAGCGCTAAGTTTATACTGAATGGGCTCAGTCTGGTCCTTGGCAAGCACGGGGGAGTAATGAATAGTGGAACATCGAAAGGCTTAAATGTCCTGGCATAAGCCCTGTGTTGGTATGATGAGCTAACCACTGCATTGTTCAATGAGAAGGCCCTGTGTCCCTTTGGAAATAAAATCTTGGCCTGTGGACAAAGGTCTGTGTCCACACATTGAATTTCTCTGTCTTTCTGCTATGCTCTTCCATTCACAACCAAACTTTGAAAGCAAAGTTCTGAAGAGGTTCTTGAATGCCTTTCTTCCTAGTATGCCCAGAAACAAGTGGCTGATGTAAAAATGACAGAGCCCTACACTTTTATTTGGTAGCTTTCCGAAATTCACATCAAAGACTTAAAGAACAAACTCCTTAAGCTAGAGAGCAGTGCAGACATTCCTGCTTCTTCCCCCGAATGTCTTCCCTCTGAGAGCTGTGGCAATTTATCACAGCTTTTCACTACAGAATTTGTGATGTTCTGATCTTTATGTTTATAGCTCCATCTGTATTTGTAGTGAAACGTCTAAATTTGTCTCAGTACATCTAAATTCCAAGAATGAATTGGTCTTCTTGTGAGTACTCTTGCCTTGAAAGCAAAGAAAAATTAAGCTGTGGTGTTTGATTAAAACTGTGACATTATAACTTGCTTTTCCTTTGCAATTTTTATTCTTAAAAACAAAACAAAACTTGTGTAATCAGAGCCTGCCAGAAAGTACCTAAAGCCCAGAATAGAAACTTATTTTAGCTGATTTAAAACTGCTATCTATATTGTAAATTATAGAGAAGAGCCTCCTAAGAGTCCTTTTAAAGCATATTTTAGTTCTGTGTATAAAACCAGGCTCCTGGTAGGGTATAAACAGATAAGGGAAACCACAAAAGACCTGCATTGTGTAAATATTAAAAATCTGTGGCTGTATTACAAATATGATTTGAACTACTTATAAATATAACAATGTAGTTTCTGGGATATGCTTCAAAAACCAATTTAAGTGGGGGAAGGCAGTAAGGAGAAGTTGGTAGCGTATACATGACGTAAGGTGGCCATGAGCTGATCATTGTTAACCTAGGGCTACCTCTGTGATTGTTTATTGTACTATTTCCTCTACTTTTTTATATG
The DNA here is from genome assembly GCF_004126475.2 of Phyllostomus discolor. NCBI lineage: Eukaryota > Metazoa > Chordata > Mammalia > Chiroptera > Phyllostomidae > Phyllostomus > Phyllostomus discolor. The sequence goes on along the minus strand of NC_040905.2, from coordinate 71,811,564 downwards.
TTTGAGATTTTTCTCATAATGAAAAGTAAAAAAAATATAACTGATGGTTCAGAATAATGGTTTTAGAGAATAAAATGTTTTTGTTTTACTAAAGAAAACCCAAAAATCTGAGGTACTTTTTAAAAACTTTAAAAAGTTTTATGATATGATGCAAATAACACTAGGATCTGTAAATAATTTTTCCCTCAGTGATTGTGGAATGCTAGTGGATGATATAGACATAAAAAAGAATTGTGCTATAAATAAGGTGTTAACTGAAATACTAAGGTCCTTGAGATAACTAGGTCCTCACACATAACTGTGAGCTATCCTAGTCTCTGATGTAGGTTATCCACAGTCGAACAGTTTCCTCGAACATTGCTGAAGTGCAGTACAAGCAGTAAACCCATATGAGACATACTCACTCTCTATAAGGCAAGTAGATAATGGTTGTATTTTTATTGGCATGACTTATCATAACATTATGAACATGGAAAATTTGCCTAACAGAAAGAGTATTGGTTATGAGAATGAAATGTTTCATGTGCCAGAAGTAGCTTATAAGTATGTTAATGTATGTTTATAATCACACAGTAAACTATTTTATATGTCTTTTTTGTTTGGCTTAGTTTGACCACGAATCAACTATATTAAAGTTCAGTGTTTGAAACTCTAGTGTTGCCTGGCTGAAGGATGGCCATATGTTGATGAATTCCCAGTGGAAAGCTATATTCCAGTGAGGCTGTTAATTTTGGTGTCAGAGGCAAAAGGAACATCAGGTAGATACTGATGACTGTCAAGCATGTTGAGTCTTCGATGTCTCTGCTTTGCTCTTGTGCTACTCTTAGTATTTCCTTTAGTAAAGTATTTAAGAGACTAGGTCCTCTATCAACTGAATAATGCTACTCCCTAAACTTGCCCATTTGTTTTTTCAACAAATAATCATTTAGTGTTTACTAATAGTTTACTAATTTGTAAGAGATCCAATGGTGAGTAAAATAGGCAAGTTTCTTGCTCTCATAAACTTTTCATTCTAGGGTTTATGGTACATAAATAAGAGGGAAACCTATAGTGCGAAGTGGTATTTGGAGAATTAGAGTAACAGGAGTAATGTGACAGGAAGAGTGTTATGTAGTTGGGGGTGGGGCACCTTTGAAGGTATAAACTTTAAACTGAGATGTGATTATCATATAAAGATGAGCTGCTTAGTTTTTTGTGTAAAAATCTAAAATCTTAAAGCTGTGCCTCATTTTCATAGTGGTAGGGTTTTATCCAAATAATGTGTACTTTGATTCTACTTGACCAATCAGTTAGACTAAAATATCCCATAGAAGTGCATTTAATCCATGCCCTTCCTTCATTCAACACACTCTATGCTGGCTTTCTCTCCTATATGTTACAGGATTTTTTAACTTTCAGTGCAAAACTTGAAGCAAGATGCATATGTGTGGCATTCTTCTCTCATCTTTTCAGCTAATGTTGTGGGGCCTGCCCACCCTAACCCCGAACTTCATACCACCTTCTGGTTGCTCAGACAGCTCCTATCTGCTCATCTTTTTCCTTTGATGACTGGCTGGGCCATCCAGGCACTTTGTTTGTGCAGCCAGAACCCCACCTCCAAAATAAGGGAAACCTTTCTGTTGTCCTTTGTCTGTTTGATGCCACACTCTTGTTCTTCCAGAGGTTACTCGTGGATAATCTGATGTCCGAATCTGAGCCAATATGTGAATGCAAGAAAACTCAACTATGTTCTCCTACTCTGTCTTCCCCTCCACATGTGCCTGCTCCCTGTCACATTCAGGATAACATACACACATTTTCTGGTGGTCTTCTGAGACAATAACTCTAAGTTTGGTGTTAATTTTGAACTGCAACCAAAGGCATTATGGAGAAAATGGGCCTTGCAGCACTAAGGTTGTCCTAAGTGGGTAACTGCCTAGGAGCTGTTCCTGCTTATGTCTGAAAAGCCCTATATTTTCCATTTGCACAGAAACAGTGTTTTTGATAATGAAGTAATCGTTTCTTACTGAGCTGAAAAATCATTTTGCTAGTGCTTCATGTATGAGCTCTCTTTGCCTAAATAAATTATTTTTTTCAGTGTATATGCAAGGATAGGTAGCATTTATTAACAAAATCGTGTGGGATATTTTGTGTTGCAGTAATTGATCACGTTTTCTGGACTCTCAACTCTGTGAAATTGCTAACAAGCATAACAATTTTAAAATACTGAGTCTGTATCTAGGAAGACAACTAGACTGATATGGTAATCATGCTGTTTAAACAGACAGAGTATTTTCAGCTCATTAGAATTTTAAACCTTTAAAAAACAAATTTATCTCTATTTTTAAAAGTTATGTTTTGGCATAGACAGCATGTCCATGTTCAGCATTGATTTTACCTGTCTAGAAAATTGATTTATCAGTTTGTCTTATTTCTAAGAAGACATTTTTTTCTTATAAAAATCCCTGGTTCTTTTCAAACAGTTGACTTTGTGTCATTTTGTTCTGGCACCTAACTTAGAAACTATGAATGGTGCCATTTGTCATCACATCAGCCTTTATTGTGAATATAATGTAACTATATTTGCCACTTTTTGCCCAGCATTACCAGTTATTAATTTACATAAAGCTTCCTAACATATATGTTCTTCATAGAACAAATACTGAGATCTGTTTAAGTAACAGAAATGATCTGTTTTCAGAAAAGTACCCAATTAGTTAGATGCTAGATAACATTTTGTTAAGTTGAATAGCTGCACTCAGTTGATTTACTCCATATAATATACAGGGTTAAAGCTAGAGATTTCTGTTCTTTGAATTTCTTTGGTAATAAGTTACTAAAATAATTTAGTTAAGTTTTATTTATCTTGAGTTTTCCCACATAGTGGGCATAAGTGCCATCTCTTCTCCTTCTTCTAAACAGTATGGTAAAGGTTAGATAAATGCCACTTATTAAGTGATAAAGTGCCTGAGGTTCCCACTAATTTACCTACATTTTCTATTGTAAGCAAACAACTTTGCCATCTGATAGTATTTATAAAAGTTGCTTAGAGATCTTTAAAAGTAGGATTCTGTAAAACACTGACTATTAATAGGAAGAAAAATACATGCCTCCTGTCCCCTAAATGTAAACCTATGACATGTTATGATTTTTAAATGAATGTCATAAATGAAACATTGGCTTTTTAATGGGACTCACTTATATAAAAAACAGAAAAACTAAATATGTCACTTATCATATTTGGCCAGAGAAGCAAGTTATTTTGCTTTTTGTGATGATCACTAAGTAGTATTGCTTCTCTACCAATTTTGAAATGCTCTGATAAAATGCATAAGAACCAGGCATGCCAATTTAAGCTGAGTTTCCAAAGAAGGTCACTCACTGATTATAGGGTAAACAAAGGCAGTCTGGCTTCCTCACCCAGGTGTCTGAGCAACTAAGGGAAGCAGTGTTCCCATAGCCTTGAATGGGCCCAATAAGCAGTGTTCTCATAGCCTTGAGACTGGGTCCAATCAACTGTTCCCATAGCCTTGAGTGGGCTTGCATGCACAGAATCTCACTATGGTATGCACCCTGTTTTGGCTCTCTGCCAGCTTTGTTCATTTCTAGCATTTAGAGGGGTAGGGACTTCCTATTGGATGCCACACAGGGAAATGGGGGACCTTGCAGGGTGCATGACTCACCCACTCTTGAATAAAGGCATGTCAGACATCCCAATGGCTCCATGAATATTTTTCTGCCTGCCCGAATCTCACAAACCTCTCAGGCCTTGAACAGTCACAACACACTGGTTTAGTTTTTTGTATTGTTGTTTGTATCAATTTTGATTTGAGCTTTTCAAAATTTAGGCTTTTAAAATTATTTTCATTTTTGCCTTAGTTACCATAAGGTTTCTAATCATAGTAAATCATGTAACAATTAGTCCTCAGGAATGGTTTAGGCAGTAACATTTTTAGAGCAGAATATGAGAGCCCATACTACAGATTTTGAAAGTAATATAAATATCTTTAATTACAAAAAGACCATTCCTCCTTTCTCACAGAGCTAGGATTTTGCAGCTTTTGTGTTATTTAACCACAGACTCATTTTTACACACAAATGAGAAACTGCTATTTATTGTGAATGAGCAGGATGATTCTTAGAAATAGTTTTCTGTAAAGATATAGGAGAGATAGAATGAGTGAGTAGGGAGAGGTTTCCTGGATTTTTTCCTCCAAATAGCCACGCTGTTTACAGTGTTATATACTTGTCCTGCTGATATGTGTATTAAGGAAGCCTGATCATAAAATAGTTGCCTCTCCCTCATAGAAGCACTGAGTTTGCCAGGGTTTGGACAAGTTTCTGGATATAATATACACATAAATACCTAGTGGAGTTTATCCACTTTATCAGAAAGATGATTTTGTAACTTGTTTGTGTAGAAGAGCTTTTCCCTTGTGTTTTGCCCTTGCTTCTTGAATACTAACTGATTGCACTGAGCTTAATTTGCACAGAACAATGACTAAAAAGACATGCGACTAAGTGCCACAGATTGTGTTTTATACCAGCATTCTAGTAATCATTTTAAGAACCCAAGGCTGTTAACTGTGCCACCTTCAGAGAGCATACTATGTGCAGGTACAGATTTTTATGTTTAAACTGCAGACTTTACGCTGCTCATTTGGAACACCGAGTGATGAAGGAGCTGCAAAGGAAGAATAGGGAATCTAAAACTAAGGACTGTGCTGCCTGTGGATGCATTCTGACTCCAGCATCTTGAATCTGCGGCTTTCTAAGTGATTAATGGCTTTGATTTTTAAAAATCATGCTCCTGTCTCTTTCCACATTATCATACATTTTACATTACATTTTGAAATAAAGTTAGCCATTAGAATAAAACAGATACCCTACTGAATTAAAGATTTTTAAATCTTGTTCTGTGGTCCTTACCCTTAGATCCACCCACTTAATTCTGAGGTCTGCATATAATCTTTGCAAATACAAGTGCAGTAAAATTACTAAATCAAAAGATGTTAAAAACTGTCAGTGTAAAATTGTGAACATGAATGGGTAGTAAAAGAAATTCTTCTAAGATACTAAGATGCTAACACCGTATGCTATGATATTTTTTCATTGGTAATGCCTAGGAAGCATCTAGCAGTGTGAACTCCCTTTTCGGCTTTTGAATACATTTCAAGATGGAGTTCCTTATTAGAAAGTTAAAGGAAGTGTTCTTTATTAATCATTTTAACACTCCACATCAGTGGATTTGACTTTGCTTCCTCCTAAAGTTTTACTTTTTCTCAGTAAATACTGTCAGAATGCAATGGGGGCTGGGGGTGTTCAGTTCAGTAAACTACTACACTAAAACTATACTGCATTTTATTTTTTAAAGTAGATTAAGATTTTTAGTGGGATTATTATCAGAGTTGATTATGCATGTAAAATATAGAAATGGGATCTTTTTCAACACTAAAATATTTACCAATTTTAATATCAAAATTGAATTTTAAGTGACTGTCCCTAGAAGGGCACTTGGAAATATTCATGAGTAGCATGGTATTGGGGTTTGGGGAGTGGGGAATGAGGAGATGTGAAGAAGACTGTGTATATGTAACGTTAAAAATTTAATCAATAACCATTTTTGTTATTTTGGAAAATGTTTTAGAAGTCTTTTGTTTTTCTCTTCATTGCTGATTCTCTGGGTAATATCTCACAGATTGATTATATGTTTATTTAATTTGGGAATTGAAGAGAACATGTCCTTATTAGTCCCTCTATTCATAGTTCTTTCCTTCTTTAAAACAAAACCAACATAACTAAATTTTCTACAATATATAATACATCTTAACAGCATGCACAAAACCAGTACTTACTGCTTATTTCTATTCTGTTCCCTTTGGGAAACATTCATCCCTGGGGTTTGTCGTTGAAAAGATCTGTTTGTGTACTCATTTCAGGAAAGACTTTAATGAGACCTGTACATATTTCTTGGTAATGAAAACAACTCCAGATTTTGTAAATTTTGTATTTATATTAATATAAATCCACCCAGCTCCAGCCTCATCCCCTACTTTCACACGGCTGAGAAGGTTGGCCTCAGTTAGCAATTGTTATGGTGTCCACCTGTCTCTAAAAAGGTCCAGATGTGGACTGGTCCAAGAGCACAAACCAGAGGTTTTGTAGAGACTCTGTGATCTTTAACCACAGCGGTTAATTTTGGTCAGCATATTCAAACCAATTTTAGTGCAGAAAGTAATATATGAAACTAAAAAGACTTGCTCTCTGAAGTTGCAGTTTTTCTCAGCCCAGCAGATTACAGTACGATGCCAAAGCTCATGCCAGAATATGAACAGAAGAGGGATATTGTGCATTCTGGACAGAGATGTGTGACACATAAATAAACAGAGGAAAATGTGTTATAGATTATTTTTGACTAGTACCGAAACTAAATATTTTAGTTTCCTACCCACATGTTATTTTACTCTGCAGTATAATGTAAGGATTAGAGTTTATTAAAAATTTATAAGAATTCTAATATGTACCTCAATTTAATTGGAATGAAGTTAGGCAAAATGTAGATTTAAGGAATTCACAGATTAAGTTAAAAATTCACTTATATAAGCAGCAGTCTATTTCTTGGGGGCCTTCTTGGGGCCTGCTAAACCCTGTTTCAGGGGAATGTTAGGATACACACACACACACACACACACACACACACTTGTGTATAAGAAGTGAAAGATGTATCAATAGCATAAAGAACTGGAGAAAAAGCTTAAGGTCTGAGGTATGTCCTCAAGGAGTTTATTTAACACCCTGCTTATAGAAGCAGCGAGTTTCATACAAAACAAACAGCCAAGCAGTAAACAATAACAAGAGCATGCAATGAAGTGCCAAAGTGGGTGGCACATTAAAGGAAAAATAAAGGGCAGACCTCCCTTTCCAAATGAAATTGTATGCAAAACACCAACACAGAAAACAAGAGAAATGTGATTTTTTGAACTTTGTCATACAAGTTAAAATGCACGTAATATTTATTCAAGAAGTTATTCAAGAAGCAAATTCATTTAAATTAACCAAAAATTCAAATGAATAATAAAGGGATTGGGCTGTAATAAGGACTCAATAAATGTTAATTACTCTTGGCGTTATTGCTGTTAGTTTTAAATTATGTGCTTTGGGTAGCAGTTGCAATACAAGATAAGCCGTAGCTTTCAACTTACGGTACTTCTGTATTTTGTTCAGGATACACGTTTTAGAGAAAAATATGAAATCACACAGAAAAGTAGTTGTACATGCTAAGATTTTGTTTGGTTTTAATAGCTTGCTTTGCTAGTTTTACACTGTGGTAGTCTTTAGTTAAATGAAGATGGCAAGAGAAGAGATTCTTTTTAAGCAGAACCCACTCCCTAAATTGGAGTAAGGGGCCAAGACGTGGTTATTTTAATGTACAAAAAATTGGTTATTTTAATTCATTGGTTATTTTAATGTACAAAAAAGTGAATGTGTATATGTGTGTTGCATTAATGCATAATCACATACAAAATAGACCCAGGCATCTGAGACCTCCCTCAGACACCCGCATGTAGCACAAATTTAGTAGGTACGCAATTTGGGAACCCCTAGTGTGTCTTAGAGGACCTTTGTCAACAAACCTCAGATGTAGGCTAAATTTAGCATGCTACCTATTTTTGTGGGGCCCAGGAGCTAAAACAAGTTTCTGTGTTTTCAGTGGTTGAAAATAAATAAATAAAAATTTATCATGACACATGAAAATTTGGGAGGTAGAACCAACAGAACCCGGAGATGGATTTGGATGTGGGGAGAGAATGAAGGAGAGAGAGGTGTCACTGTTTGGTTTTGGCCTTCCATGGCAGGGTTAATAGTAGTGTGACTCTCTGAGACAGGCGACTTGGGAGAGGGCTGTTAAGAGTTCAGTCTTTGGTGTGTGGAATTGAAAGTGCCTTTGAGGCATTCATCTGAGCTGTTCCAAGCAGTCTGCACAGAAGTGTCTGTGTGCCTGTGTGTTAGTAATCTGTGGGTAGGTCCTGGCCTAGACCTGTAACTGTGACTGAATTTTAGGGGTTGTTTTTTATAAGGCGAGAAGAGGAAAGAGCCTTGGACCAGGCTTTAAGGGATGCCTTATAATGACTAGAAGATAGAAGAGAAGGAGCCTGGAAAGTTTAGAGGAAAGGCAGAAAGAAAGGAGAGAGAAAACTAACTGCTGTGTGGTAAAAGTCGAAGGAAGACTAGTACCGAGGGGCCGGCAATGCTGTAGAGCAGTTAACCAGAGGGGTTGCTGGGAGTCGATGGATTTTGGGTGTGGGCGTCTCTGGTGACTGGAGTAATAAATGTTCTGATGAGTCAATGAAGTTGTTTTATTGAAGTTATTTATACATTTAGCTATATTAGTTTTAAAGAAAATCTGCATTCCCAGGTGTGATCTTCTTTATTATTCAATTGATCTCCAACTTTACAATGCCAGTTAATTAAAAAATGGGATTCACTTAAAAGTTGTGCTGCGCAGCCAATTTTGATGGAAAACGACTATTTCCCATCACCTAAATACTTGAATCTTACCCAGATTATATGTCAAACCCCCTTAATAAAAAAAGAATAATAATGAGAAAAAAATTGTTGAGTAACATTCAAAGTGACTTTTCTAAAAAGGCAAAACTGGTGATTCCAGGGAAATATCACACCACTCACAGGTCTTGTCAGTTTTAAGTACCATATTTTTTGGACTATAAGATGCACCCCCCCAGTCTCCCAATTTGGGAGAAATAATGGTTGTTAATGCTGCTATTGAGTTCTGTTTACATTTACATTGGTGAAATATTATGTTATTTGTGTTATTAAATATTTTATCACATTTTTTGCTTCAAAAATTTTCCCCCTATTTTCCTCTAAAACCTAGGTGTGTCTTATGGTCCATAAAACAGTAGGTTCCAAGCCAACTTAATTGTGTTACTCCAATTGATTAAATAATGCCTTCCTCTTTTACTAGGATTTCTTTTATGTGTGGCTGAAGGCAGTTTGGAAAAGGGGAGGAGTGGAACAAGGCAAAGAACTATGTTATACATTTTGTTTACAGGGATTTGGTGAGGATTTTTCTTCTGTGGTTTCATACAGCATTTAATTATTGTTCTTCTGTTTCCTTATTTTGTTATAATGCACTGTAATGTGAAAATGGACAGAGAGTCTGTCACTGTTCAGTTCTTTGGAATCAGACACTAAGACAAAAGTTGGGGTCTAAGGTATTTATTAGGGAACAACTCCTGTGAGAGGAAGTATGAAGGAAGAAGGATTGGGCAGAAGGAACTTTCAAATGGTGATGCAGATGCAGCAAGGCTGTGGCCAACCTGCAGGGAGTTGCGGAGAGAGGATTGCTTGTCCAAGTGTCCTGTTTAGGATTAGATGGATGGGTCTTTCTGTCCCCTTGCTCAGCCACTGCTGCAGGCTGCTGCCTGGGTGAGGTGGCTCTCTGTGGGCACGGACAGCTGAGGCTGGTGCTGCTTCACCCCACACTTGGCACCAAATCCTTCCTTTGAAGGGGGATTTGAGCAGCACATCTCATCTCTACCACACTGTCTTGTAATTTTACACATAATTGAGTTGAATACCTTGGGTGCATTTATGTTGGTTTGGATTATTTGTTACAGGTAACAATAGCCACTCACACTAGGTCAGGGATGTCACTTGTTCACGTAAATGGAGGCCCAGAGGTGGCATGGGTTTCCTTAAATCAGTAGCTCCAGCTCCATCCTCTGGAATTCTTTCAGCTTTGTCATCTTCACTGTATCGAAGGCTTCTTCTACCTGCTGACCTCTCTGGCAGTAGCAAAGAAGCTGTGGTCCCACATCTGCACACCCCCAGGGCCAGCCCAGGAAAGAACATCTAGTGTGCACTCTGCAATGCTCAGGCATAGTCCTGAGATGACTCTGCCCCAACGTGGGGGAGTTTAACTCAGTGGCAGAGCGGAAGAAGGCGCTCAGCAGCCTGTTCTTGGAGCTTGAGGTAGAGTAAGTTTCTAGAGCCTTGTGGATTTCCAGGAGAAGTCGGGGGCTGTCAGAAAGGGAGGGAAGTCGCCCACAGATCATGAGACATGCGTGAGTTTTTGATAACTACCCCTGGTTGTTGCTGATAGTATTTGCTTTTCCTTACTTATGTGGGCATAATTACAGACCAAGCTATTAATATATACTAAAATCTTAGTTACTGAAAAACTAATTTTCCTTGTTCTTTGAGCTGTTACTTAGGAGATAAACTTGTAAACACTAAAGCTGTCACAGAGTTTAATTTCCAGTGCAGGGAAGGAGGATGGAGAGCCTATGCAAGACAATGTAATCAAATTTTGTAATTGGTATGTTTGAGTTTCATCTTGTCTTTTTTGCTCTGGTTCACTTCTGGGTGGAGATAATAATGAAGGGAGGAAGTAAAGGACTCAAAGAACTCAGATGATTCAAAAATATAAATCCAAATTGAATCACTAAAAGCTGACTTTTGGGTCAAGTTGAAACTCCCAAGAGAAAGTAAAAATTAATTAATACTGGAATATAAGAATGGTAAGAGTTAAAATATTTACCTGTGTATCAAGTTTCTAGTCGATCTGGGATACCTATTGTATAGATAGGAAGTAGACTCTATAAAAATTTCATTTTCTTAGAGATTTTATTGAAGTTTTTATAAAACATCAGCATTTGATTTTTCTGCCTTTGCTAAGTGGTTGAGATTGCAGACTGACACTTATTAATTATACCAGATTTCTAGTTTTAATTAGAGAATCTCTTTTGAGACTAAACCTTTTTACCATTAGGCTGTTTGAAACCTATGAGATAAAAAGGGAGGGTTCTTTCAGAAAATTATTTACATGATTTTAATTAATGATTATAATCTCCATGGTCACTTTTGCAAAAGAGCATTTAATCCCTTACCCAGTTTTCATGATTTGCATTTTGTAAAAACATATCGGCCCTGCAGGCTTATTATCTCAGAGTTGTGTGTTTTTTTCCAGATGAAACTTATTTTGGGTGAGTTTTATTTTGCTACTGTTTCAGGCCCCAGCTTATACTTTAACACCTGTTTCTCATGCAGAGCAAACCGACTGGTAGAAAAGTAAAGTTTGTTTTCTTTTGCCAAGACAGAACATAGCCCTCGGCAAGGTTACCTTTGAAAGCAGTTTTTCATGCAGCGACTGCATACAAGTAGCGTTGCTGTTGCCAAGATCCTGTGACTAATGAAGGGTCGGAGTGATGGTGTATTCTTTTTCATTGCTCACGGCACGTATATGTAGCATTTCTTTTGAGAAAAGGCACTCTAGCGTTTCAAACAGAAGCTAGAAGTTTAACCTTCCAGGAGGAAGGTCAGTGTTAGTTTTATTGATAACTCAGAAGAAAGCCACTTTATAAGAATATGAAAGATAAATTCTTTGCTAAGTAGAGACGATTAAACACAGTGAGTTTTTCACCTTTCTTATGAAAATCAGTTTGAAACTATTTTCCATTTTTAAAGTTGTTTTTTCCCCCTCTCTGAGCTGAAGTGTCAGTCAGATCCTTTGCACTGATAATGCCAATCACTGGTCTTCAGACTGGAGACTTGGTCCGGATTCAAGGCCCAGATCCCTGGATATGGCTGCCTGCTCTATTGTGGTGCCATTATGCCATAGACAGTGTCGCTTGTTTTTAATCGTACTTTATGAGAACATTTACATTTCTAGTATGCTGTACGCTGTCTACAGTTTAATGGTTTCACAGACTGTTAGATTGATTCTTTGTTTTACAAGTGGGAAAATCTTAGGGTGCAAAGTTTTGAGTATACATGGAACCAGGGAAGAGGAATGGACAATGTTTATTCCTATGTACGTGATCGAAATGGTTGCTGTTCTATGGGTGTGTGTGTGTGTGTGTGTGTTGAGGTGAGGGTGGGGGAGAAGCCATGGAGAGGGGGCTAATATTTCTTGCTTTATTTCCCTCTTCAAAACATTGTTATTAGGTGGATGTTTTCCACCCTTTAAACATTCTCTATATTTATACCTTCTTAAGCATTGATTATTTGGGGGTTATATTTTTTATTGCTTTTCCTTATCCTTCCCCCTTCCCTTACAGTCATGGGCAAGAACAAAATAATGCCTTAATTCCATAAAATGTCAGCAATATCAGTGTACAATGTTTCCTTCCTGAACAAATGGAACTAGCTGATTAACAAATGCAACATTTCCTTAAATAACACATTTTGTTATGTGAGTACTACTAAAAGGCTCCACTTACCCCTTGGTATTTCAAGAATTCAACTACTTTCACTCTAGTTCCACAATCTTGCTCTTTTTTGCCTATCTGAACACAGATGATTTGAACACAGCACAGCTCAATCTGTTCATAAAAGGTTGGGAAATAAATTTAACTGAAGGGACTGGAGACAAAACAGTAATGCTTTCATTATAATTTTTGTTTTATTATTTTTATTTTGATGTTTTACCAAAAAATTTTAGGAGGTCAGTCTGGGCTATCATTATGATTCATGTTCTAGTGAACACTGCAGATTTTAAAGGAATGTTTCCAGGACTGGGAATAGAAAAACTGAAGTAAGTAGAAGAGATTGCTACTATGTGAGCTTTTGTCTGATGTGAAACAGAGGCAGCATGCCGGGTGCCTCCTGCTCACCTGCCTGTGGTTGGAAATTTTTACAATAATAACTAACGTATATTGTGCATTTGTTGTGTGCCAACCTTTATTCTGGGCACAAATTGATATTATCGAGTAATTTAATTTTCACAAGGATGCTATGAGGTCTATCACCATTTTAGAGATGCAAAACCAAACATTTATTGCTAGGACTGAGATTTGAACTGGACACTTTGATTGAACCTACAGTCTGTGGGCTCTTTCTGCACAACAGCATTAGTGTTTTGGTGCTAAAGGGGGCTTTGGGAAATCCTCTGTCACCCTTCTTATTTTATGTAGGTCCTTATATGTAAATATATAACTGGCCCCACGACACTGAGTAACTTTTCAAAGGCCGAGGCAGGGACAGAAGGGGAATGACAGTTGTGCCTGTGTGCACACCAGTTCCAGGTTTTCTCGCCCTCTCTGTTGCCCTGCTGAAGCCTCCTTCCTCAAGCTGTCAGTAGAATTGAGACTTCAGCTTAAACTTTTTCTTCTTAATAAACTTGCAGCCAAGAGGGTGCTGGAGTTTAGCTAAATAATCAGAGAGGAGAGTTACTTGAAGAGGGGGAAAAAAGAAGGGAAACTGTGTGGGTACAGATGCAGCAGAGCCTGGGAAAATGACTTACTTGGACATTATTTGTGATAAAGCTTGAATACTGTCTGAACATATGATTATAAGGAGTCCCTGTTACTGCCCATTGGTTTTTATCTTAAAATTTTTTTATTTTTGCATTGCCTTTTAGTCCCTCCATATCCCCCACCCCTCAATCACTACATTGTTGTCCATGTCCACTAGTCCTTTTTGCTCAATCCCTCCACCCCACCCACCCCCACCCACCCCCACCCACCTTAGCTGTCATCTGCTCTCCTTCCATGAGTCCGTCTCTATTTTCCTTGTTAGTTCAGTTTGTTCGTTAGATTCCACACGTGAGTGAAGTCATGTGGTATTTGTCTTTCTCTGACTGGCTTATTTCACTTGCCGACAGTCTGAGCGGGTGAGACTCTAACTTCTCAAAATGTAAAGGCTGAGTTCCGGTGGGCATTTGGTATGTGACTACTGATTCCAGATCTTGCCTCTGCTAACAAAGTGGATGATTTCTCCGTGATTGCATGGGAAATGCAAATCCTTGGTGGAACATAAGAATTGTTTTCCCATGCCAATTTGCTTGGATACATCTAATTGGAGAGGAAAATTCTACTCTCAGTATAGACAGGAATAGTCCATAGGCCAGATCATTATCTTTTGTATTTCTATGAGAAAATTAGGCTTTTATTTTTTAAAAGCACCTCTTAGAAAGTTAAATTTATCTGTTTCTAATTTTTCCCTAAGATATTTACTTTAAATCCTGTTCATTCATTTCCGTCAGTGACACAGGAATGCACTGAATAAATCAAGTGCCTGCAGACAGTAGGTGGTGGTGTTCAGTCCTGAGGAAAGTGCTGTATGATATAGAAATACTGTGCTTAATATCTGCATCCCTGCCTTGTTTCTTAATTGGATCTGTGCTCTAGGGGGCATTAGGTTGAAGTGAACAACAATCTAGAAACAACATTGCATTCCCGAAGCCAAGTCAATTAATCACACAGTGCATTTCAGAGGAGTTACTTCTAAGTAATTGTTGTGTAAATTAGGCCCATTGCAATCGCTGGGTAGTAAACAAGAGACAGCCTGCTTTATGCAACCTAAAACATATCACAACTTTCCCTCTTCTAACCCCCTTTGAGATAATCCTTAAGATCTCATTGCTCCTACCCACCAAATATCTGTACAATTTTCTAACACCGTGTTGGTTATGTATTCTCAGTGAGCCTATAATTACACATTTAAATTTTTCAAGCAGTGGTTAATAATGATGGGGTTTTTGAGTTTGGGGGTATTTTTTGTTTTTCTCTAATGACTTGCTGTGGTCCCTGTATAATAGAAATTATTGAAATAGAGATAAAGAAGGCTTTTTCTTTAACAGCATTGGAACCCTGCCCCATGGCTTCATTACATCAAACAGCATCAAATATTTTATTTTTATTTTTAATCAGGAATCAACAATTATATCTTGACACTTCTTATTTCAGGAATATATCCAAAATTATAAAAGAGACCCTTATGGAGAGAGTTTCAGGATCACTTTGCCCGATGATACCAATTAGTCTTCAGCAACTTAGTCAAGGTGCTCAGTGAAAGTTTCCTTCTGGTCGCACTAGGAAGCACTCAGCTCTGCAGTAAGCATGCCCGGGAACTACAGGTTCTGCCGAAGCAAGACCAGCCATTTCAACTTTGCTGTTTACATGTAACCATCTTCTCACACATGAAACGTGTTTGTCTTCAAACCTTCAAGGTAGTGTTGCTGAGAGGACTTAGTGATTGCTCTGAATCAACTGTAATCACAGTTCAAGCTCTCCAGTTCAGAGTAAAGGATGGGGAGGAATGAACCTGGAGTTCACTCAGCCGTGGCTCTGAGTTGTGGAGGAAATGATTTTGAAAGAATGAAGCCCATTTACAGAGAGAAATGGAGAGAGGTGTTCGTGGTGAAATGGCACCATGTGTAAGAACTGTGGGCCTCTGTTACACAACCTTGGTACTTGAGTTTTGGCTAAGAAAGAATTCGGAGCCAAGACTCAAACTATAAGGAAAAGTTTATTTAGAAAGTCACAGAGGTAGAAGAATTGAGTTGTTGAAGAAATGGGCCCAGGAGACAAGTTACAGAGGCAAAAGAACTTAGGAGAAAGAGAGATACAAAGAAAACTTGCCTGGGGGAAGTGCGTGGGGAAAGGCTGGGGTGATCTCCAAAGAGACAGAGAGAGCCAGGCCGGCTCCACCTTCCTGAGGGCTTTTAAGGGTGAGATTTTTTAAGGAAGATCCTAGGGGAGGATCTCGATAGAATATTCATCAGCTTTCCAGGTGTGTCCCTTCAGGGTTGTAGTCTTCACTGATTCGTCAGCACCAGGGCGGGGGGGGTCATTACTTAATGCAGCTGGTCCTGATGTCAGACGTGGCATCTCTGGTGTAGTTTTGCTGCTTTTCTGCTCCTGGAGCTGAAACACAACTGAGGTCTAGATGTTATCCCTAAGGGTTAATGCTTAAGGGAGTGGTCATGCAAGGGCCCACAGGAGAGTTGCATGAGGCCACTCTTTGGCCCGTTTTTCCTCTTCCAAGGAGGTCTACCGCCTGACTAGTGACAGGTCTGGGGGAGGGTACAAACCACATGACCAGTGATATGCTAGGGCAGGAAGGGTTACCCTGTGGGGTAAGGTCCTTGTGTTCCCAGTTTTGCCTGTTGCTAGGCACCCAGAGCTTTCCACCTGTGGCGACCTTTTGCACCAGGCTCATCCTCTTTTCTCTGCTCCTGCCTGTCTGACTGCCTATCACATGGGCACAGAGAAAGTAGGGCTTAAGTATCCCAGCTTTCAGTTTTAATAAGGTTTTTTTCTCATTAAACAAAAGACACCTCACGTAGATACATCTTTCCTAAGTTTCTAAGCATGCCTACAAACGTCTGTGATTTCACTTACCATGTTGCTTGGAATTTGTTTCTCGGAGGAGAGGTGCTGTCTTCATTATTAATCGGCATACAGTCTGCAGTTAAAGGTTCATACATAAATGTTGCATCAAAAATGAATGAGCAACCATATGGTTTTCAGCGTCCTACTCTTTTTCTCATCAGAAACAGGTTTAAATGTACTTGATTTTGAATTATCTGGTCATATAATGGTTCATTATAAGACACGTGTAGAAGCTGTAAAGTTTTTTTTTTTTAATATATTTTATTGATTATGCTATTACAGTTGTCCCATTTCCCCGTTCACTCCCCTCCCCCCTGTGCCCCCTCTCCCACCCACCTTCCCCCCCTTTAGTCCATGTCCATATGTAATACTTATGAGTTCTTTAGCTTCTACATTTCCCATACTATTCTTGCCCTCCCCCTATCTATTTTCAACCTACATTCTATGCTACTTATTCTCTATACCTTTTCCCCCTCTCTCCTCCTCCCACCCCTACTGCTAGCCCCCCCTTGTGCCCTCTATTTCTGTGGTTCTGTTCCTATTCTAGTTGTTTACTTAGTTTCTTTTGGTTTTGCTTTAGGTGTGGTTAATAATTGTGAGTTTGCTGTCCTTTTACTATACATGTCTTTTCTTTATCTTCTTTTCTTAGATAAGTCCCTTTAGCATTTCATAAAGTAAGGGCTTGGTGATGATGAACTCCTTTAATTTGACCTTATCTGAAAAGCACTTTATCTTCTCTTCCATTCTAAATGAGACCTTTGCTGGATAGAGCAATCTGGGATGTAGGTCCTTGTCTTTCATGACTTGGAATATTTCTTTCCAGCCCCGTCTTGCCTGTAAGGTCTCTTTGGAGAAATCAGCTGACAGTCTGATGGGAACTCCTTTGTAGGTGACTGTCCCCTTATCTCTTGCTGCTTCTAGGATTCTCTCCTTCGTTTTTACCTTGGCTAATGTAATTATGATGTGCCTTGGTGTGTTTCTTCTTGGGTCCAACTTCTTTGGGGCTCTCTGCGCTCCTTGGATTTCTTGGAAGACTGTTCCCTTTGCCAGTTTGGGGAAGTTCTCCTTTATTATTTGTTCAAATAACTTTTCCACTTGTTGGTCTTCCCCTTCTGGTACCCCTATAATTCGGATGTTGGAACGTTTAAAGGTGTCTTCGATGGTCTTAAGCTTTTCTTCGATTTTTTGAATTCTTATTTCATCATGCTCTCCTGCTTGGTTGATTCTATCTTCCTTCTGGTCCACTGTGTTGTTTTGAGATTCAGATTCCTTCCTTTCACAATTGGCTCTTCTCCGTGTGTCTTCCTGCATCGCTTTTATGGTAATCTGCATTTTTTCATGTAATTTGGATCCAAAATCCACCAGTTCCGTGAGCTTCCTGATCACCAGTGTTTTGAACTGTGCATCTGATAGACTGGCTATTTCTTGGTCACTCAAAAGGATGAGTCCTGGGGGTCTGATCTGTTCTGCTGGAAACATATCTTACGTCTTTCCCCGTCTCTCCTATTATTCTACTTATTTATTTATTTTTTCTCCGGTCTGTTTGCTCTTGTTATGGTGGGGGGCGGAGCCTTAGGTGTTCACCGGTGCTGGGCGCCCCAGTCGCTAGCTTGTGACGTTATATGTGGGGGCAGGGGCGGGAGCGGGGACAGGAGGGACCAATGGCGACCCTTCCGTTCTCCTGGAGTCAGACACTTCCCTGGGCTTCTGGGCTGTGAGCTCTGCCCTGATCCCCAGTCACTGCCCCACTGATTCCCCCAGCCGCCGCTTGCGTACTCAGGGATCACCGCTGCACCGCTGCGCTCCCGCGCCCGGATGGCTGTCGCGCCGATTCTGCGCCAAATTTCCCCTGACCTACACGCGCCTGCGACCCGGGCCAGCCCCACGCCTGCTCGCTCGGCTCGTAGTCCCCTACCAGTCTGGATGTACGGGTCTACTTCAACTTCTAGGCTGTCCGACTTCCATTTAGATAAATCCTCTGACAGTTCTGATATTATGACTGCAAATCATTGTTGTAAATTATTGTGGTTCTGTTCTTGGTTGTGCGAGGAGGTACGGTGCACCCACCTATTCCTCCATCTTGCCGGAAGTCTAAAGTTTTAAAAATATTAATTTTTTCAATAGTGTTTCCAATACTATAAAAATGTAATAACGTGTCTTCCCTCCCCCGTCCCTGTTTTTTCTTATTTCTTTCCTAGCTAAATATAGTTAACTCCTAGAACTTGGTTTCATGAAATTGACCTAGTCCTCAGGAAGAACTTATATCTTATTTCAAGTATAGGCAATGCTTTATAAATAGAGCACTGGATGCTTTCTGTAATAAGGGCCTTAGCCTGTTGGATTTTCAGAGAATCTTTCTTAGGCTGTGAAGTCTTGTTATATTTTGTCACTTTCCGCTGCTGAGCCTCCCAGGTACAATAGATTAATTGCTTCTTTATTTTTTCATTTTTGGTTATCTTTCATTTCCTCATATGTAATATTTTATGTAAGTTTTTACTTCAGTTTAGGTTCTTATACATAATACTTTATAATTGGAAGTAATTAAGTTCATGATTAATGTTTTCTTTCATTTTAGTTGTGTCTCAAGTCTTCATAGATTTTTTTTCAGAAAGTAAGCAAATGTTTAATAAATATTTAAAATACTGTCCTTTTCACCCTTTGCCACACTGTAGCCATAACTTTCAAAACCAATGTAGTTTGATCGTTATCCATTGAATAGTTTCCCCCTAGATTAGGTATTGAGGAGGCTAAAAAAATATTAATGCTTTTCTTCTCACCTTCTAAGTTCTTCTAAACTGAGCTAATAATGAAATTAGCAGAGAAAAATTAACAGGAGAAATCAAGTTGTCGAGGGGATTCACAGAAATATGACAAATCTATGAAAACTCCAAAGATAGTGAGGCAGCATTGGGTACACAAGACATTTTGGAGAAAGGAGAAATGGGTGGGGCAGTGAGGAGTATCAGATTTCAGAAGCCAGAATGAGCGATTTACAGGTAGTTGAGACCGTGCAGAGCACACCTGGCAGGAAAATCCCTGCAAGGCAGTTCAGAAACAATGGGGCATAATGGGTATCAGACAACAGGTGCACCTGGGGGGAACCTTCCTGTTTACCATACTTAATTCAAATTATGCTCAGGTAGCATCCTAAAATCTCCTTCCTGAAGCAGATTTCTCTGTCTGAATCTCTTAGGCAGGAAGGGGGGACGGGTAGTGTGGAGGGTCAAAGTTTCTTTCTGAGTCTTGTTTCTTAATAAACAGCTTAAAATCAATATCCCAAAAGGGCAGCTTCAGGGTGGCAGAATTTAAGTACCCTCAATGTTATGTAGGAGTATAGCCACAGAGGTTTTTCTTCTTTTTTAAAAAATCCTCACCCAAGGATGTTTTTACTAATTTTAGAGAGAGAGGAAGTGGGGAGGTGGGAGGGAATTTGATGTGAGAAAGAGACATTAGTCGGTTGCCTCCTGACCAGGGATTGAATCTGCAACCTAGGTATACGTGCCCAGACGAGGGTATGTTACAGAACACAACAAGGGGGGGTGCTGGGACGATATACTATTATTGAAAGAAGGCCCTGGGTCCGTTATGTCCGCCACCCTAGGAAAGACGTCTCTCAATGCCAGAGATTTGTGAAAAGGAAAGGAAATGTTTATTTAATGCTATACTAACTTAAAGTAGTGACCTAATGTCTTTATCAAAAATCCTAAAGTCCCTAAAAACACCCACAAACACACATAGTCCTTCCTTCCTTCCCCCTTTGCCCAGTCCAGAGTACTGTATCTCAGGAAAGGAAATAGAAGTCCATGGCTCAGGCAGTCCTCTGGTTCTTCCGCTCAGGGCTGCAGGAGTCTCCACTCTGTCAAGGCCGCGTGGTTCCCCCTCTCTCAGGGCTGCGGGAAGGGAGAGTCCCCACTCTGCCAAAACTGCATGGTTCTCTCCTCCAGGGCTGCCACGTGGTTCTCCCTCAATGGCTGCCGTGTCTGGGTTTAAATCCCCCACGCCAATCCTCCTCTGCAGCCCCATTTCCGACTCCTCCTACACTTGGGCACACTTGCCCTCAATCTGTTGTCTTCTCCTGCTTTTCTGGTCGCCATCATGGGTCTGGGCAGGTGTCACCCCATGTCATGGAGCCAGTCTTCTCCCAGCTCCCATGCAGGCAGGCGCTGTAACTCAGGGGACCTGCCTCCCAGGTCCCATCTTGGGCGGGAGGTCCCTTTCCATCCCCCTGGCCTTGAGCATGGCCATAGCTATTTAGCATATCTAAGTGACCAGCCAAAGGCTATAGGTATGCTAAATGACCATGCCATGGATTAGCTGCAAAGCTGCCCTGCATGTTCTTGCTCTGGGTGCCCCTTCCCCCAACTCACACCTGTGGGGGAAGGGGTGAAGACACCTTAAAATCTCCTGGACACCTTGAGTTCTGGACCCCATTTCAAATGCCTATTTGGGGTCCCCCCTGTTGGCTGCACCCTGTAACAGGTACAGCCCCCTACCCTTTGGTGAATGGACGGTGCTCCGACCAACTGGGCCACCTGGCCATGGCCAGAGTTTTTCCTTTTTTATTTTGTCCTCTTTATTCTACCCTTAACCATCTATTGGCATTATGGGAGAGGAAGAAATTTTCCTGTACCCTTCCAGGTTCTTCTGACTAGTCAAATAATTAAATCAACATGAGAGAGATTAGCAAGAGAAAATAACCAAACTTAATTATATATGTACCTGTGGGAACCCCACTTATATGAGAAAATCAAAGACGGCACAGACATAGAGGTTTAGACACAGAAATGTAATGTTGGGTATATATGACATTCTGAACTAAGCAAAGCACCTGGGGCATCAGAGGGGAGGAAGGTCATTCACAGCATGTTAAGAGGAGCAGATGTTCAGTAATTAAAAGTTTGTCCTGCCCTATGGATAGGTCACAAAAAGTTATCTGTGGTAGCAACTCATTATAGACAAGTCGCCCAATTTAGACTCTTATAGGTAGTTAAGGGAGGAGCAGAAGTTTCTCTTGAACCCTCAGGGTCTTAACTTCCTTCTGCTCAAAATAATCCACATTCAAAAAAAAATCCACATTCCAAATTAGCACATCTTGGGGAGGCCTGTTCTGAACCCCTTTACTATGAAATATCATGAAGATACAGCCTCCTGGAATTTCTAACCTTTGTAACTTCACATAGGACTAACAGTATTCTCCCTGAAGCAAAAATGTGTGCAAATGAAAGAAGGCTCTCAAGAAATAAGTGTATCTATTTCAGTAACTTTTTGTACGTGATCCCATATACCTCCATCTTTTTCAATCCAGATATGGTGCCTTAACTGTTTAGCTCTGTAGCACCTTTCTGCTAAAAGCAAATTATATTTCATAGTGAGAAGATCAGGTGCCCCTTAGCTTGCTTGTAGGCATCTGAAATGTGTCTAATGCAGAAGAGTTAATGAAGAATAAGTTAAAAATGTTAGCTATTGAGATCAAGATACGACTGAGCCTTCCTTGGTATACTGTCTAGGAAAGTTTCTGGAGATGGTAACATTGTAGCTGTTCTTGACTTTGCTATTGTGACAGCTTGTGTGTGTTAGTAAGAATGTTTTAGGGGTGACATTTTGTCAAGTGAGCTCTCTAAAACTTTAGCTAGGTAAAGTAAGGTATGAGAAGATAAAGATGAAGACTGGTTTTAGACATATCGAATCTCAGTTGAAGTCTGTGGGGCAAGTGTGGCAGGACTAAAGATTAAAAATGAAGATCAGGGCCTTTGGTGCATCCAGGAGTCATTCAGGCAGTGATGTACGCATCACAGGTGAGATTACCCTATTCAGGGAGCTGAGGAAGGGCCACGGACATCATGTTACAAAACTAAGAAGCCATCAGGAAGATGGGGGAAGAATCAATCTGATGCTGCCAGAGAGAAGACTGTTTGGTGTATGACTAGGGTATTTAGTAAATACAGTTATTTTGGAAGTTGTGTAAGCTGAAATCCTGATCTGGGCTTTTGATATAGGAAATTGTGTGACTTAAGCAGTTTTGCTGGAGTTGTACTAAAAAATAGAGGGATAGAAACTAGGTTAGAATATACTAATGAGTAAATGACAGTTGAGACAGAAGGAACAGCAAGTAGCAAGTTCAAATAATTTGGTCTGTACCCATGAAGGGAAGGGGAGAAACTTGAGCATGGAGAAACACTGAAAGAGAGACTATAGTTGAAAAAGAGAGAAAAGAGGGAAAAATAAAAATGGTCAGGTCTGTAACTGGGGGGCCAAGGTTCTGAATACAAATGCCAATTGTTTTGTTTTCTCACGGCAACAAGCAATTCTCTGGTACCAGCTGGGTGTCTTGCCATATACATTAATTCTGAAACTATTTATCTGGAGATATTATCAGGTTCCACAGTGAAGAGGTCAGTCCCACATGACTGGTCTCCACTTCAGATGCCAGTTTCCAGCCCAGGCTGTTACCTGTACTTCTGACCAACTGGCTCTAATTCCAACCACCCCCTCCTTGGGTTCAATTAACTTGCTGGAGTGGGTCACAGAACTCAGAGAAACATTTTACTTAATAAATTGCCAGTTTCTTATGAAAGAATATAACTCTGGACCAGCCAGATGGAAGAACTGTATCAGGCAAGGTATGGGCAAAGGGTACACGGCTCCCGAACTCTGCGAATGTGCTGCTTTCCTGTATCTCCCCATGTTCACCCACCTGGACGTTCTCTGAACTCCCTTTGTTTGGGCTTTTATGGAAGCTTTAATACATTACCACGGTTAATTGAAGTATTGGCCCATGGTGATTGATTAAAACACCAACCCCTCTCTCCTACAGCAGAGGTGAGTGTGGAGGAGGGGTTGGGAGAAGAAGGGGGTGGGGACAAAAAATTCCAACTCTGTAATCACAGGGTTGGTTCTCCTGGCTACCACCCCACATCCTTAACTGTAATCCAGAAGTCGCCTCATTTACATTAAAAAAAAGACACCATCAGCTGTCTTATCACTTTGGTTTTGGGAGGGAGCTCTGTGCCAGAAATAGGGAGGAAGACCAACTATATATTATCATTATAATGACAGTGTCACAGGGGGACTGAAGACCGAAGGCTTGGAAAGGAGTAGAGCTACTCTCTCTGTCACATCAGGGCAAGTTCAGAAGAGGGCAGTCCGGTTGTTCCCACAGCGCTGCTCAGGTGCTGTGGAGGAGGATGGTGACTAGGAATCAGAAGGTTTCATTTTGGATCTGGACTGAGATTAGCACAGTGAGGAATCTATGCACTTCAATGCAGTTATCTTTGCAATTGGAGATGCCAATAATATGAGATGAAATTTTCTGTCTGATGTCATTCCTGCCCATGAAATTTGTGACACACTTGCAGTTTTGTGTTTCACATGTCACTACGTCCTAAAGCAGGTCCTGTTACCAATTTGATTCCACTGTCTTTTACCTGCAGACTTTACACAGACAGGTCAAGTATAGTAAGATCATGAAAATCTTAGTATCTGCATTCCTACCATCAAAGAAGGACATTAAAATGCAAGGTTTGACGACCAAGCCAAGGTTGCACTTTGGGAATTTTGGTGAGATGACTCAGTTTGTTCCAGCAGTGCCACCTATAGGTGGTAGTGACAGTTGTATCTTAGTAACTTAAAATGTTTTCACACAAATTGAGCTTTTATTTTGTGAAATTTTATCTCAAGGTGCTTTAGATTCTAATGAACTCCGCCCTTTCCTCATCAAGAAATGGCATTTGATTTGGTTTTAAAAAGAAGTGTTACGGCAATACCTGATTTGGTTCATCTGTAAACATACTGAATCTCTTCTTTTTCAAGGACTCACTTTTATTTACAGCAGAGTTTCCTTAACATCCTGCTGCAAATTAAAATTGCATTTCCCAGTAGTAGTTACAGGGTAGTAGCTGTTCTCGGTTTGGGCCACTCTGTTTCAGAAGGTCTTTACGCTCTGCTGCACTGTGAAACTACTCAGCACTAAATTATCTTAATCTCACTAGTTCAGATAATAAGGACCAGGGTTAGTAAAAAGTGTCTAAAGCAAACTATATATTTTTAATTAAGTGACATTAACTTTGATACCTTTATATCTGTGTTTTCAGAAATGCTGAGATCCTTGCTATTGAGGTTTGGTCCAACCTAATGAGTTTACACTAATGAGTACTGTTTTGATTTATGTAATAGAAACTACAGTAGGAAAAGCAAATTTAGACTCTCAGATGGGTTCAAAGCATTTGCAGTGATAAAGTGTATCCTTGTTAAATAAACCCTATTGGTGACTTAAAACCAGCATAATTTTTTGCTTTTCATTTTAAGCAGTTTCTTTCTTTATGCTGTCATGAAAACCTCTTTGCATTTGCCAGCATGAAAGGTAAGATTTTTAGTAATAGGGGAGAACTGTTAAAAGTATCTTTAAAAGTTCATGTCTCTGAACCTAACAGTGGTTTTTAAAGATAGCCATGCTTTGTGTAGATGAATGCACTTCTGAAGGAAACCATTGTTACCTGATCAGAGACTCAAAATTAAATGTGTTATTGAAGTTTTTGCACCATTTGACTTTGCAGGGCCTTATTGGATGGAGTGGAATGACATGGTGAATGTATTAATTTATGATGAGATTTCCAACTTTGATAGATTCATTTACAAATCTGTGACATGGAGAAATATTTCTACTTAATTTGCTGTTTTAATGTATAATATTTTCACTTGAAATATGTTCCATGTGTCCAAAGAAATATCTTAGGACAGCAGTATGAGACTGACTAAAGCAAGTAACTCTGATGAGTAATTTTCTTTGTAAGACTATTCTACAGATCAGTTTTGTTATTTGACCACTGGAGAGCTGTCTAGCTTCAAACTATTGATAATTATAGCTAGTTGTCTAGAATATAAAGTGAAAACAATCAGTTATCAACACTCTAGAACTTCATTTTAGGCCTCTACGTGAGGAAGGTTCTGAAATTGGAAAGGTATATATGAGGAGTTGTCAGCTCTCATTTCTTTCTTGAGCTGTGTGGGGCATGCCCTCCTCTGAAACCACAAAAAGTAAGGCCGCTTTCTTTACTGACTAGCCAGTGAAAGGCAGAAGGGCTGAGAGGTGGGGACAGGAAAAATAATTTTCCTTTCCTCCAGTGAATCAGCAGGAAGTTTAGTTTACCTCTGTGATTTCCTGACTTTACAGGTTATAGAATCTAGCTTTTTAAATTTTATTTTTATTTCTTAAATTAAATTTATTAGTTAACATTGGTTAAAAAGGTTATTTAGGTTTCAAATATACATGTCTATGATACATGATCTGTGTATACATATGTGTGTTTTTATTTTTAAAAATATGTTTATTGATTTTAGAGAGAGAAGGGGAGGGAAGAGAGAGAAACACTGATGTGAGAGAGAAACATCAGTGGGTTGCGTCATATATGTGCTCCAACCAGCATTTTGGTTATACCCATTTTGGGACAACACTCCAACCAACTGAACCACGCCAGCCAGGGCCATGATCTGTATATTGTGGTGTGTGCCCAACACCCAAAGTCAGATGAGCTTCTGTCACCATATATTTAGCCCCCTTTACCCTTTACTGCCCTGCATCCCCTTCCTTCTGGTAATCACTATACTGTTGTCTGTGTCTATGAGTTCCAGTTTTCTATCCAACATACAAGTGAAATCATATGGTTCTTAGCTTTTTCTGACTGATTTATTTTACTTAGCATAACATTCTCAAGGTCCATTTATGTTGCTCACAAATGACAGTATTTTATCTTTCTTATGGCCGGTTAGTACCCCATTGTGTATATGTACCTCATCCTCTTTATCCAGTCCTCTATCAAAGAGCACTTCGGTTGTTCCCATGTCTTGGCCACTGTAAATAATGCTACACTAAACATAGTGGGTGTATGGAACTTTGCAAGTAGATGTTTTCAGAATTTTTGGGTAGATACCCAGAAGAGGGATTGCTGAGCTGTATGGTAACTCTATTCTTTTTTTTTCTTTTTAAGATTTTATTTATTTATTTTTAGAGAGAGGGAAGGGAGGGAGAAAACAAAGGAAGAGAAACATCCGTAGGTTACCTCTCACACTCCCAGGGGGCACCTGGCCTACAACCCAGTCATGTGCCCTGACTGTGAATCAAACCAGTGACCTTTCAGTTTGCAGGATGGTGCCCAACCTACGGAGCCCCTACAGTCAAGCTGGTAGCTCTATGCTTGATTTTTTGAGGAACCACGTTTTCCACTGCAGCTATACACTTTACGTTCCCATCAGTAGGGAATGGAGGTTCCATTTTCTCCACAAGCTCTCCAACGTTCGTTATTATTTGTTGATAATAGCCATTGTAACAGGCGTGAGGGAGCCCTGGCTGGCATAGCTCAGTGGATTGAGCATGGGCTGCAAACCAAAGCATCGCAGGTTCGATTCCGAGTCAGGGCACATGCCTGGATTGCAGGCCACAGCCCCCAGCAACCACACATCTCTCTCTTTCTTTCTCCCTCCCTTCCCTCTCTAAAAATAAATAAATAAAATCTTTCTAAAAAGCAGGTGTGAGGTGATGTTTCATTGTAGTTTTGATTTACATTTCCCTAACAGCTAGTGCACTTGAGCATATTTTTATATACCTGTTGGTCCTTTGCCTTTGTATGTCTTCTTGGGAGAGGTGTCTGTTCAGGTCCTCTGCCCACATTTTAATTGGATTGTTTGTTTGGTGTTAAGTTGTATGAGTTCTTTGTGTATTTTGGATATTAACCCCTTGTCAGAGCAGTTGTTTGCAACTATCTTTTCCCATTTGGTTGGTTGCCATTTTATTTCATTTGGCAGTTTCTTTTGCTGTGCAGAAGTTTGCAGTGGTCTCATTCATTTCTTTTTGCCTTTGCTTCCCTTGTCTTTGGGGTCAAATTAGCAAAAATACTCTCTAAGGCCAAGGTCCCTAAATTTATTATGTATGTTTTCGTCTATGTAATTTATTGTTTCAGATCTTATATTTAGGTCTTTTGAATTAATATTTGTACATGGGGGCAAACTGTAATCTAGTTTCATTCTTTTGCATATGGCTTTCCAGTTTTCCCAGCACCATTTATTGGAGGGACTTTTTTCCTCCATTGTGTGTTTATGGCTCCTTTGCAAAAATTACTTGTCCATTTACATGTAGTTTATTTTTGCACTCTCAATTCGGCTCCATTGAGCTGTATGTCTTTTTTTCTGCCAATGCCATGCTATTTTGATTATTGTAGCTTTGTAGTATAATTTAGAGTCAGGTAGAGTGATACTTCTGGCTTCGTTCTTTTTTCTCAGGATTGCTTTGTCTGGGAGTCTGTTGTAGTTCCATACAACTCTGATGATTTTTTGTTCTATTTCTTTAAAAAATTTCATTGAGATTTTGATAGGGATTGCATTAAATCTGCATATTGTGTTGGATAAGATGGACATTTTAACTGTTGATTCTTCCAGTCCACTAACATGGAATATCTTTCCATTTCACTGTGTCTTTTTCGATCTCTTTTAATATTGCTTTGTAGTTTTTAGTATATATGTTCTTCATTCACATTTTTTGTTAAGTTTATTCCTGGTATTTTATTCTTTTTGTTGCAGTTGCAAAATGATTTTTTTCATTTCTTTTTCCAAAGTTTCATTATATAGTATATAGAAATGCAGTGGATTTTTGTACATTGATTTTTTTTATCCTGTATTTGTTTATTGTTTCCAGTAGTTATTTTTGGTGGAGTCCTTAGAGTTTTCTATATACAGAATTATGGCATCTGCAAAAAGTGACGTTTTTACTTCTTGCCCGATTGGTTTGGCTAGGACTTCCAGAACTTTGTTAAATAAGAGTTGTGAAGTGCACATCCTTGTCTTGTTCCTGATTTTGGAGGAAAAGTGTTCAGTTTTTCAACATTGAGTACGATATTGGTTTAAGTATTTGTCATATAGGGCCTTTATTATGTTGAAGTACTTTAATACTTTGCCCATTTTATTGATAATTTTAATCATAGAATGGATGCTGTATCTTATCTAATACTTTTCCTGCATCTATTGATAAGGTCATATGATTTTATCCTTTGATTCATTAATATGGTGTATCACATTGATTGATTTGTCTGTGTTGAACTATCTTTGCCCCCTTAGAATGAACCCCACTTTATCATGATACATTATTTTATAAATGTATTGTTGTGCTTGTTTTGCTAATATTTTTGTTTAGGATTTTTGCATCTGTGTTTATCAGATATATTAGTTTGTAGTTTATTGTGCATGTGTTATACATGCTGGGTTTTGGTGTCAGGGGTATGTTGGTCTCATAAAATGTTAATAAGTATTGCCTCTTCTTCAGTTTGAAAGAGTTGGAGAAGGATAGATATCAAGTCTTTTTTTTTTTTAAGATTTTATTTATTTATTTTTAGAGAGGGGAGGGAGGGAGATAGAGAGAGAGAAAGAGAGAGAAACATCAATGTGTGGTTGCTGGGGGCCGTGGCCTGCAACCCAGGCATGTGCCCTGGCTGGGAATCAAACCTGCGACACTTTGGTTCACAGCCTGCACTCAATCCACTGAGCTACGCCAGCCAGGGCAATATCAAATCTTTGAATATTTGATAGAATTAGTTAGTGAAGCCACCTGGTCCTGGACTTTTATTTTGGAGGAGGTTTTAAATGGCAGTTTCAATTTCCTTACTGTTGATCAGCGTATCTAGATTTTCCAGTTCTTTTTGGTTCAGTCTAGGAAGATTATATATTTCTAGGAAGTTATCCATTTCTTCTAGGTTATTGAATTTTGTGACATTCAGTCTTTTATCATATTCTAGTATGATCCTTTATATTTCTGTGATGTCTGTGATAACTTCTCTTTCACTTCTGATTTTATTTATTTGATTATTTTCTCTTAGTGAGTCTAGCCAGGGGTGTGTCAATTTATTCATCTTTTCCAAGAATCAGCTCTTCCTTGTGTTAATTTTTATATAGTCTTCTTGTTCTCTATTTCATTCAGTTTTGCTCTCACTTTTATTATTGTCTTTCTTCTGCTAATGTGGGCGGCTTGTGTTCTTTTGCTAGTTAAGATTTAATGTTAGGTTGTTTGCTTGAGGTTTTTCTTGTTTATTGAGATAGGCTTGTAATGATATAAACTTCTCTCTTATTACTGCTTTCACTGCATCCAAGAAGTTTTGATAAGTCATATTGTCATTCTCATTTTTCTCTATATATCTTTTGATCTCACCTTTTATTTCTTTTTTTGACTAAGTCATTTTTTTAGAATAGTGTATTGTTTAATCTCCATATTTGGGTTTTTTAACTTCCTTTTTCAGTTCATTTCTAATTTCAAAGTTTTTGCTCAGAGAATATGCTTGGTATGGTTTCAATATTTTAAATTTATTTGGTCTAGTTTTGTGACCCAACATATGATCTAACCTTGAGAATGTCCTGTGTTCACTAGAGCAAAATATGTAATCTAATGGTCTGGGATGAAAAGCTGTGTAAATGTCAATTATGTCCATTTGGTCTAATGTGTCATTTAAGGCCAATGTTTATTGATTTTCTGTTTAGATATGTATCTAGAGCTATTATCGGAGTATTTAGGTCCCCCACTATGATTTTGTTTTTGTTAGTTTCTCCCTTAATTTCTGCCAGTAGTTGCTGTATATATTTTGGTGCTTCCTGAGTGGGTGCACATATATTGAGAAATCTTCTGTCTCCTTCATACATTGTCAACTTTATCATTATAAAATATCCATCTTTGTCTCTTGTTACCTTTGCTGTCTTGAAATATACTTTGTCGGATATAAGTATGGCTGCACCTGCTATTCTGTAGATGCTATTTGCTTGGGGAATATTTTTCCACCCTTTCACTTTGAGTCTGTCTTTGTTTTTGCAGCTTAGGGGTGTCTCCTGAAAGCAGCATATGGCTGAGTTTTGTTTTTTGACCTGATCTGCTACTTTGTGCCTTATTATTGGTGAACTCAGTTCATTTTCATTTTGGATAATTATTGAAATATGAGGATTTCCTATAGTCATTTTACCTTTTGTTTTCTGGTAGCTCTGTGCCTCCGTTGGTTCTTTGCCTTTGTGTTTCTGTCTGTTGTTTTTGTTTGGTGGTATTGCATACTTTTCCCCTCTGTATTTTGGGTTTCTTTTTAAGTTATATGTCTCAATTTTGGACTTTTCTTTTTGTGTGTGGTTACCATTAAGTTTACAAAAAAGAAAGTTTTATATATACAGTCATCCATTTTCTTTTGAGTGCATCTAATCTCCATTGTCCTTGCAAATTCACACCTTTACCTCCTCCCCTTTAATGTCTTTGTTGTCACAGATCATTCCTATACATGCTATAAATTTGTTGGTGATCTTACTTGTAGTTTTGTGACCTTTTCTTCTTTGTTTTAGGTAGAGTAGACTCCTTGAGTATTTCCAGTAGTCGAGGTCTCCTGATGATAAATTCCCTTGGTTTCTGTATGTCTGGAAAAGTCTTTATTTCTCCTTCATATTTAAAGGACAACTTTGCTGGATATATTATTCTTGGCTGGTAATTTCTCTCTTTCAGTAGTTTGAATACTTGGTTCCACTTTCTTTTTGCTTATAGAATTTCTGCTGAGAGGTCCGATGACCTTCCTTTATAGTTTACTTACTTTTTCTCCTGAGCTGCCTTAAGAATTCTTTCTTTGTTAATAACTTTTGACAGTTTTAATACAATGTGCCTTGGAGATGGCCTTTTTGGATTGAAGCAATTCAGTGATTGGTTTGCTTCTTGGATTTGAGGCTCTAGCTCTTTCTATAGGTTTGGGAAGTTCTCATCAACTGTTTGTCTGAATAGGCTCTCTATTCCCTTCTCCCTCTCTTCTCGTATGTCTAGTGTTCTTATATTGCTCTTTTTGTTGGGGTGAGAAAGTTGTCATAGAATTCTTTCATTTCTTTTTAGGTTCAAGTCTCTCTATTTTCCCTCTGTGTCATTTCTAGATTTCTATTTTTGATATCACTAGTTCCTTCCTCCATTTGGTCAGCTGTTTCCTGTGCTTGCTAGTTTACTCTTGATTTCTATTATTGAATTCTTAATCTCCAGAACTTATATTTGGTTCTTTTTTAAAGTTTCAGTATCTTTGGTAAAGTACTCATTTTGTTAATTTTGTTTCTGAGTTCAACAAAATGCCTATCTCTGTCTTCTTGCATCTTGTAGAGTTTTTTTCAGAACTGCAAACTTGAGTTCTTTGTCATGTAAATAACATATTTCCATGTCTTTAAGTTATTTTCTAGAGATTTTTTTGTTTCCTTTTTGAGCTGCCTTGTTACCTTGGTTATTCATGGTATTTGATGGGTTTCTTCTTTGTCTCAGCATCTTTCAGGCAGTGCACCCCATGTGGTTCATGGCCTATTTTCTAAAGGTCTTTGATCAATTACACACCTTGAATTATTATCTTTGAGAATAAGAAAGTAACTAGAAGAAGAATTTATTAATTTTGATGTGGATTGTCCTTCTTTAAAAATTCATAGAAAATCATTTTATAGTCAGAGCCTGAAAGGGGTTAATTGCCATGTTGAGTTTTGAATTTCAGGTTTGACTATTATAAAATATATGGAAAATTTGGCAATACTTTCTAAATAAAACAAGTGTATACTCTTTGACCCAGAATTCTGCTCCTAGGTATTGATCCAACAGACAAACCCTCACATGAGTGAAATAATTTTTAAGGATATTTACTGTATGTGTTATTTGTATGTCCAATGTACATGTTAAAACTAAGGAGTTTATATATGGAAGTTTAAAAGTAAAACACAAAAGTGACATGTATACCCTGCTATAATTTGTAGGAAGACTATATATATGTATACACACATACATGCATACACCCATGTATATGGCACACATTTGTAAATGGAGAGGTTATCTCCAGAAGGCTATTCAAGAAATTGCTCATAGCATAGCTAGCTTCCAGGGAAAGAAACTGGGCATCCATGGCGAGAAGAGGAAGGGAGGTTGACTTCATTTTCAGTATCTTACTATTGTATCATTTAGTGTAATGCTTATTTAAAAATAATTAGAGTGTATAAAATAAAGTTTAAGTTTTAAAATTTAAAAAGAAGGAATCCAGATGAGAACCTCTGACAGAAGAAAGCTACAGGAACAAAGACTTGCTCAAACTGGGTAAGCCTAGAAACCCTGAGATAAAGTCACCAAGCCTGTTAGGCCTAACTCTGTCCATCGTGCAAAGTCTGGACTGTAAATTTCTATGTGGGTGGGAATGAGCTAATCTGAAAAGACCAGAGATCCAGTTTGCATTGCAGCATCATGTTAATCTAAATTAATAATTAGCACTAATCTAAACAAATAATTAGCACTTCAGTTTTCATAAGTTAATCCCAGAGAGGCCTCTTAATATCCCTATAAACAAAAAACCATTCCTGGAGTGCCAAGATGGGAACTGGGTCCCACCATAGTGACTCAGATTGAAGTGCTGCCCTGGAGTGGCCCTGCCGGGCCTCCCCTGGGCTCTTCAGAGGTCATGCTGCTCTGTGCCTGTGGCAGGGCTGGGTATGCACATGGTTCCCCACCCAGCCAGGGTCTCTGCTGCTTTGGATTTTAGGTTCAGTTGTTCAGGCTTTATTTCGTAGGGAAAAAAGGAGCTCAAATCTGAGAAGAAGTGGAAAAACAAGTGCTCATCTGCATTACAAGTTGTGAAATTATTTCCCAGAAAGCAAAACTTGACAGGCCATAAAAGAATGTATCTCTATGCAGAACACCTCAGAATAGAATATAAAACACTGTAAGTGACTGATTGACCTAAATATAACAGTGCTTGCAGTATATATTAATAAGCAGGCCTATAATGTTAGGGGCCTGAAGCAATATATTTCATATTTTAAAATATCAAGTAAAAATTATCTTTACAATTATCAGTGCTTAAACAGTATTATTGCTTCTCAATATATATAACACACACAGACATTCTACAATCATTTTTATTGCCAAAAAGGAAAAAATAATTAAAACTATAAAAAGCTGTTCTTAGTGTCATTTTAATGTCTTTGTTATTGCTGTTGATCTCGAGAGATAATATGAAAAAAGAAATTGAGAAATAATGCATCAGTAGACGATCAGCTTTATTCATAGTACACTTCACTATTTTTTAAATCCAAGAATACAACAGAGAAAATAAGAAAGTCATGTCTATTATAAATGTCTTTTGTGTTTACATCTTTTTAAAAATAAAGGTTTACTTTTCCCCCAGATTTTCAATTTAGGGTTTCTTTGTGTGATTTCCATCTTACCTGATTTTCTTAAATATCAGGAAGAAGTTTAATGGCTGCATATGTGAAGGAATTTTTCTGCAATACACATTCTAAGTAAACACAGATCCTTCACTTGTAAGTCTGACGAATTATGAATAGTAGTAGTTCAAGGACTGGGCTTACTTCCTTGCATGTTAACAATGGGAGGCTGAGGATCTCTGAGGGTGGGAGAGCTGCAGAAGAGAGATCAACAGTTCAGGTCTTTAACAGCCAAGTTAAGCTAAGGTTACTGAATAGCTATTATTTTATACTTAAGCTCACCTCAGGCTTTCCTATAACTGAGATATGAAGCTAAATTCTTGTATAGTTGAGTAGGAGAAATTTTTGGTCCCTCCCTAAGTTTAGGTACCAATAGACAAATGACAAAGTTCTGGGGAATGTCAGCTTTCCATTGTGATAGATAAAGCAGTTTTTTGAAAGGAAAAAATGAATTTTAGGTAAAAAAAGACACACACATTCTGGGTATAAAATTCTTCATTACATTCAACTGAAAAGAGCATGATGTAACATTGTGTCTTCACTATAACACTGTGTGAGATACAAGAAAGAAAAGAAACACATGTAAACAATCAAAAACTAGGTGTTGGAGCACAGTAAAGGAAATATGTAAGAGCTGACTAATGACTTATAGGATTCCTTTTCTTTTTTTTTTTCACTTTTCTGAACTCCAGATTTTCTCTTATGAAGACCTACCCTTTGGAAATTTAATAATTTTATGTTGTTTATGTTTCTTTGCAATTAGTTCTTTATGTATTCTTTTAATATTCTATATATATATTATATGTCAAAAAAGAAAAAATGAAAATGGAAAGCAAGCCACAGAAGGGAATAAATACAACAAAATATTGAATAAACAATTTATTCTCCCCCAAAAAATGTTGGTGTGAAGTTGCCTTAGTATTTGAAATCTTAGATTGAGAGTATTTAATTACATTAGACTAGGGAGGTTTAATGTTTCCTATAACATGGAATCCAGCTCCCTCTCAGCTACCAAATAGCTTATGATTATTATTTATGGATCTCTTTAAAGAGTCTCTCCCCATTCCCTTCTTTTCCATTTTTGATAGAACAGATAACTTTACTGTTAGAAAAGTTTGTTATTTTTAATTGATAATTTATACTATTAAAAATGTGAATTTCATATAGCTCAATCTAGCTTTATGTTGGATAGCCCACATATCCATGGCCACATAAGCATGATTTCTGTATGCTAATATGCTTACTTAATCTTTAATACATTATATTTTAATAATATAGGAATGCCAAGCTACGGAAGAGCAAATGAAAAGGTCATTTTTTATTCATGTACTACTACATGTACCTTCTGCTTGTAGCTCATTATACATACAGTTGTGCCCAATTTTTTAAAAGTGGAAAGCATGCCAAATTAAAACCACAAGTTTTGCAACTGATATTCCTTTTCTAAAAGGAGTGCTCCCCATCTTTGCAATTTTATTTATTCTGACTGCTTGTTACTCATTTGTGCCTCTCTCTTCTCGGTTATAGTCAGAATTTCTAATCCCATTTCAAGCAGAAGGCTGCCACTTTTCATCAGAGAAGAGGCAATAAACATGCATCACACTTATATATGCGGGCTTTCATCTGGGGAGCTCAAAGTGTTTTATGCATAAGTAGCATTTCCCCTGGCTTTTTTTTTTTAAGTAGTAAAAATGAAGGATAGAAAGCTTAAATGACTGAAGGAAGCCCATACCTACAATGGAAGTCCTGATTTTAATTAAATATATACCTGTGAAAATATTTAGGATTCCTTCACCTCGATATCAATTTATTTGCTGTTCTTAAAGAGTAACAAAATTGTGGAGAGGAGAAAATTGACGCTAACATGTTCTTGTCATAGCCCAGTTAGGGAAAATAGTGACACAACAAAAATGAGCTCTAATATACAGTAACTTTAAGAACCTAACTCATGTATTTATTGCCTTCAAATATCAAAATTATCGAAAGAACGCAACTGGAAAGAAGAAGGGCTTTCAGGGTCAAACTTTTTAGAGTTTTGTGTCTATAGTTCGGAGGGCCGGAGGAAGGGCAGCCAGCCTGTTGGTGGGGTCTAGTCCCAGCTGCTGCTCCGAAGGCTCGTTCTTGAGGGATAAGCCCCTCCCTCATTTAATTAATCTCAGTCTCCGTTCCTCTGTCCACTTCTTTCTCTCTCTCTTTCCCTCTCTCTCTCCTTCTTTGTCTGTCTCTTTCTCTGCCAAAGACATAAGTGATTTCAACCATACTGAATCAGATGTGGATTATTAGTTGTAAATAATGTGTAAGAGATGAATAGAAAATAGATAATTTTTAAAAATAAAAATAAATGATGCTATTACTGACAATAAAAGACCATCTTGTTCTAAGGGTATCTGGATGTAGGTCTGTGCTTCTCAACCTGTTGCTTTGGATCTGTGGGGGCAGGGCCTTGGGGATGTAGAAAGTCAAAGGAATGAGGGCTCAGAATGTCCTTTTCTCACCTCCACTTTCAGTGGTGGTGTGCAGATTGGTTGAATGCATCTGGGGGGTGTGGCAGTGGAGGGGTAAAAGGGGTCTGTGAAATTTGATTTACGTTGAGAAGGGCAGCACAGGGTGTGGAGGCAGGGATGGAGTGAGACAGATTAAAACTAAGGAAGCCTGTGTGTTTGAAAGAGTGATGGAGAACTTTAGAGATTTAAATGTAGAGGTCAGTAATGGTTGTTGCTTTGTGTGATGAGTGGGACATTAGGAAGATAGATTTCTGGAAAGATTCAAAAGTATAACTAGATAGTGGAAGACAAGTGGCTAAATGAAGTACTACAATGTAAGGGATTACTGGAACCCCTGGCATATGACACTTTTTGCCTGCTGAAAAAAAATGTACTAAAACATGCTACATGTGTCCCACACATACACATTAGAGTTGAGTGACGAGGAGAGCTAAGGATAACAAGCAATGAATTGACTGAACAATAGAGGAAAGTCCACATGATCTCACTGTACCTCTTTGCCATTTGAATGTGAACCAGATTAATTTCTTAAAATAATTACTGAATCAACTAAGAAAACTTGGCATTTCCACTTAAACGAAAAATGGACTGGAGCAGAATTTACTAATACCCAACAATATATACTTTTTAGCTGTGATATGTCTGTATAGACACATACATATATGGGTATAGAGATATTTAGATAAAATGTATATACTCAGCATATTACTGCATATATAGAAACCTAGAATTTCCTACTGAATTCCAAGATATATATTTATTTCCACTGGAAAACCACTTTAAAAGCACTCCTTATGTAAAGGTGATGAAAAGTACCTAATTCCTCTCCCCATAATTATTTTTATAAATTTAGAATTACTCTTGGGTGTCATAAATGCCTGTTAATACAGTACTTGGGAGAAAATTGTGGGTATATCCACTTAGAAACAAACATCTTAGGATGCCAGACATGTACCTGATACTCTCACTGCAAACACTGCATGTTCAAACTTGCAACCGACCATGTTTGGGATTGTCCTCTTGGAGAACAAAACAGCAACGCAAGAAGGCAGAACAGCATCCCAAAGCAGTATTCTATGGTCCCCACAGCTACTCTTCCTTAGCCTTCTGTGTAGTGACCCTAGAACAGGCCAGCAGAGAATGACAGGGTGTGCTGAGCGGGGAGCCTCTGCCACGTCACCCTGCTAAGGCACTGTGGTCCAGCTGGTGAAGAAAGGACATCACTCATTAGTGGAGCAGCCACTTTCCAAGGTCCTGTGATCGTGGACCAGGTTCTCAATCTCTTTAGGCTCTTGTTTCTTCATATTTAAATGAAGGGATGAGACCCTTGAGGCCTTGCCAAGTTTAATATCTAGAGATTACATCATTTAGTCTCATCTGCCCTGGGATTACTCTTTGTACCTTTAGAATAATGCAGGGTGTCCAGCCTGCAGCCACAGGCCACGTGTGGCTCAGGATGGCTGTGAATGTGGCCCAACGCAAAATTGTAAATTTACTTAAAACATTATGAGATTTTTTATTTTGCAAGTATGTACTGCAGTGTATTTAATGTGTGGCCCTAGACAATTCTTTCTCTTCCATTGTGGCCCAGAGAAGCCAAAAGGTTGGACACCCCCACCTACAAGTTAGTACTTACAGTAGGTAACGAACTATAAAGATTCCATTATTGAAGTAATTGTTACAACAGAAAAGCACAATATGGTTCATATTCATAGATTATTTTCAGAGTCAAGTTGAAATATGAGAAGTTGTTTGCTGGAATATTAATAGGTTTTACACTTGGAAAACACTTGGTTAAGCCCAGTGTAATGGGCCGTGGTTCTGCAATGCTGCTCAGGGCTTTTTCTGTGCTTATATGCATTGTGACCCAAAGGTCTGAGAGTTCCAGAAATTCACTGTCTTTCCAACTGACTTCATTGAGGTCAGACTTTTTCATGGAAAGTCTGTACACTCTGGGAAACAATGCTTTTGTCTCTTCTCAGTTTGTCCACGGATATATTCAGCCAATTATCACATAGACTGAACATTGCCCTTCCTAAAATCTGCCCTTCTCCTAGCTTGTGTTAGCCTCCGGAGGCAACTTCTACAGAAGGCCTCAGTGTTGGGAGGAAGTGTAGGAACATGAGAAAATAGTACTAAGAATCTCAGACCTGGCCCCAATTTACTTGGTGTTTGAGTTCATTTCCCTCTCTCCTTTCTCATGTAAGAAAGCATCCATGTAGAGAAGGCAAAGGTAGTAGAGAAGGAGTGCATACCTTAGCTTCTGAACTATTTCTAGCTTTAATTTTTTTTCTCTTAGGGAAAAGCATGGATTTTGTTATTATAACCATGCAAACATCAGCTTAAAGCTGCCACTTGGTATCAGACTGAGCTCCTGTTTCTGCACTTGTGATATGGAGATGATAAAATGGTAGAATGGTATAGTATTTCCCAGAATTAAGTAAGTAGTTAGCAAATTACCAGCTGTTGAGTACTCACTAATATTAGCTACCTTTATTCTTTCATTGTCTAACTGAGAGGTCCCATCCCATCAATAACATGTTGCTAACTATCACAACATGCAATCTGGTTGGCCCCAAGAATCTCCAGAACTCAGTCTTCTCACATCTCACAGATGAAGATAAAACCACTGCATGGTGTTTTTGAGTATAAACTGAAATAATAGATGTATAATTAATTTCAAAGATTAAAGTACCAATTAATAATACTTATTTTTAGTAGTAGTAAAAGTATGCCCAACTATTAGTCTGACAGTAGAACCTTTCTGTTTCCAGTGAAGTATCTGTTGTAATAGGATTTCTGAAAAGAGCATACTACTTTAACAGAGTCCTGTAGGGACGGATTTAAGATAACAAACTGAGCCCTTTGTTTTTTGTTTTATTTTTTTAATCTCACATAGGAAGGCTTTGTGCTTTTAAACATTTGTATACAAGTTCTTTCATCTTCAACTGCAGAACTGTAAAAGATTTAGAGTTTTTGAAGATTGTGCAGTTAATTTTTAGCTGCACTGTATATAGATCAAATCCTTGCATCATCAGAATGGCTCTGAAAAGAGAATTTAGAGAGCTTGGGGAGATGGAGTTAAAAATTTATAAGTCTTCGGGAACTTTAAGTGGAAAAGATGTGAAAAATGTGTCTTTGGCTTAAAACTGCATTTTATTTTTTTCAGTGTTATATATTTTTTATTGTTGTTCTAGAACTATGGGAAAATACTCATTGTAAATTCTTGCATGAAAGCCATACTGTTTATTTCTTTTATCGCATTCAAAATATGTCATTATTAAATCTATTAATTTCACAGTACAGAGATACTATTCACATTGATATTTTGCTCAAATTATCTTAAGGCATTCTCTGTTTAAATTTATTTCTGATGTGAAATTTTAATAGTTTAGTACAAAAAGCTTAGGCCTTTTTATAAAATACCTAAAATTTTAAATTTATTCTAAGACGTGCTATGTTTATTTTACACTTCTTTTTTGTAAAATTTTTTTTGCCTAAGTTTTTCATTTGTATATCTGACCTCTTTGAATAGACTAATGGCTTTTAAGCCAAGCCATTTGCAAAATATTTCAGGTGGTAGATAGCTTACCTGTCTTGTATGATAAATCTTCATTTCCTTCCTGCGTATTTAGAAAAGAGATCTAGATTGCCTGGCTATGTCTCTAGAGCCATGAGGCTTGTCCTGTCTATTGCAGCTATATATTCATAATTCAGTTAAGCTGTCATGTGGGTATTTTATAATTTCCTGTAGGACTTAAATGGGTAGACCAAAAAAGTCTTAAAACTATTGTTGAGAAAAGATTTCAAAACATGTGATTCATTGCTAACATGGTGTTCCATGTAAGATGTTCTCAAATTGGTAACGTTTCTAAAAATCACAGGCCAGGTATCTATATTCTTGCCATAAATGATGGCATATTACCTTATAGATGTTTTTCTAGGAGTTCATCGTAGAATATATGTATGAGTCCACAGATTTCTGTATACTAAGTCCCATTTCTGGGCACAGCAGTGTTTCAACAGATTGGCACAGAGAAACCCTTTCTACTTAATACCCAGTCATGAAAGTTGATTAAACATGAGCTTCCTTTGTTAGAAAAAAGAACATTCTTAGGCTGAGAATTTTAATATAAACTGCTAAAGAAAAAAGAGCCCTCCCTGGCTTGCATGGCTCAATGGATTGAGTGAAGTCTGCAAACCAAAGGGTTACCAGTTCGATTCCCAGTCTGGGCACAGGCCTGGGTTGTAGGCCATGTCCCCGGTGGGGGGCACATGAGAGGCAACCATACATAGGCATTTCTCTCCCCCTCTCCCTCCCTTACCCTCTCTCTAAAAATAAATAAATAAAATCTTCTTTAAAAACAAGAAAAAGAGCCCTTAAAATATTTTATAAATCTATATTTTCTGATATGAAATACTTAATAATAGCTACCAATTAAAAAAATAATTTAATACTCATGAATATGAAGCACTATATATACATTATACCATTTGATCCTTGCAATAATTTTATGAAGTCATTATCTCCATTTTATTATGAAGGCAATAGACCACAGAGGTTAAATAATCTGGACTGTGGCTATGCATCATGACACAGAACCAGATTCTAACCCAAGATCTCTGATCCAAATCCTGTGCTAGAATTCTTCACATTTACTGATACATTATTGCAGTTTTTATAGCTACTTTATTGCCCAAAATATGTAAACCAAATGATTCCTACATTACCAAATGCACTCTGCCTTTGTATTCTTACATATTTAATATCTGTTGGTCACTTTCATGGTAAAAACCTGAAATCCACAAAGCCACAGAAATTATCTCCTTATTCCTACTAATCATTTGGCAATGGGCTTACTGTTTTGAAAGAAAGATACTGAATCCAAACCAATTGAAGAACATGTAAGAAAAACAAAGGAGTCTTGTAGAAAGGATCATGTTATTCATGCTGCTTTGTGACTTTTTTCTTAACAGTACTATTTCTTGAAATCTTTATATGTCAGCAAATGTATGTATCATCTATTTACATGTCTGCATCTGGATACCATAATTTATTTAATCTATCCCCTCTGTGTTTGCAGTGATAGAATTTCTGGGTTGCAGGACATGTTCATTGAAAGTTTTGTTCATTCTGCACCTCTAGGACCTAGTATATCCGTAGGACACATATGGACACATGAGCATATAAATGAAACAACGTTTTTGCTGACTTGTGTCTCTGCCATGTGTATTCATTTTCCCACACCCTCCCCACAAAAAGGTATGACAGTTGACAACTAAGTTTACGGTGTCTTTTATGTATAAATAAGCTGCTTCCAGAGAGAGTGGAAGCTCCAAATGGTTAGAGACATATTGGCAGCTGTGTTCGGGGTGGCTCCTGGGCAGAAGCCCCCGGCATTGTGGAAGGCCCAGTGTCTTGTTTCTAAATGGTTATTCGTAGTTCAAGATTTTATTATAACTAAATATTTAATTCTTAAAACTTCGAAAGTTTGGTCTAGAGAAACTATAATATAAACTTTTCTATTTTGTTTCTCAAGACAAGTAATGTCTTGAGAAACAGTAATGTCTTGAAGTAATATGCTTCAAGATTTTTACTATTTTTAAAATAAAAAACCAACTAACGTCATTTCTAAATTTATGACAGTGAAGAGTTCTGGCATGGGGCTTTAGGCACTAATTTATTATTTATTTATTTTATGCTGATTTGCTGCTTTGTCACATTTTTTTCAACAACTTTGAGATGGATGCTACAATTAAATCAAATCTCTAACAAAATATATTTTATTGAGATCACTTTTTCTTCCATTTCAGTTTATTAGAACATACAGATAAGGATTGATAGCTTTCTGTGATTATACTATTGTCCTCAAATTGTATGAATG
This sequence comes from Phyllostomus discolor, assembly GCF_004126475.2. Classification (NCBI taxonomy): domain Eukaryota; kingdom Metazoa; phylum Chordata; class Mammalia; order Chiroptera; family Phyllostomidae; genus Phyllostomus; species Phyllostomus discolor. Next base: position 71,769,831 of record NC_040905.2, on the reverse strand, counting down.
AAACTCAGAATTATGCTAGTGCTGATATTCAGCTGTTTTAAGGAAGACATAATTTGAACAGGAAAAATGTAAAATTCTGGTACTTTATAACAGTGACTTTGAATGTTTTATATAACTTGGCTTGGGAAAAGAAGCTTGTTTTAAGCATTGTTTTTCTTTTAGAACAAAGTTCAAATATATTTCACTGTGTAATAACTATATAAAATGAACATTTACTTTCATTTTAAGCTATTGCCAGTTCTTTTGTTAAGTAGACAGAATATAGATAATTTGTCACAGCTATAGTATTTACTGTGTCTTGTTGATATCAGAACATTTGATTGTATATTTCATCTTTGGTCAAAATGCAAAATACAGCTGTTTACAATTTAGAAAGACCTATAGTAGGTTCTAGATTATATTTATGAGGCTATAGTTTTATTTTTAAAGAATAGTATAAATGTTTATTTTTGTTATAATTTACTTCGCTGTCCTGTTTTTACAATATAGAAAAGTGTATTCTTTGACTAGTTCTAGAAAATATAAATTTAACCTTTCTATTTGGGGATGTAAATAGAGCTTAAAAAATTACATACCCAACAGTCCCCAAATAGCCTTTCAAAATTGTTGAATTAATGTGGATGTTAATCTTGTTTGGCAATGTGATGCAAATGCCTCAAAACAAAAAGTTGTTTAGTAAGTACTACACATAAAGGAAAAGACTTAATACTTTAGCTTCTGGAAAATCAGAAGAACTAGTAACATCTGATTGCACTTTTAAGCAGGCTGTAGTTGTGGTTACATGATATTCATTATTAAAAATATAAAATTTTCTCAATTTATGCCATTTCACTATATATTATGAGTTAATTTAAATACGTGAAATAATATGTTGAACATAATCTTAAAACAGAGATAATCTTTGGACTCATTAACTTTTAAAAATGGGTCTAAGAGTTTTATTTATTTTATTTTTATTTCTTAAAGTTTTTTAAAATTTATTTATTTTTAGAGAGGAGAAGAGAGGGAGAAAGAGAGAGAGAGAAACATCAGTGTGTGGTTGTCTCTTATGCCCCTTACTAGGGACCTGGCCCACAACTGAGGCATGTGCCCTGACTGGGAATCGAACCAGCAACCCTTTGGTCCACAGGCTGGCACTCAACCATTGAGCTGCGCCAGACAAGGCTAAGAGTTTTATTAAAAAACAACAAAACAAGCCCCTCTTTTCTGCCCTGATGTGGATTAGTATTTGTTTATTTAAAGAGTTAAAGGAGGGGTTGTAAAAGAGAAGTGTTTATAGAATTTGCATTATTTAAAATTAAACGTCCATGTATTCATGTGTGGGTTATCACAGAGTTGTGTATGTCTTAAGCCTTAGTTGAATACTTTAAAAGATTTGTGGCTGCTTCTTTCCTTGATCCTATTTGGAAGTCATATTCACAGAGTTCTTTACATATCTGGTGTTTGGTTGCTTGATACAAACAATCTTGATCATAGATGAATCATTTTATGTTTGGCATAAACAAATTTACAATGGAGTGAATAAAGATACACTAAGGGTTAAATTTTCTTTGATCTCTTTTGTTCTGTGTTTACTTATGATTAGGAAAAAAACATTGACTTTGTCTCTTCTGTAGTACTAAGCACCTCTATGTTCATTTGGAAAATTTCATGCTTTTCAGCATGTCAGTGAATGTTTTGATTTTATGTGTAGTATAGTTGGTATGAAAATCAGTAGGCTGCATGTTCCTTGAAATTGGGCAATTCACTTATGTAATTAGAAATAGTAAAAGAAAGGAAATTTATTTTCTTTTCAACCAAGTGACTGAAGAAAACTCTGCTGAGAAGGCCATTGTCTCCAGCTTTTACTATTTGCTGACTAATGCCAGAGTCCTTATCTGTTTTCGGGCACACATTTTTTAAATGCTCTTTCTGATACGAGAAGCAGTCTACCTTGTAAGTCACAACATTATGTAATGTCTTCCACCAAATATGCAGTTAAGGTAGAAACTTAAAATGGAAAGCTTCATGCTTACAGAGGAAATTATAGCTTGCAGCTGATTTTAAATTGGCTTCCAGCTTCTAGTTGGAACTCATGAGAGATTATGTAGAAGGTGACATATAATGTAATGTTGAGGGCCATCTGAAATGATTGAAATCCTGCCAAAGTTATCTGGTTCTTGTTGGATAGCTAGGCTACTGGAAATAAAGATGATGAAAGAAACAGAATTAGCCATGAAGATACCTCAGAGAATTAGCAGATGGAGTGTTGTGTCTGAGCCCAACAGCTATTGCAACAGAGGCTGCACCAAGAGTTGTCTGTATAATGAATAAATTATATACATGAACTTTTGTGTCATGTGCATTTTTAAAATTCTAGAAATACAAAAATTTTATTTTTATAATATATATTATTGATTATACTATTACAATCGTCCCATTTTTTTCTCCCCTTTATTCTCCTCCACCCTGCACCCCCACCTTCCTCCAGAATTACCTCCCACCTTAGTTCATGTCCATGGGTCATACCTATAGTTCTTTGGCTTCTCCATTTCCTATACTATTCTTAATCTCCCCCTGTCTATTTTGTGCCTACCAGTTATGCTTCTTGTTCCCTGTATCTTTCCCCCAATACTTCCCACTCCCCTTCCCCACTGATAACCCTTCATGTGATCTCCATTTCAGTGATTCTGTTCCTATTCTAGTTGTTTGCTTAGTTTGTTTTTGTTTTTGGTTTTTTAGGTTCAATTGTTGATAGTATTTTGATCTTCTTTTCTTAGATAAGTTCCTTTAACATTTCATATAATAAGGGCTTGGTGATAATACACTCCTTTAACTTTACTTTATCTAGGAAGTATTTTATCTGCCCTTCCATTCTAAATGATAGCTTTGCTGGATAGAATATTCTTGGATGTAGGTCCTTGCCTTTCATGACTTCAAATACTTTTTTCCAGCCCCTTCTTGCCTGCAAAGTTCCTCTTGAGAAATCAGCTGATAATCTTATGGGAACTCCTTTGCAGGTAACTGTGTCTTTTTCTCTTGCTGCTTTTAAAGTTCTCTCTTTACCTTTAATCTTGGGTAATGTAATTATGATGTGCCTTGGTGTATGCTTCCTTGAGTCCAACTTCTTTGGAAATCTCTGAGCTTCCTGGACTTCCTGGAAGTCTATTTCCTTTGCCAGATTAGGCAAGTTCTCCTTCATTATGTTTTCAAAGAAGTTTTCAATTTCTTGCTCTTCCTCTTCTTCTTCTGGCACCCCTATGATTATGATGTTGAAATGTTTAATGTTGTCCCAAAGGTTCCTAAGCCTCCTCATTTTTTTGAATTCTTGTTTCTTCATTCTGTTCTGGTTGAATGTTTATTTCTTCCTTCTGTTCCAAATTGTTGATTTGAGTTCCAGTTTTCTTCCCTCGACTGTTGGTTCCCTGTATATTTTCCTTTATTTCATTTTGCATAGCCTTTACTTTTCCCTCTATTTTGCAACCATACTCAACCATTTCTGTGAGCATCCTGATTACCAGTATTTTGAACTGTGCATCTGATAGGCATTGCTTAGTTCTCTTTTTGGAGCTTTGATTTGATCTGTTCTTTCATTTGGGCCATATTTTTTTGTCTGGCATGCCTATTACATACTAAGGAGCAGAGCCTTAGATATTGGCCAAGACATGGCAACCCACTCAGCTGGGTTGTGATGCTGTTTGAGGGGGAGGGGTCAGAGAGGGAACAGTGCCACTTGCTCCATTCTTGTCTGGCTTTCAGTCACTTCCCCCACTACCCACAAGTGAATTGGGCCCTTCTGGTGCTGATTCCTGGGTGGATGGGTTTGTGTACTTTCTAGGACCCTGTGGATCTCTCCTACAAACTCTCCTATGAGACTGGGAGTTTCTCCCTCCACCACAACCCCCACAAATTCTATAGCCAGAGGTTTTGAGGCTTTATTTCCCTGAACTGGAACCCTTGGTTGCGTGGTCTGTCTCACTCCCCAGTTGTTCCTCTCAGTTTATCCGCATATAAAATGTGGGACCACCCATCTGCCAGCTGCTGCCTTGCCTGGAGTCCTCTAAGTCTGTCTGACCATCTCCACCTCTCCTACTGGTCCGGATGAGTGTTTTTTCTTTAACTCCTTGGTTATCTGGCCTCCATACAGTTCGATTTTCTGGCAGTTGTGCTCGTTTTCTGGTTTTAAATTTGTTGTTGTTCTTCTTTTGTTTGTGCAAGGAGTCATAGTTTATCTGTCTACACCTCCATCTTGCCCAGATGTGAAATTTTAAAATACTGTTTAATTACCATCTGTCATTGTGTATTTTCCTAAAAGATAAAAGAATAGAATTATTATTATAATGGGATCTCTGAATTTTTCAATGTTCACCTGGCCAGAATGGCTAAAAGTATGAGAACACCCACAGGGGTAAGGAAGGGAAGCAGCAACAGCTCTCATAAGTGTTGGTGGGAATGTATGACAGCTTCAGAAGGAGATTTGGCAGTTTCTTCTGAAACTAATCTTCATCTAGTACATACATGCTACTTATACTCTGTGACTCAGCAATTCCACTCCTAGGTTTTTACCCATGAGAAATCAAGCATATGTTCACAAAAAGTTGTACAAGAACGTTCCTAGTGGTGTTACTCATAATTTTTCCCAATTCACATGCCTTTCAAGAGAAGAATAAGTAAACTGTTATATTCTTTTTTAAAACATTTTATTTATTTATATTCATAGAGAGGGGGAGGAAGAGAGAAAGTGAGCAAGAGAAACATCAATGTGCAAGAGAAACATTAATTGGTTGCCTCTTGCACACCCCCAACTGGGAACCTGGCCCACAACCCAGGCATGTGCCCTGACAAGGAATCAAACCAGCAACCTTTCAGTTTGCAGGCCGGCACTCAATCCACTGGAGCCACACCAGGCAGGGCTAAGTTATATTCTTATAAACAGATACCTCTTGGCAATTAGAGGTATGATTAGGAAAAACTACTGAAGTATGAAACAATGTACTCATTGGTGAATCTCAAACCCTTGCACTGAGTTTAAAAAAAAAGCCTTACACAAATGTACATATTTTATAATTCTATTTGTATGAAGTTTTAGGACAGATAAAACTAAGCAAAATAACAAACATCCACAACATTAGTTGCCTTTGTGGGTGGATGAGGGCATTGATTGGTAGGGGGCATGAGGGAACTTAGTGGGATGCTAGGAATAATGTAGATCTTGGTAGTGGTTCAGGGTAGACAGACACAGGCATTTGTCAAAACTGATCACATTTAAGATATGTGCACTTCACAGTAGGTAAATCTTACTAAAAAAAAAAAAGAGGGAACCATTATGAACATTGAACTCTAGTTAATGATGTGTATGCTAAAATGTTTAGGAGTGAAATGTAGTGATGACTGCACTTACTTTGAAATGCATTAAAAATAAGATAAATTGATGGCTAGAGAGATCGATGGATATACCTGAGATAGGGCAGATGTAAAAAAATGTTAATTATAGAGTCTAGGTGATGGATAATGGGTTTTCACTGAACAATTCTTTCACCTTTGTTGTATGCTTGAAAATTCCTACAATAAAATGTTGAAGCAAAGTAAGTGTTTATTCTAAGTAAGTTTAGAAGACATACCTTTTTGGAGTTTATTCTAATTTAGGCTGAAGATATGGTAGTATTCTGTAAGGTTTTCTTTTTTTTGTCCATTTTACAACTTCAAATTTTATCTTATCCAATTATGTCATCCTAACTGCAATTAACTTACCTCTGTAAATCATATTCTTTGGTGCCACATGTGTACTTTAGTGATTAGTAATATTTATCAGGCTTTATATTTCTTGTGGCTACTGTAACAAATTATCCTGGTTTTGGTAGCTTAAAAACAGTATTTATTCTCTCACAGTTATGGAGGACAGACACTTAAAATCTGTCATTAGGCCAAAATCAAGGTGTCTGCCTCCCTCTGGAGGCTCTGGGTAGGACCCAGTCCCTTCCTCTTCTTTCCAGCTTCCAGTGGCTGCAAAATTCCTTGGCTTGTAGCCACAGCACTCCAGTATCTCCCTCTGAGGTAGTAATGGCCTTTTCCTCTCTGTGTCAACTCTCCATCTGCCTCTCTCTTGTAAGTATACTTGGAATTGTATTAGGGCCCCATCCAGGTAATCCCGGATTATTGCCCCAGCTGGAAATCCTTAATTTAATCACATCTGCAAAGCTTCTTTTCCCATATAAGGTAACATTTATATGTTCAGTGGATTAGGACCTATTGGGGCCTAATTAGGATCCTATTAGGATCTTTTGGGGCCATTATTCAACCTACTATGGGCATTTTTAAAGCTTCCCAGTTCTGTACTACAGACTAAAGAATAATAATTAATATTTAATTGCTTATTTTGTGCCAGGTACTTTCCTATATGCTTTACAATCTTTTTTTGTGTGTGTTAAGGAAAATTTGATTTAATGTAATGTGAATTTATTGGTCAATACATTTCTTTCTTGCATATGTCTACTACTAAAGTGCCCAAATGCTAGTTTTCTGAGAAATGTACTTTAGGAAATTCTGTTCTATTCTAAATAACCATGTCTCATTTGTGTGGAAGACGTTAAAGTTGACAAGATTGTGAATTTCCTTTGGGAAAAGACTTGTCTATTTCATCTTTGTATCCATGTATATATAGTTAGGGGCATCATAGGGGTTAGGAAATGTTTATTGAATAACTGAAAGCACCTTGGCAAACATCATGAAATATAACCTTTACAAAATCCTTGGAGATAGATATTGTAATTTCCATTTTACAGAAAAGAGAGAAGTTGAATTATATTCCCAACTCCAGGGCTGTGTCAAACACTCACACCCAAACATACACTTCGGCAATCTGAGCATTTGAAACATTTCCTTCACCCATAACTGATTGATTTTGTACATGAAACATTAAAATTTAGTAAAATTCTGATGTAGTTCAGTACTGTGTTTTATTATGGTATTGCCAGTATGTTATTAATTGTGTGTAATATACTTTCTAATTTGTATCTTTTTTGAGATGTCAGTTTCTTATGGATTAAGTCCACACTAATATTAAGAAATGAAAGGGGAATATTTTAAATGATGCAGAATATTTTGATACTTTCTTGAAACTTCAGCCTTTCCCCAGAATGCCTCAAGTATTTTTAGTCTTTTTATAGCTTTCTTTGAAAATCAGATTTTAAAGAAAATTATTGATATTGTGAATCTTGTAAATAGTTATAATTCCCTCCTTGATTCCTTGAAAGCTTATTCCAAAACCATAACCCACTTGTGGAATCTTATGATTGAATCATGTGAATTCCCTAAGGAGTAAATCCCTAACTTTATTATTTTACTATTCATATTTTTACCTTCCTTGACTCTCTCAAATAGTACTTTTATAGTTTTGTATGCATTTCTAGTGGAATAGGCTGGGTAGAAGTAAGCAGATAAAATAAATGTAGGCCCCTGAGTAATTATGAAATAATGAATATATTTAGATATTACATATATTATATATTACAAATATTATTATATTAGGTTGACCAACATTTCTGTTTAGTTTTCTCATAAAATAAAAGGTGCATTTTTCATTTTTACCAATAACTTTATTGACCTGGATATTTTGAGTATGTCAGCTATCTCCCGCTCTTGGCTTCTAGTGGGTAGAGGTCAGGGGTGCTGCTAAACATCTTTTAATGCATTAGACAGCCCCACAGCAAAGAATTATTTGGCCATTCAATTATTTGGCCAACTCTTTACAATATTCTTGACAAAACCTGCATTCAAATCACTACTTCAACTAATGTGTTCCTGAGTATATTTCATGTTCACTAACTTGCTTATACTGTTATTCTTTATAGATGTTTTTCAGCTTTTTCAAAGTATGATGTGACATTGAATTGTCATTATTTTTCAGAAAGCCCCAAATTTTGCCAACTGGCCTAAATGTGTTGTGTGTTTGATGACCATATATTTACCTTTCAGTAAAAGATCACAAAAGGAGTTGGTGCTATAGATTTATTTTTTATATACAATTCTATTATTAGCATGTTAAAACTCATGACATCCTCAGAACTTATAGAGGCACAAAACTTATCAATCTACTCCAAGCACCCCTTTCAAACACCTGGCATTGCACTTTGCTCTTTATTTCACAAAGGACTTGTGCAAACAATAAAATTTCTCGTCAGCTCTCAATCTTGTTTCTTCCTCGGACTACCAGGATGTATTCCTTTACTGAGTTAAGTACTTGAAAGAAGCATTTATTGTGTAGAGCGGAAATTTTAATACTCTTACTCCATTTTACTACAGGATTTGTTGATTATGCAGACAGATCAGTAACTATAATAATCAACAATAGACATATACCAGAGATGTGCTGTTAATTTTGATTTGTCTTTGAAAATAACATAAAGCTGGGGTTGGGAGTGATGCTTGTTCCTGCTGGCTACCAGACACAAGGTCCCCTGCAAGGCACGCACTCTCTGACACAAATATTAAGGTATGCCTTCTTCCTTGTCCATGCTTACTTACTGTCTTGCATTTGCAACTTTCTGAGTGGAGAAAATTCGTAATGCTTACCCACCCCGCCATGGTGTCTATCAGCCTTACACACTAGTTTCATTAACTTTCCACCATTCTCTCTAAGAACAAAGAGATGTATTTTTCCCTTCACAGGGGGGCAGACTTGATGACTAGTCCAGTCAAAGCGACCTTGATTTTAGTGATTATGTTATTTCAGGGACTAGGTTGCTAAAATTCCTTTACCAGGTGCATCTACAACAATTACATTTTGTTGATTTAATGGCAGTGTTGCTAGGGAAAAATGTATCTGTTAAGAATATTTATAAATGAATATACATAAATGCACACATAACACTATCTATTCTTTGAATATAAATTATATTGTTGATAATTAGGTCTTTGCATTGATGGATAAAGAGTTAAGAAAGAATCCTCTAGAAGTATATTTTACACACAAATAGACTTTTAACATCAGGAATTACTGAGTTGGCCTGGTAGCCAGAAAAGCTAAGTATAAGGTTCCATAGTCTTTTCCTGAAATTTCTACATCTCATTCTATTAACTTGTGTATCATTTGAGAAGAAAATGAAAGGATTTTGTTTCTCTATTGTTTGATTAAATAAAATTAACTGAAATCACCCTGGCAGGTGTAGCTCAGTGGATTGAGTGCGGGCTGTGAACCAGGCATTGCAGGTTCAATTCTCAGTCAGGGCATGTGCCTGGGTTGCAGGCCATGGCCCCCAGCAACCGCACATTGATGTTTCTCTCTCTCTCTCTCTTTCTCCCTCCCTTCCCTCTCTAACAATAAGTAAATAAAATCTTTAAAAAAATAACTGAAATCAGCTGTGATCTTCTGTTGGGATTTTAAAAATGTAAACTGCATACTTTTCGTAAGAGAATTCTTGGTTAATTCCCCTTATTTTCATTTGTAGAAATGTCTGACTTTTTTTTTTAAGTGTAAATGTTGTTTTTATAAGTAAAAATGTTCACTCTGTGTAAACATAATGCACCAAAACAACTAAAAGTGATCTGCTGCCTCTCTTTCCTGTAAATCTTAGAGCAAAGATCGTTTCACCTTTGACATGAATATTAATATGTAATGATATGGGAGAATAGGAATGGAGCAATGGCAGAACCAGAGCCTTGTAAGTAGGTTTTATGAATTCAGCAGGGATGATCCATAAGCCTCCAGTAGTTCAGAGTTCAACCTAGCTAAGTATCAATAACGTCAAATTTATGTAGTGTCCCTGCCTTCACCAAGCCCTTGTCATCGTTCTTCTTTCTGAATGAATATATGTAGGTCACTTTGTTTCCACTGCCTATACTATTCCCCCTCCCTATTGTAGAACTCCTTCCTCATGCTTTCTTTTTTTAGAAATTAGCAAGACAGCTGACAGTAACCAGAGGGGAGCTGGGAAGGGATAATGGGGGGCAAAGAGGGAAGAGTTTTCAGGAACATGTGAAGGACACATGGACAAAACCATAATGGGGTAGGATCAAGGGTGGGAAGTGGGCATGGCTGGGGTGGGGGGGATATGGAGACAACTGTACTTGAACAACTAAAAAATGTGGGGAAAAAAAGAAACTAACAAGACACCTTCACCTATTTTCTTCTCCCAATTTCGGGATTAATTTATTTTATGTAATTGCTACTTAAAACCACCTGTCAGGGTTTTTTTTATTGGCTTTTGATAAGACCAAAAGTTGCTAAGCTTAAAGATTAATGACAAAGTACAGGCTTCCTGAGTATGAATACTTGAAGCATGTGGGAAGTACTTAGAGTGGAGAATCATTTGTTTTTCTTTGTATCTTATTATACCTATCTAACTATAAACTTCCAAAAATATCAAATTAGGTGTTATCTTCTCTCTCTCTCTCTATATATATATATCTATCTCTCTCTCTCTCTATATATATATAGAGAGAGAGAGATCTATATATATCAAAGTCAGTCAAGAAGGGGGTATTCCCTCTTAAAAGAGCCTTTTGTTTATATATATATATATATATATGCATTTTTCAAACAAAAATTTGACTTAGTTTATTGGGATGTTGAAAATCATTATTAGTTAAAGTAAAACCATTCTTCAGACTTTTATAAATTGTCTTTACATACTATGTTTTACCTAAAGTTTTCTAAGAATTTGGCTTATCCAAAAAGAAATTATATGCCTTCCCAAGTGAGAAGGAAACCTTTTGTCAGCATCTTGTCTGAGTTAACTCCTTGGCTACGTAGGTCACGGGAGGTCTATGTTGAACATCAGTCTTTGGCTGTATCACAAAACCGGTATTGAAGCATAGGCCAACTCCCAGAGTACAGGGGTTAAAGAGGCAATTAGTCACTACAAAGCTGACTTGTGGAGTCTTCTGGTAAGGAAGTACTTAACTCTTTCCTGAATGCTGCCTGAAATCTCATCTTCTGGGTACCTTCATTTTCCACTAAAATAATATTCTTAGCCATTTTAAATTAAAGGTGATCTTAAAATATATGGTGTTTGTTGAATTGAGACTTTCTTAACCAATACTTACAGTAGTTAGGGTAAACAGTGTAGGGATGGGCAGGGAGATTATTATCAATTATATCCTTAATATTCCACCTAAAATTTATTTTAGCTGTTTGGAAGCCTAACAAGTCTTTTGGAAATATTACTGCCTTCACCATTAAAGTTTTTATTTATTATATTATGGGTAAGGAGATGTTTGGAGCTTCCCAAAATATGCCTTTGCCTTTTACTTTTTTAAGGGCCCAGTCTTGCTTTTACCCAGTAAACTTTTGTTACATAAAGGACAATATAATCTCTTTTGCCCTCTATCTTAAAATATGCCAGAATACGATAAATATAACACCAATCTTAACAGTGTCATCATTGCGCAGTGCCTGGATTACCCAAGAGTTATTGGCTATAAATTGATGGACTCCAAAAAGCTTAAAGGAGGAAGAACTTCCCAAACTTTTCCTATTTATAAATAACTACATTGTTTTTCTTATTGAGGAATGAATGAACTGCTAAATTCAGTAAGTCTTGCCTTTAATTTTTGTCCTTCAATTTCTTTCTAGCATTTCCTTTGACCTCAAAATGCAACTGTTTTTAGTTGATTTTTAGTGGTAGTAAAGATAGTGGTAGGATTTTTCTGCTTCCAGGTATCAACATTAATATTTTGCATTCAATAAATCATTGTTGAATTTTAAAAAATAAGTAAAAGCTTAGACTGTTTCTCTGAGGCATGCATAGACAAAGTTAGCACAGGTTTTTATATAATGGTTCAATGTAATTGTGGAAAAAGGATGGAATAATGACTAAAAATTAAAAATAAGACTTTTGGACAAATATATTTGAAATATTAAAGCCAGAGCCAAGTTTATAACTAAAATGTTATTGATCTTATTCCTTCCCCTTTGCAAAAAAACTTTAACCATCTTATTTCTTAGTAGCATAAAGAAAATGTGCATTTAAAAAATATTACAAGCTTTCCCTGGCTGGCATAGCTCAGTGGATTGAACGCGGGCTGTGAACCAACGTGTCGCAGGTTCGATTCCCAGCCAGGGTACATTCCTGGGTTGCCGGCCATAACCCCCAGCAACCACACATTGATGTTACCCTCTATCTATCTCCCTCCCTTCCCTCTCTAAAAATAAATAAATAAAATCTTTAAAAAATATTACAGGCTTTATTCTATTTGAAAAACATTTTTAAAGTATTCTGAGAAACATTCAAAATAAATTAAAACATGTTTTGCTATATAAATGAAGAAACAAAATGTTTCCATAAGAACTGGTTTGTGATAGTCATTCTTAAATGTATTAGAAAGTGTTATTTTGTTCTATTAATCCTTTTTGGAAGCTGACTCCACTTACTCTCCAGTTAGGAAGCCTGTCCAGTGTCAGAGATGGTCAGGGAGAGGGTAGTCCAGAAAGAATCAGCAAATGACAATATCTGCTATGCCTGCCTCAGAAGTGGAACTCTGTTGGCAAAGATGCAAACTTATAAAACTGAAGTTTCAATACCATTTAAGTTTATAGGCCACTTATTATGGTATGTCTCATTAAAAACAAAACTAAGTGTTCTCATTTTGGAACCTTTCAGTATCTCTGTGCTACAAAATAGGCATCAGTTCTCCGCTGTTTACATTATGAATACCTAAATTAATCTTAGATTCACTAATCAGGTATAGGCTTTCCAGAGAATAACATTTGGTAAGTGAGGACTTAGTGAGGGTCCAAAATAACTGTGGTTAACTGGTGGAGCTGGTGAGATTTTGGATGTCCCTCCTGGTCCTTGCCCTGTGGTGTGTTAAGAACGCGCTTTGAGCAAATGCTTCAGCATTTTAATTGCAACTCACCTTTAAATAATAAAAAATCTCTTGCAAGAAACATCTCTATGGGATGTTCTATGAAAATATTTTTAGTAGTTTACATGAAAAATTGATTTAAGTGTATATTTGGTACTATGATAATGGGACAGAAGAACATTTACAAGAAAGTGGACTCTAATACAAACAGTACTCAATATACCACTCTGCTGCCATGTGTCATTCCCCTGACTTAGTCTTTCCTATGTCACTATGTGCCATTGTTTAAGTTAAAAATAGCTATTACATGCTATTTCTGTAAGGTTAAGGTGTTGTGTTATTAGAAAAAGTACCTACAAATGGAATGCTCATAATTAAACTATATTTACATAAAGGGAAATATACTATTAATATTCTCAAATTCATTCATCTTGTATATATTTATTTGTGTGTGTGTGTGTGTGTGTGTGTGTTTGTTTGTACATAGAAATCTCTTATACATTGTGTTTTCTGAAAGCAGGGCATACCTGTGAATCATGCCCATTCATTTGCTGCACTGGGATTGCATTATTCTTCAGTAAAACTTGATTTGAGGTTTTGGAAAAATCAATCGGATATCGTTATTCTTTTTGTAAGATGCCAAATTGTGCTTTGGTGACCTCTGCTATCATTTAAATGACCTGTATATGAGTTAGTCAGGATAAGCTTATGCAGCACTGAATTGGGCCAAGTTTGCTCCCTCGTTGCTCTCCTTTTTATTCTTTGTGTGTGTTCATTGCAACTTCTTATGATTTTACCCACGTAAAATCTGTGTAACATGGGGTGGCTTGTTGGCTTATTTAGTTTCAAGAAATGATGAAAAAGAAGCTCTATCTCTAAAATCTCCAAATAGGTCACTTTTAGGATGTGTTTGTGTTTCAGGAGTTTTGATCTGCGTGTTTTTTCAACCTTAAACATACCTACCTCCCCACTGCACTTATTTGCCAATTACTTTATAGCACTCTTTATACTTTTTGTTTCAAATCTGTGGGATTGTTTTGTTGCATTTTTTTTCCTTTGCTCAAAGATCGATCAATTATTTAAATATAAAAGTAACTTAGGGAAGAACATCTTAAAGTTTATTTAGAAATTCAGCAGGCCACATACTAATATATCTCTAACAGAGACATTTCTTTTCACACCTCTATGGTGATTGAGCCTGTCCTTTAAAGTGAGATTTGCAAACCAGTGTCTGGCAGCTCCAATTAGCTTCTTTTTGGTTTGAAGCACATCACAAACAGTAACAAGGTCTCCTAGGACACTCCTCTTGCAAGAAATGTAGTCATATTTCCTCATTAGTTCTTTTCAATTGTCACTAATGCCATGTTCTTGCTTTTGAGTAGGAGACAAAAAACATAAAATTTGGTGTGTATTTAGAATGGGCTATTGTTTTCCATAATTCAAGGCTCTTTTGAATTCCTTTGATAGTTTTGAAGCTTACACAGCTTAATTCATTAACCTTTACCCTTCACATAAATCAGGTGATTAGGAATCTATTGCTAAGGAGACAGATTTTTCCCTCCACTGAAACTAAGAAATACCTTTTATTATTTCAAAAAAAAATCCAATATAGCTCACAAAAGAAACCTTTTTGTTGCTTTTCAAATTTCATCAAATGTTTCAGGTACATTTTAGAACATTATCAAATACAAGTGAGCATAAAATTATCTTGTTATAAAAAATAATTCTGGTTGCTTTGGGGTTTTTTTGTTTCTTTCCTTTTTCTTATTTTTTTTCTAGATACTTTGAAAGAGGTTTTCTGGTCCTTTTCAGTATTCTAAAGGAGTTTATGTATATGCATTCAACAGCTGTTACTCAAAAATTTATAATGGTTGCATTTTTTTTTGTTCTCTTCAGAACCCTGCCAAAACATAAAAGCAAAAATTTAATCTGGGGGGGGAGCAGTTCTGAATAAACTAAAATATATTTAAATGAACCTAGGATATTTGATTTGGAGAAATTTTTCATATAGGCTGATGTGAAGTTCCAAAGAAGGTAGGTGGTTGTTCTGTGGTTCCATGGAGGTGAGACTGGAACACACGTCCCCTGATTCTTTATTGCCTCTTGTTACAGCATCCCCCTTTATTTCTTGGAGCTCAGATAGAGGGTCTTAATAGGCTTGTGTTTGATGTTCATGGGGTACTTTAACAGCAGTTTATATTCTTCTGCATTTTCCCCCTATGCCATTTTTCTTTTTTAAATTATATTTTATTGATTATGCTATTACAGTTGTCCTAAATTTTCCCCTTTTGCTCCCCTCCACCCAGCATCCCCCACTCCCTCAGGCAATCCCCACACCATTGCTCATGTCCATGGGTCATGTGCATAAGTTCTTTGGCTACACATTTCCTATCCTGTACTTTTTATATCCCTGTGGCTATTCTGTAACTACCTGTCTGTACTCCTCCCATCCAAGTACTAACCAGGCCCAACCCTGTTTAGCTTCCAAGGTCAGACAAGATCAGGCACCTACAGGGCCTATCTGTATTTCTTAACCCCTTCACCTACTCACCCATTTCCCCATACCCACCTGTTAACCATCAAAATGCTCTCCGCATTCTGTCTCTGTTCTTCTTGTTTGCTTAGTTTGTTTTTTAGATTAAATTCTTGAAAAATATGCATTTTTGCCATTATTGATTATAGTTTTGATCTTCTTTTTTCTTAAATAAGTTCCTTCAACATTTCACATAATAATGGTTTGGTGATGATGAACTCCTTTAGTTTTTCCTTGTCTGGGAATCTCTTTATGTGACCTTCAATTCTAAATGATAGCTTTTTCAGGTAAAGCAATCTTGGCTATAGGTCCCTGCTTTTCATGACTTTGAATATTTCTTGACAATGCCTTCCAGCCTGCAAAGTTTCTTTTGAGAAATCAGCTGACAGGCTTATTGGAACTCCCCTGTCAGTAACTAACTGCTTTTCTCTTGCTGCTTTTAAGATTCACTCTTTATATTCCTTTGGCATTTTAATTATCATGTGTCTTGAAGTGGACCTCTTTGCATCCATCTTGTTTTGGACTCTCTGTGCTTCCTGGACTTGTTTGTTTGTTTGTTTTCCTTCCTTATGTTCCAAGTCATTAATTTGATTCTCAGCTTCATTCACTCTACTGTTGTTTTCCTGTAAATTGTTCTTTATATCAATTATTGTATCCTTCATTTGTGACTGGATCTTTTTTATGCTGTTGAGGTCCTTGCTAAGTTCCTGGAGCATCCTTATAAACAGTGTTTTGAACTGAGCATCTGATACATTGCTTATCTCCATTTTGTTTAGCTCTTTTTCTGGAGTTTTGATTTGTTCTTTCATTTGGGCCATGTTTCTTTGTCTCCTCATTTTGGCAGCCTCCCTGTGTTTGTGTCTGTTGTAGATAGGGTTGCTTTGACTCTGTGTCTTGGTAGTGTGGCCTAATATAGTAGGTATCCTGTAGGGTCTAGTGGCACAGCCTCCCCTATTGCCAAAGCTCAGTACTCAAGATGCACCCTTCTTGTGGGCTGAGTACACCCTCCTCTTGTAGTTGAGCATTGACTGCTGTTGGCAGATCAATGGGAAAGTTTTATCCAGGCCAGTCAGCTGCAAGGATTGTCTGTGACCACTGACCACTAACCTCCACCCTCCGTGCAGTATTAGCTGTGCAGGGGCAGGGTCATGGTGCTCCAACATGGTCTGTAGCTTCTTACTGGGTGTGCTGGCCCTGGCATTTCCCAGGTGGTATAGGTCAAGGTCAGCACCCAACCTGTGTTGTGCCTAGGGCCACCCTGCAAGAATAAAGCAATCTGAGATGGCTCCTACTTTTGCTGGGCTTGGAGATTCTCAGGCACAGCCAAGCTGTGAATCTAGGCTGGCTACTGCTTGTGCCAGGCCTGAGGCTCACTGAGGCCAGGTGTTGTTTGTTTGGTGGGATTTAGGAAGTCATGCAGCATGAGCCAAGACCAGCCATTCATATGGAAAATCAGCTTGGCTGGGCCCATAAGTTGAGTGGGACCGAGTTTCTGAGGATCTCCAAGGCAAGTGAAACAGTGTTAGCCAGGTTGATGGAGTTTCACATATGACACCAGCTTGCCAGCTCTGTGGAAGGAGGATTTAGATAAGGGACAATGGTTTTCGCTCACCTTGAGGCCAGACACTTCAGTTCCTTCCTGTATTATACTGGTGCCTTTCAAGATGGTATCCCAGTGCTGGACCTCAGAGGGAGTGAGTCTGAGTACGTTAGTCCTAGTCTGTGTGTTGGTTCTTTGAGAGGAACTGTTTGGAACTCCAGAAGTTTTTTCCACTGACTCAATCCCTACTGGTTTTTGCAGCTAGAAGTTGTAGGGACTTATCTTCCTGGCATTGGAACCCTGGGCTCTGGAGGTGCCTGGTGTAGGGCTGGAACTCCTTGCTCCTGATATATTCCTCCGGAATTTTTATCCACCACCTATGGATGTGGTATCAGACCATTCCATGTCTGTGCCCCTCCTACCAGTATGGATGCATGTAATTTCTTTAATTCCTTAGTTCTTAGACCTCCATTCAACTTGATTTCTGATGGTACTGAGTGATGGTTGTTCTATATTTTAGTTGTAATTTTGATGTGGTTGTGCAAACAGGTGAGCCATGTTTGCCCATGCCACCGTCTTGACTGGAAGTCCTGCCATTTTTTTATATTATGAATTTCTCAATAATAATCATATAGATTATTACTCTCCCTAAGGATATCATTCTTTTCCCAAATTTTGTAACTCCTTAGGTTATCATGCATAAAATGGTAAATCTTTTGAATGTGCTGTTCCATAGAGAATGTCAGTCATATGGTATTCTGAGGTTCGTTCTTGGGCTGGTAGGGAGAAGGGGTAGGGGAAGAATGGGCAACATTTGAATTCAGGGTTATGAGTTTAGGGACTCATTTCTTGCCCCTGGGGACAAAATTATAGTTTATCACTGAGACTAATGCATATTCTGCTATGACATATCTGAATAGGAGAGGGGATGGAGAAGCAAACATTTTAAATGTGGTCTTTGGTTCTATCACTCTACTTTTTACTTACAGATTATCACTTTGTAAACATTTCTCTCTTATTGCTACCATTTTTAAAACACCCCTTTAAAACTTACACAAACACCTATAGTTTAAATAATTTTAAGTTTAAGTGTTCACTAAGCTTTAGTTTAAATAATTATTAAGCTTCACCACCTTGCTTGTTGCTTGCATACAATATGTACAGTAGCTGGGAATGGTCCGATGTTAATTCACTATAGGTCATGACTAGAGCCAGGATTCTTTTAAAACAGAGTAGAATTATTTAGAATAAATGAGATCCACAGACTTTGTGTTATGTCAGAGTACTTCTGTAAGTGTAATTTAGAATGGCCTCTAAAAGTTTCAGGATAAAAGGACAGTCACCACCTATGACCTGTCATTGTGACCAGCCATCAGCATAGGTTGCAGGGGACATTAGACCCAGACTGATCACAGAACTTTAGAAGCTAGCCAGAGACCTGCTGCAGAGTTCCATTTCCACCAATTTGTAGTAGCAGGGTAATACATACCAGTTCCACTTTCAACTCTCAAGACAATAGTTTTTTAACCATTAATTTGAAATGCTTAATTTTGTTTCAATATTAAATTAAGAGTTTCAATCCAGATTCACAGAACTTGGGTTTTCTTTTCTCAAATATCACACCAGTAAATGATGTGATATTTAAATTAAAAAATTAAATTTTGCTACAAATCTTCTAAGAAATAGTTTTTTTTTCCTTCATGAATTCCTATTTGAAGAGTTCTGTGTGGTACATAGCTTCTAGCATAATGCAGTTAAAGGTATTTGTAGAACTGTATGTAACTGAACTTTCGAAAACAGAGCAGAAATCTTAGGTGATCCTTTGTAAAAGCAAAGGATCTTGTATTTTTCTTTTTTGTCTAAAAGGTACTTCCTGTTTACTTCTAACTCTGTGTTATCTCTCAGTTACTGTGTCTTGAGTAACCTTAATATGTTTGCAGTACCTGTTCATAATACCTTTTCTCAGTTGTGTGGGGAGGAAACCTGATGCTCATGGCCTTTCATCTGTTTTAAGACAGTTTTCATCTAGTGATCGATCATCTTGTTTTATGTGAATACCGTTTCCTGTTGCCTGTGAAATAGCATTTGGTCTGGCTTGTGCAGTAAAATCAATATGTGTTATTTGCTGTTTGTAATCTGTTCAGCATGTGTTTAATGTTTGTATGTGCTTGTAGCATATTTAATTTAAAATCAAGTGGCAGGAACAAAAAGGGTATTACATTTGTTTAGAGGTTTTTTCCTAATAAAATATAAAATCATGCATTTTGAACTATTTGAAAAGAACATGAGAACAAAATAAATGATACGAAGATTATTTCTGCACTAATTTATTTGTGGTGCTCATACAAAATATTGATTTTGCTAACATGTTTTGGGAGGTGATGGCAAACAGTGAGATATGTATCTTTGGTCTGTTAGAAAGTAGTCAGATTTTTGTTTTAACTACTAAAGGTTTTATAATCATGTAGGGCCTTCATTTTTATTCTTAGCATGTGAAAACCAGTTTTCAAAGTTGTGTATACAATATGGTTGTTTCCTGTGATGTTTTGTTTTTGCTTTTATCCTTCCTTTTTCTCAGTTTATTCAAATGTTATGTTAAGGCCAAGTGACATAAAATTAGATTTTTAATTTCTCTTCATAATAAACTATATCAATCATAATTACATTCTGTCAGTGTTTTAAGTTTACTTTTGTAGCCATGAAAGTCCTTATCAATTTTTATCATTTTTAAAAAATATACAAAAGAGAAGGTTTATTCAGTTATTCTGAATAACTTTGAAATGTTTTTCATTACATTAAAATAATATTTTCTAAAAATATACTTTAAAGAAAATATGTCTTTTCTATAACTGATTTAACCTTCAATAATGAATTATGTGAAGTAAAATTGTATAAAATTTCCTGACATTTTATGAAGATACCTACAAATAAGCCAGACAGCAAATAAAATATCTGAAAGACAGAGATGGATACTCAGTAATTTTTTGATGGATTATACACATAGGTATCAAATTACTTGATCCTTACTTCCTAGAAAAGGTTAATGACTCTTTTTGCTTTTACCCTTTTACTTAACTGTTATTTATGAAGATTAAAATAGGGACTGCACTGAAGGACGCATGTGCCTATGTGTCATTATGACTGTACAGGTTTTCCTGATATTACAGGGAACTGAGCTACAAAATAGACAGTGTTGTTCATCATTATTTTTAAAGTTTATTCAGTTCTGTACTACATGTTCCTCTAAGGGTATTAAGCAGAGTGTAATATTTGAAACCTTTTAACTTAAACCAGAAAAGATTATAGATCTTACATATCTATACCAATGTTATTTAAATGGCCTCTACTTATGCAATAATTTATTTAAAATATTAGGAACAACCCATTTTAAATGAAAAGATTTTAAAGTTTTTAGTGTGCAGATTTTTCTTTCTATACTCAGTGTTATAGATTTTCAAAACACATTTTTATATTAAATAAAATTTCACAAAAATGTGTTTCAGTGTTCCAAACCTCATATTAATAATTGAACCGTAAGCAGTATTACCATCCACCTATAATGACCATCCATCTATAGCCTACTGTTTTGATATAATCATTCTTATCAAAAAAATATATAATCATAAAATATAATGTAATCACTTTTATGTTTTATTATATAAATGACAGTGTTCATCATTCAGAATGTTTACTAGTCTTTTATTACCAAATGTAATATTACTCTTATAGGAGTACCTCTTTTTTCATCACTCTAGTTTTAAAAGATGCACTAGTCATAAATGTATTTAATTAAGGTCATTTAGGTATTAGAGCACTTGAGTCTAAAGCAGGGAATATAATACCTTTTCCTGAAGCACCTTGAAAGGGGCCTGTTGAAAGAAGGGAGCTGTGGCATTCATCAAATGCTGACCTCTTCCTGTTATAGTCATGGCCAAACTCTTGCTAATTTAACTTGAAACGCATTAGTGTAACTCACCACTTTTTTGTGTGTTTCAGGTGTGTGGAGGTCATTGCAAAGGAGGGACAAAACCTGAAAGAGCTGTATTTGGTGTCCTGTAAAATCACAGATTATGGTATGTAATGATTTATTGTTCTAATCCTTTTTAAGAATAAAATGTTACACAATTTTGGAGAGGTGTTAAAAAGAAATGAAGAGCAATATCTCATAAAGACTTTTTATCTTTATTTGGGCTAACTTTGATCATACCAAAATAAAAAAAATTAAGAAATAATTAGATTAAACCAGAGTCATGTACATGTATATCAATGTATGGCCACATGGAGTCACACACCTGTATGTACACACACTCACATGGGATTCAAATTGTGGCGAAAGGATCTAAACAATGAAAATAATATCAATATAATTAAATATTTGCTGTAATAAATACAACCAAAAATTATTATATTGAGTTGATTTGCATAATTTAGTGTCATGTCAAATGAATTCCTGCTGATACTACAAATACCAAACTTCATAGTGCTTTAAATTTTTCAAAGCATTGGAAACGTCCATGTTTAGATAGAGGAAAGTGTATATACATTTGTATGAAACATTTTAAATTATCTTAATTTTCAATATCCCTTTAAGGTGTAGGAAAACCATGGTGTTTTATAAAAACATGAAAGGTATGAAATAAAGAAAAATAACCTACTCTTTCCTTTTTCGTTTAGGTTTATATTTTATTGATTTGTGTGTTTAATTTAAATATAGAGTTTTAGCTACATATTTGGCTTTCTGGAGACTGAAATGGTTTCCTTTTCTCTTTTCTGATATTTTAATTTGTTCATTTATATTTGAGAATATGACTTTTACCTTGAGGGAAACAAGTAATCTGTCATTCTTGTTAACTATGACTCTAGCCCTCAGATGTTATGCTGACCACCTGCCCTGAGTAGGAGGGTTGTATTTCACCAGCTGCTAAATTCATCCTTTGAAAAAATTCTACTAAAGCTATAATTAAAAAAATAACATTAAAAAGATTTGGCTTAAAAATAACCCTGATTTCTTTTCTGAGTTAATGTTTTGAGAATGGTAATGTGTCTTACACAAATTCATCCATAATATTTCTGAGTTGTTGTTGTTTTTCCTGACCATACCATGCAAATGGAATGTTTTGTTATGGGGTTTTTTTTTTTTGTAGTTAATTTTCTGGTTTGGCTTATTAGATTACCACAGATATAGTAACTCGAAAACCTCCGATATCTCCTTATTGTCTAGGCCTTAGAGGGTTTTCTTTCCCAATACAGTACCCATAGATTTGTTGATTAATTAGTACAGTCATTCATTCCAAACTCTTTACTTGGCATTGAAGGTCCTTTACGATTAGTCCTTTGTCTGCCCCTCCCACTTTATATTACCTTTACCTATTCACTGCCAATGTCAGATTGCTACTAGCCAGGAGAGCTATGGATTAAGTTCCTTAAAAAGAATCCTTCAACATCCTGCAGTAGATAATGTTCCTGAAATTACACTCTTTTCCAGCACCTGTTAAGTCAGCCAAATGCAAAGAAATGTTCCAGAAGACATGGAAAAGAGGAAGATCTTTGTGCTTGAGACAAATCAGGGGTCAAGTTCTGTCTTTGTTCTTTGGCTTTCACATCTTGGAGGCTCACTTTCCTCATTTGTAAAATGGAGAATTAATGTTTGACTTCATGCTCCTGTATTGCTCAGGCATTCAGTTTCATGAATTAGCACAGTATATTCTACTGATAAATGTTGCTTTCCTACAGAATGGGGGGAGAGAAGAGATTCGCACAAAATATTTCCATTGCTTTTCCTTTTGTAGGCCTTAGAAGAGGTTTTTGTTTTGTTGTTGTTGTTACTGTTTATTGTTAGTGATAGCTTTTTATGTTCTGTTTTTGAGATTTTTAGATTTCTTCTGGTGAGTTGAAACTGTGTTAGAACCTTATACTTTACATTTATTCATATCTTTGAATTATTTAGGTCAATGGTTCTCAACCCTCTCTGTGCATTATAGTCAGTTGGGCAATTTTTAAAGCAGGCTGGTGTCTGTCTGAGCTTTACTCAAGAATCAGTGTCTAGGGTGTAGGAGCTCAGGCAACAGCTTTGTAAAACCTGCTTAAGTGATGCTAATGTCAGCCAAAATTGAGAACTGATTTAGAACAAGGAGGAGGAACCAAAAATGAACATTTTGGAGACATAGCCCCATGGTGACAAGAAATCTATTAGGATTTTTCTCATACCTCAGTCTTTCCAACTTCTAAGCTCTTTGTCCTACCTTGTCTCTCTTCCTTCTTTTCTGAGGTTTTAGGCATTCAGAGGATTTGTCGTAAAAGTCCCTGCATTTTTTGGCCGTGCTTTTCAAAATCTTGGGACACAACTGCATATGAGGGGAAAAGGTTCATAGTTTATAAGGTTGTAATATAATTGCTATTTGATTATAAAATGTAAATAGATGGCTAAAAGCTGGTTTAGCTCATACCATCCCCCTCATACCATGCCAAAACAACATGAATAATTTTTGTTGAAAAGACAGCAAAAAGGATTATTCATTGTAACCAGAGAAACGGCATGTTGTTGAGGTAACTGCTCTGCTGGGGGAGGCTGTCTGTGATCCCTTACCCTGTGTTAATTACAAATTTTAAGAAGGAAAAACTCAATCCGTGTTTCTTACTTAATTGGATAAGTAGAAGTGTAGTCTGTAGAACTTTATTAGGGCTACTTAGAAATTGTAAAATTTGATGTTACCTGACACTGGGAGAATGTCATTTAAGAGACTGCTCCCTAATTCTGCTTCCTGCTGCTTTACTCATATTCTAGCCCATTAGTGCCCCCTCCTCTCTCCATGGCGCATGTTTGTACATGTTTTCAGTACAGTATACTGAGACTTGAAGTTTTTTGCAGGATAAATTATTTTAGAAACAGCAGCTTGCCTGACATATCATTTGTAATTTTTGTCAAGATTCTCACAGATGTTGAATGTGATATTACAATACTTAGCAACACCTGGCCAGGCTGTTATGAAGTTATGTTTATTTTAATTTACATTGGATATAGCTGTCATGAAGAAAACTATCATACCAATAGGCTTCTGATTCCCCAAATTGAGCATAGATCTCTATGGTAAGGGACTGCAGTTATAAACAAATCACTAAGTGAGGCACAGCTACATGGAAGTCTTGGAAAACTGTTCCCTGAAGAGAAATCTAATATTGTCACTCTTCTATCACTGAACAAATATGTTAAAGGCAGTACTGTGGGAAAAACTTAAACTTAAGAGCTAGAGATTAGGTTAGAATTTCAACTTTGCCTCTTCTTTCCTTTGTGACCTTAAACAAGTTACTTAACTGCTTACTTTTGTCTTCTGTTAAGCACATGATAATACTCACATCAAAGGTAGTGAAAATGAGTATAAAACATTCGTGTCATTGCTGGTGACATGTGGATATTCATACCAGTGGGCAGTTCTTAGAATAAAATCATCTCTTTTTTAACAAGAAGAATCTGCCCTCCTCTTCCTGCTCCTCCTCCAAGTGTGGCTTTGCTGATTGTGGGAATCATCATTTACAAATTTGACCTATATTACCCTGTCCCTGTGTAGCTGACTTCTATACCTAAGTTCTCTGATACAGGTTCTTATCAGTAGGGAATAATGAGAGAGTTATGGCAAAAAGTTTAAAATCTTTGATTTGCTATGTTGGGTTTCTCCTCTGTCTCTTGTCTATGTTGCCTTCATTTTTTTTTTTTTTTTTTTGGATAATTTTCCCTTGGCTCCCCTTTTGCTCTTCTTCGTTCCTATAATAATTTGTCAGCTAATAGTTTCCCACCTACCTTTCCATTCACCTTGAAACACTTTTCTGTTGAAAATTCTCCTCCTTTGGAAAAGTGTATTTGTAGGATTCAAAGGAGGACATGGAGTGGAAATCCACCTGGAGCATCCAAGCCCAAGGCAGTGAGAACCAGTGTCTCCCTGGGGCTGCAGCACACTGCCGTGTACTGAGTGAGATGGATGAGCAGAGCGCTGATGTCTGTTTCAGGTCTCCACAGTGAATTCCACCAGTCTGACCCTGTGTTGGGGGCAGACGTGAAAAGGAACCAGGTTCCTTTCTAGATTGTTTTTACATTTCTTTTGATTGTAGCACTCCTGGAGGCCCTAGAGATAAATGCTAGATGACTTCTTTTATCTTTCCTTCTCAAGGTGTCAAATAACCTTTAATTAAAGAGGACTGTAAACACTCAGCTACTGCCATTGGTGTTTGGGGCCTACGAAGTCACTGACAACCCACAGGTTCAGCCTGTGCTGCTCTTCCTGTGCCTCTGTCACTGCCGTAAGCCCTGGGGATGCTCTCCCTGGACATCTTCGGCTCACCCTTATTCCACTTGGTCCAAGTGCTCTTATGCCTGATCTGGGACTTTTAAACCTCATGCAAAAGCTTGCCACAAAAGCTTTGGATTGCTCTGGACTAAAGGTCTCTGAAGTCAACGAGGTCACTGTTCCCATGGTTATCATTTCAGATATCACTGCAGTTGGCCTGCGACATGTTAGACAAGATATATATTCATTCTGTCAACAGATATTGATTCAGCACCTACTATGTGGTGAGCTCTGTGGTAGATGCAGGACATGTATAGTTTCTGCATTCCTGGAGAGTTCATTCTGGTGAGATCTGGAGAACAGCACTTATTTAAAAAAAAAAAAAAAAAAAAAGAAAGAAAGAAAGAAAAAATAATGCATCTCCTTCCTGACAAGAAGACCAGGGAGAGCAGCCTGCTGACATTAATCTTTGCTTTGCTGTAACCCATGCCTCACCCGAGCCTTATTGACCTTCTAAAGTTATTGAAAGATTAATAGGTTGTACATTCCCAACTTCTTGGGGTCCCAGACCTCTTTAGCTGTTAGTTAACCCAAAAGTGGGACCCAGGATACGTTATCAACGTAAGCACACTGGAGAAAGGAAAAGAAAGCCCAGCAAGAGTTCTGGGTCACACCAGTACCGGGAGTGCATTGTCTTTTCTTGCCAAACCAACACTGACAAACTATTCAAGAAAAAAATATTGTACGAAAAATAATTTTGCTCTTTATTATATCATCTTATTTTTATATTATTAGGCATGCATTACATACAATGATCTTCCATTTATAATTGAATTCCATTTTTTCTTTTTTCTGTTTTGTTTCATTTTCAAGTTCTATTTCAAAGATTGCTGGGTAAGATTCAGTTCCTTTTGTCAGTGAGAATAACTCTAATAGTTATCAAGTGACAAAGTACTTTAGAAAATACATTTGCAAATCAAAAAGAATATCTTATTGTTTACTGTTGATTATTCATGCTTTCTCCATTTTATTATTTAAATATAGATAGCTTATATTGTTTCTAATAAAATAGTACTAAATTACTAAATTGGTTATTTCAAATTTCCCTTTTTTATATGTCCACCTTAAAAGTGATTTCTCTTCACTTCTACTTCTTTATTCTATGCCCGGTGTTCCTTGCTACTGAACTGATACCGAATTTATGTGTCTGCTGTTGTATTTAGCAAGTGTTATGCTTTTTTCCCCTTTCTTCTCTGTAATGTTCATAACTTTTCACCAAAAATTTGAATTTAATTGTAAGTTTTTCTAAATGCTTTGCTTTGCTTGACAACAAAGAAATTGTGACTTCCTTCCATATTTCCTACATTGTCCTAAAAGTACAGCTATATAACCTTGAAATGAAAGACTGAGCAACAATAATGTTTATCACTGTGTTTTGCCATAATCAACTACAGATCTCAAATCTATTGAGAAAGACTTAGAACATTTCTTCAAGAAAATATTCCTGTAACCAATTCAAAGGCCAACTCTAGTTTCATGTATAATAGAAGTTTTTTTTTTAATTAAGAAACTTTATAGCCTATATTTAAAAGACAAATGGAGCAATTTCTGTGTGCTTGACCCTAAACTTTCTTAAACTTCCAAATGTGTTGTTGCTACAAATTAGTTTATTAATTTTTATAACTAAGTGGTAAATTTCCATATTTAACTAAATTATTAACAAATGTTAACTTTCAACTTTACTTTCCTCAATAATGTTAGCATTTCTAAAATATGTTTCCTTTACATTTTAAGTAGCTGTTTTAACATTCTTGTGGAGTCCTTTTATAGATAATTCATTTCAATCACATAGTCATTTTTCACAGAGCTCCTATCTTTAACCCTCATTGCTTAGTACCCTTGAGTATGCAGACTAAGCATTTGTTTTCCTTGCACTATGTTGTGGTGTCAAGAGAATCATTATTTTTCTTTATCTCTATTCTATCACTGATGAGTAGAGCTAAAGGGGACTGCAATGAACACCAAGATAATTGCAGTTATACTAGATTTCTAATATTCCACACAAGAAACAACTTCCTAATGTTTAAAACTTCTTGAAAATAGGTGTCTTGAGTGGTAAGTTCTCTATTATGGAAGTTATTCAAGCTGAGATAATCATCTCTTGAGGAAGATGTGGAAAGTTGGAAGCTTTGGGTAAGGAATTGATCTGTATGATATTTAAAAGTTTTTCTGATCCTGGGGTTTATTCTGTGCTGTTTTTTGTTTGTTTCATTCAGCAAATGTTTGCTGTCTGTGTGCTGGGTGGGTGCTGTGGAGAATACAGAGATGGTTGAGAAGCACATACTCTTATGTTGAGAAGGAAGATATAAGCACTGAAAGCATTGTCTAAATATTAAGCAATATAATGGTGTCAAATTTTAAAATGTCCAGTAAAATGTAGAGGCTCAGGATGACTGGGTCATCAGAGACTGAAATCAGTGGGGAAAGATTTATGGTGTAGGAGGAACAGGAGGACAAGGATGTGAAGGCAGTGCATTTGAGTTGGTACTACCCCAGGAAAGGCTCAGAGCAAGAACAGGTGTCGGAAAGGATGAGTTTGTATGCATTGGTTAATCTAAAGAAGGAACAGAAATCAGCCAAAGTAATTACATGCACACATGGACAAATTTTGAAGAAACTTTATGAAAATATTCTAGTTGAAAATTCAGGGTAAGTTCCAACTTTCATCTATACTTTTCCTGTCTTATTTACCATTCCCATGGTAACCGCTTCCCTTCACATGTATAAAAGGAAACACCACTTTGTATTTTAACTACTAATTAAGTGTCCAGTACAATTGAAAGAAGTCAATATAAACTTTTAAAACAATAATCATAATGATAGAATAGTTAACATTTATTGGGTGTTTTTGGTTTTCTTTGTAGCTTTATTCATTTAATCCCCTAAATGCCCCACTATTAGTATTCACGCATACAGCTGTGGAAACTGAGGCCTGGAAAGGCTCCAGTTCATGTAGTTTGTGAGTAGTGGTATAGTATGGATTCAATATTAAGTCAGTTTCTTGCATTCTTACTCATAGGCCGGTGATGCGCTTAGATTGATTATTAGAAAACTTTATTGCATTTTCGCACTTGTCAGAGTTTAAAAATACAATTTTATACTACCATGTTCGTCCACCTGAGTATTAAAAAACCAGTGTCACAAAGTAGCTACCCTACGTGATCTAATTATGTACTTATAGAACCTAATAGATTTAATGTGCTTATTCACATAACTTTGTTATGCTGACAACAAATATTAGTTGCATGCGATGATCAAACAGCCTCTTGCCAGAAGGTAGAGACTCTCATTGATGTTCAGTTTGTATTCAGGTATTCAACAAATGTTCTCTTAATAATTTCAAAACTGTATGTAATTCTTCATGAGTTAAAAATTTTTCTTACATTTCCTTTTTAAATTATTACCAAAAAACTTATGAAGGAAGAAGAAACATTATTATTCTTTAATAGATGAGAAATTTCAGCCCTGACAGATTTTAATTAATTAGCAAACCTGGAAATAAAATCTCCCCATTGCAAATAATTTACTATGTTATGTGCAAATAACTTGTCAGATTTCTCTACTTTTCCTATCGAGATGATTTCTTCATTTAAATGATCTTTTAAAAGCAATTTTAGCCCAGACTAAATGCCAGAATTTCATAGCAGTTTTTTAAAAGTACAGCTATTTCTAGAGATACACGATTGTAAACACGAGCAATTGTTTTCTTCAATTCACCTTCCTTAAACTAGGCTCCAGTGTTCATGGGGCCTGTGTTATCCTCTGTCTCGATTGCCTGTTACTGTTCTTCCCTGAGAAGAGCCTCTTCCAAGAATGCTGTCTGCAAAGTCAACATAGAATCTCTTCAATGCAGCTTTGCTCTGTCTTCTCTATGTTCTTTAACTTGAGTACTCCTCGCTTCCTGAGGTATCATGAAAAATAGGAGCAGAAAGGGAAGAAACTCCCAAGAGCTGCATGCCCCTCTCCTGAAGCATCAGTCCATGTCTCCTTCCACTTAGAAGGGCTCTGCTGGGTCTTTACCTTCTCTTTGAGATAATTTTGCCCTCCCCAGCTGATGTTTGACTAAATCCTGTCATTATATCCTGGTTAATTAGCCTACTTGACACACTTGGCATCTGATTTATTTTGAAAAAAACAACAACAAAAATAAATAAACATCTGTCAAGTTTCCCATTAGAAAGTGATAGAAACACTCACAGAAAAATATAATTTAAACATTAAAATAATTGATTCTACTCTGTGTCTATCACTAATTAGGCTCACATCATTACGTCCACTAGCATTGATTAATAGGATAAAGCATTACCAAAAGGTCTTTCTCTCTTCATTTATTAGCAGGACTTCCTTATATTAATAACAGCCTTTCTTTATCAGCCTTTTAGTTTACCTGAGTTTCATTTATATAGGAATGGAAGGAATAGTATATGATTCTTTCATTTTATTTAGCAGTTTTCAAAATATTGATTTGGTTCCCATCATCCTCCAAAGATGAGCAATGAGGAGTTATTTCTGTTTTCTCTAATTATCATCATAAACTCAATAATCCATCGTAGTCATTTTTTTTGTTGATACTCAACTCTTATCTTTGGTAGTAAACACTTCTTCCAAGTTGGTTTCCCTACATTTTGTCATATACTGCTTCTGTCATGATATACCGCACTTATGCATTTCGTGCTCTATACATATAGCATCAGCCATTTTATTATTATTACTTTTTAAAGAACTCTGGTTCTTTGAGTGAATTAGGCTTTGGGGGGGGGGTCCTCTTCTAAGTCTGTGCTGCACTCTCAATTGTATATTTTCTGCTTTTTATTACTCTAGCTTAGCGCCTGTTCTGCACCTCATCACAAGCACAACCTCCCACCACAACTCAGCGACATCAGCCCAGGTTTTAAGGTACCCTCATAAATGAGGCTGGGAGGATCCCTCATAAATGCTGGGATTCCCAGTACACTAAGAAGTTCTAGTTCTTTTTCACAGCACTCTCTTAATTCTACCCATACTTTCTGCTTTTGGAGAAGTTAGGGGTGGGACACAGGCAGGAGTAATTTTATGTTTTAGCTACTTCAACTTTCTGGAGATTTTCTTCTGATTTTGTTCATCTCAGATTTTCTGCATTTGTTTTAAGTAAGTGCTAAAATTGGACATCTTGGGCCCATTTGGAATAAGTAGAAAAGTGTTCAAAATATATAGTCTTACATAATCTCATTCAGGGCTTTCAAACTTCCTTGCATTACAGTGAAAAATAGCTTTTGCATGTAATAGGCTTGGTGAATTCTCACTAAATTGATTTCATCACTTACTAGAATGACCAGCAGTTTGAAAAACACTGCTGTAGTTCAGTCTCTCCTTCAGTGTTTAGGTAGGAACTGGATCTGTCAGTCAGTGACCTGCCGAGCAGTGGACAACTGATAGATTTTCTTGGTGCAAAATGGACACTTCTTCTCAAGGTAGAAGATGCCAACCTTCCCAAGCTTGTCAAGTCCCATATGTGGATCATATTACCTATGAAATAAGGGGCTAATATTCTTTCCATCTCATATTTTGGGGAGTAAGAGAATTGAACAGATTCTCTTGATGATTTTACTTTAGAAAAGATATTAAATGGAACTTTCTCCTGAGGCAAAAAGGTAGTTTTGTTAATTTAATTTCCTAATTAAGTAAATCAAACTTACTTTTAATTTTAATATTGAGCCACTCATTTTAATCTTTCTCCTAAAACATTCCCTTGGGTTTGTAAGACTGAATCACCTAGAATTCATTTGTCAAATGTGTTTCTTTTCTTGAGTTTATCTGCATGACATTAAATAAATAGTTTGAACTTTTCAACCCTTCAGACGATTGTGTGAGTTGACGCGGCTGATGCAGCCCGTGTGCCTCTGTCTGCAGTGCATGCGATGCCTGAGAACTACACGTCTTTCACCGAGGGTGATGAATATGGGCAGAGAAAAGGAGGTTTTAAAAATTAGAAGTAAGGAGTAAACAAAAGAAAATTCTCTCTGTCTTCAGGGAGTTATGCCACTTTTCTATTTGTTATTATATAGCCTTTTAAAATGAATTCTCTTAGTGTGACTATAATATAAGTTTCACTTGCCAAGATATTCCCATAGGGTAAATAATTCTTAGGAGCAGAAAAATGATGTGAAAAACTACCTAAATACTGTTTGATTTTTGCTACTTATAGCATGTTTTTAATTATTTCTATCTCTTTATTAAGTAAAATTTTCCATTTTATTCCCTTCTTGCTATCTCTTTCCTCACATATGGCTCTACGATCTTCTCCAAGAAGGCAGGCTTGCTTTGAAGATAGTTTATTTCCTCTTATAAAGGATCCTTCTGTCCTTTTAGATTTAAAATCACGATAATATCATAGTAAGATCTGGCTCCTTCCCTGCCCTCTGTGTGTTTGAGAATATCTCCAAAGTCAGCCCTGGAAAGTCCAATGTGATTTGAAGTCCAGAGATGCTTCTCTATTGGACTGAGGACAAGACAGTTGTGCAGGAAGCTATTCATGACCAAGCTAAACCATCTACAATGACACTTCATAAATATGCTTGAGAAGAATGTACTTGAAGTTTTCACTTATTTATACCCTTCAGTAAGCAAAAACTCCTTTCAAGTGAATGACAACAATAGGGGGGACCTAGAAAAAACTGGAATATATCTATAAAAAATTGTATATTTATTCTTATATGTTTAAACTTCAGTCAGCTTCAGTACTCCCCATTGTATGCAATACACCTATCAAGACATTTTTCCCCCTGCTCAAAGTGGTTTTTGAACTTGTTGATTTTGATGCCTTTTAGTGCTTCTGCCATTTTTTGTTTCACCTCTTCCATATCGGCCAAACATTTTCCTGTGAAAACTTTTTTTTTAATCTGGGGAAACAAACAAACAAGTCACTCAGGGCCAGATGGGGTAAGTAGGGAGGGTGATGTATGGAGGTCATGCCATTTTGGGTCAAAAACTGCTGAATACTCAGCACAGTGTGGGTAGGTGTACTTGTAAATCCCCCATGATGAAATGGGCAAACATGTTGAAAAAGTCTTCAGAAAAAAACTCACTGAAGCCAAACACAGCCTCTTACAATACCAGCTGGCACACTGATACAGATGGGTTCCTAGAATACCCACCTAGCAGGGAAGCCTGTACTACAAGGGGCCTGCCCTCCAGAAGATAATTCCACTTCTTGAGGGGGTCTCACCATAAAACATACTTTGTATAAAATGTAATAGTTATAATAGCATACATGCATGATATATACACATATATATCATAATAAATAAGATTCAAGTTGATTTTGAACAGAATAAGGAACTTAACATTTCAGCTCTACAAAATAAATGAAGAGTTTGAAATTCAATCAGTCCTATTTTGTGTTGAGGCAAATGTGCTTGGCTTTTTCTGAGAATCATACCTTCTGTTCTGGTTTACAAAAGAAATTGGATGAAATCTTCTGAAGCATTCATTTTCAACTTACCATTCCAACACACCTTGCAGTCAGGGTTTGCAAATGATATAGTTTCTAAAAATATATAAATTAGAACATGTTTAGTGGTTTCTTCTCACTCGGATTCTGATAAATTTTCTATCTTGATTGACAAAACAAGGAGTAAGTTTACCAAATATGCTGAAACTCGCACATAAATTATAGTTTCTTTGTTGTCACAGCCCTTGGTGTGTGGTATTTACCAGGATACCGTTATTATTTACATGCTTGGGAAATGTATTGCCATGCAGGCCAGTCTCCTACACCCCACACGCGTGTTCCGCTCAAATTTCTGTCCTGCTCTTTTCCTTCCATGGTATTTGGGGCCTGGAACAAATTCAGGGAGCGCTACACATATCAATATTATCTGTCACATTCACTGATTCTAGACCTAGTGGCCTTTGAGGATAGACAGGATGCCAAGCAGCACAAAGTCTGAGGAAAGACTCTCCCCTCCACACACGAAAATTATCTGGAAAGGCACAGCCTTTCCACAGTTAGGCTGCTTCTCTCACACAGCTCATTCTTCATCTCTTTGCTAGATAGACTGTTGATTTGGAATCTATTCTGCTCTCTTGGATTTATGGAAAAATATAATTTTTAACTTTTTATTCAGGCATGTGGTCTTTATTTTCATTAGCCTACATAGCATAGAATTTTAAAATAGTTAAGATACAACATTTAAATTAGACACCTACCATAATTTCTTAAGGTTTCCTGATATATAGCAAGGCTCCTTAAAACATTTTTTACATGCAATGGACTCTACAAATATTTACCTCCTTTTTTTTCAATTTTAGGAAACCAGTTGAAAATTGTAGAATTAGGCTTTGGAGCTGTGTGGTGTATTTTTGGACTATTACAAATCTATCTAAATCTACAACCTGCTAGGAAAGATCGAATCCCTTCCAGCTTGTGATGATAATATATGATTTGTGTGGACTTGAGTCTGTCTCACAAGTGCATTTAAGTATTTTCTGAACTGAGCTTCTGTTCCATGCCAGGCTGGTGTCTCACTGTGCATGTTCAGTCCCCTGATTGACTAACTGAGAGCCAAATTATTCTCACTGACACATACTCAATTCCCAGCGACTGTGGAGAAGGTGGACTCCAGGGCCAAGATTGGACCCTCACAACAAAGCTTGCTTTCTGCCACTAGTAATGCTTACACAGTGAATGAAAATTAAGTGACCCACATTCTTCCATTGAAATCTTTAAAAATTTAAATTAAAACTTTGTCAACAGTAATTGTAACCATACTGAGGCAAAAAGAGCGTTCCCTGCAATCTGGTAGCACTAAATGTAATTCATAGCTATCAAAAATTCGTTTTCTCTGCATAACTTTTAAGAACGCTCCTGATGTCTTGAAAATTCCATGCAATTTTCTTTAAAAGTTGGTTTGGAATGCCACTGTGCATCTTGAGGCCCCCATACAGTGAGTTAAATTACAGCAATAGCATATTTCTCAAGCACCACATAGTTGCAAATCCTTTATTCTAAAGTACATAGTAAAGGATTTTCTCCTTGAACAGTGACGAAAGTTGAACCTTGAGGTTGTTTCAATTTAACACATGATGTGCTGCACACTTACAAATGTGTTTTGCGTTTTCTACTTTTTTATGTATCCTTGCTTCCCATAAAAGGAATTAAGTATATAATGTTGGTTATAAAACTGGATCTGTAATTATGATTATTGTCAAATCATCCTTTCCCTACACTACCTTATCAGTGGATGGATCTAAATGCAGAGTGGATAGCTGTTTGCTGCCTGACATCACGTCCTCACTTCTTTGTAACCATTGCTGGTCTTCCCTGACTCAGTGAATGGTGTCACTATTCACCTGTCACTCCGGCCAAAACCTAGCTGTCCCTGGTGCCTCACTATTCATTGTTTCTCTCACCACATCCATTAACAAGCCAGATCAGCTCTGCCGTCCAAGTATATCTCATATTAATAGCTCCACTGACAACTTCATTAGCTACTTAATTGTACTCCCTATTTGTCTTCTTTCTACCTTAGAGTACATTTATCACAGAGTAGCCTAAAATGAACCTTCTAAAATATTAGTGAATGAATGAATAAATCAAAATGTTATAAAAATTCATTTGTTTGTGACTTGAGCAATATGTTGTTTATCCTAGGTTACAAAAGAAATACTGATATTAAACATTTAGGTATGTCATCTACCATGACATCTTATGAGGTTCAGCTGAAGGTTTGGACATTTAGCCATCATAGACTACTCTTGGCCAAGTCCTCCCAGTAGGGTGAAGACTGGGAACCTCAGCTTGTCGTAGAACAGTGTCAGCCTGTTTCTTTCAGAAACCTTGCAGCAGCCCATGCCACAGTACACCCAGCAGTCAGGGAAGCATCTTCTTTCGTCCATCAGAAGAAGGCTGAAGTGCAAGGAGATGAGATCCATCTGGCATGGCTGTGGGCATTGTCCTGGCTTGGAAGCTTCTAACCCTCAAGAACAAGTATCTCTTGGAACAATCAATAGGTGTAGCATCTAGCATCCCCAAAGTTGCACGTCCAGTTACAAGAATGATCACACTGAGGGACTCTAAAGCAGTGGTGCCCCCCGCCAATACTGATAGTTCTCTCAAACTGGACAGATGCTGTCTGCCAGTGAGAGTCGTCATTACTGTGAGCAATGTTGCCTAGGAACATGGTTATTATGCCATTTTAGGGGTGCACATCTAGGAAATTAACCAAAGCTCATATCCTCATCCAGAAAGGAAAATGGTTTTGTTACCCTTTACCCACTGTAGGATTTTTAAATCCACTTTAGATTTGACTTCAAATGTTAAAATTATTTTATATTTTATTAGAGGGCAGACATTTAACTACCATCTGCACCATATTTCTTGCCTCCTCTCCACAGCATTTTTTAAATAAACAGATATTTTACTCTTAATATTATGGAGGAGGGTGTTAGCCATTTGACAGGATGGCACTGCTGTCTCCAAACCCTCTGCTCCAGCCCTGACCTGGCCCAGCCCCACCATGAGCTCTGACGCCTCACATACGGGCCGGACGCAACCACAGGCACAAGTGCCTTTAGATTCCCGAGTTAGTTCTGCACAAGGGAGAAAGCCTCGCTAATGTTAGGCAGTAGAATCACTAGGAGTATTGCCTAATACATCAATCTGGTCCCAAATGACATCACTAAACAGGAAAAAAATCTGAAAATTTGCCACTGTAGCGATTTCCTTTACTATTGTTGGGAAGACCTGTATACTGACACCTAGTATCCCCTAACTAGTGTCCTCCAACCAGCGCAATGTTCTTCCAAAAAAGCTGTCAGTTTTTCAAACACCTTTTAAAGCAGGTGTTTTTATTATTAAATCTCCTGGGGCTGCAGAATGAGGAATCAGGATTGGAAACTTCCTAGCTGATACAATTACTAGTGTGAAAATATTGCAATACTGTATTATATAATATGCTACAAATTCTATTTAGAGTTAATTTCCAGCTGGCCTGGTTCTGAGATTATGGAAGACTGATGTTTCAGAGGCATCCTATAGGATTGGGATAAAAAAATTGTCAGGCTTGAGAGCTGTAGGAACTGTTAGAAAATGTTGGTTCTTATGAAGCCCCTGATTTGTTTAGAGGAGGGAACTGAGGCTCAGTTTCCTTCAGCTCCAAATCCAGAACAAACCTATCCTCTTTCTCAGGTGGGGGTGCTTTTTGTCCATAGCCTAACGGAGGCACTAGCTGTCCCACCCGGCTTCTTGGTGAGACCAGCCAGGCTTACCTTTCCTCTGTAGAATTGCAAAGGTGGTAGAAAATGTTTATTGTTTAAGTGAATCATTGTATGTGATAATAGAATATTAATTCTTTTGTGTAGTGATTTTAGAAATACTTTTTATTAACTTCTTATGTAAAGTTTTTTGAAATAGTATGTATTTTTTTACCTAATTATTTAAGTAGGATAACGTTTTTGTCAGTTTATTTAAGAATGGGAAAAATTGCCCTGGCTGGCGTGGCTCTGTGGATTGAGTGCTGGACTACAAACCAAAAAAGGGAAAATTGTGTTCATTAAGCACAATGTGTGAGTCTTCTATACACACATATTTTTTAAAATATCAGATCATTTAGCTGGGTACACAATATGAAAAATTACAGTTATTTTCTTTTAGTGTTTTGAAAAATTCCATTGTCATCTGGCTTCCATTGTGTCGAGAGAGCTGCCAATCATCATCATCTTTTTTTTTTACTGTTATACAGTTGTTCTGTGATAGCTCTACTTAGGCATTTTTTTGATATGCTTAGAATTTGTAGAGCATTCTGAATCTGAAGACTCATTTTTTTCATTGATTTTGGGGAGAATTTCAATAATTACTTTTTCAAACATTCACTTTCCCCCATTATCACTATTATTTTCTTACGGACATGTAATTAATCAGATATTAGACCTTCTTGTGCTGTGTTTATCAGTTTCTCTTGTATTATCTGTTCTTGTGCTGTGAAAGATGCTCTCTTTAGAATTGTCTTTCAATTTACTAATTTTTCTTCAGTTCTGTCTAATTTTCACTATTTAAACTATCCATTGCATTTTAAGTTTCAGGGGTCCTATTTTTAATTTCTAGAGATTCTGATTGGTTTTCAGATAGTTTAAATAAACATTTATTTCTGATAATCTAAAATCTGAAGTCCTTTGGGGTTTTATTCTTTTGTTTTTTCTTTTTGTTGGCTCTTATTCACAGTGGCTTATATATTTCATTTTTGTTTTTAATCGTGGGCTGTTATTTGGACTTTATCTGTGGGATTCTAATGGGGCCTGGGTTAATGGATATGCCTCCAAAGATTTGTTTGCTTCTACCAGGAACTCTAAGGTACTAGCAATGTGGACATCCTTTAAGTTTATTTCTCAGGTAGTTGTTTCCAAGAACAGGGAAGATGGGTAATTCACACCCCAAAGTTATGTGAGGGGTGGCCTGTTGCTTTAATTCTCACAGTAGATATTCTTCTCAACTCTGCTGTAATGGGCCATTAAACTTGGGCTACCAAGACTAGCGAGTCTCCTCAAGGTAATTGTGGTATTCCTCCTTCATTTGCAGGTCCTTAAGTTTTTTTCACTTACTTAAAAAAAGAACTTTATTTACATATCATAAAATTTGCCCATTTTCTGTGTACAATTAAATTATTTTAGTAGGTTAATTAGCTGTACAGTTATCCCCAGAATCTAGCTTTAGAATATTTTTATCACCCCAGTAAGGTCCTTTTGTCTGTTTACAATTAGTCTCTGTTCCCATATCCAACCTCTGGCAGCTACTGCTCCACTTCCTGTCTCTATAGATTTGACTTTTCTGGACTTTTCATCTAAATTGAATCATATCAGATGTGATCTGCATCTGCTTTCTTTCATTAGCATTGTGTTTTTGAGATTTGTCAATGCTGTGGCATGTATCCATATTTCACACCTTTTTGTTGCTAGAATAGTATTCCATTTAATGACTGTTCCGTATTTTATTTACGCAATCACCAGTTTGTAGACATCTGGGCTTTTTCTACTTTTTTTTTTTTGTATAATACTGCTATGAACAGTCTTATGCACATCTTTGTATGGATGCAGGTTTTCATTTATCTTGAGTGGATATTTAGAAGAATTGCTAGGTTAACGATAAATTTTTTCTATGTTCTTAGAAAATCAGCTATATATTTGAAGGAATGCTTACTATATTTTATCCAAAATTTCTAGCTATTTTGTAGTAAAAGGATTTTTCAGTATATCTGGAGCAAAATGTTTAAAAGAGTTTATTTGGGTTTTTACTTGTAAATTTGTGATTTGAACTTTTTGTCATTTGAAAATATTAACTTGTAAGATAGCGATCACATTTGTGCATCTGTGTCTTCCCTTCTCTCTCTCTGTCTTCTATACACACACACACACACATACACACACACACGTGACCTTTAACAGTACAGAAGGAAAACACCAATAGCATATCAGAAGTATTGGCCATGGAATGTTGTTGCGTGTCGGTCACTGGCCAGCAGTGACCACGGAACACTGCGGATGGCTCGCCGAAAAACACACGAGAAACAAACAAACATACACAGAGACAAACTAGTTTCTGTGGGGAAGTAGGGACTAAATGGCCACTCCCCCTAGTGGGGAGCGCCCTGATTTACTGTCCATACCTGCTTTTATTGGGCTTATTTTGCATAATAATTCAGGTAAAGTACAGTACTCACTAGGGGGAAGTAAGGAACTATAGAAAACAAGGAACTCTGCTGGTCTATTGAGTTGGGGTCAAAGAGCTGTAAGACTTTGAGGAACAAACTTCCTCCTTGGACCCCTCTCATTCAACTGAGAGCATTCTAAACAAAGAAGGTTTCACAGTAATTTACATATTCTTTCTTAGGCCTGATCACCCAGGGAATCCGCCCTTTTCAGCACAGAGCTACACCACCCTGTCATTGTTTCAGGCTTAGCATGGGAACTAAGGCAACCAAGAGATAAGGAGATTTTCTCCCAGACGATGAGACCTCAGGCTATGTCAAAGCCGAGGAGCTAGGGTCCGAGGAGCTAGGGTCCATCACCCCCTTTTGCTGCAGCCCCCCAAATCCTTCTTTTGGGGGGGCCTCCCAAAGTGATTGTGCCTATCTTAGGTCGTTCCCCTCATGGGGAATCTTACCCGTCTTTGGCTAACTGACCAAGCTTTTTGGGGTTCAGTTATGAATAAAGCAGCAGAAGCAGCATTCCTGCCAGGGAGATAAGCTTTTGTCTCCTTGCTGGCTTACGGTTCCAAGGGCGTTCCCTTAGCCTTAGCCTAGGCGGGGGTTTCAGCTTCTGATACCAGTCAGGGTGGTTCCCAACAGAATGTTTTATTCATTTGTAGTTTATTTTTGTTCCATTCTAGGACACAGGAGGGCTAACTCTAAGAAACTAACCTTTCCTAATTTCTCTTCTGTACTTTCAGCCAAAGAATTAGGCTAAAAGGAATACATTTTTAATTTTCTCAAATATTCAAATTGAGATTACTTAAATTCTACCTTTATTATTGTAATGAGCATTACCATAAAACATTTGTAATGATATCCCTGACTAGTGTGGCTCAGTGGATTAGGCGTCTTTTTACCAAGCAAAAGGTCACCAGTTCAATTCCTAGTCGGGGCACATGCCTGAGTTTCAGGCCAAGTCCCTGGTTGGGGGTGTGCAAGAAGCAACCAGTTGATGTTTCTCTCTCTCTCTTTCTCCCTCCCTTCCTCTCTCTAGAAATAAATAAAATCTTTTAAAAATTTTCTAATGATAAAATCATTTAATTAGAAATTAATTCCATTTTGGAGACTTGGTATTGACTTATTATGCTTTTATTAAAAACATAATATTCACATACATCATTTTTATTTCTCTGCTTGGGATTTCTTTTCCCTAAATTGGATCACAATGAGTAAATGGTCGGAATTGTTATATATAAAAAAGTTGCAAAACTAGCAAAGGCTATGAGGACAACGTTCTAATATTGTTAGTTGCTTTGAGGTCTTATATTTGCAGATCAGTTTAATGATTCTGTGCATCAGCTATTTCATAAATTTTGTGTTTCTTTGGTAAATGGAAGTAAGCACAGGTGTTTTTGATTAAGTGTCACCTCTGAGCACTTTGTGATTCAAGGCATTGTGTTATTTTCCACCTAGTAGACGATGTTACTTAACCACCCAAATGCTTTAAAATAATTTATTGTGCTATGTTTGTTTTTCTTTACAACAAAATCATTTTTATAAAATCTTTCTAAATGGATATTGTTTTTGTTCATGGAAATTTCAGAAACATAATGTTGATTTAAATTCTTTAACCAATCACTTATCTTTAATGCACTGAATCATCACGGAGATGCTGAGAGCAATTTAAAGTTCTGGTATATGATACTCTCTAGCGGGATTTTATTGTCTGGAAATTCTGGCATATCTCTCTTAATAGAAAGTTGAAGATAGAGTTTCAATTCATTGTATGGATTACATTAGTATAGGATGTTATGAAATTTTCTTTTCCATCAAGTATATGTATATTAAATTTTAGCAGTAATCAGATACCATTGTCATTTGTAAAATATTGTTGTTGTGCTTCTGAGAGTGCAGTCTAAAGAAGAAACTTGATTTTCTTGGTAGACTCTCTGAAACAAACAAACAAACAAAAAAGGTAACTTTCCTATCACCGTAAGTAGAATTCTGCCTTACAGTGCTCCTGAAAGGAACCTGTTTTCATATCCTGCCCACATACTTCCCCTCACCAAGTAGAACCACTTCTTTCTTTTTCTACCGTAGCCTGGTGGAGCCTCAGCACTAAGTATACAAGGCGTTTCTAGTTAGACAGTCTTATTTTTAAGGTAGCTAGGGTGATGTTGTAGTTATTGTTAGTATTGTTCCTATCTGCACTCACAATAATAATAAAACAGCTTACATTATAGAGCATATTGGACACTTACTTGAAAATCTGGAAGGGAGGGGGCATTAATTCCATTTTACAGACAAGAAAACTGAAACCCAAGAATGCCCTCTAATTTGCCCAAGGTTATTCAGGCAGAATGCAAATCTAAAGTATCTGATTATAAAATTCATTCCCATAACCTCTAATCCCAGGCTACCCTGACTTTTTTGGTTTGGAAGATTTCCTTGCTCTGCCCACCTTCTCTTGCCCTTCATTGCCTCTCCCTACTTGTTCTTTATTGGTAACCCATTTTAACATGTCTGTTTGCCTTGACTGTAGTATGCAAATATACTTCAGAATGTTGAATAGTTTGTGCTCCACACCAAAGAGCATGAATATTCACTCACCCACTTATTCAATCAACTGACAAGTGTTTATTGAGTATCTATTATGTGTAAAGTGCACTACAAGATATTTTAGGTTCCATGAAGATTTGAGACAGATCTGCCTTCTTTTGCCTGTGTCCTCCTTGGGAGCAATGCCTGAGAAATATAAGAATGAGAGGAAGAATAAAAAAATGCCTAAAGGAGTTGGATGGGGTTGATTTCAGGAAATAGGTTTTGGAAATCAGTAAGTATAAAGCATGACACTGCTGGTTACGGCATTTAAATTTAAAATAAACAGTATACATGTGTTATTCTAATAAAAGTAAAACAAAAGTAAACACATTTCAAAAAGAAAATCATTCTAAGTTGTGACAGAACAGTGGCGATGTAGGTCGTAGTTACGGGAAAGTGCTAGATGTTTCAGAAACATGAGAGCCTTGCATGGCTAGTGCCTAAGATGATAAAGAAAAAGAACGTAATTCTTTCAACCAAAAAGTATTTCCTGAAGACCTAGTTATGTCTGTCACTGTACTAGATACTAGAGACACAAAGTTGAAATAGCATGGTTCTTCATCCTACTCCCTGTCAAACTGATCTCAGTGGGGTGATAGATCTATATGTACAATATAATGTGATGAGTGGGATATATGATGATATCCAGATGTCAGACACCTGACGAGTATGGATAAGGCTATCCTAGGCCACCTGGGGTATCTCTGAAGGCAAGGAGAGATCGCCAGCAGACAAGGAGGGAGGCAAAGGCAGCAGAGCTCTGAATGGGTGTGGCACGGTTGAAAAGGACAAGGCATTCACCTGTGTTGGAGAATTCCCAAAGGTGAGAATGGAAAGGTAGTTTGGAATTAGATGTTGGTGAGCTTTAACTCTGAAGAATTTGGACTTTATGCTATAAATGTTGGGAGTTATTGGAGGTGTTTGAGGAGGAAAGTGACAAAATCATTTATCTTGCGAAGCAGAACCCAGCACAGTGTGTGGAGGATGAGTTGCGCTGAGATCAGAGAAAAGACCAATAATACGGAAGATATAGGAGCAGGTCAGGAAGAGATAAGAAAATCTCAGGTTTTTTAAGGTTTTTGCTTTTGACTTTCTGACTTCGAATTTTTCATATCTATGTCTTCATCTACATCTGCACCTGTATCTCTCTGTCTCTGTCCTGAACTCTGGTGTTTTAGTGACATCCTATTAGTGTCACTATATATATTTAGAATGTATATTTATATATTAGAATTAATTCTGAATATATAATAATTATATATGCTAAATTTAAAGTTCTTTAAATTATCTCTGTGGGTCATAATCCCAAAAAGCAGAATGTCCCCAGTGGCAAGGCAGCATCCTAAATCCCTAATAATAAATAGCCTGTGAACATTGGTGATTCATGAAACACTTTGCAAATGGAATTCTTAATGAAATGCAACCCCTCTTGTTTGAGTTGAAGATGGTATTTCTCATATTTGGCACTTGCCTGAAAATAAAAAACATCTCTGATTCTCATTCTTGGTCAGCGCTGTACAATAGAAAGTCACGTATGTGAGCTACATATGCAGTTTAAAATTTCCTAGTGCCACATTGAAAAAAGAAAGCACGCAGGTGAAATTCATCTTAATATATTTTATTTAATAAAAGTATTTTTAAATATATCAAAAACATCATTATTTCATCATGTACTCTATGAAAAATACTACTAAGGTATTTTACATTCTTTTTTTAATACTAAGTTTTTGGAAGCTGATATGTATTTTACATTTAAAGCACATTTTTATTTGGACTATTCTTGTTCGAAGTGCTCAGTGCTAAGCTGTGTGTGGCCAGTGGCCCCTGTGCTGGAGAGTGCAGCTCTGGATTAGCCATCTTTAGTGTGAAACTCCATTTCAGGAGTCATTCTAAATTTAGTGAAATATGACAAAAGTGGATATCAATGTGACTTCTGCTTTTCTTTCTTTATGGCAAAGATGCAGACAGTCACTGAACGTGGATTGTATTTATTTTTTTGCCTTGGTGACTTGAGGTGTTAATTCATCCATCTAGTTAATAGACATTAAATTTACCTTTTTCATCATCTTTCTGAGGCTTTTTATTCTTTTTATAATATCATCCTTTTGTTCTTAACTATAGTGTCATTTGTAAATAAAGCAGACTGTTCATCTGACATCTTGGAAGACAGACAGAAACAAATCAGACAGAAATAAAAAGGAAATCATGTCCTTTATAACTCCTTGCCCTCTTGTAATGAAACGTGTATTATTTGATATAATAATGAATTCTTAAAATTGTTTTCAAGATGCCATGTCCTTAATAATACTCTTGGACAACAAATCCCAAGGAGGACTGTTTTCTCATTACGATGCCTGGGGGGTCACAGAAGCCCATGCGCGGTGATCCTCTGTAGAGGACATACACCTGATTTCTGGGCTGTGCTTCATAATGAACCCCTGCAATGATGAACTGTCAGTGAATACCAGTGTTCAGCATTTCAACATTACATATAAGTTGGGAGGGAGCAGAGAGACTAGCCCTGAGTATTTTGTTGGCAATTTACTGTACATGGGCTCCATTAGTCTTCACATTATGGTCCTTTAATATCCTGTGTTGTTATTATTATTGTTGTATTGATAAGGAAATATGCTCAGAGTGTTTGCAAATGCTGCCTAATGATACAAAGTAATGGTAGAGACAGGAT
This sequence comes from Phyllostomus discolor, assembly GCF_004126475.2. Taxonomy (NCBI): domain Eukaryota; kingdom Metazoa; phylum Chordata; class Mammalia; order Chiroptera; family Phyllostomidae; genus Phyllostomus; species Phyllostomus discolor. The sequence goes on along the minus strand of NC_040905.2, from coordinate 71,725,688 downwards.
TTAAACCCAGATCTCTCTGACCCTAAATCTGGTACCCTTTCCACTCCAATATGCCCCCTGCCTAGATACAATCTTTCATCCTTGAACACTCTATGCTATGATTATTCAGTGGAGCAGGGTGTGAAGGAGCTGGGAGACAGTGTCTAGTCCCTGCCCTGCCCCTGATGGGGTGTACAAACATGTGCCAATTATTTTTCTTCTTTCTAATATTTTATACATCTACATCTGTCTCAGGTGACGTGCTAGCAGTAATGAAGTTCGTAATGCAAGTCATTTTCTAGGAGAGGCACCATGATGAAATATAATTCTCTCTGTCCTTTAAAATCATCAACTGTGCGAAGGGCGGCTTTAATACTTTGGAGTCAAGCAGGCCAAAATGTAGAGCCCAATCTTGCTTCTTAATATTCTGTGTGAAGACAGGCAAATTATTTTATCTCCCTGAGACTCAAATTTTTCATCTGTGAATCAGACTATTGTAAAGATTCAATGAAGAAATGTAATAGATAGAATTTGTTCTTTCTTCTCCCATCAGAAAAAAAATGAGAGTTTCATTCATAAGATACTTCTTACTTAAGGGTTAAGTTCTTAGTGTCAGAGGAATCTGGAGAAGTAAATTGAGTGTAATCAAGGAAGATTTCAGAGAGGATGAAGGGCTCAGGCCGGCAGAGAAAGGATCTGGACAGACAGACTGGGCGATGCAGTGAGCAGTATTGTATTTAAAAAGGTGAAAATCAGGCATGGGATCTACGAAAATATTCAGAATTTGTAATGATCTGTGAGCATTTCTTTATGGCCCAGGTTTTTGGTCATAAGCTAACCATAAAATTAAGTGGCTGCTTCTGCTACCGTTGCAGGCTGCCTCTTGCAGACTCGGCCGGCCCACTGCTTCTCCAGCCGCCAACTCCAATTTTTGACTCCTTTAATGTCTGCATTTTTCCATGTCTGCATTTTTTAATTTCCTATGTTCCATGTCCAGAACTTTCACCTTCTTTTAGAATAGCCGTTTTATGCCTTTTATTAGGTTTCACAGAACTAATTTAAATACTCATTGATTTAATACTATTTACTTATTTATTTAATATTATTTATTTTTATTTGATAATATTATTAAATTAAACTTTAAATAAGACCAGACTACTTGAATTTCTTATACACATCTCATCATTTTTCAAAAATAACTTTTTAAAGGTCTTGAATAATTTATAAAAGCTCTCAGAGAGTCAAGTTCATTAGGCTTTTGGTTACATTGATACACACATGTGCAAACTCTTACAGGACATATGATATTTTTTTCTTAAAAGTAAAGGCAACTTTATAGTCTCTAAAATAAGACCTACTGGAACTGATGAGGAGCATATCTTTATTTTTGGTTTGGGTTTGTTTTGTTTGTTTGTTTGTTTTGATTCACCTGATACAGTTTTTTTTCTTTTAAATATATTTTATTGATTGTGCTATTACAGTTGTCCCATTCCCCTTCTTTGTCACCCTCCTCCTGCACCCCCTCTCCCATCCTCATTCTTCCTCTTTAGTTCATGTCCATGGATCACACATATAAGTTATTTATTTAAATATCCTATACTAATTATTTCATGTGGCCATCTTTACTCTTAAAGGAAGCTAAGTCACATTCAAAATTATTTTCTAATTCCTCAAAGGAGCATGTATTTTAAATAAATCAGGATAAATAGGAAATAATTGCTCTTGCATAGAACTGAACTTAGAACCACTTCTATATTATATTGTATTATATATTTTTTTAATGTAAAAATATTGACTAATGCATAAAAATTCAGAAATGTCATAATGCTTCAGGTGACATAGTATAAAATGATCCAATATAATTTTAATTCATTTTCTGCTTTTAAAAAATATTTAAGAATAATATACATAGAGAAAAGTGCACATATATCAGTGAATCTTCACAAGCTCAATACACCCTGTAGCCAGCATCCAGGTTAAGAAGCTGAGTCCCAGGGGCCCACAGTTCTCACCCCACGACCCTCTCCAGTCATTACCTTAGTCCAAGGGCAGTCAGTATTAGCACTTCCGACAGTACAGAATGATTTGATTTTTTTTAACATTTGAGGTTATTTGACTTCAAATTGAGGATTTTTTTCTTAAAAACAATTTTTGTTATAGTACGCCACTGGCTTTTATTGGCAGTAATTTTGAAACCTCCGAGAACAGTGAGAACAAACAACCCAGCTTTCTGAGTCAGTGTTATTCTGTGTCTCCCAAGCCTTCTTGCTTAACAAGACACAATTTTTACCTTTAAAATTTATTTACAATATGTAGAATTAACCAGAATGACAATTTCAGTATGACTTTAATGTAACTTTGATAACTTCTACTAACTAATCCTTACTCTCAACCTCTGCGCTGCTGCCGGAGCTGGGGCCCAGAATGGAGCAAGTATTTTTGAGCTAAAGGGTGTCAGTCAGAAGTGAGCTTGGTGTGGTGGAATGGGCTCTATTCAAAAGCTGGTCAGCTGTGGCATTCTTAGATGCAAATTTTGATTTTTCTACCACATTATGTTTTGGCATTTCTATGACTTAACTATTTGAGACAGCACCATGATACAAAGAAGTGCAGTTTGAAGGAAGATTCCTAAAGAATGATAATACCCTTTCTTTCAACAAGCATTATATTAATAGAAGACATTACAATGTAAAAGTAGAACACCCTTAAGAAAATATATATTAGATTAACTAGTTAAGGAAAAATATAAGAAATTTTTCTATTTATGTAGGTGTCATTGCCTTTAAAATCATGAAAAGCATCTGCCTAGAATATTTATTGCTTAGACAAATGGATGTGAAAATGGAGACTGCATGACATTGAATTTCCTGATGTTTCAAAATGTCAGAAAACTATGTTTGTGTAGTTAATAGCCTTTTTAGATCGTGTTTGCGTATGGGGGTTCAGGAAAGCCCTGCGTCTCTAATTTCTTACCGGCTACTGTATTGTCACAGAGCCACAGGTCACATATCAGAAACACACATGGATGAAGGATGACCCCTTGTCACCTTACCAGGCTAGTCTGAGAAAGCTTGTGTTTTCCAGGCAAGCTTACAAAAGCACTAGGACTTAGGAGAAATTTTTTCTTTGGAATGAAAAAAGTACAAGAGATATGGCTTGAAAATGAAAACAAAATCCTAATTATTCAGAAGCTGGATAATGGCATCATAAACTCCCCCTCCCCAACCACCACCACCACCCAATGATGTGTCATGCCATTTGGCATTTCCTTTGAAATAATCCATTTAGTGCATTCATTAGGGTAGGGGTGTAGACAGGAGTACATATGAAACAAGTTTGCTTATCAATTAATTGTTGAAACTAGGTGTTAGAGACATGGAAGTTCCTTATACCATTTTTCTCTACGTTTATTATGTTATAAATTTTCCATGATAAAAAGATTTTAAAACTTTGTCCACCAAAGCACACTCAAAACTGATGTAAGTTCTTCCTCTTTCAATGGCACAAGTGCCATTGGTTATTTTTTTCATCATGTAGAAGGACAAAGAGGAAAATCTGATTAGTAATGCCAAGCTCTGTAACACTAAACATTAATGATAGAAATGGAAAGAGTCGGAGCCTTGTTTATATGTCTTTCTCAAGGCCAGCCGGTTTTGGTTTCTACTCACAGACAGAGTATTCTTGTCCCATGTCCAATAATAGACAATTTCACTTTTCTCTGTATTTAACACTATACTTTTCCTGTTAGTATAGGATATTTGTTATACATTATACTTCCATATAGAAAGTTAGTTCCTTTCTAGTTGGAACTAAATCTGTTGATCATTAAACTGTGTGTAAAGAAAGGTGAGTCGTACCTACTTCTTAGTTCTTCTTTGTCATAAGGAAAATCCAGGTATTACATGGTCATATATCTGCCCCAATGACTTTTATATCTTTAAAAAAGTCATTGGGTGTGTATATAATTCTCATCTCCCTCCATATTTTTAGATGCAAACAAGTGAAGTCATATTTCATCACTCCTCTCCCTTACTTTGAAAGTAATTTCGATGTAGGCAATTTGCTTTTTATTTCATTAATATTGTGGTTATACCTCCCTACCCTAATCAATAGAATAATATTCTTAAAGTATGTTTCATATAGGGCACTTCTAAAAATAGATTAACTTAGGCCTGGCTGGTGTAGCTCATTGAAAATAGATTATGTTGACCCCTCATTTTGTAAGCTGTTGAAAGAATACCGTAAAATAGCAGATAAACAGTGCATGATTGTTTTTCTCTTAGTATAAGCAGTATCTAAATACCACAAACAAAAGAGATAGAACACTAATAGAATCTTAGATCTGAAAGAGTGGCCTTCAGGCTATTTCTGGGGCAGTAGATGAAAGTTACACAGTACATTTGTCACACTAGAATTTAATTTTTTAATCTTGCCTATAAATTGGCTTAATCTCAGTCGTTAGGATGTTTATCCCAGTTATGTTTATGTCTTCACTCAGAACTATAGCATATGCAGAGTAAGAGGTCAGGTAGCAACTACTGGTCATGACAGTGGCATATGATCTTGGTATGGGAGCACAGAAATGACATCCCATTTTGTAATGCACTGCTCAGCAGGAAAGTGCCAAACTAGGGAGTGTGTCATGTAGCTCTGACCACAACTTAGAACCACTTGGACATGCTTAATAAAACACCAGTGCCAGGTCCCACCCCAGACCAGTGAAACCAGAGTCTCTGGAGATCGGGGACTGGGTAAAGATTCTAAATCAGATGGAGATGTGTGCATCCAACCATAATGCTGCCTTCAAATATTCTGAATAGCTTGGGAGTTGGAGGGGAGAGTGCAAATCACTATCCGTATATCAGACCTACTAAATCTGATTCTTGTGGTGGTGGGAGGAGAGACGTGATGGTATAGGGTTGATGGGCAGAGCTCTGTAGGTTTTTGCTAATGTTATTTAGTGTTTCTCTGATGAGTTTTATGATTACTTAGACTTAGGTGTCACTGTTCCAGGGAACACCATCTTCTTTAAATCAAAATGATATAGCTTTAAAGATATGTAACATTATAAATGTATTATATATGTGTGTATATATACATATATATTATATATTACATATATACATGTATACATTATGTGTGTGTGTATCTAAAATACTTCTGTGTGTCTGGCATTTGCTTTCTATGACCCTTCCCAGGCCTACAAGCCGTGAAGCTTCAGCCTTGCTCCTTACCCTCAGCCTTGTCTCTCCTTACAGAAGGACCATTTACCTGTTCCACCTGTTCACACTGTCGTCACTGTTAGTTTTGTACTTATGTTAGATAAACCACAGGCTTTTAGGAAACAAGACATAAGGAACTGAGAAGAAGGGCTGTCATCCTTTGTGTTTCTGGCTTCCAGTTATCTGCAGTCATGTACGTTTTAATTCTTCAGAAAGTCTTACTTTCACATGCCTATTATGTCACTTTTTATAATCATTAGTTAATCATAAGTCAAGCTTGAAATATAAAATTGAGCCTCTTCAGATGCAAACAGAGGGCTAGCCAGTCAGCCTCAGATTTGGTCCTGGCCTCATTCTGATGGTTGGTGTCTGTTATAAGAACGAAACTGCATTGTTATTAAGATGGCACCTCACCACAGGAATCCTGACTCAGCCCCTGAGAAGTTTGCACAAGGCCATGAGACAGGCTCCCTGCAGGGAAGGGCTTTTTCTGGTTTATGTTTGCATCCACCCTTGCTTACCTACTTGTCAAGCAGGACTTGCATTATTCTTACATTAAATAATGATCAAAAATAGGAGCTAATATTTACTGAGCACTTGTTATACGTCAGGCCTGTTTTAAGGGTTTCACATTTATTAACTCAATCAGTTCTCACAACAGCCCTGCTAAGGAGTTGTTGTTGTTGTTATTTCATATTACAGCTGAGAAAACTAAAATACAAAGAAATTATAAAACCTTCCCCAAGTTACGCAGTTCTTAAGTGTTAGGGCTAGAATTCAGCCTACAGAGACTAACTCCATGGCTTACACCCATAATGATTACTCACTTAATACGCAATTGTTAAGTAAGCACGTGATGGTGAACATCTTACTCCTAAACCTAATACACAACTCTAATTTAAAAAAAAAATACTTGGAATGCACCTTCCTCCTGGTTGAAGGACCAGGTGGGTTCTTGGGCTTAAACACCAATCTTAGAATGAGCAAAACAAAAAGGCACACCCTCCTTTACCCTCTCATAGCTTCAGGTCCTTCTGCTGGTGCTGAAGGGGTGGTAGGGAGGGTGCTGGGTGGAGACTCATAGTAGAATACCAAAAGAAAGTAGTAACCTCCACAACAGGTAAAGAAAAGCTCTCATCTCCTCTGCAAGTTTTATCCCCACAATATATTGCTCAGTTGCCAACCTGGAATCCAACTTCAGATGCATACACTCTGCCCCCATGGGGAGAAGTGAAGAGCGGTTAGGGGAAGAACAGAACAGGAAGTCAAAGCTGTCTCCCGGAGCCCAGTGCTGGGCATCCTTTGGAATAGAGATCCACCAACAGTTTCAACAGGGGGAACCTGGTAGAGAGATTAACATAATTCTGGGAGTCACAGTGTGTCCTTACTTTTTTATCTAGAAATATTACAAACTCCAAGTACATCAAATACACTCCTCTTTCAGTGTTCAGATGACAACACACCCGTGGGCAAATACACATGATATGAGGTTAAGTAGCCAGTTGGGATTGCCCTCTTCATTGTCAGGCGTAATCAAGAGTTAACTTCTTTGCAAAAAATTGTTTTTTTTACCAGATTTTGTTGCTAAGAGGAAATTTAGCTTGGGGTTAAATGCCAGGTAGGCTGGTACCTACATTAAGCTAAACAAAAAGATCAGATCTTCATTCTGTTTCTCACTTTTAAATTTAATTAATGGACCAAAAAATTCAAATGTAGTACATATCTAGATGAGTAATTTTATTCTTTTAATCCACTGAAGCAAAATATTCACATTTAAAAACTGAACATCCAAATTTGTTCTGTTATCATTAGTTACGGTTATTTGTGTGTTTGATGATTTGTTCATATGTAATAAAAGCCTTTTAATTAGCCCTGACTGGTGTGGCTCAGTAAATTGGACATTGTCCCAAAAAGTGAAAGGTCCCTGGTTTGTATTCCCTGTCAGGGCACATGCCTGGGTTTCAGGCTGGTTGGGGCACATGCAAGAGGCAACTGATCAGTGTATTTCTCATACATCAAGATTCCTCTCTTCCCCTCTCTCCACAAATAAATAAATAAAATCTTTTAAAAATACCTTTAACTAAATGTAATGCTCAACTTTTATAAAAACATTTCTTTGGTCCTCTGCAAGAATACTACTTATAAAAACTAAACTACTTAGAAAAAGGACTATTTATAGCAGCCTACATATTCAACTCATATCAATTTTTTAGTCCTCTGAAGGCTTTGATTTTAGTTACAAAAGAATTAACACCCAGTATGACATCTTTGAGAGAAAATTATTGTAATATCTTTTTAAGTTGCAAAATTGCAGGAAAAGTGTTTGACCAGTGAGTCCTCAGATTAATGTTTATGCAGTAGAAAAAAGTGGCAATGAGTTAAAAGGCATTATCTTGCTAGACACCTGGATATAGTATTACTTGGTTTTAGAGTAATCACAGAACTTAGGATGTTGTAGCTATATTATATACAACATATATTATGAAGAAGACTTCTGAATTTTTTGTAAGTTGATCTTTATATTTAAAAATCATTCCTCTTTTAAAAAGGACACAATTTTAAGTTGTCCCTGGGCACCAAAGACACTCAATAATATTCTTGTTTGTATTGATGATTCTAAATCATCACTAGTAGATTTTTATTTTCAAACATATATGTACAAAAAATAAATCCAACAGCACACTCTTTTAGCCAATAATTCTCTCAATTACCAGCATCAATTCCATTTCCCCTAATACATCCAGGATGAATTAAACACCATCAAAGTATTGTCTTCAATCATAAAAATAGGTATAGAGCCTTGACTGGTGTAGCTCAGTGGATTGAGCACTGGCCTGGAAACCAAAGGGTTGCTGGTTCAATTCCTAGTCAGGGCACATGCTTGGGTTGCAGGCCAGGTCCTCAGTGAGGGGCGCACGAGAAGCAACCACTCATTGATGTTTTTTTCCCTCTCTCTCCCTCCCTTCTCTTCTGTCTAAAACTAAATAAATAAAATCTTTTAAAAAATAAGTATAGAGCTTCTCATTCATTCCTAAGGACACTTAAAACCTCTTTTCTAGTTTTCTCACACTCAGCCATGGTTGTAGAGCATCTATTTGACATGTGCTGGAATCGCTAAATGGCTTGGCTTTGAATATCTTTATTGTAGACATTGGTTAAAAACAGCAAAGAAACAGCAAAGAAGATGCCCACTGGCAGCACGTTTTGTTGGTGGACGTACAGTATGTGGAGAGCAGGAGCAGGCATCAGAACAAGCCACTGCTGCTATCCTACTACATGCGTGTCTTGAGCTACTAAACATACACTTGCCCTTTTCTCACTTGAAAAAAACATGAAGCATTTAGGAAGGAGGACATTACAGAACTTATAAAGTACCTGGGTTACAATAGTTTCTGTTCTGTAACTGAATGTTATTCTTTTAAAATAAAATTTTAATTTTTTTCAGGACAGGTTTTAGTGCCCGGGGAGGAAAAATTTACATATCTATCTTACCATAATAAATCTGAATTTTTTTTAGAGAAATTGACAGTTTGTTAAAAAATTAAGCAATAGCAGATGTAATTAGCTGAAAATCCACACTATCTATCTTATCATAATGAATGTGAATTTTTCTTTAAAGAAGTTGATTGTTAAAAATTAAGCAATAGCAGGTTTAAGTAGCTGAAAATCCACACTACTTACGTGGTTTTTGGCTTTTGTATATCACTTAGACAATAACTTTTCTCTTAATGACACTTAGGAAAAATAACGAAAGACTGTACAGACAAAATATTTAACATTCATGAGCTGTAATATATTTTAAATTCCCACTTCTGTGTTCCCTTGTCTGTCTCTTCTCAAAGGATTAAATCATTTCTAGCCATTCTTTTATAATTCCTTTTGTTCAAAAATGTGTTAAAGTTTTAATTATGTGACTTTTTGGCCCAAATATATTGGTAATTTTGAACTCAATATGTTAATAAATTTGTATGGACTTTTGGAAAATTTAGTAGCATTAAAATTAGGAAAAATAGTGCTCAGCCATATAAACATAATTTTTCCACAATTGGTCCTACAGATTAAAATTATATCATGTTAGATATTTCCCATCCTCAAGTCTGGTTCTTGGACTATATTGTTAAATTTTGAGTGACTGATCATTTTTGAAGTTCTCATAAGTATGTCTACTTATTTGTAAACACATTACTCCATTAACTAAAAAGTTTAGTGTGTTAATATATTATCCTTTATATTTTTGAGAGTGACTATCAAGTTGTCAAAATCATTCCAATAACATATAATTTAAAATACTAGTCTACTTAGATTTTAAGTGATGTGATTTAGGTTTGCTTTTAAAAGTTTATTTGATTTCAGTATGTATTACTGTTACATTTTAGAAGACTGTCAAGATATGATATTGAGATTTGAGTTCTGTAGTGTAAAGGGAGATATTCCTTGCAGCCTGATTCATATGGAAAATAAAATGATAAATATATTTATGTTAGTGTTAGGTTTGTGTTACATTGTTTTAATGTTTGAGTAAACTGCATTTTTCTGTCTGTTTAATAATTTTCCTTAGCCTTAAAATGTTTAATTTGAAAACATTGACATCTTTTGTGACTAGAAACTAAACATGCCAGCCAAAAAGTCTCTATTAAAATAATTGTTTATTTCACGTTTTCTTTTATCATATTAGTTATGGTTGGATTGACAAGTCGAGAATTGTAGTTATCAATATAAAAACATCTATTTTAGACATTGAAATATTTACTCTAGCTACAGATATATTTTATTGCAAACTTATGGTTACTGCACAAAGTAGATACAATACTGATGATTTAGTAGATTATATTCCTAGTCTGCAAATTAAATTTATTTCAACCATATTAAATAATAATATAACCTTCTAAAGTAGTTAGGTTTTATGCCTTTAAAATGTTTTTGTCATGGGAAACTTCAAACATTAACAAATGTCTCTACAAAGAAACTATAATGAAACCCTGTGTACATATCACCCAACTTGAACTGTTACCAATAGACAACTAAGCTTCTTTCATTTGTACTCTCACCTTCTCTCCTCTCTTCCCACACACTGAATTATTTTGAAGCAAATCCAAGAGAAATTATGATATGTTTACAAGTAACAATTCGTATGACATTTAATCATTTAATTAACAGCACGTTTGGCTGTATTTCGGCTAGCTGCAAATTCATAGATGGTTGGCCATTTACCTCTCGTATAGTGTTATTGTTTTTAGACAAATGGAAAGCATTGAATTCTCTTAGAGATTAGTTGTCATGGTTTAATACCAGAGTACTCTGATATATGTAAATCATAATAAAGGTGGGAAAGATATGTGAATATAGATGGCCTAATAGAATGCCTGGAGTTACTTGATATTGTGTTTCCTAGCAGTATGGCAGAAGGGAAAAGAAAAACAAGAGATCAGTCTAAGGAGTTCCACTCAAGGCAGTTTGAAAATATGTATCACAGGCACAAAGAGAATAGGTATGAAACTCTGACAGGCTTTCAACAGAAAAGCCAGAATGTTCTCTGAGGTAAGCCTGGAATAGCTCCATGGTATGCACCACCTCCACTGAACTGGGAGCTTTCTCCTGAGACACCTGGCAGCGCGCCCTATCAGCCTGTGGCAGCGGTACAAGGACTAATCATCCTTAGACGTGGCATGCTCTGAAGGTGCATATAATTCTTTCAAAAACTGAAATAGGATCACAAGACTGAGGCATCTATTTCCAATTAATTTGGTCACAGGAGTTTATCTGTCATCTTTGTTCTGTCACAGCAGTTTGTGGTAAACCTGCTTCACATGGATTATCAAATATTAAGAACAGTGGATTGCAGAATTTTCCCCCCAGTCAATTCCTGTTTTGTCACTTTTGGTTTAAAGTAGATGAAACTAGCCAGGGGTTTAAAAATGAACTTGACATTTTCAAACTTCCATGAAAAGGAATTGGTCAAACTTCTGGCACTATGACATAGTAGGTTATCGTATACACCATACTAATTCATTCTGATGTTCTACAAAAGCTCAGTACAAAGTTTTTACTCTAGAAAAGTATATACAACTTCAGCAACAAAAACATTTTCTTGTTTTAGCCCAAAAATGCATGCGTGAGGATTCTGTGCATAATATTCTTATTGTGTACTGACATGAATATACTAATTTTCTGAATAGTAGCTCTCAATATGTAAATATCTTTTATCCACCTTAAAAGTATAAGAAATTATTTTCCTCTCTATGGTCATATAAGTCCAGTGCCAAACAGGTAGAAATTTAGGTGACGTGCTATCTATTTTTAATTTTTACTTTACTTTTATACAACTATTTTAGGCTATTTTGGGTTCAAGAAGCAAAACCTTGCTTGGGTTTGAGCAGGGACCCAGGTCGTTAGGATGCCATGTATGTTATAGCAAGTGGGCACCTGGAACTCATGGGCATCTGGCAACGAAAGGTGTATGGCTGGCCTCCTGTGTAGAGGACAAGACCTTTGTTAATATTGTCATTCCAACAACATGCACTCACTGGTTAATAGTAAGATAACCATGTCTGAATTCTGTAGAAATAAGAATTAAGTACAACTTATATTACAAATTTATAAAATCAAAGAGTTTGTAGGTCCATTGTAGGAAATTAAAATGGGACTACATCTCTTGGAAGTGTTTCAGATATGGAAACTTGCCTTCATAATAGCTCAGGGAAGTTAATATTATCGTCTCAGAATAACTTGTCCAATTCGATACACCTAGCCCATGAGGGGGAAAGCTGAGAATCAAAAAACCCCACATTACAGGCCCTCAAGGCTGTGCTTGCTCCCAGAGCACACAGTCTGCCCATGACAGAAATAACAAGACTTAAAAATCACTTATGTTTTAGGGGCAGCATTGGCCACTCCATTTCTTCTTTTGTACCTCAGTTCTTTTTTGTTCATTTAATGGCAGGTCGAACCAACCCAAAACACCCTCCCACCTTTCTCGTCATGTCTTCCTCTTCTTCCCATCTCTCTCTCAACTTCTATTATTCCTCGCCCTGCCCAACCCCTTCCACTTCCATTTCTGATGAGTGTTCATGCAGGCAGGGTGTGATGCATCCACCCAAAATAATTTGGGGGACACAGCAAAGTGTCATTTCCAGCCCTACCCAGACTACCCTCCTCTCCTTCCGGGCCTGGCTCTGACATTCGTACTGTTCAGAAGTGCTACTTTGTGATGGCCCTTAGAGGCTATAGTTTTAGTCTCTGAATTTTCTGATTAATTTGTTTGTTTTGTGAGGAGAAGTTCCCCATCACTCATGTTCCCCTATCCCTTGGCCATACCATATTGATTTTGTTTATGAAGTCCATTCGTTGTTCTTCAAAAGGCAAAGACTCTTGTTCTGTGCAGCTCACACAGAGAACAGCCAGGTTTCTTCCAGAGCAAACAGCAGGGCAGCAACTAAGTCTGGGGAAGGAAATGGCATCAAAGAGAAGCTCCATCCACTCCTGGTGAAGGAGAACAGGATTCTTAGGAAGGGAAGGGAAGGGAGGCGGAGGCTGATAGAAGGGACAAGCAATCCAGGAAAAGAAAGGGAATGACTTGATAAAAACAGAGGCAACTTGTAATCTGACAGCCAACCTCCCAGATCTTTTTCTGAGTCCAGCTTCATAGGTGTGTTCCTCATGGCCCAGAGTGGTGGTGGGGCCTGAGGGGAGCACTGTGGTCAGAGCCAGGAAACATGAAAACCACTCCTTTTGCTGCCAACCTCAAGTCTTGATTATAATGGAAATGCTGCCAGACTCTTAATTATGAAAGTACAACAGGGCATTAATATAATTCGTCACCTTTTAGAAGGAGTACTTGTGGGCTATTTACTCTAAATCTATTAAATATGACATGAATACAAATTGCACTCCATTTCTTAACATGACATTGTAATCAGGATGCATGTGCAGTAAAATGGTTTATAGCCCCTTGTCTGCGATCCTATCAACCTAAAATCTACATAAATAAAGTGTAGCCAGGCAGCACCCTCAGCAATTGGATGTGTTTTTGCTCTGGTTCTCAGTAAAGTTTCATTTTGAAATATTAGTGTTGTTTCCATAGCAGGTTCATTGCCATGTATTATATGCGTCAATGCACTGAGTTAAAGGATTATAAAACAGAGTACTTCTTAGTTGTGTTACTGAATGTCAAAGGATTTGTTTTTATATGAACCTGGTACATTTCCTTGACATCCTAATATAAAAATCTTTTGTACAGATAAGGTCAGTATTGATGGCTGGTACTAGAACCATGTAAAGTATGCTCCGATGTATCTTAACGTAAAAATATCCTTGTAAACTCTTCTGTTTACAAATGAAAGAAAACCCATTCATGTGTTATCTACACACCAGTTAAAGATGAGAATCTCTCTGACTTTAAGTGGAGAGTAATGTTATTTTCAAATGTATTTTACCTTTGTGCTCAGGTTCATCCTAGTGTTTTTTTTTTTTTCACCTAAAGAATATTATGTGAAACTCTCCTCATTAAGTTAACATTATAGTCAGGACCCTCTTTGCATTACTCTAAAATTATATTAGAAATGTTGCACAGTGAACAAGCTGTCATGTTTATCATTTTCATAATCAGGCTTAGTTCAGATCTCTTGGTACATATGTCTCTAGTAAAGTTAAATGCAAGCATACCTTCTCCTTCGGGAGGCGTTATGCTTCTGGCTGTAATGAAGGGAAGTGGTGGAAGAAGCCAACCAACATGGTGAAGCATAAAAGTCATCTGGGTGTGGCTCGAGAATAAATGTTTGTTTTTCCTTACCATGTGTATTCACTGGTTTTTCTCCCCTTCACATGCTGGCAGGAATATCAAGGAGAATGTTTTCCTTGTATAATGTCCCCTGCCCTGGTGCCATGTTATGTTATGCTTTAAAACAGAAGCTGCCACTGGCAACCCAGATTTCTTTAAAGAAAACACACTGTCTTCTGGCTGGAGTAGAGCCAGTGTTCATTGTGACAGTAAGACACTCTAAGCTGAATGGAGTGAGTTGGGGTGTCAGTTAATCCTTCTTCCCCGACCATCCCCTGCCCGGACTGAGCGGCTTTCCACCTCTGCTCATTCTCTTCTGCTCCTTAGCAAGGGTTTGCTCCTCTTGGCACACCTCTGTCCCTGCAGAGACAGTGAAGAGCACTGACCCACAGCTGTGGCCACCCCTTGTAATCTTTTCTTAGGTGTATCTGTGACCAGCCCAGAGGTGCAGAAACAGAAAAGAAAAAAATGTTAAGACGACATCAGAGTTCTGGCTAACAGGCCTTGCTTGGCTGTGAAGAGGGTGATCAGGTCCATAGTATTCATTTTCGCTTCCAGGTCTCTCTTTATTTAGCCTTTTCTCTTCTCTCCAACATTAACTCCTGCTCAAACTAAACGGCTTCTTCTCACACCACCCTAAACATTTCATCCTCAGTCCGGCTTCTGTGACCTTGGCCATGCCCTAAATGCCCTCCTTCTTCTCCTCAAGATTTTGTCTCATCTCCTCTGTGAATATCAGTTCCCTAATAACAGCAAAGTACTTACTCACTTTCGTATGCCTCCCAGAATTGAATACAGGGTATTTTACTAAGGGACATACTGAATATCTGGTGAGTCAAAAATATTAAGTAAAATTTCTGTGTAGTTGTAGACCTGTATTGTCTTTAGATTTAAGGCTAAGGATTTGTGAAGGCATAGAGATGCATTTATATTTTAAACTTCTTGTTAAAGATCATTTGTTTTTACTTCTGTTCCTTTTCTTTGTATATCTTAAATGTAAGTAAGCAGGTCATATTTCTTGAAATCTAAAGAATGAGAATAATCCTTTCATTGTGTTCAAGTATATACATGCCCCCCAAATTAATGTTCTCTGAAGGATAGTTCAGGGTTCATGATGAATACTTGTTAAAAGGAAACAATAAAAGTCCTCGTTAGCTATTAGTCCCAAAATAGAAATGGTCATTATCAGTAATCAAGCCCCTGTAATAGAGTCTTACTCTTTTATCGGAGACCATGATGTTTGCTACCTCATTTCCAGAAGGGGCTTGTGAGAGAATCAGTGACTGTAGTCACAGCTGTCAAACTCTGGAGAATCAGCAAGGCATGCTGGGTTGGAAACCAGCTTTCCAAAGGGTCAAGGAAGCAGAAACTGATTTCTCACACATCATTACACGGTTTAACTAACATAACAAATGCCAAATAATTGCTGGCACTAATGGGTAGGTGGGTGTTTACTTGGTGTGGTTACCATGGATTCCTTTAGCATTGATGGGCCTGCCATGATTGAAATGCTAGAAATTTAAGGAAATAGCAATGATATGACTAGCCTGACTCAATAATTTAAAAAAGGGTTTATCTGGCCCTGGCTAGTGTGGCACGGTGGATTGAGTGCCAGCTTGAGAACCAAAGGGTCACCAGTTTGATTTCCCATCAGGGCACATGCCTGGGTTGCACTCCAGGTCCCCTGTAGGGGGTGCACAGGCAGCAACCATACATTGATGTTTCTCTTCCTCTCTTTCTCCTTCCCTTCCCCCTCTCTAAAAATAAATTTTAAAAATCTTTTAAAAACAAAAATAAAAAGGATTTATCTGAAAGACAATTAAAATTACAGTCATCCCTTGGTATCCATGGGGGATAGGTTCTAGGACACACCTTTTCCCCAAAAACTACTACCAAAATTCAGATTTTCTGGTTCCTTCTATAAAATGGTGTCATATTAGCATATAGCCTACTCATGTCTTCCCATGTATTTGAAATCATCTCTAAATTAATTATAATACTGAATATAATTTAAATTATATGTAAACAGTTGTTATACTGTATTGTTTAGGCAATAATGACAAGAAAAATAAATCTACATATTCAGTACAGTGCAATCATTGTATGCCTGATTATATAGCACCCATTGGCAATAACATAACATTTTGTAAAGAATATTTTCAGTTGAATCAGTGGATGCAGAACCTGAGAGTATGGAGGGCTGACTGTCTAGTATGCCCAACTTGCTTTGATTTAATATATTATCCTATCTTATGAGATTTGTTTCACTATTATATAATTCTATTTAATTTTTTCCTTTGTACCTTTTTTAATCATTGTTCAATTACAGTTATCCCCATTTTCCCCCCTATTGCTTCCCCCTGCTCACCCCCCCTCCCACACTCAAGGAGGTTTTATATATATGTCTATTGAGCCATTGAATTTATGGATTTATTCATAACATCTATTGAGCTCCTAATGTGTGTCATGCAATGGAAAAAGCACTTCACATGCATTATCCCATTTAATTATTATTATATATATATATATTGTATAATCATTCCCATTTTACAGATTACAAAACTGAGGTACAGTTTTGTACCTCAGGTTTCTGACAGGTTAAGTAACTCATTCGTGATGTCACATCAAGTAAGTAGTAGACCAAGAATTTTACACTATTGGGCCCTAGAGCCTTTGCCTCGGGTCCTTGTGTGTGGTTGTCTACCCAGCAGCATCACCATTACCTGGAAACTTGTTGAAAATGCAAATTTGGAGACGCCACTACAGCCCCACTGAATCAGAAACCCTGGGGATAGGACTAGCAATGTGCTTTCACAAGCCCTCCAAGGTGATTCTGAAAGTTTGAGAATCATGGCTTTGCACTACTCTCCCCTTTCCAAGCCTGAGTTCCCAGCCAGCTTTCCTGGGCTGCATCTGCCCAGCTGCAGCTGCGTCCTGACTTTCACCTTCCATCACCCACCCCCCTCATCCTCCTGTAATCACCTTGCTGTCTTTGATGCATCCAATCCTACAAGGACTTTTACTTACATTTATTGAAAAAACAAACTATGTACTAGGTTTTTCTTTTGAATGAGTGCTTTATCTAATTGTCATCTGATCAGTGTTATGAACCTGCTGACCAGAGAAATGTATATATTTGTTTGTTATTCATGCTTCTCAAGAGGCAATTCATGGGATATCCATGGAGATCAGGTGATGACTGTCAGACAAGGCTGTAAAGATTGCCAAGGCCCAGTTCATCTTTGTTCATTAGTATTATTTCTTTGCAAAAAAATGTGGCCCCTGACAAATATCTATGCACAAACTTAAGTAAGACTAACTAAACTGAGTCTCAGTTTTTTCTCAGTAAGCTTAGGGGTAATAATGCCTACCTTGTAGGATCTTTGAAATTTAACATTAATAAATTTAAAGCTCCTACCATTATAGAGGGGCACTTATTAAGTTGTATATGTGTATTCCATATCATTTGGAAAATACAGAAAATTATGAAGAAAATAAATTACCCGTAAATAAAATGAATCATTCAGAAAGGATCATAGTTACTTTTCATTTTGAAAATATGTTTGGGATATGCACAGTGTAGTTTCCCTGTTTTTACTGAGCAGTATATTATGATTTTCTGTAAACCTGCTTAGTAAGAATCATCTTCAATGAATAATTAAGCATAATACATGAATAAGGCTTAGCCCCTGCCTGTGTACACTCACTATGTATTTTTTGTCCTGTAATTGTGACAAGAGATGAGCACTTTTTAATTTTAACGTGGTACTTAAATAGCAAACACCCTTGAGATTTCCAGACCCCTTCTTCAATCAATTCCCCATAATAATGAGTTTGGAAAGAAAGAAGAGAAAAAAGATGAATGTGGATTTAAAATCTCTCATTCTCCCAGTGTGTTCTAATACTCATAATTTCCACTGTGAGACTAGAATCAGTTGTGCTTTATCGTTAGATGTTATAGTTGGAGACCTCAGTTTAAACGCTGTTCATATTGACCTCTGTTTCCTGATGTTTTTTACTGTCTTTTTTTTCTCTAATTACTTACCATAACATGAATTGTCTCAAAAACAGAAAAATATCCCTAAAACATTTTTTGAAAATGAAATGTGTCCTTTTTCTACACACATCCTTCCTCCCATAATTCTTCCCTCACTGTTGTCTGGAATGGACCCCTCCGAATAGTCAGAGAGAAAGCCCGAGTTACAGAGCTGCGGGCCACGGTGGGCCGACCCCTGCTGCCCGCAGACCCTTGCCACCAGTGTCACCACCACTGAGGCTGTGAGTTGACGCATCTCAAGCCCCGAGAGGGATAGGATAGGGTCTTTTCATTTCATTTTTGCCCAGTGGCTAGTACTGCATAAAATTAACAGTTTATTCAATAACTCTCTGTTGACAATATTATGTATTAGCTTCATATAAGCATGAACAATTCAAATATCTTTTTTTCCAGCCCTGGCTGGCATAGCTCAGTGGATTGAGCACGGGCTGGGAACCAAACTGTCCCAGGTTCGATTCCCAGCCAGGGTACATTCCTGGGTTGCAGGCCATAACCCCCAGCAACCGCACATTGATGTTTCTGTCTCTCTCTCTCTCCCTCCCTCCCTTCCCTCTCTAAAAAAAATAAATAAATAAAATCTTTAAAAAAATCTTTTTTTCCCTTTACTTCAGTAAAGAAGGTCCTTTACTTCAGACCTTCTTAAATCAATGTCAGTCATTGTTGGTTTAAGGGAAATCTAGCAATGAGAAGGAGAATTACAGAAAGAGAACCCTAGATTCTTCTGTTTCCTTTACTTAAAATGTTCTTTATAATTAGAACCAGTGGAGATAAAATAGGCTTTTAAAATGAAGTTGTGATTCCTCCTCGTGGCCGTGTGTCAGCCTTGGCAGAAGTCATCATACATCACATATAACATCTGCAGATTTACGGTTCCTTGGAAAATGTTAGCAGAATTGCAGGCTCCTCAGAATTCTATTTGTCTTTTAAACTTTTTAATATTAACACATTTTTATCTGTCTATAAAATGACATCTATTCATAGTCAAATATTTGAAAGATGTAGAAATTGTAAGGGAAAAAACCACCATACCAGCATTGAAATATACAAACATAAATATTCTGACATTTTGTTTAATTTCCTGCTATCATGCCTACATTTGTTAAATGTATTAGAAAACAGAGGTTGGGGTAAACTAATATTTTCATCCATTTAGATATTATGCAGCCATTTTACAATGTTCCCAGAGTTGTATAATTATCTCCATGTTAGAATATTAAACATATCCTCCATAAAACTTTGTTACCTATATTAGTCAACCATCTTTGAGTTTCTTTTCTGAAAAATCATATTTAACTAAGGTAGGACAAGCAGAATAATCTAATAGGGGCAAGACTCCTTATTGAACCTTATAAATGGACTCTGATATTATTTATAAACTTGTTATTTCAAAAACTCTAATTATCATTGTAATAAAAATGAACTGTCAAATTTACATCTAGATTGATTCAGATTCCACATATCCTTTTTCAACTACTAGAATTCTTTTTTCATTACTGAAGAAAACAGTAGGTTCATTCTTCCCATTTCAATTCATAAGTCAAATTTCTTTAATCCTAATGCCATTATAATGAAAAACACTATAATAAAAATGTATCCAAGTCTCTGGCAAAGACATTTTTTCAAGTACTCTGTAATGGAATAGATTGTGCCAAAATAAATTTTAAAAACGTGTTAATTTTAAAAGGTTTTATCTACATTTTCATTCTTGAAACTTACGTAAAATAAAAATCAAGTATCAGTATTTAGCAAGAATACATTATATAAGCTGATGATATACTAGAAGTGAAATTATATATTATTTATTTATGTGATCTATTTATTTGACCTTGGACTTAATCCTATTAAATAAATATATTTCAGAACTGTAATGAAAAATAAGCTTACTATGAGGAAGTCAATTTCCATGTTTTTGGCAAGGCTTATTAATTGATAGATTTGCATCGCCCAGCCTGCCTTGTCTTGGATGTGCTAATGAGCAGTTCAAGCCAATACAGGAAGAAAGGAAGGGAGAGAAGAATATTTGAGCATATTTATAGGCAATCCATAGCTCAATGACTACACGCTGAATATCTGAGAATTGATTTTATAAAATAGCATATTTTAAGAATGAGACCTTTCTGAAGTCCTTTTACTCCCAGAACAAAGAGTGTAATCTTACTGTGTTTTTAAGATGCTTGTCTAGGGCAAGCTTTTGATATAAATAAATGATGCATTAACATTATATGCAGACAGAGTGTATACGCCAGCAGGAATCTAAACGGAGGAGAATTATGTTTATAGAATACAATTCCAAGGTTAGCTTACTAACTCTTTGCTGAATATCACAGCTTAGATTTTTTCTTCATTTGATATATGTTACTTTCTCTGTTAACAGCAGGTACCCCTTTATCAAACATTCCATAAATCTGAGTCTAGTGAGATATTTTTTTGTAATTCTTCCTTGACCCATTTCTGTGCAGTTTTGTAAACATCTAACAAATGGTTGCACAAAACAACCTAGTAGTCTAAAAGAACTGAAACTGAAACTAAAAGAAATTAGAAAATCATCTAAGACTGTATAGCAATTAAATTTTCAGTCAATAAACATTTTTGATTAACTGACTAGACACTGTTCCTTAAGGAACACTGTTGTTGTTTGTAGATTTTAGGTGTCATTTATAGTTTTGGGAGATTGTAACACCAGTGACAGAACTGTTGTCTGATAGAAATTGTCCTAGGATCAAATATTTTTGAATGGAAATTAACTTAATAGTTAAAAATTACCATTAAGAAAGCCTTTACAACTATTAAGACATAATTGTTTTACCCTTTTTTTGTTTAAATGTGTAAACAGGGTATCTAGCGTGTAGTTTAGAAGGTAATGGCTTTTTTTCAGTTGAAGTCATTAAAGTTACTTTGCACTAGTTTTTGTCTCTCTGTGCAGTTGCTCAGTATGTATTGACATTTTGTTAAGTCATTCAGCAACTTTATCTCATGCCAGTACCACTATCATGGTCACCAAGATTGAGAAGGTCCCTTCCTTTAGCTTCTTATATTGACTTAAACATTTTTTTACATTTTAAATGACTAAATAACTTGATATTGCTTCGTTTTTTTTAAGTTCCACAGTGACAAAAAAAAATACAGTAAAGATCAACATCACAAAACCTTGGTAATAATTGTATCCTTCTGTTTGGTGCATAGCAAATCTACCCAGTGTTATATAATTTCCTTCTGTGATGAAACATTAATCCACACAGACTAAAGGAAAGCAACAGATAGGGTCATTATCAATTTACTATTACCTTTAATTCCACTTCATAAACTGCTGAAGAAGTTTATAAACGAAGAAGAGTTTGTCTAAGTAGATCTCATCACAATTAGGTACACGTGCATTTTTTACCCTCTGAAATCCTCATCCTAAGCCACAGGGGGCTTCGGGATCTTCAGGCTTCAGTCTGGTGCCCATGTTAGAATCTGTTCTGCATTTTCATTCCTTCCTGGGTGACAAATAAAAGGCATACTGATTAAGTTTGGAGATTACACTAAGCTAACAGGAGTTACAGACACTTGGAAAGCTAGAACCCGCATTCAAAATTATCTTAATAAATTATATAAATCACATTTCAAGAATATGGAACAAAGTCAAGGTTATATCCTGAGCGAGAAAAGCAAACTATGCTGTGAGCAGAGGGAGGAAGATTGTCAAAGCCCAAATCAAACAAGAAAAGGACTATGAGCTCAAGGGGAGTCAGCGGAGTGGTCCCACCCTAAAACAAGATTACAAAGGCCACCTTTGCTCTGCAAAAGTCACCCTTAGCTTATTTGTGGCTAGAACTACAGATCATTAGGATGAGGCACACCTGGACTATGCTCCACACCCCAAAGCCCTAGTTCAACGAGCTGGTGAGAGCGGGCACAGAAAGTGTTGCATGTGCTCAGGGCACCTTCAGACAACTATTCACAGAGAGCGCATGGGTGCCAGACCCTCTTCGGTCTCCAGGCATTCAGAGAGTTCATGGGGACTAAGAAGCACTGAAAGGTGGTAAGACTTTGTTAGCTTTAGCAAAGCATGCTATAAAACACATGTGATACTTGGATTTAGGGAGTTAGGAAGTAATCCTTTGTTATGTTTGGCATTGCATAAGCTTTTATTAAACTATTTTGTCGACTTTGAGGTTGCACATTTTAAAAGGAAGTGTGAAAATTGGAAAAGGTCTGTAGAAGAACAACAGAAATGCTTAATGGGATGTAAAATAGATCATGTGGGAAAAGATTAAAGGAGTTGGGTTGCTTAGCCAGGAAAATAGAAAGCTAACAGATGACTTAATAACTGTCTTATAGTGTACAGAGGCTTAGAAGAGAATGCTGACCAGTTCTCCATTCCCACAGAAGGAAGAACAAAGTGGAAGTAGCAAGGGAGAGTTTGCTTTACATTGGGAGGGATTTCTCAATTATAAAATATCATTAAGCATTGTCTAAGGCTACCAAGACATAATCTCATCTATGAAGGTTTTACAATGGAATGAATACCCACCTGGTTGGAAGGCTTACGAGTTGGCCTGCTTTATGGTGGAACTGAGCCAGACAACCTCCTGAGGAATTTAACAGTTCTGTCACGGTTATAAAATATCACGATCATCTTCCTTGCTTACCTATCTGTAAAGATAAATTTACATTATTTACAGAAGGCTTTATTTGACAATTTCAAGAGATGACTTTGCTTACTATTTTTCTATGTATAAATAAGTACACTTCTTATTTTCTGTTTTCTTTCATTTATTCAACAAGTATCTACTGATTGCTGTTGCCCTGAAAAGTACTGTGCTCAAGCCTGTGTGATGCAATAACTGGATATCCCTTTATTCTTACTTCACAAATATTTGCTGGGCATCTCCCCTGTGCTAGAAACAATGCCACATACTAAGAATGAAAATACATGTGCAAAGATGCCACTAAGGAGCTCAGAGTTTAGTGAGTAAGCTAGTAGAACTGCAATGTGTTATGATGAGGCCTGTACTGACCATATGAGGAGGCAGCCTTGAGACACATGGGGCACAGTGGCTACATCCTGAACAAGTTGTGGTAGTTTCTGGAGTTGGGGAAGCGTTTGCTGGAGGGGTTGACGTCTGAGCTGAATTTTGGGGGTGTGGTGGGAGGGAGCCCAGTGTTCTGTAAAATGCCAAGAGTACTCATCATATGAACTGATTGTTTCTACCTAGCAAGATATATCAAAACATTTGTTTCATTTTTATCAACTAAAATGTTATTGATTCTGTCTTCTGCCCTTTCTTTGATCTTTAATAAAACAATGAAATCTAATTTGCAGTCAGCTCTGTTATAAGGTGGCATACATGTTTCTGAATTCATTCTGCTGCATAGAAAACTGTAGGTTACAGGGAAATGGGGTTAGAGGCAAGCACTCAAAGACTTCATCAGGGACAAAATTTTTTAAAAGGTAGGAACCTAATAAAAAATGGTGGCACAATTTGCACATGTTAAATAGTTAAGGGGTACATACTAATACTACAGTAGTACAGAGATACTACAGTAAGTGTGGCAGAGTACCTTGAAAAAGATTTGGAGTTTACTTGTGGAAGTCAGAGGGTAAAGTGGTGGGAGTAGATGATCTGGAATTCAGTGGAAAGTTGCAACAGCAGATGGGCATGAATGTGGCTCATAGGTGAGTCATAACCCAGGAAGTGCAAGGAGAAGTCTGAGGGGTATGCTTGCATGTGTTTTATCAATTTCTCTGTAGTTTAGTTCAGCTGGGTATGGTTTTCTCTGCTCACTTGGCACATGCCGCCAAGAACTCTGCATAAACAAACGTGAAATTTGCATTATGCTCAAATTGTTCCCTAATATATCAATCCTGTTGGAACAAATTTGCAATTTCAAAACAAGAACTGTATGGTTGCAAATTAAGTTCAGATTTTTTTTTACTTAACTCCTGAAATTTCCAGCATAATATATTTAGATTTTATTGGACATATCAGGATTCCTCATACACCCAGTTTTCTTGTTAACTAATGCTGACGTAAGCAACTTCCATTTCTTCCAGAGCAACATTTTCCTCTCAGCTTCTCTAACAGGGGAACATCCGCAGGGAACTTGGCAAGACAGGTGAAATGGTATTTTGCAGTCTGAGCCTCCGTATCTGCAGCAGTCCTTAGAGAAATGCAGTAACAAAAACAGGAGGTGTTTTTCACTCTGGCAAGGTAACTGGCCAAAAACTGCAAAGGAAAAATCATGGAAGTGTGGGGCTTTGGCCATGGATTGCCTTCTGCAACCAGGCATGCAGGGAGAGCCTACCAGTATGGGTCGGAGTGCTGCCTTACAGTGGGGAGCCAGTAGGGCCATGGACTGTCTCTTTTTTGGCAGTGGGCAGAGATTCTGGCCAAGGGGAAGAGGAAAACCTAACTAGAGAAAATTAAAGTTAAGGACAGGGGATGTTTTGGTGTCTGTGCAATGTGGTAGATTTTTTTTCCATCTAATTCAAGTGTTGCTGCAAGAAAGTCTTCTCTGCATGACGTTATCTAAGGCAGAAAAGAGGAGACAGCTTTGGATTTGAATGGGTAGCAGAGTAATCATGGGCAGTGCATGGTGTTTTCTTGAAGTGGCCTGTTCATGCTGAATCCCTGAATTGCAGGCCCAGCGAGAGGAAACGGTTTTGTCTCCCCAGTTAGACAGTCTCACTTAAAAACTGGGATCTGAGTGGTTAAATTACACCAGATGATAAAATCCTCATGCAGCTGTAAACAAACATTCAGCTGACAGAAATGTTATTGTATGTTCTGTCTTGAAAGTCTTAAGATATGCTTAGGTTAATTAGATTTCCAAATATGCAAATATACCCTAGTGAGGTTTTTCTGAAATGTACCACTTTAAAATTACGTAGCATGCCATTAGTGTTCAAAATATGGAATTGTAAGACTTAGCCTGAATAGCTTACTAACATATCATATAAATTCATAATTGATCAAACCCATTTATTCCCCACTGTCCATATTATCCTGTTCAAATTGAGTTAGAAAGTTTTATGGAAATTAGGTTTTCTAGAATGCTTCAGGGAAGATCAAGGAGTAGTTTAAATTACAGCAATAGTTCTTCAAAAAATGCCAATTCACTTGTCTGATACCAGCACTTCCAGTGTGCTCAGTTAGGGAACATGAGGCTTCTCCAGCCTTGAAATGTGGATCACCTGAAGAAAATTAAAACACAAACTTTCATCTTAACCAGTGGGGGGGATATTTTAGCAAGGACATCTGAAATGATTTGATATTATTCACCAGCTTCTGCCAGTGAGTAATTTTATGATTTCAACTTTTGAAGAGCTTTTTTTTTTTTTTAAATATTAGATTTTCCTTTAGAAATGTGTCCTTTATTTGGGTGTTCTCTATAAACAATATTCTGGTTAACTGAAATGTTCATGCAGTGTCAGTTAAATAATTAACTATTTTTCCTGGAAGCCTTTCTAAAATGCCTTACATCTTCTAATGCTTTTTTAAGCAGTGTACATGTAATAAAGTATACTAACCGTAAGCCAACAATTTCTAGATAACTCAGATGTGCTGAGCCCACAGGGCCCAGTGAGGTGTGGAAGGCTATTTATCGACATTTTTAATGAACTAGACCACAAGATTGGCAAACTTTTTCTGTAAAGGGCCTGATAGTAAATACTTTTAAGTTTTGTAGGCCGTGTGGTCTCTGCTGCTGCAACTCAGCCCTGCCCCTGCACTGCCAGAGCAGCCTCAATGAGAGCTAATGAATGAGCGCAGCTGATTTCCAGGAAAACCTGGTGGCTGGACAGGCAGAGGTTGACTTAAGCCCATGGGCTGTAGCCGCACAACCTCTGACCTCAGCTACCCTCTTTCTCTGGTATATATTTTTTTAAGTTGCTCATGGTCATTACTTGATGTTTTGATGTTCTTATGTTTTTTCCCCCTTAAGCAGTATTTCACCCCTTTCTGTTTATTGCTTTTGATGTGCTCTGGAATACAAGAAAAAAAAACCTAACTTGTTAGAACTGTACCTAAAATAAGACTTACTAGATTACAAGGGAGGGTGGAAAGGCATCCCAGTGAAGAAAGTACATAGTGCACTTACTGTGACTTTACTTCTGAATGCTTGCTCAGTGGCCATTTTTAATTTACTTATAGGTTCTTAGTCAAATTGTTGGTGTGTAAAATAATTTTCATGTTAAAAGAATTTTGTTGTGGTTTGATGGGGTTTTGTAACTATATATTTGCTTAAAAGTAAGAATAAGTTTTTCAACTACATATTCATGGGCACAATTTAGCAAGTCTTGTCCAGTGTTTTCCACATTTATGAACGGTTTATCAAGAGTAACAGATGTGTCTGCTTTAAAGAAGAGATTAAATTGCCTTTCAGATGAAAAGAAGTCACCCTGCCCTCACCATGATGAGTGTGCTGTGTTAAGCTTACTCTTAGATTTACTTTATTCAAATACCTAAACTTAGTTTTTGAGTTGTTGGGAACTCTGCCCATGTAGCTCAGTTGTTGAGGGCACTGGACCCAGGTTCGAATGGTAGTGCGATCACTTAGCTGTGTGATGTTAGGCAAGTTACTTAACTTCTCCAAACCCCAACTTTTTCCATCCACAAAACAGGGAAGACAAGGGTATCTACCTGAGAACACAGTTGTTCCATTGTTGTTGTTTTTGTGTGTGTTGCTACCCTTATTACTCCTCTTTTTTCTCCTCCTTTCCTCAAATCAACTATAAGTTTAAAACTTAACATGTTATTTTAATTATACTATCCTTTTTCTTTTCAGTTCATCAATGAAACAGACACTACCTGAGATTAAATGATATAATTTGTCTCATTTTCAAATAGCTGACCACCGTGATACATGGCATGTAGGTAGTGAAGATCTGTAACATAAAAAAGCTATATCCAAGCACAGAAAATATTCATTTATTACCTTTAATATTATACTATTGGATGCTCAAGGTATTATTTACATCTCATTTTAGATGTATGCTAGGTAAAATATGTTGTACTAAACTGTTTTGAAATAAAGTCTGCCAGCTGTAGGAGAAGTGATAAGTTCAGTTGTAACATTGGTCAGCAAGCTCTTTCATGCCTGTACATCTGAGACATTCCAGAGATTGAATTCTGCTATTCAGTTTTCTCCTTGCTGTCACTGGAAGACTTTAGGAAGATCTAGCTTACTAGGCAGCAGTTGTCCAACAGTTATGTTCTAGTAATTTCTACAGAAGCATCACCCCCAATCTCTTTTGTAGACACAGTTTAAAATGGTATACCAAAAAGAGATGATCTAAACTCACAAGGACATGGCACCCGATGATGATATGAATAGTATAATTAGTAGACAGTACCCTGCATGGGTAGTTAGGCAAATCACATCTGTACCTAGAGCAAGTTACTTAATCTTTCCAGGGAAGAATTGTCCCATCTTTAAAATGAGAAGATGGCACTTTAGGTATTACAATGATAGAATTAAAAACATTTTTACACTCTCCTCTTGAAAATCACCCCCAAAATGAGGAAAAAGAAGCACAATTGTGATTAAAGTAGATTACCTTACCCTCAAAATACAACCTGTGAAGCTGAAAAGCAAGCAGAAGAATGATAAATAATTGGGATAATGAAAAAGTTTTAGTGAATAGTGATGATGGATGTACAACAATGTGAGTATAATTGTTGCCACCAAACTGGGCATTCAAAATGGCAAATTTTTAATATATATTTTATCACAATAAAAACAATTTTAAAGGAATGAGAAGTGGTTTAGTAGAGAGAAGGGAGGTCAAGCAAAAATGCTTGCAAGTTGAGAATACCAAAGAACAGCTAGCCAGTTTGCCACCCAGAAAAGTCTCAGAAATTGAAAGCCAGATAGTAATAAAAGTGAGAGTACCGAGAGCAGGGATTGCTTGGAAATGTACACAATTGCAACTAGAGCCCTAGGTCTCTCCCACCTCCACACTTCATTGCTCCTGCTCTGGTGACCGCACCACTTACATCCCTGTAAGTGGTGCTCCGAAAGTAAGTGGTGCTCCAAAAATCGAATCAGAGAATCTCAGGACTTGGAAGCTGCAGGGACTGGCGAGAGTGAGGGACCTTGCTGAAAACATGGGTGGTAGTCTAGTACTCTTCTCCTGAAGACCTCCACACTGCAGATAGTCAGGACTCATCCCTGTGAGCTTTCTCATTAGAAGAGTCACAGCTGATTTGAGATCATGGAGGGGAAGAGCCAAAGCAGTGGCTGAAAGAATTGAAAGTTGTTTCCTCTGGAGAGGAGGAGGGGAAGGGATGGGACAAGTGACCCAGGGTTTTGAACAGGCCTTTTATTATTGTTAGATTCCCAAACTACATGCATGTAAAGCTTTGGGGTTTTTTAAGGATTACAGTAGATTTAAAAAACATAAGGGATGATTTCTAAGAGCCCATCTTGCCTTTTGTTTGTTTTAGTCTTATTCAATCTTATTTTCTTTTATAGAAAATACTGTTTCTAGACTCAACTTTTTTCCCTAAGGGAAGAAAATCACCAAAATAGCTTCTTCTAAGGAGTGCTAATTGGTGTCATCATGTTTTATGCGTTGTGTGTGTTTGTAATTAGATACATATTTCCCCCTCTGATAAACTATGCCTGTACACTAGACTGTATCTAGTTCCATATCACTAAATTGGTCCTAATTCAGAATGTCTAATAGTACAACCTGGTCTGGGCCTAGCTCCATTTTCATTTTTTTTCTATGAAGAAACCACTGACTAAGTAATGGGAGGGGTTACATTTAAACACATATTTGAATGAGAAATG
Source organism: Phyllostomus discolor (assembly GCF_004126475.2). NCBI lineage: Eukaryota > Metazoa > Chordata > Mammalia > Chiroptera > Phyllostomidae > Phyllostomus > Phyllostomus discolor. The sequence goes on along the minus strand of NC_040905.2, from coordinate 71,696,872 downwards.
TCTTCCCTGGCATCTAGCTGCTTTGCATTTACCTAGAGAATTGTTTGCTAATTATAGTGTCATATCTATACCTTCAGTAAGTTAACGGATTTTATGTTTTGCAGCACCTTATTTCCACATAGAGATACCTCATTGGCCTACTCACTAATGGGTTGATATTTTAATTCATTTTTATGTATCTAAACAATGAGTTGAACTACCAGACACTGTTATAATAGGTATTTTTCAGCAGACTACTGCAGTTCATTTATGCAGTTCTTTATGTTTGCTCCTATGAAAAGACCATTTTCATCTTTTGTTTTTTATTTTCCAAACATACAAGGGTCACTAAACCTCTTTAGAAATTGCTTTTGAATAGTCATTCTTTGTGTAGGAAAAACTACAGTATATTCCTTAAGTGAAATTCAATCAACTACTTTTATGGTAACTGGGCTTAAAAGACATCAGTGAAAATACCCACACAAGCTCTTAAGATTAAGGCATTTGTTTCAGCTGACTTTAGTATGTACTTATCCATTGTGCGTCAAATAATGAGCAAAATAGCCAGATTTCTAATAAGTAAGTACAATATAGACAAAAGAGAACACTGATTTAAGGTCCTAGTGTCAAATGCGGTAAAACACTCTGTTTATAGCAGGTCAGGCTTGGGTTTACAATTAGCACTAATTACTGAGAAAAAAATCAAAACCTCAGCTTTAAGGAAGGACACTTTTCACTGCAAGATCAAAGCCAGTCTCTGCAGAATAGGGAAGCCTGTACCACTTAATTGCACTGAAGTGCTAATTGGATTGTAAGGAACTTTCATGAGTTCCTCCAATTAGCCAGCCATCCCTGATGAAATCAGAAAAGAAGAGATTATGAGTTCTTAGAGCTTTTGTCTATGTGGTTGCCATTTGTATACCTGAGTGAATGTGGCTTTGCCTTCCTTTTATGCAAACTGAGGTCTTTGGGGTCTCAGTTATTAGCTTCTATAAATAGCCTTGGCGGTGAAGCTGTCCATTCTATATAAAGTCTTAACAGTGTGCTAATGATAATGGGACAACATTTAATGGGAACTATCATTTTTATTCGGATTCTTCATCTAAAACATGAGTTGGTGCAGCTTCCTGGCTCAGGATTGTCACTCATGCAGTTAGGATCCATTTAGGATATTTCTATTACATTTGGTATTTGTATTACATTTAAATATTTCTCACTTGGGTAATTTTTTTAAAGGAATAGATAATCAGTAATTTCATGGTGTTTGTTCTCTAAGTAATAATTTTTATCCTTGAGAATTATTCATGGCTCTAATTGTGCTTTGCCCAAATGCTGCATCCCCCGTGACTTTTATTGTTGTTGTTTGATCATATAAGGCAGCAACAAATCTGCCAGCTCACCACATGTGAGCCCATATGACAAAGTGATCTCTTTGGGCAAAATTATCCTTTTGGATCAAGAAAATGGGAACCTTTGCATGATACCAGGGCATCCATATGAAAAGTGAAGTGAAAAATCAGCAGCTGTGCAAGTGAATTCCCCCTGTCTATATTAAAGTGGGACCATAATTAATCTTAAAAAGCTCCTACTGACATAAAAACTATTCCACTTTATTCACATTCCTCAAAGTTTTTTTGTTGGGACATTTGCCCAGATGATAAATGTGCTAGGTCTCCTTTGTACCAGCAGAGGAAGACAAACTTAAGGATGTGTCCAGAATTTTTAGATGTTCTGAATTACCTGATGATTAATCTCATTCACTCAAAAAGAATCTACTTCCCACACTTCACTTTCTGTTAAATAAACCCTAGAATGAGTTTCCAAATAATAAAATTGTTGATTAGCTTATCCAAAATTTGAGTATACTAAAGAAGACAGAAAACAAGAGTGTCGTAGAGAAGAAACGCAATTGATTTCCATGCTCCCAGAGATAAATGTGTTTCATGCCCAGTTTTGTATTTTATAGTAAATGGAGAAGTTATGGTAGTAATGGAACCTACCATGCATTCAGTCTGTACTGTTAGGCGTTTTACATACTTGATCTCTCTTACACTGACCCTCTAAGTGAAAGTAGTGCCGTCCTCACACAGGTAAGAAAACAGAAGCTCAGCGAGGTCCAGTCACACAGCTGCTAAGTGACACAGCTACTGACGAGAGAAGCCAGGATTAAGACCCAGTTTTTTTCTGACTTCAAAGTCTTAGCTCTCAGCTCATTAAAATTAGTGATCTAATTATACTTCCCCACATGTTTAGTCTTAGCACCTATACATATGTTATATAGGACTATCATTTATATCTGTATGGTTTTTTGTTTGTTTAATTCTTCGTTGGTCATTTTGAAAGCAAGGGACTGTGTCCACCTTATTCACCAGTGCTTAGTAAGAGTGTGTGGCCCACAGCAAGCCCATACTTAACAGATGGGTGAGTGTGCCAGCGCCAGGGCCATAGGCTCCTGACTCCCAAGCTCATATTTTAAGTATTCTGGTAAGGTTCTGAAATTTATAAAGTTGTGTTTTGTTTAGTAAAAGATCAAGATTCTGTAAATAAAAATAGCAAAACGCTCTATTCTTTGATAGTTGTGATTACCTCTTCCAAGTATTTTAAGTGTTTTCATCATGAACATATAATTGTAACAAAAACCTTCCCTAAAGGAAGGATGGGTTTTGTAACATGACATTATTCAGATAAGCTTTTTAGAGTTACATTAGTGGGTGGTAGGCATTCTTTAAAATAACTGCCTTCTCTAAAAAAATTTATTCTCTGCCAAATTCTGACATACCTACAAAGACTTCCATATAGATCTTGAAATTGCTAAAGTTGGTAAAAGAAATTTATCAGTGGTATGAATTTATCAATATCTACTTCTGTTGTAATTATGAAGAAAATAATTGTTAGGCAATTTAGTTTCCCTAAATAAAATGGAAAATTATTCATTAAAAAGAAAACAAGAACAGCAAAAATATACCTTACACTTGCTCTGTTATTTAGTCTCAAAGAAACATATTCTAAGATGCATTAAAGAATGTAAGAAACAAAACGAAAAAATCCCATTTCTCATGTGAGGTAATAGCAATAACTTTTATGTAATGCTCTGCTAAATTTTTCTTGTAAATAATATTTCTTTTCTATTCATATATATGTCTCATCTATAACATGGGAATAGAGCATCTGCCGATATTAAAGGGTGTGTTTCATATGTTGTATAGGACACTCGACAGGGTAGACGGTCAGTAGCTGTGTAAAATAGTAGAATGTTAGTCACAGTGAAAGCATGGGTTATTAAACAGTATTGTATAATGGTATTTTATTCAACATAAAGTTTTGTACTATAAATCCTAACATATATATCTTTTATACATATTTTAATTTTTGGTAAAGTAAAATATGCTTAACAAAATTTACCTTTTAAACTGTTTGTAAGTGTACAATTCAATGGCATTAAGTACATTCACAGTGTTATGCAAGTATTCTCACAATTGGTTTCCAGAGCTTTCTAAATAGAAACTGTGTATATGTTTTACTTTAAATTATTATTAATTTTTAAAGAATTAGACAACAAAAATACATTGAATAGATCTTAGTGAACATTTGCTGTGTTCCCCTTTTTTTATTACAAATGCATTTCACTCCCTTATGAGTCACATTTACTGTAAGGAATTAATAAATAAAAGTTAGCATTATAACCTTCTTTAAAAAAATGAGATCTTCACCTTTGCTTCTCCAGACTCCAAAAACCCACCTCCTATCCTTTATTGCCTCCCAACTATTCTCACATACACATACCCCAACCACTTGTAATAAAAAAGTTTAGCTGAGAAAGCTGAGTAACTGAGATAGGGTTTCTCACATCCAAATGAAAGCATTCTCAAATCAGGTGTTTTTTAAGAAATAAATGTTTATCAGGAAAAACATTTTACATTAGTTCCACTTTACCGCATTGTTTCGGGTTTTGACTGATTGTGTTTTAACCATGAGTGTGAGTCATCTATGACTATTTCCCCTGTCCTTGCCCCACTCTTGGCACCTACTCCTTACTGCCATTGCCTTCGTTAATCAAAAGTCAGCTCAACTGAAGTTTCCATGTCCATCCTGGCTAGCATATCCCTGGGTCACCACTTCTTTGCATTCATGCTGGTTCTTACTATTGCTTTGTGCTCAGCTCAGACTTTACCTTCTCAGGAAAACCTTCCCAGGGACCCATCCAACCTACCTCTCCTTTGTACCCCCATAACTTCCTGTACCTACCCTATGGTAATCTGCATCACCTCTTCTGAGAATAAATACGCTCCTTTCTTCTAGATTGGGAACTCCCTAGGGTTTGGTGTTGTGACTTATAAATATTTGTCTCCCTATTTCCTAGCACAGTACCTGGCACAGAGTCAGTAAATAGTTGCTAAATAAGCACTATAGTATTTTTCCAATTGTAGTTAACCTGTCACACCCAAGTACAATGGATTGCTGTATTTGTATTTTCAGTCTACTGGGAACCTGTGGGGATTATTCCTGAGAGCAGATGACTGAGCAACTGTGCATGTCAGGAGACTTAGTGGGAGAAATGGGAGTCCTGGAACTGTGGGCAAATGAGTAGGCTCTGGCTCACACGAAAGGCAAAGTATCCAGAGGAGCAAAAATAAAAAGGAATTGAGAACCAACAAAAAACACAGTTCTCCAAATTTGCCTTCTGCCCATATCATTCCTTTTCTTGATTAATCTGAATGTCAGTTTCCACAACAGAGTAAGACTCTGGGACTTGTGTGCCATGTGAAAAGGAAGGTACACAGATTAATTTTAGTCACTGGGAACAGATCTACTGAAACATTCCCTGAAGTAAGTATAGATTTTATTACAAAGTGCTGAATAAGCCTCCCAGAGCTTTTCTTGCCATGTTAATTTTCCAAAGGCAAAAAAAAAGTGTAAAAAAAAACCAACCCAGGGAACTCTGAGACCATTTATAGCAGCAACAAGTTTAAGCTTTATTCTGTGTCAAACAAGACCCTGTTTGAGTGGACCTGAAACCGATGTTTTTAGGAACAAGTGGCAGACATAGTCCTCATGTTAGAACCATTGCAACAAAACTTTGTACATTGGGGATGTGAGCTTTGTTTGCATAATAAAGCTACTCCTATTAAAATATAACATAAGATGGGGTGATTAACATGTTTTTAACAGTATACATTGAAATGTACAAAGCAAACTAATGAATTTCATGAGTGAATGAAAGGGCTGGGGTGTGAGGTTGATTAGAACCACGCGAAAGGCAAGTGAGGCAGATTGTAAAATACATGCGGAAATAAAACCTATCTGGACAATGAAGAGCTGCCTGCATGTGTGTGAGTGAGTGAGTGCATGTGTAGTTATATAGCAGGTCTATGTATTAAATAATGATCATGACTCAAAAGGCTTTAATTTTCAGTGTAACTGAATAAAAGTAAGTTGAAAATACACAAGGTTCTTCAAAATGGTTCCTGAACACTCTTCTTTATAAAAGAAGTTTTGTATTCTACTAGACCCACAGTTCTGTGTTTGTTGTTTCACCTTTTCAGCATCAGAGACTAGTGATCAGCCCTGAACGTGGAGGGTGTCCCCTACTATGAAGAGAACAATTCTAGGGCCCAAACACTCGTCAGAAATATCACGGGGTATTTATTGTGCATGTAAGAAAAGGCCCTTTGATGTCAGCGCCAAGGCTGTTACCATGGAGACCACGTGATTCAAGTCACTTCTTGATGCTAAAGCACCCAATTTTCATATCTCCACTAATTTCCATAGAACCTTGTCCGTACTTGACATTTTAAACTCTAATATGGCAGAATTTAAGAAAATGTGAGATCTCCCCATCATTCATAAAGCTAAAGATGCAAAATCTTGAGAGATGTTCAATAATCCCACTGAAATTTTCACTTGATGAAATTTTTCCTTTGTTCCTTTATTTTCTTATTTTTAGAATTATGTCAGGACTCTTTTCCTTGTAATTTTGAATGTTATTCTTTTAATTTAGATACCTCTGAGAAAGCACAGGCCTGCCTAACATAAGGAAAAGTTATCTCTTTGGGTCACACGGTATTAGCTGGCAGCCACATAATCCGGGAAGAGACAAGAGACTATTGTTTAAGGACATGCCAGGGGCACCCGTAGAAGTGTTTATGTTAAAGCTCTTGCACCTTTTCTCAAAGAAGGGAGGCCAGAACTTCAGTGATCCCAAAGCCTCCATTAGATTTACACTATGCTTAGGCTGCTGAGGAACAAGTCACAGCTTGGACATAAGCAGCGGTCACTGAGGGGGTAGCTGTTGTTGAAGGATGGGGGGTGGGGAGGATACCTGATAACTTCTCGTTTGGGGTTGAGGAAGGAGCACTTAAGGATATATTTTTCAATGTGTGCAAAATACAAACATGCCAAAGGTCACATTTTGAAATAAAGAACCTGTGATTTCTTATACAATCTTTCTAATTCGTCATGTTGTTTCTGCTGAGCTCTAGTTGTGTAACATCAATTTGAAATAAAATTAAAGAGGAAGGGGAATTTAAAAGCCATTTTAAAATATGGCTTTAAGCCCTGGTCAGTGTGGCTCAGTTGGTTGGAGCATTATCCTGTACATCTAAGTCTTGGGTTTCAATCCATGGTCAGGGCATATACTTAGGTTGTGGGTTCGATCCCAGGGTGGGGAGTATCTGGGAAGCAACCAATCAATTTTTCTCTCTTACATCTATGTCTCTCTTTCTCACTCTCTCTCTTTCTTCCTCTCTAAAATCAATGAATATATCTTTGGGTGAGGATTTAAAAATAAATAAAATAAATAAAAATGAGGTTGTAAGGCAAAGGAGTGCATAAGAAATATCTCTACATTAAACAGCTAAGCCATTTGTGGTTTGGTGCTTTTAAGGACAGGTTAACTTGTGGATGGCATAACTAGAGAGAGATAAATAATTTATGCTTTTCTCTCTTCACAAAGGAAACAGGAAAAGCTATAGGAGATTTTGATTACCAAATTTTCAGCTGGCCAAAGAGCAGATCACTCTGAAGTCTGTACAGTATATCTTTAGTTCTGAAAGTAAAGATTTTGTATTAGGCAAGAGGAGTCTTAAAACTGAATAAAGGGAACTATTGATGGCTGATAAAAGGAAAGGAGATATTTAAACTTACTGTATAAAAAATTGAAAGAACAGTTTTATGTGCTGAGAACAACTGACAAAAAAAAACAGAATTTGGGCTCTATTTTCTCCTTCTGTTTTGACTCATGATTCGCTTTTTTCCCCAAGCCCCTCCATGTCTATGTACCACAGTTGACTCATAATCATAAGGCAGATAATTATGCTCTCCACCTGGATCTCATGGCCGTTGCCCTGTTTCAACCTGGATCTTTTCTCTGTGGCATCAACAGTTAGGAATTCATTACGTGGATGCGAGGCCTCACACACTGCGTGGGATGCCTGGGTCCCAAACTGCTGTTCAAGGGCACATTCTGCATGCTGGTGTCTCTCACTCCATTGAATCACCCAGGTCATCTTAAAACAGCTCAGTGAGATTGGGTTTATTTTAAATATTTTTCTTTCTCAATCCAACTGAATCAGTAGGAAGTTTCTACTACAGTTATTTTAGATATCTGCAAACTATGTGCTCTGTAGTCAAAACACGATCAAAAGTGCTTACTTTCATTACATGTACATAACTATGTTTGGGCATACAAAGCAGCTGAGGTTGTGCCTAAGTTAGATGGAGAAATGCAGTGGTCCCCTGTTTGAGGAGTCAAATATTACCAATGAGTAAAATCTCTTCGAAGCTCTGAAAGATGACATGCAACTTCTTCTTCACTAATATCAGTTTTAAGTATAGTAGTACTTTTTAAGTAGTATATTTCTAAATACACAGGGGTGAGCAAAAGTATGTTTACAGTTTGTATGGAAAATAATACAATAATTAATAAATATAATACAGGGATAAACTATGTGTTTCACATACTCAAACTGTAAACCTATGTTCTCCCACCCCTGTATATTCTAAAAGGAATTAAAGATTCTTTTCTTCCTGAGTGATTTTTCTTTTATAATTTGGCCTGAAGCCATTTTTTTTCTAACTAATGAAAAAATCTTGTTTCCTTTCCCTTTTTTTCCAGCATTAGAACTGTTTATTAGCATGTTACTTCCTGATCACACTAATTGGCTGAACACCACGGAGCAGTCGGTGGAAGCAGATGTTGTTTACACGGGCTCTTCCTGGGTCTCTGTCCCCATTATCCTCACCTGGATGACTCGCAGAGCCAGCGCCCTTTGTCCTCCTGGCTGTGCACTTCTGGTGTAGAGGTTCTTAATCAGCGTCATCGAAGGCTGAGAAAGCACAAAGGAAAGAAGGAAATAATCAAGAAGTGACTACATTTAAGCAGAGCAGTGAAACTATGTAAATTTAAAATGTAAAGAATCAGCTTCACAGTCCTGAAGGTGATAAATCATCTCCTAATTTTAAATGTGAAAATTGATGCAAATTCACTTGCTACCTTCCCAACACTATCAGTGCCTAGATTTGGGGCATATAAAAATCCAAAAATTTACATTTATTTTGGAACCATTTCTCCTTAGTGCTTTCCTTGCCTGTCCCCTAAGCTGTCCGATAAGCAGTTTATCTTCTGCCTGCTCCCACAAAACTGCTTTTGTGATATGTGAGTAAAACTTCTCAGGGTTTCATCAAATCACCCAGTCTTGGGGAGTTAGTAGCGCACTACCCCAGAATAGCTAGTTTTTTGGTGCTTATTTGAGGTACATTCTGAGGACTAACTGCAGAACAAGCTAATGGTTAATGTGAAAGTTGAACTAATACTATGTTTAAGAGCCTCCTGTGTGTCAGCCTCTTAACACAAATGATTTTTAATCCCCCAGACACCGGTATGAGGTACTCAAATTCCTATTTTCAAGCTGAGGAGTCCAGATCTCAGGGACCCGAAGTCACTTGCCCAAAGTTAAATTTGGAAGGGAAGGATAAGAGTCAGGACTTTCAGTCTACCTGAGCTCGGACCACAACATCTTTTGCCTTGGAAAGAAAGCTAGAGAAACCAGCACCAAGCTGTGTTCACTTATCCCAAGCTGTAAGTGAAGTGACCAGCCAACCCCTTCCACAGCACTGGTCCTGAAACCTGGCTGTGCAAAGTAAGTACGTGGGAAGCAAAGCAGAACTGCAGCTTCCTTACCATACCTGCAGAGATTCCAGGAATCTGAACTGTTAAGAAGTATACCAGGTAATTCTGAAGTATATATCCTGTTTGCAAATCACATTTCTAAAGATATTAATAAAATTATCTGTACCTATCTACCCATCTAACCATCCATCATGTGTATATATATCTGGAAGAGTTGACATAATAATCTTTACTTGAAGGAAAAAGAAATTGACTTCTCTTGCTACATGATAGTTAAGTTTTAAAGTCAGGCGCTTGACACCCTAAGCATTCTTCTCTGTCCACTTTCTTTCCACAAGAAAGCTGAAGGGTTGATTTTGCTTTCTTTAGATTAATTCAAGAGGTCATTGGTTACAGAGTTCAGTCATCTCAAGTGTTGCTGTTTTCATTTTAATAAAATCAGAATGTTAAGATTGACATCAATTAGTATTTTTAGTAGCCTTTTTGTTTTTTATACTTTTAGCCATAGACATCGATTTTGATTAGTGAACACAGCTTATTTCAAAAGCTCTTTGGGAGGTGGGCTATTCTGAAACCAGATATAAGGGTAGGCTATCTTGAGAATCTGTGTATCTGAAGTAATGGATTTGGAAAAAATAGGTACAGCAACACTATTTTTATGAGACAAATTTTTAATTTAAAAATTAGTTTTCCATAAGCCAGTGCATTTTTCATAGAGAAAGGCTGTTGATGACACTCACTGAAGTGCTGGTGCGCTTTGCTCATTTACGAAAGGTCTGCTTCAGATCGATGGCGACCTTATCAATAGGATGATCTCATTCATCTCCTTCAGAGGATCTTGTCACAGGGCGCTGCCTCTACTCTGATTGCAAAATCAACATTAAAGGGTTTCAGAATCAGTTCGTGGTAAAGTGAAGCATCTTTATGATCTTCTTAGATATTAGTTTTTAAAAAGTGAAACAACTTTGAATCCTAGTTATTTGGGTTTTTTTTTTAATCATAAACTTATGCTACTGATACCACTCTAATTTTTTTCTTAAGACTAAGATCTATTAAGGTGAGAGGAAAAACGAGTTTGTGATATGTATAGAATTTGTGGTTCTTTTGAACAAGCACTTTGGCCTGCTTAGTGCATTAATTTTATTCATATATTCTATTCTTTTTTGGAAGCAATGATCAAATATAATAAAAAATGAAATTCCTTAAAGGTTACTAGTTTTTAGCACTTCTAAGAAATTGTTTTATAATTTAAAAGAATAATTTTATTTCCTTGAAGTTGAATAAAATTTGGAGAGTCAATCTTCAAGATGTTCATTACTTACTGTATCTCAGGTATGTCAGGATATTAATGAGACTGGATTTCCTATGCGGCTTTTGGAGTAAATCTCCAGCTTTAAAGTCACATTTTGTATCTGAGCACTCGTTACACAATCTATAGTTCCTTAAGCCTAATTTTATAGATAATAATAAAAATGAGATAGCTATTTTTGTTAAAATTAACTTTCTTCTATTTCTTTTCTGCTTTTCACATCTATTAATTTTGTCCCAACCATTTTAACTTTGTAATATTAGTTTATCTCAATTTTCCTTCATTTCTTGTCATCTGTGATCAAAGCCCATTTTCCCTCCATCTGCTATCTTTTCATTCATCTCTCCTTTTAAATTCTGTTTCCTCTCTTATAGACTCATGAATATGCCATGGTGTGTCAACTTTCTTGGACTAATTAGGAGAGGGAAGAGAAGTTACTTTTGAGATAGCCATCCTTGCTGCGTACCAGCCTGAACAATTAAAATCGGAAGCCTTTGCCTACTGATGATCCTCCAAGTTAGATGTGGGAAGTTGAAATGGGGTGTTTTCCTTTTGAGGACCCTGGCATTTTGTCACAGTGCACTCAACATTGCCCCGCTGCCACTGCCTGCTGTCAGGGCCTGGGCAGCCTGCTCTCTGAACTGCTCTTTCCTAATGAGACAGCACTGACCTCTTAGCACTGTTGCTGTTTTAAATTATTTCCTTTGTGTTTTAAATACATGTCAAGAAAAATGTTCACTTAAATGGTCCTGTTTTGGTAATACTTGACAGAATATTTAATTTTCATTTTATTTTGTGCATAACTATTATTATTAACTTTCTCACTTGGAAATATTATATTATTATGGTGCTCTTCTAAGAAGAATATTTAGAACTCAGTTTTTCCTTTAATATTCAAAACTATCAGAAAATATTTGCAAGGGTCTTATTCATGTTTTAGAAACACATCAGCCAACAAGTTACAATGAAATATGTTTCAACACAATGAGATTGTATCGAGTACCTATTATATACATAAACTTTTTTAGGTCTTATGAGAAACACAAAACAATTTAAAGTTTGGCAATTAGTGACACCATAAGATATATGGTTAAGTATCAAACTAATTGGTAGACTCAATCAATGTTCTATGATTTTAGAGGAAAGAGACATCAGTATGAATTGACAATTTTATGTGAAAGCTTGATTGAAGAGCTAGTGTTTGCTTTTGTCCTTGAAAGATGACCCTATTTCTACATAATCTCCATACCAATGGCCTTCTATAGATTACATTTAGAAGATAAAAGAAAGGGGTCAAGGTGATTTTAAGATTCCATGCTAGGGTAACCTGTAGAGTGAGATGTCTTTAGTGAAAAAAAGACATCATGGGCGTGGCTCAAGAGAGAGGCTGGAAACCTGGTTTGGGACACTTGAAGTGCGATGTCCAGCAGGAAGGCTCGCACGGGGCACAGCGTTGTGTGTGAGAGAGCAGACCGCCGGGCTGCAGCAGCCTGTGTTCTCGTGCCCTCCTCATGCCAACTAGGTGGACGACTTCAGTCAAGTGACTCCTGGCTTCCATCTTCCATTTTCTTGTATGTAAAATAAGAGAGTCCTGTTAACATTCTGTAAAGAAACATTTCAGAGTTTCCCGCACGAGTAATAGTTGAATCCACTGAAGTACATCTGACTTCTGAGAAAAGAGGAGCATTAGTGAGAGTACAGGAGGAGGGCTTAGCCTGGAGGATTAAAGCAAACGAGAAGACAGAGTGGAAGGGACTGTGTTGTCACAGGGCAGGTATTAGGGGAGAGGTAACCAGTGTGTGAGATGACAGTTAAGCAGAGGAAGCAGAATAACCGAAAGCAGACAGTTCATGTCTCCTGGCTTTCCAGTCAGTCTTCGTTTCTGAGGAGACAGACAGCATGCTGTGGCACTGGAGTTGTGTTTCTTAGAAAGTTGTAATCACAGATCACAAGATATACATATGGATTTCCTTGTTATATGCACTGAATATTTTTATATTATGCATCAGGAAAGTCAAATTAACTTATTGACTTTCTAAGAAAAGCTAGACTTATTTAGGCTGAGTTATATTACACAGTGTGGTTTAGTCAGAATATGTGGATATATTAATACTATTTATGTCATTTAAATAATTCAAATAACCTTGCTTTATTCTCTGGTTCCTTATTCCCTGTCTATGTTTTGGAAACGTACCAATATTTTAAAGGGAAGCACTGGGAACATCATTTGATTAAGCTATTTGGTGGTATATTAAAATGACACAAACACTGTGAACCCAAATTTCACACACATCAGAAAACTGTAATTTGAAGATGTTCTCAAAAGCCTAACAGTACTTTAGTCAAATATAACCCTTAAGTAAGAAACAATTAAATTAAAAATACTCATCCTTTCTAACCAACTCTGTGACTGGAATCTACAAATATCTAGTAAGATTTATACCTAGAGATGATACTAAAACAGTTTCATTAATGTTGGGAGCAGATGTGGAAAATTTCCAGCACCTAACATATCCACTTCAATTTTAAGATTATGAGCAAAAAAAAGTCAGATTTTTATCCTATCAAAAGATGAAATCATAGAAAGGTCATTATAAAGAATGCAAAGAGTAAATGTAAATATTTTGAAAAACAAGAGTCAATTATTTTATGATTCTTCTCTTAAATTGGCAGATGTGTTCATGCATATACCAGTGATTACAACTATAAAGGAAGTTTCATTTGTCTTTTTAATTTTTTTATTGTTTAAGTATAGTTGTCTCCCTTTCCCTACCACTACTTTCCTCCTCCCTATCCACCCCCACCTCCCACCCTCAGTCCTTCCCCACTTTGGCTTTGTCCATGGCTCCTTTGTACATGTTCCTTGATGACACTTTCCCTTCTTTCCCCCATTATCCTCTTCCCCCTTCCCCTCTGGTCACTGTCAGTTTGTTCTTTATTTCAATGTCTCTGGTTGTATTTTGCTTGCTTCTTTATTTTGTTGGTTAGGTTCCACTTATAGGTGAGATCATATGGTATTTGTCTTTCAGCACTTGGCTTATTTCATTTAGCATAATGCTCCCAGTCCCATCCATGCTGTTGCAAAGGGTAGGAGTTCTTTCTTTCTTTCTGCTGTGTAGTATTCCATTGTGTAAATGTACCACAGTTTTTTGATCCATTCATTTACTGATGGACACCTAGGTTGCTTCCAGCACTTGGCTATTGCAAATAAACCTGCTATGAACATTGGGGTGAATAGGTTCTTTTGAATTGGTGTTTCAGGATTCTTAGGCTATGATCCCAGCAGCGGAATTGCTGGGTCAAAAGGCAGTTCTATTTTAATTTTTTGAGGAAATTCTATATTGTTTTCCACAGTGCCTGTGCCATTCTGCATTCCCACCAACAGTGCGCTAGGGTTCCCCTTTCTCCGAAACCTCGCCAGCACTTGTTGATTTGGTGATGATGGCCATTCTGACTGGTGTGAGGTAGTATCTCATTGTGGTTTTAATTTGCATCTCTCTGATAGCTGGCGATGCTGAGTATCCTTTCATATGTCTCTGGGCCCGCTATATGTGCTCCTTGGAGAAGTATCTGTTCAAGTCCTTAGCCCATTTTTTAATTGGATTGTTTGTCTTCCTGGAGTGGAGTCATGTGAGTTCTTTATATATTTTGGGGATCAAACCCTTGTCTAAGGCATCATTGGAAAATATATTTTCCCATGTGGTTGGTTCCATTTTCATTTTGCTGATGTTTTCTTTAGCTATGCAGAAGCTTTTTATTTTGATGAAGTCCTGTTTGTTTATTCTTTCCTTTATGTCCCTTGCTCAAGAGGACATATGGATGAAAACATTGCTGCATGGAATATCTGAGATTTTCCTATTTTTTTTCTAGGACTTTTATGGTATCACAACTTATATTTAAGTCTTTTATCTATGTTGACTTTATTTTTGCATATGGTATAAGTTGGTGGTCAAGTTTTATTTTTTGCATGTACCTGTCCTGATCTAACATCATTTGTTGAAGAGGCTATTTTTACTCCATTTTATGCTTCTGCTCCCTTTGTCAGATATTAATTGAGCATAGAAACAGGTTTATTTCTGAGTTCTCTATTCTTTTCCATTGATAATGTAGGTATATTCTTATCCTTGAAGTTCTGCAAGTGTTAATAGTCAAGTTTTGAAAAATTTGCTGAGCTAAAATGAGGCAAGAATTATTTATTCAAACCAGTATTTATTCTCATGAGAATTTGTTTTTGTAGATATTTGAACCATAGTAAGAAAAATGCTAAAAAGCCAATTAGATTCAAAATAATTACTTTGCACAAGTAAAGGTTATTTGTATCCATGTTACAGGTGCGATGCAGAGAACTTTTGTTGCTACCTTTGATCTAGGAAAAATGACTGTCTTGGACTTTTTCTCTATCTTCCCTTACCTCACACTTCCTAGGCAGCTTTCATCATTAAAATGTATTTGATACAATTAACTGCCGTTTTTTAGCACAGCTATACAGTAAATACTTAAATATGTTATTTAATTTAATTCTTAACAACTGTTCTTCGTTTTTGCAGAGAGAAATTGAGACTCAAAGAGTTGGAATAAGTTGCTTGGGGTCACATAAGCTAGTCAGGGGCGGAGCCTAGATTCTGAGTCCCTTTGCTTTTAACTCTTTTATACACTGACTGTCCTTTACTTCCTCGCTGTCCACTCCAGGCACCATGCTGCGGGCCGGGGTGCAAAGATGAAAAAGACCATTCCCCTGACCTCATGCCACTCAGTCTAGCAAGATAGAGTCATTACCTTTTCTTGTGTGGTTTGCCTGGCAGTACCAAGCCTGCCACTGCCTGCCAGAGTAGCTGTTTACCTCAGGTACCAAGTGATCAATGAAAGCCCCCCCACGTCCTCACAGAATCTGCAGGCATTTTTTTGTCTTAACTCCAAGGTGACTGTTGCCTGAAGTAAGCTCTTGCTGTGATACTACCAAATATTTTCAAAGTCTTCTGGTATTCCCCCAAAAGACAAATAGAGAAGAATAAAGGAGGCACACTACCTATATGCACTGAAAATGTGTTACACAGTAGAACTCTCAGGCACATGGAGCGCTGGGCCTGAGCCAATAATGAGAGTGAGTTTGTTCCAGCAGCCTGTGACCCGCTGCCTGGCCAGCCCATCCTGACAACGGCAGCAACAACTGTGCTCAGCTTGCCCACATGATGACAGCCTTTCCAGTGTGTGTCTGCCATTGATTAGGACATTAGTGGCCAGCCGTCTTCCAGATGCCCAGCCGTGACTATCACACAAAGAAAACATTAGCCTTCTTGGATGCTGCTATTATAATTTGAAAATTAGTTTTGCCTTCATGGCCGCATCGCATTTGGAATCTCCCTTTGATGTTGTTATTAGTGTGGGCTCATGGTGCTCGTGATAACTGTCACACATTAATCACATCTATCATGTGATTCTTAATTTGCTCTATTATGGCAAATGGATTTAGACACAAACTTACAATTACCTATTTTGAGGTTAATAGCAAATTTGGGGTTGTAATTGGTTCCAAAATATTCAATTTAGGGAAATTATTTCTCACCCAGTTCTAAAACATGTTCCAAATGAGCAAATTGTATTTTTTACTATTGCTTCATAATTGTGCCAGATGAGACCATATAAGACATCTGAGCACAGTAATACACCCCAAAGTTTTTACCAGAAGAGAATACCTGTGTCTTCTGCTCTTTGCCATTATCTCACTTATCCACCCCATTTTTATCTGGGTCTCCAATTATTTGAGGACATTTTACTTCGTAAACTCTCTCCTTATAGGGAATATTGTATAGTGATTATTCTGTTTTCAGAATGTTAACATTTTAATAACTTCCTACAATTATCATTTTTAATCAAATGGCAAGAAAAATATATTTTTAAAGGCCACTACACCTTTTGATTTTTTCTTGGACCTCTTTGTTAAATATTGCATATTTTAAATGATTGTATGTCTAAGACCACCTCAGAAATTCTCTTCCTGAATGATCAGAGGCATCTCCTTTTTGGTTATAGAGACTTCTTTTTCTTGGAGGGTTTGTGTAGACTAATGTTCCCCTTCTGCTACAACTCTCTCCTTACATGTGAATTCCTGTGTATCTTCAGGAAATGTCACGCATTCATCTATTCCAGGAAAACATCCTCTTCTAACAAATCTGAGTAATAGGAAATACAGGCATATGGATGCCAGTTGACAAGGGATGGCAAAAAGTTTTGAGAGATGGAAACAGGAAAATTATAGGTGAAAAACATCATAAACTGGCTAATTTAGAAGTTGTGTAGCGTGGAAGGCAACAGTCCGAGCTTTGGAGTCCAGCCACCTCGCTTGGACTCCTGTTTTTGGCTATTTCCTCTTGCACCACAGGCAAATCACTTCACGTGTATCCATTTCTGCATCAGCAGAATGGTAGTATCTGTCTCATAAAGTTGCTGTGAGGATTAAATGAATAATTTTGTAAAGCTCTCGGCACATCATTAAGTGCTTAGTAAATGTTAGCTATTACTATCTAGTCCCCATGCTGATACAGAAAGGAAATTCTTTCCACATGGTTTTTAGAGGATGATCACTCAGCCTGTACTTAAAACTTTTCCAATGAAGAACCATTTGTTATTCTTCCAAGTGTTTTTTCTCCTATATTTGAATAACTCTAATAATGAAAATTGAAGTCTTCTTCCTTATGGCTTCTATACTTTGGGTCCAGCTCTGCTCATTAGAACATATACAATGTGTTGTCTATAAAAAGGCTTTTCAAATATTTGAAATATCTTGTCTATCCTATCTTCTAGGTCTTTTCTTCCTCTGGCTAATTACCCCTTAACTATCTCAGTTCCCTTAACTATCTCACATACTTCATTGTTTACAGCTCCTTTCCTTCCTCCTCGTCCTAAAATTGGTCTTTAATTTACATGGTAACATCATCACTATTAAAATATGGTGCCTATAATAAAACAGAATATCTGACCTGTGCGATATGTGATTTCTCTTGTTGTAGATATAAACAATATCATGGTCTAAGATTTCCTTGTGTGTGCGTGTGTGCACATTGGGGTGGGGAAGGGTCGTGCAAACCGCTGTACTCTTTTCTCTTAGCTGCTTTCATTCAACTAAAGCCCTAAAGGGCTTTTCACATTAACTGCGAAAGTGCCCTGAGCCACTTTTGCTGTGTTGTTGGTATTTTAACCCAATGTAAGACTTTATATAGTTCAGTGAAATGTAGTAATCTCTTTTGATAAAAAAAAAATGAGACAGGGTTTATGTTGGGAGAAGTATTAATAAAATTAGAAAGGGTTCACTAGTTTTTTGAACTGCCTAATGTCGAATACAGAATGGGTGCTCTGTGAGTCTTTATTGACTATAAAATATTCGGATAGTTAACACTCATTGAGTACTTGCTCTGTACCAAGAACTTTCATAAGTGCTTTATAGGCAACTTCACTTTTTAGCTGTATTTCATAGCATTAAATTTATAATGTAAAGAGAGAGCCTATAACTGACTTGAACTCTCATAGCTAGTTAATGATACAAACATAGACAAGAAACCAAATCCTATATGCCTTGAAGGCTAGGCCACGGGTGTAGATTTGATTCAAAGCCATTGATACCACATCAAAGAGTGTTCCCTGGGGAGTGGCACAGCCAGTTTTCGAGTTTAAAAATACCACTCTGGCTGCTCTGGGGGGAGGAGATTGGAGAAAGGCCACAGTGCAAAGTAGCCACTGTAAGACTACTAAGGAGTTTAGGAGTTTGGGCTATTAAGATATTCCTGAGCAGATAGAAGAGCTACAAAGTCACTGGTTCAAGGCCTGTTCTCCAGTTTGAGTCCTCAGGATTTGGGGGTTGGCCGGATAGGTGGTCAAAGAAAGGGAGGATTCCAGGCTGACTCCCAGGTTCCTAGCCTCTGCCACAAGATGACAGTGATGATTAACAATACAAATTAGGTAAGAAGAACAAATTGCCTACATGATTATGTGCTCAGAAAATATCTTAGTGGGTAACTAAATGAATGGATGATCTGTGTTAAAGTTAAAATAAGAGATGCGTGCTTTCAAAAGGCTAACTTCTTTATTACATCATATTCCTAAGGAAAAGTATGTAAGACAGTGTACGTAGGAGAAAATGGCACCTTTTATTTTTTAACCATAATTCCTCAAGAGATTTTTCTCTCTAGAAGATTTTTTTTTTCCCCAGGAGGAGAGTTGGCAGGCAGCAATTCCCATTTGTTCCTTTACATTTCCAAGCATTTTAGTCTTCTCTGATGTATCTTAGTGAGATTTAATCATGGGAATGTGTGTCTAAACATCTGTTCTATTGAGTATGTTTGAAATGTTTAGGTGAGAGAAGGCCTAGGGGTGGAAGGAGGTAGAAGAGAATTAAAAAAGAGAGAGTCAAGAATTTTAGCTGTATATTGAACTGTACAGATAATGTCTGCTAAACCTCTCATTTTAGAGTTGAGGAAATTAAGGACCAGAAAAGTTGTTCTTTGCTCAACCTGAAGCCTTAGGTCCTCAGTCCAGGGTTCTCACTTGAAGTTCTCTTCTAGAACCCTGCTCTTTAAAAACAAACAAACCATATAAGAGGAAACTACATTCTAAGTTGAAGAAGTAGTAGCTGCCACCTGATTGGTGGAAATGATCATAGCAAAAGTAGGTTTACTTTTGGTCCTATGGAAAATAATAATAATTAACACAAGAATGAACTCTGTGTTTTACATATCACAAAGATAAACTTACTTTTGCCCACACCTGTATGTCAGTGAGAACTCTACATTTTAGGGACCAGTAGGTGAGACAGGTGAGAAGAGAGAGGAAAGGAGCTTGGGGTGGATATCCTAGTGAGAATCAGCCACACAGGGTTAAGGTCAGCCAAACCTAAGACAGGACAACGAGAGCCAGTAAGCACTCAGGAACTGGGGGTCAGGGTGTGACAAGGTTGCCAAGTGGATTGGCAGGCATATTCCAGGCACCAGGAGAAACCCGAGCACCTTACAGCCCAGGTAAGGTGAGGCATTATGGTACCTGTCAGAGATTAAGGCCTGTAGACAGAAAGCAATGGGCGTAAGGCATTTCAACTTGGGAGCAAAAATGAAAATCTTAGCACATAAGAAGCTTAGCCCTTGAAACTGGGGCCCATGGCAATGCCAAGGTGGACTCTACCTTTCGGGCATTGACCCTTAGCCATTGGTTTATGATTAGTCCATGAGAAAGATCAGGTGGTCATGATAAGAAGCTGGAACTGGAGTTCACTGAGAGAAGAAAGTGAGAAAAATAATGTCTTTCATAATAAAGGACCTATAAACAGGTATATAGTGAAAAGTCACACTTCCAATCCTGTCATTTGCTCTGCCCAAAACCCATTCCTGCTGGCAGCTAGCTACTGTTCTAATTTGTACTTTATGAGTATTTTTCTGCACGTGCAAGCAAGCCAAACACATAGTTTTCTTGTTTCCCATCATTTTTTACAAAGTGGTTCTGTATTATACACACTGTCCTGCACCTTACTATTTTTATTTAATGAATAATTATGACAACTCATAATATAGAGTCATGTCAAATACAAAATGTATCCAGAGAATTCTGTCCTTAACAAAAGTTTCAAGAATTTTGTTTGTGATTTAAGATTAAGTAAGACTAATAAAATTAATAATGCTAGAATGTGAGACATTGTGCTTGGGAATGACCTTATTTAATTCCACCCTGTGTCTGGGATTGTAGTAGTGAGGGTGGAGACCCAGCTGCCCTAACCCTATCACTGCCCAGTCTGGCATCTCTGACTGATTGAGTTCTCCCCAACATTTCCTTACTTGTAAATAGGCAAAGGTCAGACTGGCCACAGTTTAAGATAAATTCTAATTCTAGCACTGATAACCCTGTCTGAGGAGATTAAAATTAGACCAGTTTGTTGCCAGAGGCTAGAATATGTATGGTTATTAGATTTATTATTACAGAGGTACATGTTATGGCAACTTCCTTCAAAAAGAATTATCGTCAAAGTGATTGTGAAAATTCCAGATATTCAGCAAAGCATAGAGAATAGTATATAGCCATAAGTAGACCCACCTTAGCCTAAAAAGTAAATGATTACAGATACAATTAAAATTTCTAAATAAGATCTGTCTCTCCCCTCGGGAAGTAACCACTCTCCTGGTTTGGGTATTTATCATTCCCATATACATCTTTATACTTTTGTTCATATGTATGTTATTTCTGAACAATATAGATCATTTTTGCAGGTTGTAAATTTTTATATAAACTGATATTTTACTGTATACATTTTCTGCTTCTCCCTTTCTTTAATAATTGCTCAGAATTATGCTTTTGAGACTTATCCATGTTGGTGTGTGTCTTAATTCACCTATTTTTGCCATCCTACAAACGATCCCAATTTAATTTTATATTCTCAAGTTGATGGACATTTGGGGATTTTCCTCTTCTCTTACAAACAGTGCTGCCACAAATATCCCTACAAAATCTCTTTGTAGCTAAAAATAAATATAGGAGTGCTTCACCAGCTTTACTCAATGTTGCCAGTTTGCTCTCCAAAGTTGTGCTAATTTATACTCCCACCATCAGGGATAAGATTTCTGTCATAGCTCAACATCTCTGTCAACACTTGGTGTTGTCAGTTTTTAATGTTTGCCAATCTGATTGGTGTGAAATGGCTTCAATTTGTATTTACTTGACTTCTGAGGTGGTGAATTTTTAGGTATGTTAATTGGACCTTCAAGTACTATCTTGTTTCATATTGCCTGTTCATATCTCTTTTTCTTCTTTAGGAGATTGCTTTTATCCTGTTGACTTATTGTCAATCATTCTTAGACAATCTGGATGTTCAGTTTTGTCACTTATATGCTTTGCAAATATCTTCTTCAAATCTAAGGCTTTACTTTGTTTATGCTATCTGCATAAACAAGTTTTTCATTTTAATATAGTTGAATTTATTATCTTTTGCTTTGTTTGGTTCCTTCTAATTTGCCTTTTAGAGGCCTTCCCCATTCTAAATTTATAAAGATCCTTTTCTCCTAAATGTTTTATTTTGTTTTTTTTTATACTTAGATCTGTTGTCCACCTGAATCCAATTTTTCAAAAAATGTGGTTTACCATTTACTGAGTATTCCATCCTTTACATAATGTCATTTAACTAATTAAACAAAAATACATTATAGGCCATATAGCATTCCTGTAAAAGTTAATAGCCTAACAAAAGTATTTACTTCAATATGGCTGTCAGTGTTTAAAATGTTTTTGGAATTCCTCTTTTTCAAATTACATTAAAAGGCTACTATAAATTATTTAACATCTACCATTATAGGTAAATTTTTTCCTTTAAGGGCAAATTTAATTTTCAAAAAGGATTAAAACTCCTTTAACATAAGCTCGGTGATGAAACTGGAGAGTTAATTTTTACTTAATTTAAAATGTGATGTAACTGCATACTGTTAAGACTGCTTTTCTTGTATGAATATAAAGTGATTCTTAAGGCAGACATCTAGGAGAAATTCTAAGACTATTTTGAAATAACAGTAACCTGAATATGAATAAGGTTATAAAATCTTCATTATGTTCATTTGTAGGTTTAATCCTGGTATATTTAAGCCAATTCCAAATGGTTTAGCAAGGTAGCCATATCCATAGATAGATGAATGAATGAAATACTCATTAGTGCAAAATAAAAAATATCAAGTCCTTTGAAATAAAGGTGTGTAGGGAGGATCTGACCATGGGTGGGGCGGGTATTGGGAGGAAGACTACATGGCGAAGATGACATTTACACTGAACCTGAGAGGATGAGTAGAATGAAGGCCATGCTATGCAAAACACAGAGCATATGTCAGGGCACCTAACAATGGAATTTATTTATAAAAAATTGTGTATTCTTACATGTTAATACTTCAGTCACCTTCAAAGTACTCTCCATTTGTTACAACACAACTATTGAGACTTTTTTCCACTAAAAAACAACTTTTGAACTTGCCAATTTTGATGCCTTTTAGTGCTTCTGCATTTTTTGTTTCACCTGTCACATGGGGAAAACTCCCTCTGAGGACTTTTTTCTTCTGGGGAAACAAAGAAAAGTCACTGGAGGTGAGATCAGGTGAAAAGGGAGGGTGGGGCATGGGGGTCATGCTGTTTTTAGTCAAAAACTGCTGAACACTCAATGCAGTGGGGGCAGGTGTGCTGATCAATCACCCATCATGAGGCAAACACATTGAGTCTTCAAAGAAAAATACACAATCTGAATACGGCCTCTCACAACAACACCAGCTGGTACACTGATATAGATGGGTTCCCAGAATACTGACCTGACAGCAGAAGCATATGCTACAAGGGACCCACCCTCCAAAAGATAATTCTGGGGGTTTTGGGACCCTACTTTGTAGGCACACAATGACAAAGTTAGCATTAATATGCAAAACACCTTCAAGGTCAGGAGTTTATTAATGTGGTCAGAAATACTACATTTGGCAGCTGCAGTTTGATCCCTCACCACCAAGTGTAGTCACAAAAGTCTTTTAAGCACAGAAACAGTGTCATTAGAAATATACCTTTGATTAAAATCCTTGTAACAGCAGCTTAGTTGGTGAACATTTTCCTTAAAGGGCCATATTGTAAATAATTTAGGTTTTGTGGTCCGTATAGTCTCTTTCACCACTGTAGCATGAAAGCAGTAATAGATGGTACATAAATGAATGAGTGTGGCTCCATTCTGATTAAACATTACATACAGAAACAGACAGTAGACAGGATTTGGCCTTTGGCCATAGTTTGCTGACCACTGGAGTAGAGGATAGATTGAGGAGAAAATGTACTGAAAACAGGAAGATCAGCCAGAATGATTAGACTGTTTTGGGTTAAAAAAATTTTTTTTAATGGAGAGGTTGCAAACCCAGATGGTAAAAGCAGGATGAAGAGAAGGGATGGCTGAGGAACTGTGGCAGAAGTATACTTGGCAAAATTGGTGGTGTTCTGGAATGGGCGCGGTTGGGGGCTGGTGATGAGGGGAAAAAGGCTTGTGGGTCATGCCTCCGGGAAGTCTTGAACATCCATGGAGACCCCTCCACCTCTTCTCTGAACTCTCTAAGAAGGTAAAGTTTTATTTGTTCCTTTTGAGCCTATCTTACATGATTTGAGGAACCATAGATTTGCTGGTGTTGCTACATTAGCCCTGTGCCAGGAGGTAGAAGCCCCGCATAGGAACACCTGTGTGCATGGTGGCCGCACTGGGTGGGCAGCAGACATTTCACATGTAGCTGCAACTCTTACCCATTTGGGAGCCAACATCAGAACTGGCAAGGGCCAAGAGCCTATAGTTCCACAACAGAATTTCGAGTCATGACTGAATGAGGCCAGCAGATTGTCTTCCTCTCTTCAGACAGCTGAAATAATTTAGCCATATTCTGCCACTTGAGCTCTTGGGGGAAGGGTGTGTATGTAAGATGCTGAAATAGGTTCTATTTGAATTCTTTAGTCCCTTCAATGCTGAAAGGTTCTTCTTATCTTTTGAAATGTGAGTGCTAACTTGAAGACAGTAAGGCGTTTCTCTTTCTATATCTCTAACGTGGGATCAGGATTATATCCGTCCTCAGCCACCAAGTCTTGTATTAATGGAACTAAAACCCTCTGGGGAAGCATCCCAAACCTTTTTAATGTTCCCAAGCACTAAAGTTTGCATTAGGACTTTTACATTAGCTGAGGTGTCTATAAAAATACATGCTTGCAGCCAGGTCCTTAGTGGCTTCGCATCCGAGGAAACTGTGGAGCATCCGTCATTCTACCCAAGAGTAGGAATGACTTTTACTACTGCTGCTACTTCCATTCTGTAACTCAGCTAAAAGTGGTCTGCAATTGCTGTGGCAGAGTTCAGTCAGGAGTCTACAGAATGGTGTAAAGATGTAATTGAGTTTTAGTTATTGTCACCCAAGATGCATTGATAGAGAATCAGGGAATTTTAAGAAAAAAAGGTTTTTAAGATGTGGTTGATTTTCTTTTTACCCCTTTAAATGTCATGGCTTTTCCACACTGTCTCAATGTCTTGTGCTGTAACTTAACTCCTTGGCAGCTGCACACATCCCTTACTACCTTCAGTATGTAATCCCAAGCAAAAGTGTGTGTGTTTTTTTCATTCCACTTGATTTAGCAATAATTTTGTTTGAGACCTTATTTAAAATCGTATCTTAGGCAAAATCTTCTGAACTTTTTGGTTATGTTTTGCTGTTTATGTGGCCAATGTTTACTAAAAGCATGCTCTTTAGTTCATAAATGAGACACTAGAAGCTGAGAAGCTGTGTTTCTCAGCCTTCGGCTACATATTTGAATCACCTAGGGACCTTTTAAAAATATGGATGCCCACGTCCTCCCTCAGATAAGCTGAATTTGATTCTGTGGGAGTGGGGACGAGGCTCCAGTATTTCTTTGAAAGATCCCCTGAAGATTCTAATGTGCAATCAGGTTTGAGAACATGCACCTTTTAAAATGCAAATCAAATTGTGTGTCTTCACACTTTAAAACCCTCTATCAACAGAAATATCCTAACCCCTTAGCATTTAATATCCTTCCTGAATGGTTCCACTTGTCCAGATAAGCTCATGGTAGTCTGCTATGTACGCCCTCCAACTACTCCATATCATGTCCAGTTTTATTGACATATAATTGAAATAGTACAGTCTAGCCCTGGCTAGTATAGCTCTGTGGAATGAGCACCAGCCTGTGAACCAAAAGGTTGCTGGTTTGATTCCCAGTCAGGGCACATGCCTAGGTTACGGGCCAAGTCCCCAGTAAGGGGCATGTGAGAGGCAACCACACATTGATGTTTCTCTCCCTCTCTGTCTCCCTCCCTTCTTCTAGGTCTAAAAGTAAATAAATAAAAACCTTTAAAAAAAAGAAATAGCACACTGTATAAGTTGTACAGCATCATGATTTGAGTTACATATATTATGAAATGATTACAAAACTTCATTGTCTCAAACAGGCAGTTCTATTTCCCATCTCCATAGTTTAGCAGATACACTGTGGAGAAGAGACCCTGTCCTTGCAAACCAAAGTCTTTCCTTTTTTTAGATGCCTTTTGAGCATCAGTACCCTTACTCAGCAAGCCTTCCCTCACTCTCTCAGTTGCTGTTTGCTGCTGTCTAGCTGTGCATTCTTGTCACTTTTCGTGCACTCATTTATCTCACTTCTCACTATTTATCTGCTGATACATGCCCCCCTCTGCAGAACACTGGGTCACTTGAGGGTTGGGCTCATGCCTGACTAATCTTTGTATTATTATACCGGACCTAAAGATAGTGAGCACTCAACATATGAATGAATGAACTTATTATAAAAAATCATTTTATGAGTAGTAATAGCAGGAGTTCCAGAGTCTGACTACCTAGCTTCAAATAACACTCTGCCACTTACTAGCTGTGTAACTTCGAGCAAGTTATTTAATGTTTCTAAACCTCAGTTTCTTTAAGTGGGAGTAATACTCTTTCCTACTTTATAGGGTTGTGAGAATAAAATGGACCACTATTTGTGGCTAGTATAGTACCTAGCACATAGTATGCATTAAAATAATGTTCAGTGCTATTATTAATACTTCCTCATTGGATTTCATCTGGATATAACTACAGGTCTCCCCCATTATTTGAAAGCAGAGTATTCCTATGAAAACTTTCTTAAACTGAAGTGGCGTAAAGCAAAGAAACAGTTGCCTCAGGACACATCTTGTTAATGGATGCACAAAATAAATTGAGATAAAGCATAGATGTTCGTAGAAGCAGTTCAAAGCTATGGAGGCTTGACACTAAGATGCCTGGTGTAGGACCCTGGGAGGGAGCTTGGCAGCGCCACACTTGCTGTTTGGGGTACGAGCTGCCTTTGTAAAAGTTTGCTGCGAAACAAACTCTGAGTGCAATTTTTGCTTTTCACCCTTATTCGTAGAAGTGAAAATCCTCTTTGGACTTTTTTGGTTAGTGAAAACAGGAATTCATGTAGGCCTTTCATAAAAGTGAAGTGGTGTAAAGCAAACTTTTAAAGAGCAGGGATACCTATGCAAGTATTAATTGTGACAGAGAAAGAACATGAAACAGATGAAACATGGTCGGTGAACTTGGCGTTAGTCTGATCCAGGTTGGTTGAGTCCTCCAAGGCTTCACTGGCTGATTTGGAGAAAGGAGAACCACAGAGCCACGTGGAATTGTTTGGCAGAAGACTTTGAAAGACAGAGGTTCCTGGGTTTTAAAAGGATATGCAATAGCAAGAGAGTGAAATAATTGAGATTGTATAAGAACAGGATTATTGTATACAGTTTTACATGATTGGAAATAGAAAATATTGGAAACAGGGTGATAACCTCCCCCCCAAAAAAAATCTGCCATAAAATAATGAGAATCTATGAAGGGTAGAGACTGACCCTGAAATTCCTACTCTAAAGCACCTGAAATAAAAAATTGTATGCACACTAATTCTTTATGCTCTAGTGATCCACCCAGAGGCACTTACTAAAACCACAGCCCTTCCTGACCCATGGCCTGCACTGTGGAGGTTCTGGTAGTTAGGAAGCTAGAAGAAGAGGAAGGGTGGAGACAAAAGACAGACATCAAGTGGAAACTCAGGTCATTCATTTACTCTTCCTCACGTTGCTTACCCTAGAGGCACCACGATCGTCAGGGTCTCATATGTACCAAGTCACCATTGTGATGACTGAGAATGTAATGAATTCAACCTGAAAATAGTGTTGCTGTAAACATCGCTACTCCATTTTTTACCTACATTGTACTTGTAGGTAAAATGAAAAATGACATACTATGTCCTGTAGCACAATATCTGGCATATTGCCTATACTCAGTAAATGGAAGCTGTTGTTGCTATCAGGAGGTTGATGAGGACGATTTATGACGATTATCCATGACTCATCCATCAGCCAAGGAGATCCCGCACTGCTAGGACACGCTCAGGAATACCATTTGGGGTGATGCGTTCAAATTTATGCTAAATTTTGTTTGACCCATGTAAATAATACTACCTTGATACTCAAACTGAGAACTTTAGTGTCATAGAAAATAAGTTTGTAGGTCCTAGAAATGCAATGTTATAAGTAATAGAGATTATATTACACTAACTTTAAAATAATTCTCTTCTTATATAATTCCTATAAATATTTTAAAACCCATAGAAGAGAGAATGACCAAAGCATAAAGAAGGGCCACTATTATTCAGGTATACAAGTGAAGCATATGGCTGTTTTCTAGATCATATGTTTATGGTAATATAACATATGGGCAACATATGGAGAAAAATTAGGTTGGAAGCCCTCTAGAGATAGACTAATATATCACCACTAAGCAGATGTAAATTGCAGTGCCTTAGTCACCTACTATCGCTTTTAGCATTACAGGCGCTTTTCAATAGCTAAAAGTGAAGTCATTTTTAAAGGTAAAATTTATTTAGACACATATTTACATACAGTGCATTTATTTTTGTCCTTAGCATTTAAAGACAGAGCTACTGGTTCTGACTACCATTTATGAAGACTGATGTGGCTAAAAAACAGCAAAATAACTAATAACCCTTTTCACCCTGGATTCAGAGAAACTAGTTACTTTGATGCCTACAATCATGTTTTCCTACACAGTTTTTCTCAGTATGAGCTGTCTCATTTCTTGATTACTGATAACCAGATTCATCTCAGCCTCTGCTTTCCCAGGATTTTTTTTTAACAGCTTGGCTGTATCATTTCGAATGGTACTTCATTGAGTTCTTTAAAGAATTTCTAACACTCATCCAGCTTATGTTAATCCCATTTCAGGTCCCCATAAAGCAGTTGTTTTCATGTCTAATCGGTAGGCTTGCATCATCCACTGAAGCCTGTTGTCAAGTGCATTTCTTCAGGCTGGTAATTTTGCTATAGTCTGGGATTGTGCCATTTGTGCTCCTCTCTCCTTATTTACTATTAGCGAAAGCATTACTCACAGGTGATACTGATGAAATTGCACAGATAACCAGAAGTGGTCAGTTCAGGTCTCTAGCTATATATTAGAAGGTTGGACATTCATCACTTTGATCTTGACCTTGTTGCTACAGTGAGTGCACAACCTGTCTGCCCGACTCAAAGGTCATGCTGGCCTTCTTGATTTGATTTTCTACTCTGTCAGTCAGCACACTATTAGGCAGAATGCTGCCAGTGACCCCTGTAATCTCAATGCTGCCAGTGAGCGGTGTGTGGGGTTCTGCTGACGAGGACAAGTACATGATCTCATGCTGCAATTCAATTCAACATGTATTTGTGCACACCTGCCGTTCTCCCAGAAATGTACATGGTGACACAGGATAGAAAGAAATACGGGCACAGTTTCTACCTTCAAGGAGCTTACAGTATTGTTGCATGATGATAAAAGTCCATGTCTTGATTAGGAGGGACAGATAACATACGTTGTTGGAGTCAGCTTAGCAGCATTTTGGCCACTGGACTTTGCAAAAAAGATCTATAACCATGAGCTGTCTTTCTGCATGTGCATTCTGAAAGCTCCCACGTAGCCAGCAGTAGCCCTTGAATGACCGTCTCACAGGCTTTTAATGATATTCAGAGTTGTTAAGTGGAGTTTCCCAGAAGACAAAAATCACAGTCTAACACTGGCTTCTGAGCCCTTTATTCTGCTCTCAGAGAATCGAGGCACACAGCGGACTCAATGAGATGGGGCTGATTTGCATCCCTGCTTCAGTCTTTGGTGACTGAGCGTCTCAGTCTTTTTATGTTCAGAGGATTATTGGATGTTTCACATACATTGTATAATACATTTTTATCATGAAGTTAATATATATACCCTTTGTGTTTATAAATGAGAATGTGGAATTTTTGCTTAATAATAGGAATTATTTATTACCCAAGTTTTATCTTGACTTTTTTTTAACTTAAAAAACATTTTCCTATGCTAACATTGGTCATTGTGTTTTTTCTGAGCCATTTTTCTCACCCATGGTTATTTGCAGTGATGAATTGTTTAATCTAATTTTTGTTTCTCTTTGACTTACTTCATACTGCTAAACTCCTGCTAACCTACTTAATGTAATACAAAAATAAACATAAAGACAAGTTCATGGTGGGTAAAGCTGATCATTTTGTTTCTGTTGTAATTTGTAACCTGGAGAGTTTAGCACTGTAAATATTTAGGAAAGTTGTCTTGCCACCCAGCCTCATATTTACACATGGGATTTACTGGCCCCATGTTTTAGGTCAAAAGCCAATGTAAAACAGGAATAGAGGCTCTCTGGTATCTTGTCTCTTGGACATGTTTTCAGAAAATTCCACAAGCAGATCACTGTACTGTGAAAATAATGGGCTGCTTAGCACATCTCTAGACCCCACCTACATAGGGGCCTTTGTGTAACACATCAGCCATCCTTCTAAAGTAGAGTTTCAAATTCAAGAAAAGTAGGACAAAAGAATACTTGTTAGATCCACTGAGGTGGAAGGTAGAGGAAGGGGAGGAGGGATAAGTTAGCCAGAAGGCAAAAGAAAAGCAGCAAACTGGAGAGGATTTTCAGCCCCTGGGAATAATAAAAGAAATAAATAGTGAATTAAGTAACTTATAAGATTCTTTGACCCCATTCATCAATAAGTTGAAAAATCTTGCCACATGAAACAAATAAATCTTAGTTAAGTATTTAAACTTTGACTTGGTAAGCTATTAAGAATTTGCAGGTTGAAGAGTATAAAATAGTGATATAAACCTTGTGATATAATGGTGATATAAGGTAGAGGATACCTTAATGAGAGATTATAAAATATTACATTTGAACAATCAAGTTCATTCTCAAACTTATCCAGTAGTGCAATTTAACACAAACTAAAAGGAAATTATCAATGAAACTTTTCTTAATTGCTACCATACTTGCACTGTAAGGTGATTAAATGCTAATGGAAAAAAATACAATTAAAATAAAAAAAAATAAAAGTGGGACAACCAGAAAAAAATAAATTTTCTTTGGAGCAGATGGCATATAGCAAAGTGGTATGAACTACACTATTATTAATATATAAGTGTTAACAATATGACTGAGTTTTATTAGTTGAAAAGAGAATTCTCAATTAAGTTTCTGTGTGGTACTAAACTCCTATCTGTAGCAATATCTCCAGTCCCATTCACATTCTCCAGGATTTCTTAAACTTTGCAAACAGTTCTGCTAATTGATTAGCAGGTGATATGCGGTTGCCTGCCTCCCCCCACCTCTGAGGTCTGTACGGTGATACACTCTTAGCTTCCCCTCCATTGCTTCTTCCTCTGTTCAGCCTGAACTGCAGCGTGAGATCCTGTGCATCCATTGGACAAACTGGTGCTGGCATTTGCAGAGTGCCAGCTCACACGTTTACATCTTGCAAAAGTGTCTAAGAAAAAAATTATGATTCTATTTGATATACCTTTTATTTTATGATTACTTCTAAAGTACTAGGGTATAAAATGTTTTAAGGCAAACCTTGAAAGCACATTCATCTCCTTTCTTAAAGATTTCTAACAATCACTGTAGAAATTATTCTGTTACCACTGACACTTTTTAAAATGGATGTTACCCAATATTGCGAGATGAGGTATATGTATCTACATCTATGTATATCTATAGATATAGATATATATGTATATAGATATAGATGTGTCTGTGTATCTATATATGGAGAGAGAAATGTATGTGTAAGCCTCTTTTATTTTAAGATCATTCTGAGAATCAAGAGCATTATTTTGTTTGCTTTAGTTTGGTTTTTGCACAAAAAATAAAAGGCGAGCCAGTAATATTGGTCTCCTGCCAATGTAAAATGGACATTAATTACTTTCAAATCAGTTCTTGATTTTTAAGGCTACTGTTTATACATACCAGCCAAAGAGCCTAATCTGGGCAGACTTTGTCTCTTCTGTAAGGAAATAGATATTTAAGTAACATATTAAAAATACCACTTCTTATTTAAACAGCACCTTGTATGTACAAAGTACAATTGCACAAAACACATTATCTTGTTGGTCTACTGACCATTCTTTTCTGCGGACAGATGACAACGATAACCTCCTTAGAACAACTCATTTCACAGACCATCTGACCTGAATGTTACATTTTCAGAACACATTTTATATCCAGTCACAGAGCACTATGTTTTAGGCCAACATTTGACACCTACCTTTTTAACATGACTTTCGGTACTTTACAGAGTACATTAAAGTATGTGCTAAAATGTGTGTAAGTAGGGCAGTCATTCAAAATGCATTCCCATATTTTTATAGGAAATATAATACACACTAAGAGATTCCAGCTTCTGAGATTCTTGAAGTCAGGGTCTGTCTGAAAGCAGACATAGCAATGCCTGGGATGCCCTCCCTCCTCTTCCCCCCAGTAAGGACCTTAGAGGCTGCATTTCAGATATGGTAACTATAGTCAGTCTGCAAAACAAAGAGTGAGTGGTGAAAGAGTGAGAAGAAAATGAAATTAAAATAAGAAAGAAAGTAAGAAGACAACCTTTAACATTGGGGGTATGTATCTAGTTTCAGAAAGAAACAGCACCTTTGATGAAGTTATCTTGCTTCAAAAAAGGTTTAAGGCATAACCAAACTTTTCTGGTCTGCTTATTCTGTCATATTACTATGTTAAAATTAAGGAAAAGATTCATTTAATATGTAAAATGTTAATTTAATGTATTGAATGACAATAAAAAATTAGAATTGTTCACTCTGAAATCTACAATACAATATATATAGTTAAATGTTATTTGAAATAACATTTTTGCTTAAACTTTATTTTTAGATTATTATTTTACAATGATAATCATTTTTTTCCCAAAGCCTAGGTTTGTCTTGTGAAGTAGAAGAAGTAAAGCAAATCTGAGTCACTTACAAAGAAAAAAAATTGGGGTACCAGAGTTTTTCAGGTCTCCCAGTGTAGCACCTGTGATGTCAGTAGACAAGCGTACTGCGTCTCCTTGAGCCTGTGTTATAAGGTAGCACAGCAGCAGTCCCTTATGTGAGCAGCAAGAGTTCTCACCTCACTTTAACAACCCAGACCTCCTTTTGTGGTATATAATCCTGTCTGAGGCTGAATATGTGGGGCATGAGTTGACATCCTTTCCTCCTCTCCCACAATCCCCATCTTACTTGTTTTTCTTAAGGTTCTTAAA
The DNA here is from genome assembly GCF_004126475.2 of Phyllostomus discolor. Classification (NCBI taxonomy): domain Eukaryota; kingdom Metazoa; phylum Chordata; class Mammalia; order Chiroptera; family Phyllostomidae; genus Phyllostomus; species Phyllostomus discolor. Next base: position 71,664,310 of record NC_040905.2, on the reverse strand, counting down.
TGAAAAATGCAGTGGTCAATGTCAGAAGGGGAATGATGTATACTGGAATAAATGACGTCATTTCTAAGTTGTAAAGTTTTTTTTAAATGATTTATTTGTTTATTTTTAGAGACAGAGGGGAAGGGAGGGAGAGATACATCTATTGGTTGCCTCTCTCATCAATTTGGGTGGTTCAGCTGTTTCTCGAATTGGTGGGGACCTGGCCCACAGCCCAGATGTAACCAGAATCAAACCACCGACCTTTTGGTTCACAGGTCAAGGCTCAATCCACTGAGCCACACCAGGCAGGGCACAGGTTGTAAACTTTTAACATTACCCTCACACTTTGCAGAAGGAGGACTATCAAGTCAAGATAAAAATCCACCAGCAGAATCAAAAGACAAATTGGTAAAAAGTGAAAAAATAAAATTAGATGTATTTCAGTGACTATATTTAAACCGTATTTGGGGGACAGGATGTTGTTTCAAGTGTATATACTTACCCCAAATTTCTCATATATATGAAATAATTAGGAAGACAAAACCGGATTTAGTTTTCCATTTCCTCGTGTTCCGGTTAACTTAATGAGAAACCTCTTAAGTCACATTATCTTGGGTGTATTTAAGTGCCTGGCTACTGTTGTAAGTCAGTAGCTGTGAGGCCTGTTCCCAGACTGCTTCTATGGAATGATCAATGAGGGATAAATTTTTAGGATGGCAAATGTCCACTCCAAAGTTCCAACTCATTCTTTACCTATTGGTTCCATTTCTGTGCCTCAGTGTTGGTAATCCAAATAATGACAGTCATGCATTTACAAGGCATTTGTGGCAGACTGTAGTATGGTCCTTAAACCATTCGGTACCACTTCACACCTCAAATCAGAAAACTGAGACTTCTGTAAAGCAACTTGGCTGACGTCACGTTGTTGGACTTTGAACTTGTATCTTCTGATTCTAAATCCTGCCCTTTCTTCACTGCTGCCTCCTCTGTCTTCTGATACCATTCTGTTTTCTCTCTTCCAACCACTTATCTCTCCATTTTCAGCTTTCATAATAACCATGAACTTACACCCACTTACTAGAATTCCTAGTTTATGTCCACCGTCAACACTGAACTAGAGATCCTGTATATTCCTAACTAGGCTCTTTGCTTTTGATAATGGTAGACTTTTTAGACTTAGAAGTCATTTGGATTCTTTACAGTGTTTTAGAAATAGTGTATGAGGTTTTCCTCTGCTATTCTTTCTAGTTTCTCTTTAATCTTATTTTAACAGATATATCTTATTTTGAAATAAATTATGTTCAATTTTAATATTTTAAGCTTATTTTTGACCCTTAAAGACATTTTCACCATATGCTAAAGGAAAAGAAAGACTGTTGTAGTCCAATGATCTGCGATACGATAATGCTTTCAAAACAAATCAAATTTGTTTCATTAAATACATTTAGGGTTGAGAGTTCAGTGGACAACAGTCAGCACTTTATTTCTAACCATTTAATGGGATTTCATGAAACACCAAGTAGTAGAGAGCACTTTCCGGTCCTTTGCGGTAACTCCACCTGCTGCTAGCCACATGGCGGTCATTAAAATATCCAATTTCATTGTATTCACAGAAAATTTTAAACATAAATATATTCCTTAAATGTAGTCCTTTTAAAAATAACTATTAGCTAATATTAGTATTTAAAGATAGGTTATACCAATGAGAACATTCCACTACATACTTCATAAAGTCATAAACTTTCTATTCTTGTGAACAATTCATTCAGCAGAAATTTACTGATGCTTATATGCCAGGCAATGTGCAGAGTGCTGAAGGAGACATTACAAAGTGCTGGGTAAAAATCCTGATAAGGAGAAAAGGTTAGAACCAGCATCTTTCAGTAAATGTGCCTCTTTCCATCAGCATGCAGCTCACCTGCAGAATTTGTGAAAAATGCAGACTCCTGGACCCTACCTCAGACCTACCAAATCATGATCTGCAGGTAGGGCCCAGGAATCTGCACTTTTAAGTAAGTTACCCAATTATTCTGTGGTTCATTAGTTTGAGAGGCACTTTTATATCAAGATGACAGACACAAAAAGAAATAAATGTATCCGTGAGTAATAATTATTCTAATAGGATTGGCACTGATAAATTATTTAAATTTACATTTCTGATGAATGTAAAGTGTGAACATGTGACCTATCATATAGAATGAGTACATGGGTACATATTTATCTACAATTCCATGCCTTAGGTAATTTTGAATTTTAACAGAAATTAAACATATTGTTCTAGAGATTCTGTCTGTCTTGAACTACAGACGTCAGAATAAAGTCATGTTTATGAGGACTAGGAAAAAATCTGCCACGCAATAAAGTAGAAAGATGCATTTTTAAATTACTCAACTAAAAAAATCTTTTATATGAAAAGCTAAAAAATGGTAAAGAGGTCTTGGCTTCTTACATAGTTCATACCGGAGCAGTATCAGGTGACTCTGTCTGAGGTCAGTGCTACTGCCTGGTCTGTTTAGGTGGGTGGCTGGCCACGTCTTGGGAGTGTCCATTCTTTGGGTTTTACCATTCTATTGTGTTCAGCCTATTGCTCAACTTAACCAGTAGTGGTAGTTCACACAGGCTAGCTGCACAAAGGCTGTATAAATAGCCCCAAGGAAAAAAGGCATTATTTAGTCTTTACCCAACAATACAAAATGATAGAGATCTTAATCAATCAACAGAAAATGTCAAGGTAGAAAATACTGTATTGACAAACTAGTATAAATAAAGTTTTTCAAAAACAAGATATGCTTTTCCAATATTTGTTAATTCCTATAAAATAGTCTACTTTTATAGATAAGCATGAAGTACAAACAGTTTGTACTGTAGGTCATAATTATATATAAATAGGTAACAGTGAAGTGGAATATGAAAGAACTTTAGGATGCTGCTAGGCTTCCCTTTCACCTCACTTGTGTGTGTGTGTGTGTTTATTTATTTAACAAATGCTCCTTGAGTGAGAGCAGCAGGCTCTGTCCTAGCTACGGGGCAGCCACCTAGAATGAGCACACATAATCACTCCTACCACTTGAGTTAGTGTGTGTGTTGGAGTATAGTCCATAAAAACATGAACAAGCCCAGAAATAAAAGAGTTCTTAAGGGAATTTGCATTGTTCTATGACAGAAAAAAATAGGGTGGTGGTCCAGTTATTTTACACAGAATTATCAGAGAAGGCTACTCGTAGAAGGACTATCTAAGTTCCAAACTGAAAAGTGAAAAGAGCCAACCACAAGAACAATTGCATAAAGAAACTGAGGAAATGACGGCCACTTGGGCCTCCACAGGAAGGAGTTTGCGGAGTTGAAGGAACTGAAGGAAGACCAATGCAACACGAATGACAGTGAGAAGAACATATAAGAAGTCACATAAATAGTTGGCCTGTCCTATGTAGATAGTGGCAGTGCACTTGGCTTTTTTTCTAAATGCAGTGAGAAGGCATTGCAGAGTATTATCCTGAGAAGTGTGGTCAGGCACAGTTTAAATAATATACTTTGGATGTTGTCTGCAGAATGGATTGGGGACCAGTAAGGGGACAGTTGCAGTGATGCGAGGAGAGATGACAGTGGCCATGTGGAGGTGGATAGAAGTGCATGGCTTCAAGGTATATTTCGGAAGTAGAATGAAGAAACTTTGCTGATAGATTGAATTTTCTTTGAGAGTGTGCATGAAGTTAGAGCATTATTTTCAGGAAGAATTTAGTATATAAATCCAGGCTTTGTAGGTATAAAAATGCAGGGAAATAGGGAATAAAAATTTCACAGCTGCTAGCTCCCAGCTCCCATCCCTTCTTCACCCTGGACACTGTCTCCTTTGGGTGGTCATCATGGGAACCTTTTGCCTTTGTATGCACAGATGGGGGCAGAGACAGAATATGCACTCTCCTACAGCCTCCTTTTCCTTGACTCCCACAAAGAACTGGAAACATTGTGAGTCCTCTAAATATATCAGCAAATATTTCTTGGAACCATTACATTTCATAGGTACATGATCCCAACTCCTATCTTTGCCTTTTATACCATGTTCATATTTTCAATAAATCAACAACTTAGATTGAGAATAAAATCCAGAAAATCTGCTGAAGCATTTAGGAACTCAGAAAAAATCACAAAAAATATTTAAAATGTTTTCATTTTTACTAGCATACACTTATTACCCTATCATGGTTAAATATTGTTTTTATAATAATTTAATGTTTTCCCACTAAATAGTAGTAAAAGTAATTTTAGAGCATCTAGGTTAATTTATCAGATTTAATAATGCAAACAAATGGGACTCATTTTAAGTAATGAGACTAGAGTAGGAAAAGAAGCATCAGGAAAAATTGGAAACCACAGAATAATTAGATTTAGGCTTTCAAAAGCATTTGGCTCCATATCCTCCACCTCCCCCCAAAGGAAATAAAAGGACAAGCCATTTAAAAATGAATTCTCTCAAGACTTCCCTTATCGTGCCTATTTAGTCTTCACAGTGTTCAATATTGACGGTGAGTTTCTTTTTACTACCAATACGGCAAGTTCTTTTGAGGTAGAGAGAGTTCACCTTCATTGCCTTGCATTATTTCCCCCCTCCTGAGCTGTTGTAAAGAAAGGTGGATGGGAAAATGGCAGTGCACGAGATGGAGAGCCTTAGATTTTTCACTTCTGTGCAAGGAGATTGTTTTCTTTCTTCTGGTGTCAGTGTACATTTGGGGAAAAAAATCTGCTGTAGCATGAAATTCTTCTTCCAGAGAGGTAATTAGGAAATACACAACTTCTGCTTTAAGAGCATGTTCTCCACAAACGGCTGCGTGCCCTTGCTGTGATGACAGCGTAGCCGCAGGAGGCCCACCGCTGAAGAACAGATGAGACAACCTCACTCGCAAGACGAGGCATACGTCGCTCTTGCTCTCGTAGTAATAATCTGTTAAGTATTAATCCTTTTAAAACCATTACCTGTTTCTCTTCAGACTCTGTCCTTCACATAAAATAAAAATTTGAAGCTACTGATCAGTGAATTAAAAGTGCAGACAATATGCCTTAAGTCTGAGCCTATAAGATCATTTAGTAATGGTCATTGTTGGGATTTCTGTACAAAAGATTAAAATGCAATATTATTCCTAAAGGCAGTATAAATTCTTCAAAAGGAATATTTAGGAATATTTTGGGAAGGTTATCTTTGCTGACTTTTAAAAAATCAAAGTAGCTTTTTGTCTCCTAGAATAAATCCGAGAGCCAAAATCTCTTAAGTAAATAAAGGTTTAAAAGAATAAATGTTTCACAACTAAGGGTGTGATGGATTGCTACTGTATATGTATTTTCCTGCAAAGCTAGTCAAAGGCTTTTCTCCCCCCACCACCTCTTTAATCTCAGTGAAAAGCTTTCCTTAGAGCTTGAGCAGGCTCCCTAGGAGCCCTGTTTTCCCTTTATGTGCTCCTACACGCTGCTTCTCTTTACCGGACTGTAAGATATCCCCATGTCTCGTAGACCTGTACTCAAAGAGCAATCGTTTCTTCTCATATTAATTATTATTTAGAATTCCATTTGTTATGGTTGAGAGGAACTACTGAAGAGCCTCTTTTCCCAGGGTAGCCTTAATATTTTTAAACGCTCTGTAGATGGATGGTAAGAAATTAATCACTTTATAATATAACTTGCCATACTTAAAATATTTGGATATTTAATATCTAAATGACAAATGAGGTCAGTTATAAGAACAGATGAATTTAAAGGAGTAATTGCTAATATGTTATGAAAAAAAGCCATGTACCTCCTTCATTCCTGCTCCTTAACTTCCTGGAATGCATGCAGAATTCCAATGAGCATGTGTCAGGCAAAATGATTGCTTATGTTGAGTGTCAGTGATCATCATACATTTTTTTAATTGAGGCTTTTTTCCCCTAAAAAGAATAATTCATTGAAATTGAAGAACCTTTTCTTCAGAAGAAAATTACTGTTAGTGAAAAATATAACCTTGTGATAGATAACTCTTTTATATTCAGTTTTATTTAGTAGAGAATCGTTATGTATTTACCGTTAAAGTCTTATGAGAGCTTATTAACTGGAGAAATTCTTTTATGTATGTTTTGATTTTCACATTTGGTTCATAATCTTTTATATAAAAGGAAGTGTTTGTTCTTAGCTATTGGGCAGATGAGGTGCTCAAAAATCAAAGACTGTAATGCTTTCCAAAGGGTCCTAAGTACTCTCTTCTCTCCCAAATTTGGGTGACAGAACTCTGGATTAGGAGTTATCATTGCATGTTTTTCTCTCATAGGGCTAACTGCCTACAGCAGGCAAGGTGGGTCTGAGCTGTTATTTAAAAATTATTATGTAATGTAGTTACAGTTTTTATTAATAAAGCCTGTTTATTATTTATGGGATTTACAGTATTATCTGTCATAGCTAGTTCACCAGAACTGAACATTTTAAATACTTGTAGAATTGATTTTGCCTTTATTTTTATATTTAGTGTATTTTTTTATTCATAGTCATAGGACTTCAGGGACACCATTGTAATAACCACTGAGACCTGTTCTATACATGACTTTATGTTTAGCATATATTTTTGTTACTCATGTACCTTACTGTTTACACCTACCATTTTTACATTATTGTTCTGGTTTTTTACATGTTTAATCAGTAATTTTATTGTGCTTTTCTTTAAAGACAAAACTTAAGTCAGTAGTCCAACAAAATAAATAGGTTTTCAGTTGATGGACCAGCAAAACCATTAACTTACAGAAGTCACATAGCTAAACAATGTGTACTAGTAACATCCCTTGCATATTACTGTCTTTTTAGTGACAATAATAAAGAAGAGATTTTCTTCTTTACCTAGCACAGGCAAGCTAGTTATTCTGCCTTGCTAACTTTTGACGTAAGAAACAGCTATTAGACAAGTACAACATTTGTCAGAGATCCCAATATATGCTAATGGTCAAATTAAACATGGGAATACTCTTACCATGCACAAGGGTGGACACATGAATTTACTTGTTCAGGAGATGCAGGGAGAAAGACTAGGGAAAAGATGTAGGTAGCTGGAAGTTTATGACTAGTATAAGCAGCACATGAAAATTCGAGTAATGCCAATGTTTGTGTGTATGTGACAGCAGCTATGTTAGCAACCCCACATATGACTTATCTCTCTGCAAGCTCAGAGCAAATAAATATTCATTAAGTGTACTCCCTACTCTTCTTTCTCAACTAGGCCATCCTGTAGGATGGTGCAGGATTAAGAGCTGAACTCTGGAATCAGCCCTGCCATCAGCAGGCTGCTCACCTTTCTAAGCCACTACTGTATCAGCTGTAAAACTTGATTTATGCAACATGTATTCAATCAGTGTCTTATATTTTTTTAGCTACCATTCTAGGACTTGAAGCTTAACAGTGAACTAAATAAAGTCTGTGCCTTCAGTAGTGTCTACCTCATGAGGCTGTTAAAGGAGAATCCATGGGATACAGAGTTTGGCACAGCGCATGGCCTAGAGGATGTGTTCAGTCGGTGTTAGGGGCTTTCTTCATTATCAGTGCCACAAACCACTGCATCCGGTGTTATAAGAAATGAAAAAAAAAGTCTTGCAGTGGACCTATCCTTTAGCATTAATAGTCTCTTTTCATTTTTAAAACATAGATTACTTTGGGTTGTAATTCCCGAGTGTAGACTCTGTGATGGGGCTTTGAATGCAAATAGTTTATTTAGGAGGTTATCCGAAGAAGCACTGGTGAGAGAGCAGAGATGGAAAGGAGGGCAGGAAAAGAAAGCCATTAGAGAATACATTAATGAACAGGTGACCACAGAGGGCAACTGGGTCTCAGTCCCACTTGGGGTTCTCTGGAAGATGACATAGAACATGCCTTTGAGTTGTGCCCCCAAGGGGAAAAGAAATTGGAGTATTTATTAACCATTGCCTGTCAGTGGCCAAGGGCTCCTTCTGGGGGTTAATTCCGTGGCACTTACAAGCACCGCCACATGCAGTTCCAGCAGGCTCTGGGGCCAGAGCGCACTCTCAGCAGGCACAGGGCTTCTTGCGGCAGGGAGCTGCCATCCTTTTCGGAAGCGGTGATTGTTGCAGGGATACAGGAGGGTACCAACAGTGGTTGCTGCATGGATGTTTGCCCCAAAACTATAAGATACAGCTACATGTGGCACACTCAAAATACAACAGAAACATGAAAAGAGTGCACAAACACTGGATCTATCATTCTTTTTTAAGAATAAAGGTGAGAACATTAGTATGGAAACACAACACCTGACTTACATAAAGAAAATATAGTTATTTTTTTTCCTATAACTATCATAAGTAATTCTTTGGCACTGAGGAACATTTCAGAATGGTCACCACTTTTTGATCAGCTCTTTTATCAAATTATAACTTAATTATGTGACATATATATGAAAAAAATCAATCCATTTTTTCTTAGTTGCTGAAGCATTTGGACACTCCAAAGTAAATTTAATCTTTACATCAATTTTCCAGGAAAAGAAACGATGAAATCTATGTCCTTGAGGTTCCACTTGAAAGGGTCAAAGCAATTCTTTCATTGTATTATACCATGACACAAATCAGAAAATGCAAAGATTTCAGAATTGCTCTATTTCATATATTATCTCCTAAGCTTGCCTCTGCAGCTGAGCAAGGGTGTTATTAGGCACAAGAAATTTTGTTGAATTTTTAAATTGGTCTCAAGAATTTTGTGATGGATGGCTTACTCAATTTAAAACAGATCATCTGATGAAATTGCTTTTAGGTTAAAAGGAGGGTTCCTCAGATTCATTTTAGCACAGATCCTTTCAATTACCTGGTTAAGCCCAGAATTGCTAAACTGTAAAGTATGAAGACTGGATACATGGGTGGTGAATATAATAAAAAGAGAATTCTTGAAGGAGAATAGAGCAGCCTCAAGGCCAAACCTTGTCTTCTTGAACATTTTACAGAGCATTGGTACTGGCCTGACCATTTGTTTATCTTCTTTAACACTGCTAATGCTGAATAATCTAAACCTTAATTAATGATTATCAATTTGACATGAAGCTCTACGCAAATACCCACATGCCGTCTGGAGTATTTTACTCAGTTACATGTGACAAGTATTTCTCTAATAAGACTCCTTGTACTTGATCAGAAATGTATGTGGCTCTCTTCCATGAAGCTTAGCTTTTAGTAGAAACTAAGCCAAATAAATGCAGACAAATAAAAAGATATTTTATGCACTTCATTCATATTTTTGGTATTTCCTGGTGAAGGCTACAAATGGAGGTCTCAAAGGAACACTCTCAAAAAGTCTCAGTGAGGGTCTCACTCAGATGTCACCTCCACAGCTAGAACTTCTCTGGTTACTTCACGTAAAACAGCCCCTCTTCCTGGCCCCCCATCTGCATCATCTCATCCTGTTTACTTTTCTTCAGCACACTCATCACTATCGAGTGTTCTTCATTTATTCTCATTCCTGTGTTCATTTTGTACGTTTGTCTGATTTCTCACACTGGAATGTTACCGCCATAGAGGAAAAGAATTTATCTGTCTTGTTCATTGTTCTACCCCAATGTCAAGGACAGTGCTTCCCACAGAGTAGGCGCTCAATAAATTTTTTGTTGAAAGAATCAGTAAAAGAATGGATATTAAGAATCCTGTGTCCTTGAAAATAAATGTAGCATATCAAGTACCATAGTGTTTTAGGGAAGAAACTTAACTCTTTCTAGTTTAAAAAGAATGCACTTTATCTCACTGCAGCAATAATATAGAAGTCCGGGAAAGACACAGCCTCTCAGTAGTAGAAGCCGAGATTTTCAGACCACTGATTTTCTGACAAAGGAGCACGAAGTGCAGGCGCTGGGGAATGCCAGGAGCACACACTCTTGGTCAGTGTGCCAGGCAGCTGTGAGGCTGTATCTGGGAGTACCTGGGAGTTAAGACCACATGAATCAGCCAACAAACAGAAGGAATCAAAGGCTCAATAAATCCCCACATTCTCATGACCCAAGCACCCTGGCCATTCCCTGGTCTACTGAGCAAAACCAGGAGGAGTAAGATGAAAATGCCATAATAGGCCACCAGATGGAAGGACAGGCTGAGTATATTTGAGGTAAACACACCACAAGACTTCAGAGCATTTCCTGAAATAGTAGATCATTTTTCCTTTTAACAAATATTTATGAAACATATTTTGTGCACTAACACTATTTAAACTCCAGCCTCATCCCTTCCCTCTCCTTCTACCCCCAAATACACTTGCATGCCCGTTGTACAGAGGCATGCTTCTTTTGATTTGATAATTTATTGGCCTTTCATGTAAAATTTGGTTTGGCAGAAGGGCTTTGCCACTACAACAGGACTGACAAGGCTCCTCTGCACACTGTGTGGACTAGTAGGGAGTGCCTTAGGCACTAGATAGAATCCACCTAATTCAAAACACAGAATGAATGCTGTATGTCCTACTAAAGTATTCCTTTCTGCCCCCAAGAAGTTGGGATGTCTCCAAGCTTATTCTTGAAATCATATTATTTATGTGCAGGCCTATTTTTTCAAAGGTGGCAGATGACCCTGTGCCTTTTGGGTAATTGAGATTGAAGTTAGGTTGCTGCCTGTTATAGTAAACTGACTCTGGTTCCTTATTTCATGGAATATGAGGAAGCTGGGATTTTAGAATTGCTTCTATTATATTTTTGGAGGTGTGAGAATGACAGGAAATTTTATTTTAAAACAATACCTTAATCCATGCACTTACTGACAGAAGATGTTGGTTTTAAAAAAACGTCAGTCTGAAAGAAATTGGGTGCAGCTTGACTGTTAAACAGACAAGTCAGTTGCTGAAGATATCTCATCCTCATTCATTGAGCTCTCAGGGAGAGTTTTATTAACCTACTGTGTTTCAGGGTCTATATAGTCTTCTGCCCAGTGGGTTATTACCCAGTGGGATTGAACTGGGTGAGGTACTTGCATAGACTCAACATCTTCTTAACCGTAATGAAAACAATATCATATTGCCTTTGAATCTGTTTGAAGGGAGAAATATTTTTAGAGAAAAAAAACAATAATTGAAAAGCTCTGTATTCATCTTTCTTTGCCCCAGGACATTGATTTTTCAGACGTAATGTATTACATGGTGAAATGGTCCTGTGGACCTTCATACATATTAGTGACTCTAGCGCCCACAGCACACACTGCAAACCTTCCACATTCAAAGATTCAGCATGCTTTGCGGTATTTCTTTCTGACTTCAATCCATTTTGGAAATAAAATGTTTCATACACTAAGGAAAGGTAGGTGTTATTGGTCCCTCTCTGGCTTTCCTGTGAGGGGAAGCCAGTGGCAGGCATCTCTGCTCAAAATCTGTCTGACGATACCCAGGTCCCTTCCCTGAGCTTCAGGATCCATGTTTCACTCTGCTGGCTCCTAGCTGTACTGTCCTACCTGTGTGGTCCCAGGAAGTGTGAACTTTGTATTCCACAGGTGCTTCATAGGTATTGAAATTGAATTGAATCAGGACTCAGTAAATCTGAGCCAAATCAGGTTTGAGTTATGTGACTGTGTCATCCCTGGAAATCAAGAGGGGACGGAGGACCAGCAGTGGTAGGAGAAAAGGAGAGAGAAGTCAAGTTTTTTCCCCCAATTTCAGGCACAGGAGGGCCCTGCATAAAAGACAGAATATTTCCTTTATGTACAGATTGAGTAGGAATGACTCCCTCCCCCATCCTAGATTGTGAATGTTTGTCCTTGGCCGAATCCCTGGTGCATGCCTGGTTTCTGTTATCAGGTGCCTCTCTTCTAATTTTACCTCTTAGTTGCCTTGCTCCCTGGCTAAGCTCACAGATGTGATGCAGTGTTGGTCCTAGGGCCCCTTCCTAGATCGTACAAGACTATGCCAGCTACCTTAACTCCTCACCAGTGAAGCAAGCGTAAGTGTTGGGCCCTTCACCCTGGCATCTCTCAGTGCCCCATCTGGTTTTCAGCATCCATAACAACAGCCCACTTGTATTTAACTCTTCAAGTTCTATGTAGAGTTGTGTTTTGTATGACAAGTAAGAATATTTTGGCTTGCTGCCTCCATCTTCTCCATTTCTTTTTATGACCAGCCCTTCCCTTCATGCCAGCCCACCTGCTATGCTTTGCCCTTTGCCACACTGCTTTCTGCTTCTCAACTGTATTACTTTGAGCTATGAAAAATCTATTCGAAGAGCTAATGGATACCAATGTTTGTGTTACTGATATGCTAAGGTCATATATAAAAGTTTGGAATATACGGGCTGTACGTGAGTATGGGAGTGCAGCATGCGTGCCCAGCTACTGCCCTTTGCAACATATATGGTTCATAAAATGAAGACAAGGGAGGTGGAAAGCAAATTGAGTTCCATTTCTAAAGCCAAGGAGTCTCTGGCAAAAATCTTAAATTTTAATCAAAAGTTGGAAGTTTAGAATTTCAAAAACTAGCATATCTCCTCCTAACATGTTCACTAAAATTCTACCAAAGGATGCTCTAAACTGACATCTAAGGAAGGTTCCAGTTTATAATTAATTGTAGAAAGCTCTTCAGACCTTACCAGTCCTATTGTGACTGTTAATAAATAGTATTGTTGTAAATTGATTTCTCCCTGAGAGTAGACCCTGGCATCAAAGAATCATGCTTGTGCATATAGACTTACACAAGTTCTTAAATTGATTTGTTTTTAAAGCAGAATAAAATAAAAGTAAGTCTTTACCAACAATGTTTTTACCCTTTTTATGTATTTGACATGTAAATACAAAAAAAATGCTGTCTTCAGATTCCTGCAACAATAAGTTTGAATACTACTGCACTTGGTAAATATAGCTCATATTCTCTTTTGTAAGTATATGATGCTCAACCTTACAGAGTTTCTGAATAAACCTCATGGACTAGAATATAATCACTGTGTTAAGAACATGTAAATAATTAATTGTGGACTAGGTTGGAAATAAAAATTCCATTACCACTTTCCTCATTCCCATTTAAATCTGAAAAACCTTCTATGGACATTGTTGTGCCTTCTTAGATGAACAATATAATGCTCTTTTTACTTAGTTTATTCTAGTCAGTGTTAGTTTTAAAATATTTTCTCATTTGAATATTCATATGACTATATCCTGTGGCTTTAGAGTATATATAATAGCATATATTTTTTTCAACAAGGAATAAAGAAAGAAATGCATGAAAATAGAAATGAGTTGTATACCATGGTCCTGACATGAGCAGCCTCGTCCCTAGTGGGATTGTGGAGCAATTTTCACGGCTTTTAAAGGAGAGCAGAAACTTGTGGTAGTGATAAATTATACCACGGAGACCTCTTAAACACTTAGCCTTGGTGAACATTAAACCTGTCTCTTCAACAGGTTTATTATAGGATTAGCACTTCCTGGACAAAGATTCACTCTGCCTTTGGCATTGATATGAATTTGTTTTCTGCTAGATTTACAAAAGGTGCTATACAGAAGTCATTCAATTTTCTCAAAACTTCACTTCAGAATTGGGGTGTGAATTTATTCATGTCCCAGACATCACCCCATTGTCCTTTAAAGTTGACCATCTAAAAAAATCTTCTCAGATTCATATTGAGACAGGCTGTTCCAATCCTTTGTAGTAATTTATTTCCACCTAAACATTGTATTAAGTCTTCCTGGCTTCCAGAGTTTTGCTGATTAAGTGACAAGGTCAGTGCTGCTAAGACTTGTGAGCCATATATTAAGATTCACATGCACAGTTTCAATATGAAGGTGGCAGGTACAGTCACTTTGATTCTTAATTTGCAAATTTGTCAAAAAAGACCTAATATGTTACTTTGAAATACCTAGTGGCTAAAGAAGAGTCACAACACTAAATAACTTTGCTGCTTTGGCTTAAGGTTTAAGCATGCATTTTGTAACTGTGGCATAAAACAAAATCTTAAAAGGTCATTTGGTTGCACTACTTAGCCATCATTCCATTTATTCTTAGAACTATTTTTTGAGCACTGTACCCCAGGCCCTGTCCTAGGTACCAGAGATAAAGTAGTGAAGAAAACAGGAGAAAATCCTTGCCCTCAGGGGGTTTGCATTCTAATGTAAGTAAATAAGTAAAATCAGCTAATGATGTAGAGACCAATAAAGCAGAACAAGGGGGATAGGAGAGGGTGGGAAAGAGTGCCATTTTAACAAGCGGAATGAGGAATGCCTCACTGAGAAGGGAACTCTAAAAGAAAGGTCTGAAAGAGGTAAGAGTATGAACCATAAAGATTTGGGGGAGGGAGGATTGAGCATATCTGGGTGAGAGGAAGAGCAGGTGCAAAGGCCATGAGATGGAAGGATGGTTCATTCATTGTGGAAAAGTGATGAGAGCAGAGAAGGGTCACTGGAATGGAGTGAGCAAGAGCAAAAAGAGAAAAGACCAGGTGGTAAAGGAGGCCAGGGTATGAAACACCTTTATGGCTTTGGCATTCATTACTCTGAGGTAAGGAGCTATTTATGGCTCCTGAGAGGAGGAGGACTTGAGCTGATTCAGTTTTAAAAGGATCCCTTTGACTGTTTTTGAAAATAGATTCTAAGGAGACAAAGGCAGGTGGAGGGGAACCAGTTAGGAGGCTGTTACAATCATCAGTAATCCAGGCAGGAGAGGAAATTGGCTTGCACCCCAGTGGTAGCAGAGAAGGTGGGAAGAAGAAGTTGGATTCTGGATTGATGGAAGGCAGAGCCAACTGGACTTGCTAACGGAGCAAATATAGTTGTGAGAGGAAGAGAGGAGTCCAGACTGCCAGAGTTATAGTCTCAATTAATTTCGTTATGTAGTAGCCAAAACAAGCAATCCAATCTTCATTTAGTCTGGACCCTACATATTTTTTCCTCTTTCTGACTCAGTGAAAAATCTGTTTCTCTGTCTATAAAAAGAAGACCATGATACAAATAGTATTTGTTGCAAAGTAAATAGAGTTTTACTATGGTATAACATAAAATAAAGATACTATTTGAAAATTAAGTTACCAAATGCCCGGGTTCTGTAATACAACCACCACCACCCCACTCCTGCCCCAAAGTGCAATCCACAAGTAATGCAGACAAAGGGATGGGCAGCTTTGAAATAGAAGTAGGCAAAAACAAGAGCTCATGCATGAGTTTCCAGGGTTAGGAGACTAAAGCCAGAGCAGGGCCAAGCAAAGATTGGTTGGAATAGTTACTCAGCAAGGCTAAGCACCAGCAGTTAACAAAGGAATATGACACATTCCATTGTCTTTGAAAAACGTAGTCTATTGGAAGCACTTGGCTTCCATAACTCAGTGGAGCACTAGGATTTTATTTATACCATATACAGAAATATGTCAATAATGTAACTATTTTAAATATATAGCTCTACTAAATAATAGATCTATATCAGTTATTTCAACATATTTTTAAGTATATGGGGTGGGGCAAAAATAGCTTTACAGTTGTTCATATGGAAAATAATATAATAATAAATAATAAGAATATAAGAATAAACTGTGTTTTCATGTACTCACAACTGTAAACTCATTTTTACTCCACCCTTTACACAGACCAGCAGTATAGGTATGTGAATAAAAACTTTCATATTCTTTTTCCAAAATTTTGTTCTCAGAAATTGATTGGCTATTGGGATCAGTAGCAGCAATAGTAAACTAAGAGTCCATATAATCGTCTTAAAGTTTTTTGTCCCAAGAAAGTTCTGTTTGGAAAGGTAGCACCCCTATTAAGGAGAAGATATTAATCCAAGTTCCTTGCAGACATCTTGGACACTGAACAACAGGGTCCTCCAATCTCAACACTCTCCCAGACTTGTGCAGGAGTCCTAGCCAGCTCTGCCCCAGCGCCCTGGGGTGCCGCTGTCGGAGGAAGTCAGTGAGCGGTGGTGTGCGGACTCTGCGTCACTGCCTGGCCTGGAGGGCTGCGTCTCCTTCACTGCAGGACTGCCCTGCACCCACCCGTCTCCCAGCACGGAGCTGAGGGAGCAGCTCCATTTGTTGGTGTTCGTGGACCTGCGTCTGCCCTCACCGAGAGGCCTGCGCAGCACAGAATGAGGGCAAACGAAGTGAGGAAGGTGGAAGAAGACCTTCACTAACGTCAATTATTGTTTTTATGATCCTGGGCTAAAGTGAAGTACACATTTCAACTGTTACTTTTCAGTCTGCCCAGTGGAAGATAAAATCAATAACCTACTTGTTTCTGAAAATTTCTTGTGAAATTTTACTTCAGTGTAACTCGCATAAGTTCTTGAGGTTCTTGAGGGGTTTTATTTTCCTACCCTCACACCCCTACTCCCCCCCAAACCAAGTTCTCAGCTTCCTTTAACTTGTTTGGAATAAGCCAAAATGAAACAAAATCACACATTCTAAATTGAACACTTAAAACGGAACTGAGTTCGTTGATTAAATATAAAAGGGAGCATCTTTAGCAATATGAAAGCCAAGCTTTTAAATCTTCACTGAACATTGGTTAGTCTTAAACTGCCTTGGCTCTAGTTTCTTTGTACAACTTTGCATATCAGGTGTTTACAGACAAAACAGTAGATGGGCTCCAAGTACACTGCGTGATCATTTAATGTCAGTGAACTAACCCTGTGTATCCGGCTCTGTGCTTAGCAGTTGAAATAATCTGCATAAAAGTGTTCGGTTGTGCTACAATTAAGAAGCATGCTTGTGGAAGGCACACTCTTGGTTATTTTTTTAAAAGACCATCTGTTTCTTGGTATGTTGCCTGTGTAGGTTTTCCTTTCATCTTTCACCTTTAAAAAAATTCACAGCTTCCTAAAGCTTTTGATATTTCATTCTTAGGTTTTATAAAATGCTCATTCTCTAGGTTTTCAGCTGTGATTTTACCAGCATCCCCACAAATCGTTTTAAACCCTCAGGTATCTCAGAAATTAGAAAAGGAAAGTAAGGGAGTCTCTCCCCCACTCTGTACTTGTTCCTTTCCAGCACACTGGCGGTTCCGTCACCAACCAGTAGCAACAGGTGTAATACTAGTGGGGGAGGGGGGTCACAGTCTGTTAATATTTGCAAGTTAACAGGGTACAATGTATTTAAGGTTTACATATTCAAGAAACTTTTGCTCATTTCTTTGAAGTGCCCTTGGGGAAGGATGGAAAGGCCTTGACATACTGTGAAATAGGAAATCCTACATAGGATTGATTCTTGGACCAAAAGTTCCTCTTTCTTAGTGACACACCTTTGACCTTGCCCAAAGACTGTATTTTTATCATGTTGAGAAAACGGTTTCTTGTTCTTGGTATTTTTAATTCAAAAACAAACTTTAATCATGTACGTTTGAAGCATTTTCTCACTGTCTATTCTGAAGACAAAGGATGCACATTATTTTTTGGGAAATGAATAGGATAAAGGGAAGAGGTAAAATGTTCTTTAGTTAAACGGTTCATTTTATGTCCAACAACCACTGGAAATGGGATAGCTTATTTAAGAAGTTTGTTTTTTCATATAAGAAAGAAGAAAGATGCTTGTAAGCAGGTATGCTGGAATAAAACAACAAATTTTAGACTTGACCTTACTTAATTTATTAAACACAATGCCTATTTATTGTTGCATTTCTTGGAGGAAAGGACAGTCTTCTCAAAATTTGTATATGTCCAGATCTCTTTATTTGGTGTAATTTTTTTCTGGTAAAACTACATTTTAAAAAGGTCGGCAGAAAGTGGTGCGGCTTTAAGGAAATTTACAATGTCAGAAAACAGATGGGAGTAAGTGGGATAACTGTACCCACCCCTGTGCTCACCTAGGATGCGGGGAAAGTGCAGTTCTTACAGTGATGTTAGCCTCAGCTGAGAGCCTTTCCAGTCTCTGTTGTACATTTTGTCTTAGACTTTAAAAAGCATGACCTTAAAACATGTTTAGGTGGTCTTAAATTTTATAAAACCTTGCGAAAACAAGGGATTGATTATTATAGGCTCAAACCACCTACTCTTTATTGAATAAATATGGGCCTAATACCTGAGATCTGGGCTCTGTGTTTACTGCCCCATCTACACCACTCAGCGGGGCTTAGGTGAGGTCTGCACCACTTAGAGGTTTTTAAGCACCAGTTTAGGTTCTTATTAGACTGTCCCATCACAAGAAGAAAAATCTATTGTCTGGAGCAAAGAAAGTATTAAATGAGCCTTTATATAGTGAGAGAAAATAATCTGCAAACAACGAGGTGAGAAGTCCAGCAGTGCCTGTTGGTGAGCTTGGAGACCTGGCACCAAGAGCCTTTTGTCTGCTGGCAGATGTGTCAAGTTCTCTGAACCAATAGTTGTCAGCCTGATTGAACACAGACTGGAGACAGCGGGAACTAGCAATAACGATGAAATATTTTGGAAGTCAAGTTTGGATTAAGGCATTCGGTATTAGCAGTTGAACAAGGCAGCAGCAGACAAGGCTAGAGTAAACACAGCTCTCCTGTTTAGCTATTGATTTATTATAAGTACCAAAATTACTTTTATTTTTACATGCAAAAAGGTACATTCAGGTTCTAAAATTATATGTCCCAAGACTAGATTACGCAAGAACAATGTGGCTCACAGTAAATTTCTTAGAAGTAAAGGGGGAAAAAGTCTCATTACTTTCATAAGTTCTTGCAGAAAAGACTGTTGTATATTTTTTCCAGACTATTGGTGGAAATTTTTCTTCACATATAAAGAGTAAACCATTCTGCCACCCCAGCCCCTACCTAATCTGGGAAACTGCTTTTATGAAATAGCAGCGCTCTAAAATAAAAACACTAAAGGCATATTAACTAGGGGCTTTTTTCCCCCTTATTGTTGGCATTGAATACAAATCAACATTAAATTTGAGACCATTTTAAGTGTTAGATTCCCAGATCTAAAATAGGGTATACAAATAAAAAAAATTGGCAAAAATGTTGTACTTATGTCTTATGCAGCTTGTAATGGTTGAGACTCCCCATTTAGAATTCAAACATCCCGCTCCAGATTCCATATGGAATAAATTTTAGGAAGTGCCAAAAATAATGAAGGGATGCTTGAGTCTAAGCAAATAATATATTACAAAATTTCAACTATAGTAAGAAACTACCTTTTCTCTGTACAAAAGATCATTGATTAACCTCTCTACCAAAGATGAAGACTATAGTCCAGAGTTCTAGCCATATTTATTTTTTAAATCATTAATCCAATAAATTGAATATTATCAGTTAGGTGTATTTTGGTTATAATTAATAAAAACACCAACTCAACTGACTTAAGCAAAAAGGAGGGGTGGATTCGATTGGCTCATGGAACTGAAGAGGTACATGTGTGGTTTGGACCAGCAGTTCTGGGTTCTCAGGCTCCAGGTCTGTTTTTCTGCAGGTCTTTCTACTTTGCCTTCTTCTGTACATTGATGCTGTCCTTAGGCTGACTCTTGTTGTGGTAGCACAAGGCCCACAGTAGTTCTAGACCTAATTCCTCATAAATTCCATCCTGAGGAAATAAAGAATCTGTGTCCCAGCATTTAGAGCAAAGGTCCTGGAGTTTGCTCCGATAGGACTGACTGATGTCAGATGTCCGCATGGGTTGGGATTCACAGGTGTCCTTAAGCCTTTCAAAGCCTTAAACCCAAAATTGAAGATGGTTCAATCCAACCACCTAAACACAGGTTAAGAATCGAGGTAGGTTGATTCTTGTAGGAAGAGCTGAGTGTTCTTTATGACAAAGGAAGGAGGGTGGTGACTGAATAATTAGGAGGCTGCTGGCAAATACCCTCTGCAAATGTGAACCTAAAAAAGATACAGATTTTGATTCCTAGGCTTAAATTGGTTGGGGGAAATTTATCTTGCCCATCATTCCCTTTACCTCTCAGCAGGGAGAACTAATCCAATCCCCTTATTTGGGTATTTCCAGTAGGGCTATTGCAGCCTTATTTCAACATGTTAATTCTTAACATCCTTTGTAAGTAACACTCGTTACAAAGGAGGAGTGTAATCAGAGGTGTAAATGCAGTCTTCCTCAGTGACTCTACTACCTCATCCGTGTAGCTAAATTGACTAGACTCTGGTTTGAAACACTCTTCTGATGTCAGTGCACTAGTTGTAGGGTTTAGGCTAGATTCAACAGGAAACATTTTACTGGTTTTATATTTAGATTTCCTGCTAAATCTATAATGAAGTGTGTCTGTAGAATGCTGAACTTGCGAATGGTGGACTCCTTGTTATACTCTATACTACTGTCATTGTGTGAGGTGCCTCTTGTGAAAACAAACCTCATAGAGTGAAAGCTAAAATCTTTTCCTCTGTTTGTGTTTGTCTGTTTGTTTGTTTCTTTACCTATTCCCATTCAGTCCTGTGCAGCACAAGTCCTTGTGCTATTTTAACATCCCTACAGTTGCCCTAGTTGGCCCTAATTTGGATTTGAATTTCCACACACCACTGGCCCTATTGGCAGAATGAGCAGTGATACTGTTGCCATTATCAAATAGCATCCCCCCATGCTGAATTTATGAAGCTAAGCCCCGGATGCTGTTCTTAGATGTAAAGGGAAGGATTCTAAGCATTAGAATATGTCCTTCCATTTCCCTTAACCTGAACCCCTAGTATCCAGATGCAGTGTACTGAAGAGCTAGTAGATTTACCTCACTTAAAGTTCAAATTTTGTCAGGGCAGCTATACATTTTTTTGTACCAAGTAGCATTCCTAGAGAATCAAGGGAACCCACAAGATGACATTGTGATCCTTGTGCTGATCATCGCCATCATCAGCATCATCACCATATCTTTTCATCTGTCCCAGAAGTGCTACTTCTCTTAACCCGATGGTCTGTCTGTACCTGTACACCTCTAGCCCCATCCCCTCTGTCCTGCTGCAAGGCTTGACCTGATTTCTATAGCTCCTTCTCAGCCTACTCAGGATGTAATGAAGGCAACACAACAAATCTCTTTTATCTGTCCATTTCACAAAAATGCCACTTTTCTTTCTCCTTCACAGCTCCTGTCTTGGTGGTCAATAGTCTATACCAGCTTCTTCCCTTCCTCCTACCCTCACCCCTGCACAAAATCACATCATCCTAAAGTTCCTAAAAGTCAACAAATATTTATTATGAGACTAGCATGTGAAAAGTGAATTACTATTAAGATATAAAATAAAATATAGGCCATCCTTTGACACCACTTACAGTGTTATGAGAGCTATTTTCTGCTCCAGTCAAGCCACTGAAAATCCCTCTCCAAGAGTCTCAGTGCTCACAGAGACCTCAGACCTACTGTCTTCCCTAAGTCCTTGTATTACACCTTTTTACAACTATTTAAGTCTTTGGCCAAATATGAAAAATAAGTCACAAAGCTAGAATTTGAATCCAAGCCTTTAGGGCACCAAATTGTGAACTTTCCTTATTATTACATTTTATTTGCACTGATACTATATGAATACTATGTCCTTTAAAAGTAGGTATAATGTTACAGATAAAACTGAAACTCCTTCTAGCTGCCACAAGTAGAAAACTCTGTGACAGGTGTAGTTCTTTCAAACTATTTTTAGACATTGAATATGTATATACCCATTGAAAATATATGGTATTTTATTTGTTTTTATGTAAATGAATTATAGTGTAACTATCTTTTAACAACATGCCTCTTTATTCAACAGTATTCTTTTGAGATTACTCTTTATTGATGTACTTAGATATGTTTTCTTCTTTGAACCACTTGGTGAATCCCATGAAATGAATATACCATGTTGCATTTATCTGCTTCCCATTTGATGAACATTAAGTTACTTTTCATTTTTCACTGTTTTAAATTTCTCAGTGGACCTTCTTGTCTGCAGAAAAGTAATATATTTTATTGGTTAAATCCCAGCTCTCAGTTTACTAGCTATGGGGCCTTGGTTGAGTTACCTAAACATTGTGAGCTTCATTCTCCTCATCATAGAGTTGTTACAAGGATTGGATGAGATATGTAAGGTGCTGAGTTACAGGCCTGGGACATGGTGAGCACTCCATAAAGTGAGCTGTTAGTATTGTAAATGTCTGGATTCTGAGTTGTGTTCATTTGCAGTTTAATTGGTACTTCTGAATTACCCTCCAGTGTGGTCACATCGATTTATAATTCCCTCAGCAATATGAGTGTGTTCGTTTTCCTACTTCTTCACAACACCTTGTAGTGTCAAACCTTTTTATTTGCTGTTTTGTCCACTAAGAAATGTTCTCTCAGTGATATTTTAATTTTTATTTTCCTGACTACTAGTATTGAGTATTTATGTATTTATTAGCCAGTTTTTCCTTCTCTAAATTATTTGTAGTCATTATCTATTTTTCTGTTTTTGTTAACTTTTATCAACTTTTAAAAAATATATTCTTAATACATTTTTATTACACACTACAAATATTTTCTCTCAGTTTGCTGCTTACTTTTTTTGGCTGAAAATATCTTGGTCTTTAAAGAGATCAAATTTTATGGGTCCACATTTATTGATCTGTTCTTTTACGTGCTTTACGTGGCAGTTGAGATTTGAATTCCAGCTCTGCCACTCTGAGATCCTAGACAACTCACGTAACTTCTTGGTGCCTTCAATTCCTCAGCTGTAAAATAAGAATAATAATCATGTGTACCTCAGAGGTCGATGCGGGGTGTATGTGAGTTAATACATGTAAAGTACCTGACACAAAGTGGACACCGTTTTCCGTTTTCTATTGTTTTTCTGTTTTCTGTTTTTAAGTAAGCCTTCCCCAACCCCACCTCCCCAAAGTCAGAAAGATATCCTCCTATGGTATTGTAATTATTGTAGTTTTCTTTTAAGGTTTAGGTCTTTAATCCTCCTGGAATTAATTTTTTTCATATGTGAGTTTGGGAATCTACATATTTTTTATGTAATGGTCATGGCCTGTCTCTACATCATGTGTCACCTTTCCCTCTCTGATTTGATGTAGCGCTTCTCTCATAGACAAAATTTCTATTTAGTCAGTGGCCTGTTCCTGGAATCACTTCTGTCCATTTGTCTATTCTGTCACAAATGCCATACTGTTTTAATTATTGTAACTTTATATTTTGACTGGAAATCTAGTATATTTGCCAAATTCTTTAATTCTTTTTCAAGACTGTCTTCCTTATTTTTACATAGTAGTCTTCCATATTAATTTACAATCAATTTCTTAAGTTTTATTTAAAAACTATGTTGACATTTGGGGGGGATCACACAGAATGTGTACATTTTTGTAAAGAAAAAGAATATATTTACAGCATTGAATTTTCCCATCTGTAAATTAGGGTTAGCTCTCCATTTCTGGCCTTCTTTTATGTCCTTTAATAAAGTTTTATAATTGTGTCCACAAAGCCATTTCATGTTTTGTTAGCTTTACTCCTATGTAACATGATCTTTTGCATTACTATTGTCAATGAACCCCTTTTTCTCTTTTACATTCTAACCGCTTTTTGTTACTCTATTAGAGTAGAATTGGTTTTATTAGTCTAGTAAGTGGCCAACCTACTAAACTTCCTTAGTATCTTTAATAGTTTGTCAGTTTGAGTCTCTTGCATTTTATTTTTTAAGTAAGCAGTCAGCTTTTGAAATTCCTGATCAGTCTGTCCGTTTTCAGTTTTTATGCCTGATAGTTCTTCTTTTGGTTTTATTGTGAATATTTAAGGCCATGAATGCCCTGGGTGCTAGGAATGTCCGACATGTCTGGCCTGTCCCTGGCTTTAATGGACACTCACACTATTGTACTATTCAGTCTGATGCTTACTGTGGATTTTAGATGGTGAAGTCACTTTAATTCAATGTATGCAGCTCTCCAGGTGCTTCTTTAGTGAAGTTGCTTTCCTAAAGAAGCAGATTCTTGTAATGGAACCAATATGTATCCTAGACAGTAAGCCATTTAGTAGCAATAACAGTATGGTAAATATAAACATGTTTTTTTTTCCTTCCTTGAGATTGTCTTTTATCCCTGAAGTGTTTAAACTCCTTAAAATAGAGGACAGCTCTGGTTGGGTCCCAGTGCCTCAAGCATGAGGCTTTCTGAATTTGGGACGGGAAGCCATGTTAGTGTTAATTAACTTTCACAGCCTCCCCCATCTTTGCGCGCAGCCCTTCCACTCACCTCTCTTGTCTCTGCATTCCAGCTTTACATTTCCTTTAAACTCTCAGATTTGTGGGCAAGGTTGAGAAAGAAACGCTGCCATTTATATTATGTTTTCTTGAACAATCCCTGAAGCAGAAAGGCCTTAATTAGTAAGAAAAGTAAGATTGTGCTACTTAAGCTTACGATGCAGGATAGCCTTGAGAAATGTTTTTAGTTCCAGGAGCAAATGTTTCAAAGGCCTGCAGAACTAATGGCTATTTTTTGTATTTTCATCATGCACATTGTAGCTTAAGGATTTTTGAAGAAGATTTCATTCAACCACCTTCCTAAAGTTCCATGTGCTCATTAGGCAAGGCCACCAATTATGGTTTGTAGCTCTGTTAATCTAAAAAATATTCAAGTTATGTGTAGCCACTGAGCAATAAACATTGTTCACATATAGTAGGTATAATTATTTGAAACCAATTTAACAGTCTTGAGACTCTGTGCACAAATTGTGGTTCTTTCCATGCAAATTTGGTGCAATTGTTCTTTCTGAAGTACTCAGGATCCACTTGGCGTTAATAATGAGTCTTCAGATGGTTTGACTGGAAATGCTCCCTTCACTGTGTTTTTACTCAGTCAACACTGATTCTCAGCGTAGAATTCTACTTAATTTTGTTCATTTTCTCTCCAGAATCTCAGAGGTTGCTCTAAACATTTATTTATGCTCATTTAAATGTATAATTGAGATTATCACAGGTTTGATTAGTCATAATTAACAAAGGGGCAGAACCTATCACTGTGGCTGCTTGCTTAACTGCAGTCAGCAAAAGTTCGTGTTGGCATAGCAGAAAAAAAACATTTCAGAAGGGGACCTCTGGTCCCAGTTTCATAAGTGCAAGGCTTTTGGGGGCTTTCAATACAGCTCAATTTCCCAAACCAGCATGGGAGACGCCAGGCAGACCTCAGTCTACATTTTCAACTGTGATTC
The DNA here is from genome assembly GCF_004126475.2 of Phyllostomus discolor. Lineage (NCBI taxonomy): Eukaryota > Metazoa > Chordata > Mammalia > Chiroptera > Phyllostomidae > Phyllostomus > Phyllostomus discolor. The sequence goes on along the minus strand of NC_040905.2, from coordinate 71,639,340 downwards.
CCACTGTTTCTCTCCACTAATGTGCTTGTTGAATTCCATTGTGCCATGTGCATTTCCACCCCAGAGCCTTTTCTTGCCCTCCCCTCTTTCTTTTTTTTGAAGATTTTATTTGATTATTTATTTATTTATTTATTTATTTATTTTGAGAGAGAAGGGCACATCGATGTAAGAGAGAAACATCCATTTGCTACCTCTCATGCATGTCCTGACTGGGAACCAAACCCACAACCTAGGCAGGTGCCCTGACAGGAAACTGAACCAGTGACCCTTCACCCTACAGTATGAGGCTGAACCAATTGAGCCGCATTGGCCAGGGCCCCCGCTTCTCCCTTTCTAAACTGTCCTCTCATCACTTCTAGGCCATTTCTGCTTCACAGCCCAGCTCACAGCCCACAGCACACATAGCAGTATCCCTAGCTTTGAACCATTAGCTTTTGATAGGGAATTAATTGTATACAGGCTTTTGATCACATATCTAAGTTTTTATATGTATCACTTCTTGAATGGGCTCAAAATTCCTTTAAATTTGAGTGTATGTACATTTTGGCTTTAAAATGTACTTTTTTTCTGTCTCCCACCCAATCCATTCTTTCGTATTCCAATCCCTAAGAACTGTGTACAGAACCTAGTACATACTTACAATCATTTACTGAATTAATGAATGGGTTTCTCTGCATGCAGAAGGAGGTATTGGAATATTGGTGAAATTAGCAAGTAAATGTAACTATGACTAGATAACCAATATACTGAGTACTAATGAAAACTAGTTCTTAGCATATTACTAGGTATAGGAAATACCAAATAGAATCCTTTTGGTTATTTGTGTGCTTGGTTAATTCCATTTTTTGTTTTATTTTGCTTTGCTTTGAAGGGAGATTCATTGCAGCTCTTCTGAGTGAGGCACTGTGATGAGATTATACAGGTGTTTAGTACTGAGCTGATAGATACTATTGTGACTGCTGCCTATGGAATTGCTCAGTAGCAGTGCACAAAGGTCATCTCTAAAGCAATGTGAATGATCTTTAACCAACATACTAGAATGTCCCTATTTAGATCACTGTTATCGGCTTCAAATTAGTTGTCTTTTAAGTCTATTCCTTATTCATTACACTTTAGTCACACCTCATAGAGCTTTACAAGGTAAATGTGTGAAGTGTAAATGGATGATGTGGTCAAGGAGAGGTAGAGGACAATAGGTAGGAAGCTGCAAATTAGCTACTAATATTTTTCTCTCCATTCATCAATGAATTAATGTACATGCCATGAGAGTTTTATCCGTTTTAGTAAGATATTAATTGTGATTCAAAAGTTGACTGTATTTCTAAGTCTGACTAGGAAATATCTGCCCTTGAATCCTATTATCTCATTACTTTTGATGCAGAATGGACAGCTTTATAAATATATGTGTAATTGAAAGAAAATTTAGTTAATGTAGCAGTAGTATTATAAGCTAGCTAAATATTGTGTGTATAACTAACTGTGTAGTTTCTTTGTCTTCTTCATACTCTTTAAATGAAAGGTTATTTTACTCCTTAGTTGCCTTTGAATCTCTTTTGTTGCTTTAGTTTACTATTCAGAACAATTCACATTTATTAGCCATGCTGCCAGACATGTCCTCCCCACCAAATCTTTTTGCCTTCATTCCTTTATGGGTTTTATCAAATTACCCAGCAGTATGAGGTGAGGTACTGGAACCTAGATAGACAACAGACTTGGGCTCCAGACCCTGTCCCTGCCTCTTATTAACTGTGGTCCTTAGGTTGTCCAGCCTCATCTGAAACGTAGCCTCCTTATTTATATGATACAAATAGCATTGACATCGTAAGAATAGGATGAGTGTATTTGAGTAAATGCATATAAAAGCACTTAACATGATGTTATCAAATAGCACATATTCATAAACTTGCTCCCTTTGTCACTGTTGTTTATAGTCTCTATATTGCTTTATCTTTTACTTTACCTGTATTTAAAGTAGATTTACCTATTATCCTTTAGTATATGAAGTTTAAAGTAATAAATTCTAGATACACCTTATTTACATTTAGCATGTACATGCTAAATATAACATCTGTAATACCTGCTATTTTTAAGGAACATGCTTTCAAAAATATGTATAATTAAAAGTTATTCTCACTATTTGACTGGCCTGTCATTTAGTTCCCAAGAAAATGTCAAAATGTACATTTAGATCTAGGAAATTTAACCAGATTTGCTAGACTCCCTGGGAAAAAAGATAGGGGCACGCCAGGCCTGCAGTCTGCCTCTCTTCCTCTGCAGTTCATTTGGGCATAAGACCAGATTGGTTCCCGGTGGGGTCATGCCTTTATATTCTTGCTGAGTTTGACTTCAGTGCCATATTTCATTCTCTAGAAATGTTGCCCAGAGGCACAAAGGTAGACCCTCAAATTACCAAGAGAGGCTGCAGCTGCCTGAGGCAGGTGAGGCCCAGAGAAAATATGAAACATATAGAATTCATTGAAAGGCAATCTCCACCCAAAAGTATGATATGAAATTCCAATTATGAAAATAATTCCAGATGGACAAAAGCGGAAAATGATCGTTTTAGTGTTGGTGAGTTATAGCCTCATCTATGTATCCAGAGAGGATACACATATACACACACACATATATATATATACATATACATACATATATATATGATGTTGATGATCAGTTACTGGCTGGAATTTAACTACAAATGTCTGCAATGTGTGTATTTGATGTATTTTAAGTTCTCATTTTTGCAGTATGTATTAAGTACTCATATACATTATTGCACAAATAGTAAATTCATATCACCATAGAAATCTGAGGAGGTATTTCACACACCTTGTTTCAAGGATACTCTGCCTCAGTAATCAAAAGTAGATTATGTGAGAAATCAAAGCAAAAGGAATTGCCAGACTAATGTTGAATGAAATCTTGAGTTAGGAATAAGGTCCTTTTAGAAATACATGAAGTATTTTATAAACAGAAAATTTTTAAGAAGACACAGAATAGACAGTTTTATAGTTATGAATGAGGGATTTTTTTTTGATAATGATTATTTAGTTAAAAGCTGCATTTTGTGAAGAGCCGTAATACATTGGGAGAGGAGAAGATGTTAATGACCCTGTTTGAGTTGGAAGTGGGACACAAGGAATCCACCTTAAGTTGAAATTTCTTTTCTCTTGCCTCTGTTTCTCTCCACCGTCCTCCTGCCTGCACACCACTCCTGGAATTGGTGATGTACCAGAGGTACTTCAGCAGATTTGGGGTTCTTAGCAATCTGCTGGAATGTAACTCCTAGAATGAAAGTTTAATAGCAATTCAGCATCAGTTATACATGCATTTTCTCAGACTGATAACATATTTAGACTGATGTTACTATTTTATACCTTTGATCCTTTAGTGATTTAGGGAACATATACCTTGGTTTTGTTATTATATTGATTATTGTTACAAATAAACATTCCATTAAGTACCTAAGTGTATAGGCCCAGTTTGTCAGTGGATATCATTTACCTGGCAGAAAATTGTTACCCAGTGTTTATTGTTGTCCCTGCTTTGGGGTCCAAGTTCTGAGCTAGGCTATGTAAGTAAAGAGATTTGTTTTTAATCTTTTAAATCTGCTTGATCTAACTAGAACCTAGAGAGTGAAAAACATCAGACAGCTTCTTTTCTGTGAAGGCTAGGTTACACTGGGCGAGACTACAGGCCAGGAAACCAGCTGGGCTAGGTCAGTGGTCAACAGAGCCTGATGAGAATCCAGAGTGGAGCAGAGGCAGGGGAGATGGAGAAATTGGAGAGATTGAAGTGCTGTTTAGGAGGCAGATCAATAAAAAGTTATTGATTGAATATGAATGCTGGTGAAAAGGAGGAGTAAAGGATGTCTCTTTTGGTTTGGTTCTGGGCAACTCATTGGTGCCATCACTGGGTAGGGAATAGGAGATGTAAGCAGTCAACAATGGTAGGTTTATTTTTGCATGTTGCGTTGGACCACCTCTGGACCATCTAGGTGAAGCCCCAGATGCAAAACTGCAATGTAGAGCTCTGGAGAGGGTCTAAGCTCAGAGTGATTAACACTTTAGAAGTTTTTCTTTTATAGTGGTTGTACCCATAGCAAAGTCAAAATGTTGTTATTAGAAATAGGTGATTATAGGTGTATCAGAGAAGCTTGCCCTTGTAGTCTTTGAATCATAAGACCAAGGCTTCCTTCCTGCCAACTAATGGCCTCAAATAGCTCTGGAAATGAAGAGGGGCAGAGAAAACTGCTTCCAAGGTTGCAACAGTAAAGCTCAAATCATGGTTTCCTTTGTAAATGCAAATTGTCCATAATTTTGTACTTTGTACGTTATGATGATTTCTATTTTTTCTGGTTAATTTTGCGTATTACTTATCTTCTCTCCCCACAGCAACCGGTAGCCCTCTACCAGTTAGGAGACTCATCTTCCACCCGTCTCCCTCTTTTCCTGTCTTGAGCCCTACACACCACTAACCACGACACCATAAGCGCTTTAATATGAGAATATCGGCTTTTTCTTGGGAACAGATGGACCTGGGAGTGAAAATCTCACTTTGTGTTTTACTGGCCACACACATACACCGACTATCCCTGGTAGGTCATTTCTGTGCTCAGTTTTCTCTTCTGGGACAGGAAGGCTAGTACTATTACACTAATGGGTTGAGCTATTTGCATTGGCTTATATCCAGTATACAAAAACAGCAATTTCATTTGGTTCAACCTAATACTGTGCAACCTTATAGTGAGGATGAGATACTGTGTTTAGAGTAATATGAAGGTATTCAAAAATATACTTTCAATAATTAATATATAATTGACTAATACCACTATAAATATACCTTAATTAACTATTTTCAATAATAGTTTCTTTTAAATATTTAAGTATCAAGGAAAGCTAAAATTGCTTAATTTGAAAGTCTAAAGTAAAGAAATAAGTATAACAGAAAACTTCTCACTATGAGCACTATAAGATCTATGAAATATGAAATACTTTCCAGAAGTATCTGGGCTAAATCTTTATGTTTAAGCTTAGATTAATTACAAAGATAACATCAAAATCACTTAATGGTTTTCATTTTTATTGCATAGAACTTGATGAAATACACAAGAAAAGTTTTCTGGTCTCATAAATTACTGAAATAAAACACAAAATTTCTGTTTTATTCACTTTCTATTTGGTCAGTGCCATGAATGATGATTTTTATTTTACAAAACTACAGTAAAATTTCAATTGTCTGGAGATCAATGATCAGTCAACTTCAACTGGAACACAAATGAAAGACCTGCGACTTATGGAAAAAAACACTTTGTGCAATTAAAATAATTAAAATAGATACCACAAAGTACAATACATGCACAAAATCTTCGTACTTTCGTTTTTAAATTTCCATAATAAGAACTTTTATAAAATAAATGTAGATAATAAGAAATTATTAAAAGATATTTTTAGATAGTCTTTAAGAGTACATCACTTTGAATAGCTGTTTTACTTTATGGAAGAAAGAACACAGCCTTGGAGATACTCACTCATGCTTTGCTTAGGTACTAAAGGATAATCTTAATTTAGCTTTTGAAAATCTTACGGTCTTAAGAATTTTGATCACAGCTTCCATCCTGAAAGGGGAATGCTGTGATAAGGTAATAAAACATGGCACCTGCTCTTCTTACCTGTCCCTCTGACACTCCTAATTGCATTAGTATTGTACCAATAATAAATAATTCTTTAAAACCTGCCCTGCACTGTCATGCTAGAATCAATAAAGTAAATTAAAATATTTTCAAAGAAACCTCTTGTCCTTTACCCCTGCAGAATCCATTCATTCCAACCTTATATACTGTTGTAACAATTAAGATTATCTGATTTCTCAAGCTCTACAACAACCTTAGGAGCCACTGAACAATAGCTGTGACAACGATGGGGTGGGGGAGAGGAATACATAGAAAAACTTAAAACCACACAGCAGAATGTGGGAACGATTAGACCAGAGATTCCAAATGATTGCTTCATGGCCCATATTCATCTCCCAAACATGTTCTGTTTATCTCCCATTATGTTGATGATTTACACAGTTACTTTTGTTTTTGTTTGTTTCATTGCTAATAATTAAATAGAGGTGATTCACATTAAAAAAAGATTTCAAGTCTCTCTTGAAGAATAAAGATCTGGCAGCACTAAATCTACCTTCCTAAAAGGCATTAGTTCTTGGGAGTATAGCTTGACTATAGTGTATGTGGTACCCAGTTTGGCACAGCCCCCACTTTAGAGAGGGCATTTTAATGTTCACAACCCCCACTCACCCCATTCTCACCCTAACACTGAGGCTTAGTGTTGGTTGCCATTTATCTTTGTTTATTGTCTTAGCAGGCTGGCTTAAAAGAAACTAAACAAAGTATTTGTTGCATCTGAGTCTCTATCAAAAGAGAGGAATGAGAAAGAAGGTTTAGTGGGCTGAATGGTGTAGAAAGAAAGGGAGCGAGTGCATTTTTCTGTGGAAGAGAGAATATTTCTGCACGTGATATGCAAACAAAATGTGCCTGTGTCAAAACAACATTATAAAGCAGCTTTCTCATTGGCTTTACCTACATGACCCTTTAGCTTATAGCTTTAGTACATAAAGAGCCTTTCTATAGTTCTGAGCACAGCTTCTTATTACAGTAGAGTAAAATCATCATAATCAAGGCAGTGTTGATTAATTATAATAAATGTTATTTAAGAAGATAAAGAGCCCTGGCTGGTATGGCTCAGTGGGCTGGGTGTTGTCCCGCAAACCAAAAAGTTGCTGGTTTGATTCCTGGTCAGGGCACATGCCCGGGTTGAAGGCCAGGTCCCTGTTTGGGAGGGTGTGAGAGGCAACTTGATTACCATCAGTGTTTCTCTTCTGCTCTTTCTCCCTTCCGTGCCTTCTCTCTAAAAATAAATAAAATCTTTTTTTAAACAGACATAAAAGTATATAAAACTTTCCAGAAATATTTCTGTCTAAAATAGTTAATATATGGATTTTTTGGTATATAAGTTGATACATTAAATTGCCAATATATAATACATTTTAACGCACAAAAGTGGCAACCTCACACTAATTAACCTACTGTAAAAGAGTAAGCTTCCTCTACCTGTTTATTTCACTTAGATGGAATTCCTTCTTTTCCACAGTACCAGATAAATGAGATAGTGCTTTATCTGGGTTAATAAAATTAATAATACACTGATGAATAGTTACAGATATTTTGTGAATCTTATAAAAGCAATGAAAATACACAGTATCATGCTTCGCTATAGTCTGCCAATAGCTTATGTCCATGGGTATGATAATATACTCTGAGTATAATGATTGAAATATTTTCAGTTGATAAGACCTTCATTATGAGAGGATAGTAGCTTTACAAATCTTTTAATCCCCTGAGATGTAATCCTCTCCGTGAAGAGACTTCTTCTATTTAGCATCTAATAAATATGTCCTAGAAATTACTACATTGCACTTCATTATTTCTCCTCTATGGGTGCAACTTTCTCTTTCATGTGGTTCACCTAAAAAGAGAGGTAGATTCACCTGAAAATTCAGTAGATTTTTTACAAAGCTTTAGGAAGTACAAAAGATTAAATAGAAGCTTTGGAGTAGATACAGTTTTATTTTAAAATCATTCTTGGTGTCTGAACATTCTTCAAAGTATATATTTAGTGCATACAAATACTTTTTAAGCACATAGTGGTTACTATATGCTGCATGTGTATCTAAAAATAAGTGGAATGTAATAATTAGTAGAGAACTACATTATCTGATATTCTTTAGTTGGAACAGTTTATTTTTGTAGAAAGCATAAATGCCAGAGAGACTAAAATGTTTAAATCTGCATTTTAACTTTCAAAGCTACCATCACTGAGGATAAATTGCATTTCTTAAACTAATAATAGTTTGTTTATAACTGTATATATAAATATTTATGATATTACTGAATGAAGGGAACTGTCAGTCATAGTCTGTTTTCTTGACGATGTCTCTCTCTGGACCAGAAAAATAGGTGGCTGAATTTAATGACTATTACATATATTGTGGTTAGATGATGGAATGAAGTAAAAAGAAGCAGAATACAATTTATTAAGATTTGCTACAATTAAACTGAGATAAATTCCCTTACTAAAAAGACATACCAAGTCATGTTAATACTTATCTTAGCAAAAAAAAATAGTCTCTTGACTAAAATATCATTTTGCATAAAATATCAGATTTTTACTTCTCTGTTTTCAAATACCTTGAAATAAAAATATTTAGCGTATTAAGATGTTGGTGAAATCAGAAAAAGTGTTTCAAATATGTTATAATAGAAAGATGCAAATTATAGAAACTATCCCTTGAGAATATATGGAGAATTTTCAAGCATCTAGGGTTTAATTTCAAATATTATTTCACTCAGTGGTAGGTACAGTATTCCAGTTGATAAAATAGTTGAAGTACATTCCAATGGCTTTTAAAATATTGTATTCACTCATACAGATTGTCCTAAATTTAGAGCAGAATAATATAAAATATAGAGCAGAGTAATAGTGCAGAAACTTTATGAAAATAATATTATTTAATTAATAGGTTTACATTTTTCAGGATATACTACTGCTCGTCCTTAACGAGAAGTTGTCCCATTTTTACTCTGCCTTTGATTTTTGCTTTAATAAACTGGGTTTGTAACATATATACATGTAGAGACTGACCTTCCCTTTAATTATATATTTTAGTCAGGCCCAAAGGAAGCATTTTTAATGAATACTTAAAACTGGAACAATTAGGAAAAAAACATAGATTTCCCAAGTTCTTTCTCACACCATTGAAATAGCTGGTAGACACATGCATTTATCTATCTCGCTGTGAATATCTTGCTATAATGACATTAAAGGGAATAGGAAAGGAGATAAGAGAGGATGAGAGATGTCAACACATTTTTAGAAAACAAAAATCAGAAGGATTTCTCAGCAAAGCAGAGGAACTTATAAAATAAAACTTAAAAGAGGGATTTGAAAACAAACTGAAAAATGAGGTTAAGAGGCAACAGAGGCAATGCCAATAGCAGAAGAAGACATCAGAAACCCTAAGTAATACCCTCAGAGAGAAGAAAAGCAATTGCATCCTTGAACAGGCTGCTGTGAAAGAAAAAGATGTAAGTTTCCAGATTGAAAGTATCCACAAAATTTCCAGCACCTTGTATGAAAATTGATTTATGTGAAGGCATATCATCATGAAATTTTAGATTTCCAAAAATACAAAGGAAATTCCAAAAGTCACCCAAGAAACAAGACAGGATCCATGCTACTGAGGAGAAATAAGAGTGGCTCAAAATTTCTTAAAGGCAATATTGTTGCTAATCATTTTACAATATCTAAGTGTGTCAAGTCACTGCATTGCATACCTTCAAATCACAGAATGCTGTATGTCATTATCTCAATACAGCTGGGGAAGTAGATATGGGAAGCCGGAAGACAATGAAGCAGTGCCTTCAAAACTAAGGAGAAATGGTTTCCAACCTAAAATTTTATATACTTCCCTACCATTAATTAACTATGAAAATAAAATAAAGATGCTTTTAGACATTTAAGGACTCAAGTTTTATCTCCCATTAACTCTTCAGAAAAATGTGGATATTCTGAAGGGTCAGTGGAAGATAAAACTTGAGTCCTTAGTGAATAAATCATGACAGGAAGAATTCATGGGCTCCACAGAATGGCTGACCCGGGAAATCAGGATTCCATGTACCTCTCCCAAACAGCCTTCAGCTCAGCCAGGAGCAGGAGCTGGAGGACTTCAGAAGGGTGTACACAGAGCTGGGAAGGATGTGTTGGGAGTGGAACTAAGTTAAGTGTGTACTTGAACTTTTGGGAAAATATTGATAGGAACTTTGAAAAAATAATGACAAATAATAAAGTAAACAAAATATGAGGCAAATATAAACTCGGGATAAAAACCGAGAAATGAAGTATTGTTGCAGTGCACAAACACTGCACTTGGCTTGGCACGGAACAATATTTACATCATTATGACCATATGGATGTCTTCTATTGTATTTACTCTCCCTAACCACACTGAGAGCGAGGACAAGGACTTTCTTTTACTCACCTTTTTATTCTCTCTGTTATTTTACATGTAGTCATCTTGCAATAAATTTTAATCAAATTAGCCTACAGTTCAAAAATTCTCTACATAATTTGTTACTTCTCAATATTCTAAAAATGTTGAAAAGATCACTAAAGGAGAGAAAGCATGTGGATGAGCCATGACTATCACCTGCCACCTTGCTTCCGGAGAGGAAGAGTGCCAGCAGTGAAGTGGGTGAAAGAGAGGGAGAAGCAGCAAGTGCCAGAATGTAACACAAAAGTGGTCCAAACAGTTTTGTTGTAACAACACATGACATCTTGAACATAGAAATCTCAGAGGACCAGTGATGTGTGAGGATAAAGGAAATGACCCATGTGGTGAAGATGCTGCATACAGATTCCCAAGTAGTTGATGCACACAGCTCTACCTCATTACTTACCTCTCCATATTTCCAACAGATGACCAACCCCAGTCAACCAAAGAAAGAGAATTTGAAAGGAACAAACACAGGATCATTTAGAGTATCTATGCTTGCCACTTTATTTAGGTGCATTATTTGCAAAGGGGTGGGGGAAGAAGTGAGGCCACCAGAACAAGAGTGAAACACTTGTGTTTAAAGAGTTTTGAGTCAACTAAAATCAAAATGGTCTGCTAAATTCCAGGAAAATAAATCACTATGGAATAATCAAGACATGTCCTGATAAAGATAGTGATTCTAAGAGATAAGGGAAATATCATATGGCTTCCAGACATTACAAGCAAGACATGTATAAAGGGAAAGAAATTAGGTTGGGCTTATGTCTTTCCATAGCAAAGCTGAAGTACCTGTCTATAAAGCTAAAAGGTAAAAGTAAGCATGACCCCCAAATTTAATACTTAGCCACATTGTCACTTAAACATAAGGGTGACAACCTTTCTTAAGCATTTAAAAACTTAGGGAATATATGATGAATCTTTCTTAAAGAAGCAAACAAGGTACTTAAAGATGGTATCTAGCTACCCAAGAGATTAATTTTAAAAAAAGGTCTCAGGAATGAAAAAAAAATGGAGAAACTTGTGCTTTTTAGTCCACCTGATATTTAACCATAGCAAAACAACCACAAGAATTGTGGTTACAAAGGTAGATGAAAACAATGAAATGTGATGATGTAAAAATAATAATATAGCTAACAAATATGAGAGAAGGAAGGAAGAGGGAGAAATGCCCGTCATTTTTCTCATCTTTGCTAAAAGGGAAGCAATAGATTCTGTCTGAGGTTAAAATGTAGAACTTTTTAAATGACTCTACATTCTTAAAAGGTTTTTTTTTTAAATTCTACTTATTTATTTTTAGAGAGGGAAGGGAGGGAGATAGAGAAACATCAATGTGCGGTTGCTGGGGGTCGTGGCCTGCAACCCAGGCATGTACCCTGACTGGGAATCGAACTTGCGACACTTTGGTTCGCAGCCTGTGCTCAATTCACTGAGCTACACCAGCCAGGGCTTACAGTCTTAAAAGTTTTAAGAAATTTTTTTCTTGTTTATGTAGACTCAAGAATTATTATCTTTTATGATGATGAAATATTTAACAAAGCATCAGCGAGTCTTTAGTTTTTTTTTTTTTTTTTTTTTTTAAATATTTTATTTATTTATTTTTAGAGAGGAAGGAGGGGGGGGAGAGAGAGAGAGAGACAAACAGAGAGAGAAACATCAATGTATGGTTGCTGGGGGTTATGGCCTGCAACCCAGGAATGTACCCTGGCTGGGAATTGAACCTGGGACACTTTGGTTCCCAGCCCATGCTCAATCCACTGAGCTACGCCAGCCAGGGCGAGTCTTTAGTTTTTTATTTTTGTCTAAAACTAAATTATTTTAAAATAAAACAAATTAAATACTTTTTATTAAATACTTTTAAAGCATTATAATTACATATAAGATTTCTGAAATTACTGTTGTCTTTTTTCTGCTCTATCTATATACAGAAGGTGTCAAAAGCATGCTTGCCAAGTGTTACCGATGGTTTTTCTGGATGGTGGGATTTGGGATAATTTTAAAGTCATTTTTTTTGTACTTTCCTTCATTGCTTTACTTTCTACAATAAGTTGCACCATTTTTACACAATTAATAGAGTGATTGTTTGAAAATTTTTAAATGATATCTGAATAAAGCCATTTTAATTTTACTACTAAAGTAGTGAGCACAGGTATTTCAATAATATCTACAACAAAACAAATGTTTATGAGCTGAGCCTTATTCATATTCTTTGCTGGTGACTCAACTGGGCATTGTTGAGAATCCTTTTGGGTTTTTTATGTTATTGTAGAGGATAACTGAATTCATATCACATGAGTAGTTTTCTATATCAGTCAAGATTGTGTGGTTGCAAGTAACAGGAATCAACAGAGGTTACTTTAAGTGAAAACAAATAATCAAGAACAAAAGCAAAAAAAGTATTGGAAAAAAGAAATAACTCCCAGAATCAAAGACAAAGCTAAATAAGGTAGTGTGTGGGAAGGATAAGAATATGGGATCCTTAGTGAACTGGGACTAATGGGAGTCTCTTTAGTGAACCTCTCCCAGGACAGATTGTCCCCTGCTGTTTTGCTTCCTAAGTCATTCCAGGCAGAATTCAGATGTCTGTGGGTGTGTGTAGTCAGATTTGGGACTTGTGCCCACCTGCCACCTGTGGAAGGGAAGGAAGGAACCTTTGGTCACAGTCTCCCAAACTAAGGAAAATTTAGTTTGTTTCTGGGAGGTGGGAATGGATGCTGGGGAGGTAAAAGCTATGGATGCCCCCTAGCTTTGCCTCACTTTAAACTTGCAGTCAAGTAAGCCTCTCTCCCACTTAGCATGCCCCTGAGGAATTAGCTGATTTAGTTTCTTTATCAGATCTGTTCCTTCATTCCTTTCAAAGTAATTACAGGCTGCTTCTTCCCTGTCTCCTGACACTGATTATTAGCTGAAGCTAATTCATCAGCTAGATATAGGTGAAACACCTTTAGCTATCTTTTAGAAAAAGCTTAGTAAATTATTTGTCATTCTCCCACCCAAGAAATGTTCTCCCTATAAGTAAAAGTTTATTAGATACTGTGAGAGGTCTTTGGGTTCAGCCATTTTCTGTCCCAGCTATAATTAGAAAGCTAGACAAATTGTATTAACTCCCAGGAAAAAAATCCACACACATACTCTTTTTAATAAATCCAATTTACTCTATTTGCTTGGTATTAACAACTGTTAATGTTATGTCCAAATTCCTCTCCTTCCTTGTTTAAAAGGACTATATCTCTACAGCCAGTACATACAAATGGATAGTTAATTACTCAGCACAGAGGGTTATGTGATTCATCACAGCAATGTGGAAGTGACTGTTGCCAATTGTCAGCTTTTCCCAAACTATGTAGTGTTATATGGTTTATGTTCTAATCAATAGTGGCAAAGATCCAGAAAGAAATATACTTAGATGTCAGGGACTCATTAAACGGATCAGTCTGTGGTCCTTTGTCAGTGATTTCCAGCCCAGCTATGTATCAAAATCACTTGATGACATTTAAAAAAAAAGGTAAGAAAAAGATGCAGCCTCCATTTACCTCCAAAACCACTGAATCAGAATATTCTGGTTTAGATTGGGAACAAATTCAGGATTTTTCAGGGCCTAGGGTTTATACAGTTTCAGGTCTCTATTTGAGAAAATGAAAACAAAAGTGTTTTTTTACAGATTTTATAAAAATATATTATGTGAATACACTTCTAGGACCCGGATCCTTGGAAACATCCATACAAATGCTGGACCCTGAGGCTTAACCTTCATTAGCTTCAGGGTAAGTGTGCCTGTTGGCCAGAGCCAAGGAAAGATGCGTGTTCGTGTGTCATGTCTGTGTATATGTGCAGATCTGAGCACGTATACTTGTGTTCACAGTTCAAGCTCATCGGGAGAGACGATGCAAACTGGGCCTGTCCCTTCTCCCTGGAAAACAAAAGGAATATGTAAAGTTTACTGTTGTCTAAATTTTAATCTAGTTATCCACTAAACTTTAAAATCTCAAATACAAATACTTTCATTTTCATGTTTTTACTTCCTTTGCCCTTCTTTCATTTTCCTTTTGCATGTGGGCAGAAAGTCCCATAAGCAAAAGTTATCACCAGAGTCTAAACTAATCCAGGCTCCCGACAACAACCCCCGACTTACAACTGCTCTGGTTACAGTTAGGGAGGAAAAACAGCTCAACTTCCTGCATGTAATTTTAGTTTGCAAATAGCTTTATGCCTTTTTTTTACATGATTTCACATGACTTTAGGTATTGAATTTTGGCACCAGCAAATGTGTGTTAGTCTTGAGGAGCATGGGATTAAAGAGAAACCCCACTGTAGGAAATGTCAAGTTCTTCACATCACTCAGGTGAAATTGAGTGATCTCTCCCACAGCACCTTTCTGAAAACTTGTTTTTAATCCTTTGTAGAAGTTAAGCATGCCTAGTGTTGAATTTCTTAATGCACAACATATAAGAAAAATATGTATTCCCTATAATCTCTCCAAAGATAACCTAGAGTCATCACAGTGATTGACACAATGTAGCTTACTCAGTAAATATGTTTAGAATAAAAGAATGAATGTGAACTCTAGAGAACACAAACAAAACCCTTTCTGACCATTTTTCCCTAAGTACTTATAATTGTGGTACCTAAGATACATGTGTTTAAGTGAACTCATATTAAATACTAACAAGTAAAGGCCCAGTGCTAGAAAATGATAATATAAAGATGAATGAAAGTGGTCTTTGCCCCCGTTCAGTGGAATTTATGTCCAGTAGAAGAAACTAATATATTCCTGCCAGTGCAAGGACACTGAGACATGCAAGGGTACAAGAGCCTCTATGGAAAATCTCATGTAGGAAATTTCTTTCAAAGCTAAGTGCCAAAAAAATATTTCTTTTTCTCTTGTCATCCTTGATTCTTCTCTTTCTCTCAAGCTACATCTGGTCTCCTAGCAAATATTGTTGTTCCTGTTTTGAAAACCTGTTCATAATTCTACTCCTTCTCTCCTTCCTTATAATGAAGCCTTGAACCAAGCCTTGTACTTGTTATCCAGATAATTGCAGTGGCCTGCTTATCAGTGTCCCTGCTTTTGTTCTTGCCGTTTCCAGTTTATTCTCAGCCCAGAAGCCGAGAAGTCCGTTGACAATTTAAGTCAGGTTGTATCACA
Organism: Phyllostomus discolor; assembly: GCF_004126475.2. Taxonomy (NCBI): domain Eukaryota; kingdom Metazoa; phylum Chordata; class Mammalia; order Chiroptera; family Phyllostomidae; genus Phyllostomus; species Phyllostomus discolor. The sequence goes on along the minus strand of NC_040905.2, from coordinate 71,624,081 downwards.
CGTTTGCCTGCAAATCTCCAGTGGATTCCCATTTCATTTAGAGCAAGGGTGTCAAACTCATTCTCAGTAGGGGTCACATCAGCCTCACAGTTGCTTTGAAAGGGCCGAATGTAATTTTAGGGCTGTGTAAATGTGACTACTCCTTAACTAGGGGCCAGGAGCTTGGTGCTGCCACCAGGTAGAAATAAGATGGAGGGCCAGATTCAGCTTGAGGGCCTTATGTTTGCCACCTGTGGTTTAGAGCAAAACCCATTGTCATTCACTTGGCTTATAACATTATTTTGTCCATCCCCTTTCCTATTAATTTTCACACTCTCAAACTCACTTATCATTCTCTTGCTCATTTGCTCCTTCTAGAACAAGCCAGCAACCATCCTACCTCATAGTCTTGGCACTAGGTTTTCGCTGCACAGAATGTCTTTTCCTTACAAACCTGCATGACTTGCTCCCCTGCCCCTACAGATCATTGTTCAAATGCCACTTTCTCTATCAAGCCTTTCCTGCCCACCCTAATTAAAATTACAGCAATCTCACCCCTGGTTCCTGCTTTATTTTTCTCCAGATCATTATTACCATCCAAAAAATGATATATTCTAATTATTTATTTGTATTTGTATTTGTAACCTAAACTCCATGAAGGCGGGGATTAGATCTTTTTATTCCCAACTCCTAACATTCCCTGGTTCATAGGTACTCAATTAGTATTTGTTGAAAGAAATTAGAGATAATATATTCACTCTGCTGACATCCACACGTTTTTTCCTCTTCCTGCGGTTTCTTTCCCTTTCAATATGGAGATACTTTTACAGTGTTACCAGGCAGTCTGACAGCATCATAGGTTGTCACCAATGTTGATGTCTTAAGCGGAAGTCGCTGAAATTGCATCTTACTCTGCTGGACACTGGGTTGAACGGGTGCTTGTACCTGGTGCCTGCTGGAAACATGCTTTGTCTCTGTGGTGGTCTGGAAAATGCAGTTCAGAAAGATGGAAAGGCAGATATATGGCAAAGACCCTAATGTTCTTTTCCATGTCCATGGACCAACATATTTAAGCCCAGAAGTCACTTCTCATAAAGTGAGGAAATTTAATATCAGGGTTTTGAAAAGGATGCCGAATTCTTAGGTAAGTAATATACAATGCTTGTATGTATTTATGCAGACTATAATGAAAAGGAATCATCGAACCAGGGATTGGTTCTCTGCTGATGTTAGAGTAGTAAGGCTTTTTCTTCCTTATCTTGCATTCTAAAATTTAATGAGAGGACTGACAGGGGAACCATCCCACTCACAGGGCTGATTACCACCAAACACAGCACCACTGAAACCAGAGCAGAGGATCAGATTCCTGTTAAACCAAGGTTAGTTCTAGTTACATCCCTTGTTCACTACATTTTTGGAAGTCAGAAAGAGTTTCTACTTACCCAATCAGATTTGTCTTTTCACTATTAAAATGAAAATAATTAGGAAGGGACAAAGGAAGGAAAATACTTATCTTTGCTCATGATACATTAAAAGACCTTTTTAAAAATTCCTTCACTTGAACTCTTACTTTTCCACCAACTTGTTTATGTCATAGAAAGGAAAGCAGATGCAGCCTATAAATAATGCATACATTTCCGTTTCAGGATATGTATAGGGCAGAAGAGCATTCTTCCTAAAGGTCAAGGGCCACGACCAGCTTGCTCCCGTTGTGAGTCAGTACTTGCATGCAGTAAGCTGAGTGTGTGGAACGAATGCCCTTGCGTGCAGTATCTTGAACATTCCTGTACAACCCAAAGCTTCACTGTAATGTTAGCCACCATTGTTGGACAATTTTTGCTTCTTATGTTTATTTTTCACTTGATTTTCAGAAATTTAGAATTCCCAAATACAGCATACTCCATAGTCTGAAATTTTCACATATAAATGAGCATTTTGGAATGTTTTTTTTGTTTTTCGTCTTGAATTTACTTTCTTATTTTAAGAAACTTTAACACTTTTTGTGTCTTCAAGGGATATGCTGTTTATTTTATTGGTACTTTCCTTTAAATTACATGAAAAATTATCTGTTGTCTAGAAAGCTGTCTAATAATAGAAAAATTATCTATGTTCCTTTTCTTCTTCATAAATTTAATTTTTATTTGTTTTCTTATATTGATTCCAGAGAGAGAAAGGGAGGGAGAAAGAGAGGGAGAAAAACATTTATGTGAGAAAGAAACATCCATCTGTTGCCTCTTGCACACTCCCAGACTGAGGACCAAACCCGCAACCCTAGCATGTGCTCTCACCAGGAATTGAACCCCTGACCTTTTCATTTCCAAGACAACACCCAACCAACTGAGCCACTCCAGCCAGGGCTTCATCAGTTTAACTTAATAGCTATCTGCAGTCAGTGAGCTATGATTTACAAGTAACCTATGACACCATTAAAATATGCTCAATATCATTAATCATTAGGGAAATGAAAATTAAAACCCACAATGAGGTACCATTGTACATGCACTAGAATGGGGTTAATCAAAGAGACAGATAGTACCGAGTATTGGCAAGGATGTGGACACACTGGAATCTTTATACATAGCTGGTAGGGATGTAAAATGTAGGTATAGCCACTTTGAAAAACATTTGGCAGTTTCTTAAGAAGTTGAACATACACTTAAACCATATAACCCGGAAATCCCACTCTTAAGTATTAACCCAAGTGAAATGCAAACATATATCCATACAAAGACATGTATGCCAATATTCATAGCAGCGTTACACATAGTGTCTAAAAACTTCATTTCAAAAATAAGAATACTAACCTGTGTGTCAGCACAGTGGTCAGTCACCCTTTCAGGGGAATAGTAGTGACTCCAGTGGGAGTGACTCGAGTGGAGGATGAGTGGGCCTTGTGAGTGCTGGTTCTGCCCTGTTTCTGGTCTGAATACTGACCGGAACACAGCTGTGCTGGTTTCATCAAAATTCATCAAGTAGTACCTTTGGGATTTGTGTGAACTTTTGCATGTATGTTATACTTCCAAAAAATCCATGAAAACTATACAAACTTGAGTGGCACTTGATTTTCAGAGATTGAGAGTTCCTAGGAAAGCATTCTTCATATTTGCTGCTTTAGACTTTACAGTCTAGTAGCAAGTTGATAAATAGTTCTGATGTGAAACAAACTCTGATAAGTACTGCATTAGAAACATAAATAAATGCAATGAACTAAAAAAAGTGTTTATAAAAAGGGACAACCTAGAAAAATATTACAGAGTGGAATCACTGTTGAGTTTACCACATAATAATAGGAGAAATATAATACTGTATAAAAACAGAAAGAAGGGATATAAATTAGAAATAAAGAGAATAAAAAATATTGGGTTATATACAAAAAGTCACTAGTGTTTGAGAGGCAGAGCTGTTTGATAGTATCAGAACACATGAGCTAATTATGTCCTTAAAAAATGACTTCTTTTGTTTTTAGTTGACTGACTTTGCCCGAGTTGTAGGTTATTCCGTGCCAGTGGTTCTTGGCCCTGGCTGCACAGCAGGATCACAGGAGCTTTCATGGCTTCTCCAGATCAGACTCTGGAGGTGGGACTCGGGCAGCTAGGCACCTGTGATTCTCCTGAACTACTAGGGCCAGGAACCTCTGCTGTAGTCCCTGTGGGGTGGAAGAGGACTCGCAGGGACACCACACACAACAAATGTCTCTGAAAGTGTCAGTTCTTTGTTTTTGGAGCTTCTGTGATTTCCACAAAGAAGAGCACTTTTCATATTTGTCTCTTTGTATTCGTGCCAAGAAATTTCTTTGCAAGTGGCTTTTATCCAAGTATTACATGAAAGATGTTAATCCTCCTGTTAAATTTTAACCCTAGTTCTTTTAAGCACTAGGGCATTTCTTCTGATTTTATCACGGGTACATAGATCCATAGCGAAAGATAGAACTGGAAAGGACAAAATGACACATGTAGGTCACTTGTTAATGCACTCGTATGACTAATCTTCCTATGAGGGAAAAATGTATCTTTAGTCCTAACAGGTCTTTCAGTGTAAAAATAATACCTGCTTTCACTTATAAAATTTTAGTCCTCTACTTATTTCATCCGGTATCTGTTATTAGCTTATCTATGTTTCATTTTCTTTGTTTTGAAATAATTTTAGCCCTGGCTGGTGGCTCAGTTGGTTGGAGTGTGGTCCCATACACCAAATGTTTGCAGGTTCGCTTTCCAGTTAGGGCACGTACCTAAGTTGCAGATTTGATCCCTGGTCAGAGCGTGTACAGAAGGCAGCCGACCAATGGACTGATGTTTCTCTCTCACATTGATGTTCCTCGCCCCACTTCTCTCGTCTCCCTTTCCCTCTTCTCCACTCCTCCTTTCTCCCTTCCTCTCTCTCTAAGAGCAATATAAACATATCCTCTGGTGAGGATTAAAAAAAATAATAGTGATATAGTCAACAACCTCTAGTGTTACAACTTACATAACCATAGAATGATTATCAAACTAGGGAATTAACATTGAAACAATAAGATTAACTAACTATAAATCTTATTTGAATTTCACTAGCTTTTTCTCTAGTTTCTTTGTCTGCCCCAGGATCCAGTCCCGGATACTACAGTACTTTATGTTTAGTTGTCATGTCTCTGTAGACGCCTTCAGTCTGTCACACTTCCTCATTCTCTTTTTATGTTCCATCACTTTGACCCTTTTGATGAGTACTGGTGACTTATTTTATATGTTTCTCAGTTTAGGTTTGTGTGATGTGTTCTTATGAGTAAATTGAAAGTATTCATTTTGGCATATATGTGTTGTTACTGCTAACGTTAACCTTGGTCATTTGGTAACATGGTGTCTTCTGGGTCTCTCCACTATAAAGGTAGGATTTTTGAAAACTGTTAAATATCTTTAGCACTCTGCCCATATTCTGTTTTTCCTCAAACTTTCACCAACAGATTTAGCATCCATTGGTAGATCTTGCTTGTAACAGTTATTACTGTGATTTTTGCCTGATGATTTTATTTCCCTCATTCCATATTTTTAATTATTTGTTTTTTTTTACAGAGAGGGGACAGGAGGGAGAAAGAGAGAGAGAAACATCAATGTGTGGTTACCTCTCATGTGGCCCACAACCCAGGCCTGTGCCCTGACTGGGAATCGAATCAGTGACTGTTTGGTTCATAGCCCGCACTCAGGCCACTGAGCTACACCAGCCAGGGCTCATTTCTTACATATCTAATTGGAATTCTTCTGTAAGGAAGAGCTGCTATTGCTTGGCTATTTATTTATTTGATCATTTATATCAGTGTGGATTTATAGATGCTTTTTTAATTTTTTGAATTATAATACAGTACTATCATTATTTTATACTCAGTTATCCCAGATGTGGCCATTGGCAGCTCCTCCAGTTGGATCCAGTGGCCTTTAACATACCCTCCTTCCTTTTTAGCCCTTTTTTCCTGAGATCACAAGATTTTCTGGACTCATCTTGTATTTTTTTCTGCTCCAGACCTGGAATCAACAATTCCTCTAAGGAGCCCTGATCTTTATTGGAGAATGCTTTGAAACCAAGATCTGGGTGCTAGTAAATCATTGCTTGTGGGGTGTCATTGCTCTAGTCCCTCTAAGCAGAAAAAGCTAGGAATATAAGTATGTATACTAAGCCATGCATGCATGTACATCATATTTATTGATTATTTCCATATCTGTTATGTGTGTGTACACATTAAAACATTTAAGTACCTCTGATTTCAGTTCCATACCACAAGGTTCCTTACAAGCTTCTCTTTTCTTATTTGTAACTTATTTCTCTGAAAGACTGGCTCTCAGTATTTACAATCCTAGATTACACATAAAGTAGTTACTAAAGTGCTTACTCATACCCCTATGGGAAATAGATTCACTAACTAGAGTACAGTATTTGCTGACAGTTCTTTTTGGTTTTTCACTTTATAATATCTAGTCAAAATTATGTTTTCCAAAGCAACTTAATTCCCATCCCTTTCAGTGTGGTTACGTTATTTGGCAGGTTCATGCTGTTCATTTGTAATACAATTAGGATTTATTTGTTTGTCGTATTCCACTTCAGGTGTCCCCACATTCTAGCTGGCTTTAGTTCTCTTTATTTTGGGAGGTATGTAAAGCATTCCTGTGGTTCAGAGGGCAAAAGCTGTAGCCAAAGAGATATTTCAAGAAATGCCTGTCCTTCCTTACCTTTCATCTCTGCATTTTGAGCTCTTTTCTTTCTTCTTTTTCCCCACCAACCCCTATAGTGAAATGGTCTCTGTATTTTCTGGTTTATCTTTCCTGTATTCCTTTTTCACAAATGAGCAGATTCATGCTTTTTTATTGTATTCCCTTTTATACGGTGGTGGCACACCATATAAGTAAGCTCTTTTGCACTTTGCTTTCTTCACTGAATGATTTGGAAGTTTCCTGGTGATCTAACCCTTTTTTTTTTTTTTAGCTGCTAGTGTTTAGCTGTGAGAATGGAGCATAGTTTATTTAACCACTCTCCTATTATGGGCATTAAGGCCGTTTCTAGTATTTTGCAAGTACAATCAGTGCTTCAATGAACAAACTTGTATATATGTGATTTTGTTTAAATAGAAGTGTTTTTTGGGTAGATTCCTAGATGGGATTTCTTAGTCAAAACTAAGTGTACCTGTGCTCGTGTCTTTCCGTCACTCCCCATAACTATGGAAATGCCTTGTAGTGGGTTCATCTAGGTCCTTTCTTGATCATCATATGAGTTACTGAATCACAGCTTTTAATTTGTGTAACTTTTTAAAATTTAACTTTACTAGTTGCACTTAGCACATAAAAAAGTTTATTAAAATTGCATGGGGATTAGGAAGTAGTCTTGCATAATTTATCCCTTTTCAATGCTCAATAAATATCATTGCAATGTGTCAACAGCCTCTAATGAAGGTAGTAATTACATACACATTTACAGCCCTATCATCCCACATTCAGTCTGCAGGTTCAGTGAACACTGATGGAAAGTAGGCAGTTCAAGAACTCTAGCAGTGACATAATGACTGAGTACTTACATAATGCCCTCATTTGCCCAGAGCTTTTTGTTTTTCAAAACTCTTTCAAGTTTTCATTTAATATCAACTGCACTACTGTGAAGAATGAGTTGGGGCAATATCAAATAAATCATGACATTATGTAGTGCAAAGTCCCTTACATGTATTATCTCATTTGAACCTCACACCAACACTATGAAGTGGGCAGGACATGGAGTCAACATCCCTACTGTCCAGGTGATGAAGCTGAGGCTCAGAAATGTTAATGTCATCCTGAGGTCAGACATCTCCTGCACTGTATGGCCACAAGAGAATTTGAAACTGCACTACACATTTCACAGCTAGCTCATGAAGGACAATGAAAAAATATCCAAAGATAGGATATAGTCACAGAGAGGTAAAATTACTCAGTATGCATTTTAGAATTTAAAGATTCTATCAGAATCTTACAATTATCAAGTAACTACTTGGCTGCTTATAAGCTGTAATGTTTCACTCCAGAACTGTGGTCAAGGGAAATACTTCCTCACCATACATAGTCTCCTCTCCCACCCTGGGTGCTGCTGCTGTTGGTAGGATGAGCATTGGCTTCCAAACCAAACTAACTGTCTGAGTGTGCACCCTGGCTCTGCCGCTGATTAGGGATGGGACCATGGTGAGGTATTTAACCTCAGGTTTTTACCTCCAAAATGGATATGTAAAAATAACCTCATCAGAAACACTTTTCCTCAGTACCCCCCATCTACATGTTATTTTTACAGCAATCAGTCCATTTCATTCAGGGCACTTGCTACAATTTAGAGTTATATATACTTTGTTTGTTTCAAATCTATTTTACCCATTAGAAGATGATCTTCATGACATGGAGGATTCTTCTTTGCTACTCTTTGTATCTTGTAGGTGTGCCCCAGTGCTGTTAATCATGAATAAATATTGCTGGAATAAATCTTTCCACTTCCTTGCACTTGTTTTTATTTCTGGCACATAGAAAGACCTGAAGCTCCCCTGTTCTTTCACATCTCTCTACTCTGACACATGCTTTTCCTTAGACCTACACACTTGCCCTTATTCCTTTGTTTTTCTGGAGAATCCTCCAGACATAGTTTAGCCCTTCATGAGAGCTCCCATTATACCTCTCCTCACCTAAAGAGTGAGGGGCTCCAAGGCCTCCTGGGCATGCCTCTACGATTGATCTAAACATATTAAAGCCACTGATATGTTCAATTAATATTTTCAAGAAACACCTCTGTACTAGGCACATACTAAATGCTGGACATACAGCAGTGAATAGGAGCTATTGTAATGGGGGAGGTGGGCCACAAAATAAGTAAGTAAGTAATAAATAAATAAATAAATAACATTTCCAGTAGCAGAGTAAGTGATAGGGTGATCTGTTCTGAAAGCTGACCTTTCACCTGAGATGTGGAAAGTGAGAGGAGTTAGGCACAGGAAGAGATACGAGCAGTGTGACTGTCTACTCACTTGTTTCTCATTTCTACCCAACCCTTCCACCCCCACACCCTCTCATCTATCCTCTGAGCTCTGAAATCATTCTGTCTCCCGCACCCAGCATGGCCCCATGTGTCATACACACCACAGTTCCACGTGCTGGCAGTGCAGAGAATTAGAGTTGCAGGGTTTCCTGGCCCCATGATTCTGATTTGGTAGGTCTGATATGCATTCAGGGCTGAGAGCCAGCTGTCAGCTTATTATCCATACCCCCACTTACTGTCTTGTTATACTGGGAAAGTTACTCAATATTTCTGTGATTCAGTTTCCTGATCTTTAATATGAAAATAACAATAAGAGTTCATAACATTGCTGTGAGAATTACATGAGACAATGCACCTAAATTCCTTAGCCCAGTGCCTAGTGCATGGATAGTCAAAAATACTGGAGAACACTGTAAAGTGAGTGCTTGTTAGGTGTTTATTGAATAAATGAATGAGTTAAGCAATAATATTTCTTACTTTAATAAATAGAATGCCTGATTTATCTTCAGGTGTCTTATTTACTGTTTATTTTAATTTGGACAGAATGAAAATACTGGACACCAGTGATTTTGGTAACTAGAATAAATAGCGGTTCACTCTTCATTTGACTATAAAGCAGCCTTTGAAAACTCAGATTATTTTGTTTACCGTTTTCTAGCTAATACTGAGCTTTCATGTTCTAGCCTCAAACCTCAATAAAAGTGCACAATCTACTGACCTGGGGCCACCTTGCAACTTGTGCTTTGTGGTCTTTTGAAATCACAATTTGAGTACTTTGTACTGAAAAGAATTTCTTTTATGTATCTGCTACTCTATTCATCATAGGAGATCCTCAGGACATCATAACCAATGAAAGTTATGGCAGCACCAGAGATGGCAGCAATTTTCTTAGGTCAGGGACACCAATGAGCTTAACCTGGGGTACTTCCACTGCACAAAAATGTCATTCAGACCCTTCAGCAAACCTTTGACGGATTCCTTCGTTGCCCTGCCTTGCCTTCTTGGAAAACTAAATACCAAAATAGCATGGGCAAAGATGAGAGCATTTTCAATTAGTGACATGAAGAACTTCCAGGAAAAAAATTCTTTTCTTCCTTTATACCATTTTCATTGGAAAATAGTAGGATCGTGATTATGGTTTTTCTAGGCTTGAAATATCTGTCTTTGATACTTGAATGAATGAAAATGAGTTTTCTGGTTTGAAAAATCTGAGGTAATTAACGAAGTGATTTTGCCAAGTGTACTTTTCTGTGAGCTGTAAGAGTTAACATTTATTTACATGAGCAATTCACCCTGCTCATACCAATCTAGTCAATCATTTCATCCTATCTTAAAATGAGGAAATAATTAGCAAACAATTTCTCCTTCCTTTTTAATATTTGTTGCATTGTTTTCAGGGTTTTCATTTACATACCAATGCACTGTAAACATATTCTGGATGGAGTTACTGAAATCTGTTTTTCTGCTCCACAAATGTAGAGGCACGCATATCTGTCAAATCAGAAGTCCGTAGCAATGAGCCACATTCACCACATTCACTGATTGGTCACTACGCCCCCACCCCCCCCCCCCCCCCCCCCCCCCCCCCCCCACTGACACCTGGGCGATGGGTTACGCTGAGTGGTGGGTAGTGCACATCCAAGATTATGGGATACATGTCTGCACATTGGTGGTGCTTCAGTGCTAAACAGTCAGGAAGAGATGCTTTCATAGTTTTCAGATAACAGGTTTCATTTTGTATGTTAATAGAAGGAAGGTGCTGATACAATGAAGAAATTCACCACAGTAAATACATTCCCTTTACTGCACTCTAATGTGGCACCAATTAAATTCAACTGTATGTATAATGTACTCTTAATTCCTAACAGTCCCATGAAGGACTAATGTGAAAAAATATATATTCTTACATTTTACAGATGAGAAACAGATGGAAAATTTTATGCCAATTGATAAAGAAATTCATGTGCAGTATAACACACCTCAAAATGGTGTTTATGTGGGTTTTTCTTTTAAAATTATTAAAGTTGTCATGAGTAAAGTTTAGTTACTACTTGGGGTTTTCTGTAACATTTTATGTGTAATTCATTTTAATTCATTCCGTCTGCAGATATGAATGTTTGAAAGCACAGGTAACCTTGCAAAGAGGAAAACTGATAAAAGGTTGTGAGTTTGTGTTTCAATGAAAGGGAAATTGTGGGGTGATTATTCACCTTGTGAAAGTGTTGGTCATAGGGCAAGCTCTCCTAAAGCATTTTAAATTTAATTGTTTATAAAGCAGTTATTTACACATCACATTCCAGGAACAAATTTAGTGAGGAAATGGGAGAAATAGTCATAATAAGGCAGAGATCCCTTACACTACTAACTGTTAATCTTGCCTTCTTTCTCCCTGTCCCTTCTTGCAGCACTGATAGCCATCGGGCGGTACAGCATGACAATAGAGACTGTGGATGTTGGATGGTGTAAGGAAATTACAGATCAAGGAGCCACCCTGATTGCACAGAGCAGCAAGTCTCTCAGATATTTGGGGCTGATGAGATGCGATAAAGTAAGAGCTACCTTTCAAGTTTGTTTTCTTCAGATCAGTGTGGTTAACAGCTTGGTATCATATTCTTATATATATGTATGTATGCATATATGTGTATGTAGGTATATAGGTGCACATGCACACACATACTATTAACAGCTGTACATTGTAAGACACCTGATTCTCTAAACTCTTCTGAGATTATATTTGTATTTCTCCATTTAAAAATGAATTTTGTGCTTAGGCAAAAAAAAAAAAGCAATTGTACTTACAGTCAACTCCTACCCATAAAGTCCATGAACCAAAATTTATGTTTTCATGTCACACTGCAGTGTGCAGAGACTACTAGTGAAATTCTGTTCTGGGTTCCAAGTTTCTTGCAACAGTAAGGTGGAAAGAAAGTGCCGGGTTGTTTTTTTTTTTTTTGACTTGAAGTTTGCAATTTCAGTGCTCAGCATCTATGTATTCTGGTCAGTGTGGGCATGTTATGTGGGAATTTGCATCTTCCCACATTTAACATGCCACTCTTAACATAGGATGAGAAACGGTCCCAGAGGTCACACTACAGGTCTGTGGAGCTGGCCCAGAGACATGAGCCCAAGTCTGGGAAATTAGGCCACATTTAGTATGGGGACCTTTAAAGATATTTTCCCTGTACCAAATGTAAGAAATAGTTATTTAAACTGTGAAGAGGAGAACATAGAATCTCAGAAAGACCACGCACTGGCTCAAGGCCACTCATCCCAGATCTTGCCCCCAGTCTTGGGAGTTCATGTCGATTGCCTGTGGCACATCCTCGGGGCGTCTCCAGGCACAGGAACTGTTTCCTTGGAAAAGATCCACCTCATATACTTGCTCAGAAAATGCTGGCACCTTAATAATGATTTACACATTTGTGCTACTTTTGCAAATGGTGACTTGGAGCCATATCTAGTAAAAGAGAGGAAAACTAAATATGTATGCCCCTCAAAGGACATGCATTTTCTAAATGTAGCAAAAATTGGGCAGATAGAAAAATTGCCCAAATCCTTTGTGTGCTTTGTCATTTTTGTTAATTGACCTAGTTTTTTCCTCCAAATGCTTTAAAAATCCCAACTTATACTAAGCCTTTGCCAGTTGGTTATGTTTAGAGAGATTTTATTATATAGTCTCATTGCAGCCTAGAAAGCTGACTGACTTCGTTACTAAGCAACAGCACTGAGACCCAGAGGTTGCAAGTCTCCCTCAAATTTCACTACTAACTAATCTAACACTGCTGCTAACTCTGCCTCTTTAAAATGAAATTCTTTTAAAGCAAATCAAAGGGTCCACACTGGGCAGAGGATTCTAGAAATGTTAAACAATTACAGTAGAGCTTCTCAACTTCCTCCAGAAAGAACTCCTGTATGAGCGCTACCTAACCAAGGACGCTAAAGATTTGTGCATTCAAAATGGATGGCTGTATCCACAACCGTTCTCAAAATCACCGCATTTCCAGTCTTTAGATTTGTTGAGATCAGCTCCACCGTCAGAGATGAATTGTAGAAATGTATGTTCTAAACAAAGCAGAAACAGGCTCACACATACAGATCACAGACTGATGGTTGCCAGAGTGGAGGGAGTTGGGGGACTGGGGGAAAAGGTGAAGGGATTGAGAAATACAGATTGGTGGTTACAAAACAGTCATGGGGATGTGGAGTACTGGTAAGCAGAGGAAATATAGTCAGTAATATTGTAATGACTGTGTAGGGTGCCAATTGGGTACTGGAAATATCAGGAGGATCACTGTAGAATATGTGATTGCCTGACCACTATGCTGTACACCCAAAATTAATACAAAATGATGTTAAATGGAAACTGTAATTGAAAAAAGTTAAATAAATTAATAATGAATTAACATTTTAAAAATATGTTCATATTAGTACAGGAAAAGATTATTTCAGATATATTTGCTGACCAGCCTATTGGCTAATTTTAAGTTAAAAATGGATCCTTTTCTACCCAAATACAAGTTAGTTCAAAATGAGATGGGGTGGCCATTCTGTTTGGCAGTACTCCTGAGGATCTTAGCCAGTTCCTTGAGGACTGTGAATCCTTCCTCCAACTTGGAGCTGCTCTGCAAGCATGTTGGCTCTGGTGCCATGTGTCTGACCACAGCCCGTGGCCAGGCCAGGGGATGTGGGGCCCAGTTTTGCTGCCTGGCACCCTGGCTTAAGGCAGCTCAGAGGCAAACACGAGAGGTCTGTGAGGATGAAGTTGGTTCTGAACAACACACAACGTGCAAGTAACGCCTTGCACATAAAAAGCCTGCTGGTTGATTTAGTTGGATGGAAATCTAGAGTAATAGCTGTTCAGCTTTCAAAATTTGTATTATGCTATTCATCTCCAGATTTTAAATTTTTATCAAGATTCAAAGAAAGATCTGAAAACAAGAAAACCAGTTAGTAGCTGAGGATAGGGACTCAGGAGCCAGAATTCAGGTTCAGATCTGGTCTTGACACTTGGTTATATCATCTTGAGCAATTATTTAACATTTTGGTGCCTCTGTTCCCTTGTTGAAAAATGAGGATGATAATAGTACCTATCTTAGAGAATTGTGAGCATTTAAATGAGTGAGCATATATATATATTAAGCCCTTAGGATAATGTGTGTTATATATAAATGCTTAGTGTTACTGATTATTCTCATTATTCTCAATATCATTATTTTAGCCTGTGGTTTAATAATCAATATACTGAATTTCCAAGTGAGAAAAAAAATAACGTATTGCCTACTGTCTCATTTTGAAGGAAATTACAATGAGAGGAAGAAAAAACTCATTACAGAAATTTCACGCTTTTACTTTTTTCTCACTTAATTTTAAAATTCTCTCTATACAAAGATGTCAATAACCACATTTCTACACACTTTACAAAGGAAAACTAAGGCGTCCATGGGTCACACTGTATTTGGGATCAGTTTACAAATTCAGGCATAGAGAAAAGGGTGAGTTGGAGATAAGATGATTCAAATAGGAAAACAAAAGAAAAGTAATAAGAAAAATAATGGAGAAAAAATAAGAATAGAAACAGAAAACACAGAGAAAATTGGATTAGGATATGGAGATGAAGATTCCACTATTTCAGTGTGATCATCTGTGCCAACAAAGAATTAAAGAATAAAATTAATTTGAGCCTCTCACTCCCTCTCCCTGTACCTTAACCAAATAGACTAACCACTAATAACTCATTAATTTGAGTTTTCCTTCCCCTTTCTGGAGCCAAAGGAGTGGGCAAGAGATCTCAGTGGTTGCACAATTAATCCCCTTATCAGGACTGTTGTCCCCCTGTCCCTGCACTGGGAAGAGATGGGGTTTGTGACATCTGGTGTCCCAGGACACGTGTTCTCTGTGTGCCCGTGGTTCTGAGAAATTATGAAGGCAAGATATATTTTCTTTCATATGCAGTCAGTTCCATTTGGGGCCACTTACACTTAATTTGAAAGCTATACTTTACCAGACTTCTGCTTTTTTCCTCACTTGAGCTTGGAGAAATTGTAAGAATAACAAAATGCATTGTATTTGTTGTAGGAAAGTGTTTTTCCTCCCTTTTTCTCATTAGGTAAACAAAGAACAGATGAGAAACATTAAACCTGTTCTTTGCAGATGAAGCAACATGTACTTAGATTATCAGACAATGTGGAAAGCAAAACAGCAGTAAAATTTGTTTGACTGCAACATTGGTGACTCCTAGGGAGGAGTCCCCCAGCCATTTGACAAATGCAGTATTCCCCAAGCACTTGTAAAATTAGGAAGTGCATTAAGGAAGCCCTGTTTGAGTAGCTTTTCAGATTGCTGGACGGATAAGCATGTTAGAGGCATTACTTTGGGTTTTGAAGCCAACGCCACTTAATCTCCTAAACTTCAATGCATTGTAAGAACCAAGAGAAGAAAACGCTGTGTGAGACGGCTTTGATGAATTGGGGTGAACTTATATTCTTAAAGGCTGTTCAAAGGCTTACTTGACCTTGGGAATTAGAGTTGACCCCGAAATCACCTATCAACTTAACACGCAATTTACTTGGTGATTTAGTAAGAACTACTTGTATAATCACGGGTTTCGCTAATAAGAGCAATATGTTTACTCTACTTTCCTTAATTATTGACAGTGGGCTTTGGTTATAGAAATCATTTTCACACATTCATTGAATTCCTAGGAGTCTAATATAGAGCTGTTTCTTCTAATAATATATTTCCTCATTTCTTACAAGGCAGTTTGGATGGAGAACAAAACTGAAAAAGACAAAAAAAAATTCATGGAAAAAGCTGTAGGGCAAATGGAAATGCAGTGTTCAAAGTTAATGAAAAATGTTTGGGGTAACAAGGTTGATGAAAAGGGAGGAGCCTAGTGGCCATGGCACTGGCTGAGAAACCAGACCTCGCCAGAGGCAACCCGGCTGGTTTGGGAAACCTCGGTGATAAAACGTCGTGGTGGAAACCTCTGCAGTGCATGTTAATACAGAAGTTTGGAGACAGAGGGCCTGAATTATGAGCAGCGAATAACATCATAAATGTAGCAATTCTCATATGCCAAACCTTTGTGAAAAGCAGTTGGATGGAGAAATGCTGGAGCTTTTAAAAGCTCCCTTTCACTTACTATTTTTTTTCAGCTTCATGCAGAACTAATTTTATACACTGTTCATTTGATTTGAAAATGCCAGCGTCTGGGTATCATTAAAGAGCATTATTGAGGGAGCCACTCTTGGCAAAGCATTTTGCTTAAAATGCTTATTAGTTCTTAAGTCCCTAAAGAGTTGTAGACAGGATGGAGAAAGTGTACCTCCATTTACCTAACTCCACTCCTCCGCCTTGTCTGGAGCAGGTAGCTCCCCTTCTGTTGGGAGGCTATTTCTCCTTGGCCCATAAAGGCGCCAGGAGGGCTGTGGGGGCCACGTTACTTAAGGAATAGACATAAATAGATTTTGAAAGGTCCACCCCAATGTCCTATGACCAAAGCCTCTTGGAATTTCTTTGATTTCTAGTTGACATAAATTAGAATTACACAGGCGTGAAGAGTCTGCCCAGAAAAGAACAGAGAGGCTGCTGGGGGAGGAGAGGCTTCTGTGTGATCC
This sequence comes from Phyllostomus discolor, assembly GCF_004126475.2. Classification (NCBI taxonomy): domain Eukaryota; kingdom Metazoa; phylum Chordata; class Mammalia; order Chiroptera; family Phyllostomidae; genus Phyllostomus; species Phyllostomus discolor. Next base: position 71,607,981 of record NC_040905.2, on the reverse strand, counting down.
TATTGATTATCCGCCGCTGCCTTCAGGCCAGGGCCTCTGCAGAGACTGACTATTATTGATCCACACTGTGGAAATAATCAAATTAATTCATTTCTCGTCAAATGGCCATTGCCAAGACCTTTCTCCTCACCTGTCCCAATTCCTGAAGTACTTAGCTGAGGAATGAAATAGGTGATTTTTTTTAATAAGAAATTCTTTCTTGAGGTCATATGAAATCTTTGTTTTCACACAAGTTCTTCATTTAAATGGGGGAGGCATTTCGTTTAGTCAAGTCAATGAGAAGCCATACAGAAAACAAGTAATAGAAACCAGTCAGCTCTTTAAAGCCAGGAATCTGCTTTACAACCTTAAAATACCAAGGGCCAAGTTTTGTGTGCCCAATTTAATGTAAAAATATTCAGGAAAAATTGACCACTGCATTTTTCAGGAAGTAATTATGGTAAGAGAAAGCCTCAACAATCTAAATATTTCTGTGGAGAAAACGGAGTTTTTATCAGCTTATTTAGGAATCATAAGCAGGAAAGCCCTATGGGGAAAATAATATAGGACCCTGTAACTAATATACAGAACTAACTGGGAAAATCAGTTTAAGGGAAAATAATTTGTGGGGCACTGTGTCCAGGACTGTTTTGGTAGCAATTCATCCATGAAACAAAGTGTGTACCTGCAGGGACTCCCCTCTGCCCTGCAACGCAGGCACAGCTGTTTCCAGATTGCCCATAGCCACAATTTAAGACTGAAAATTTATGCCTTATCAAAGAAAATAAAGTGAAAAAACAAGAAAGAAACACTCTCGCCTAATAAGGCAGGAGTGGTCCGACTGCATTGGGTCACACAGTCCTAGGTCATGAGCAATGCAGCCATTACATGAGCAACCGGCTGTGCCAGTGCCATGTGCACCAGAGGAAAGGGGAGGTGAAACGCGGTGAGAGGGGGGCTGGGGCTCAAAAACCTGAACTTCAGCCCTTCACTCGAAGTATCAGCATCTTGTTTTTTTGCTGATAAAACAGTCTCTCCAGGCGATTTTCACATAGGAGCAGTTTAAAACACAGTTTTACAGCCCTCTCCTGATTATTCCTGGTCATGGGAACAGGGAAAACACATCAGCTGAAATATAGAGTTACCACACAACCTCATGTTAGCCCAGTATTCCCATCTCTTCTTCCACCCCTGTTCACCTAAACCTCTATGAGGTGGTAGCTGAAAGGCCTTTCCTGTGTTTAAATATTAAGCCAAGAAAACACCGGCCTGGAGCTTAATGACAGAGGTTTAATTGGTGAGCACTAGTGTTTTCAAATTTCACTTTTACCATTTTACTATCTGTGGGACTTTGGACAGCTTCATCTCTAAAAGCCTCAGTTTTATCATCTGAAACAGGTGATATTATTTACCCCGTAGGACTGTGACAGAATAGAAATATTGTAATAAAGCACTTAACCCAAAGGCATGTACACTGAAAGTACTCGAAAAATGTTAACTACTACTAACTATTATTATTTTCATCATTACTTGTTCATGTAGTATATCTACCTGCTCTGCAGCCCTGTGTCTGATATTTAACCATGATGTGAACCACCTGGCTCATAATGTTCTAGCCATGAGTGAATATTTTTTATATACTAAGCTCTTACTATGAAAAACTAGGCCCCGGATAATGATTTTAAAAATATATAATAGAATCTATTTTCCTAAATAGTTAGGACCAATTTAAATTGCAGCCAAATTTACAGGGGAAGAAGAAACCTAGAGACCAGCAGATCTCGGTTCTTCCTTGTGAGCAGAGAGAGTGCAGACCTGCCGAGGGAGATGCCAGTCAGGGCTTTGGCCGGGACCATCTGGTCTGTTCCTTCAGGAAAACCAGCATGTCCCCAGAACCTTTTAAGGGAGAGTGCTGCAGATAGCTACTTATGTTTTGCTCACTTATCTTTTGGGACTGATGTATAATAAAATTGTTTGTTTTTTCTTTTTCTTTTTCTTTTGTAAAGGAGGAAAGAAAGGTCCTCCAGTTCCCTAAACGCTGTAGGGTGGATAGACTGTTCTGTTGGAGTTTGCCTGAAGGCACCCTGGAGCCTCAGTGCTTTGCAGTAAATAATCTCCTTAGACCTTTGATTTGACTTAACTAATTATACAAAAGAATTCGGTTGCAGGATCATATTATTTCTCTGATTTTGAAGTAGGAAAGGTAACAGCAATTTCTCAACAGAGCTCAGATAAGATCCCAGAACTGCTAAGCACCTGACATCACTGGGCAGAAACAGGGACGACCCGCAGAGGCTGGGGGTTCCGGGGGATGGCTGCCCGCTGCGGCGGGAAGGGCCAGCCTGCCTGTGGGGCCAGCCTGCCTGTGGGGCCAGCCACATGGCAGCAGGTCTCAGGGCCTGCCCTGCTGGGCCTCAGGAAAGTTTGGTTTGGCAAGTAGTTTTTCAAAGAGAAATCTAAAGTCCCCCCCATCCATTTTTTATTATATATTTTATTCATTTATTCAAGAAACATCTCTTGAGCTGCTTATTATGTTCCAGTCACTCTGGTAGGTGACAGGCCAGAAAAAAACAGTGAACAGGATAGAGTTCCTACCCCATGGACCCACGGCCCCCTGGGGTGTTGGGGGCAAGACCAGCAATTGGCAGCCCCGGTGCTGTAAGGCTTGCAAATTCATTTTCAAAAATGTCACCCAGAATTATCTTTCTTCCGCATGGAGAAGTACACTTATGTACCACATCTGCTTTCAGCGATGGTCCTCTGGAGTCCTATTTTTCTGCTACTCTGCTGTTAAATTCCTGAAAAGCACTGACTATGAACAGTTGTCCTTACTTTTCCACTGTTCTTTCCGATCTGTTTCATGTCACCACACCCCTGCTTCTGTTCTTTCCAAGGTCATGGCTTCCATGTTACCAAGTCCAGTGGCCACCACTCTGTCCACAACCTGCTCCATCTCTTAGCAGCTGCATCCAAATGGTAACCGTTCCCTCCTTCTTGAGAATGCTTTTCTCTTGTCTTCCATGTCACCATGCTGTCTACACAGCCTTTCTTTCTCCATGTCCTACGGTGCTTCTGTGTGCCTCCATTTCCTCATCTGTAAAGTGGAAATAAAAATAGCACCTGTCTCAATAGCTATTGAGAGGATTAAGTGAGTTAATATGTGTAAGATTTCTTCCGTGAAGTAAGTGATAAGTAGTAGCTCTTATTTGTTGTGGTGGTGAATTCTTACCTGTTTCATCCCCATCATTCCCCTCATTAGACGGTAAGATCTGTGGGTTTCTCCTATATTGTATTGCCAGGCCCTACCACAGTGGCCGGTATATTATAGTTGCTGAACAAATATGTATCTGATGATGGGTGGATGGATAGATGGATGAGAGAATGGACAGATGATGGATGAATGGATTGGATTGTGTTGCCCTTCTGCATTCTGTGTAATGCCAAGTTTCCGAGGAGGTTCCTTCAAGCTGCTGGGAGTGACAGAGTGGCTAAGAGGACACGGTTCCTGGCCTTGCAGCTGTCAACCAGAGCAATGCCACTGTTGTTGCTTTACCTTGTTTGGTTTATTTACTTATTTATTATTTTGTTTTGCAGAAGTATTTTCCAGATGCAAGCAAATTTGAAAACCATTAGATCCCACTGCTTCTTAATAATTTGATTAGAAAAAGCATCTAGGCAGAGAGGAACAAACAAATAAGTGAGAAAGATGACACGCTGGATTTAATACCAGCTTCCTGTAGCTGGGGAATTCTGAGAGTAGCTAAAGCTCTCCAAGTTCCGAACAGTCACAGAGTTCAGGCATCTGATGTGTGTTTGGAGTCAACATTCTTCAGAGCCTGACCCTGAAATGCTCTTGATTTATGTAGACTCTCTCTCTCTGAAAACCCAAAATATCACTTGTTGTCAAGGTTTTATTAATCTGCAGATATACAGATGGATTTTATGCAGAATAAATTTTTTGCTGATAATAAGTTTGTTTTAGGAAACAGGTCAAATGCATAAGTTTTGCCTGATGTAAACTGTAATTTTAGAAAGAAATGTTGTTATCAGATGTCCACTGGTGGTTACCACTGCCATAGGCTTTATGTAAGAAAAAACTAAAATCAAGAAAGCCATTAAGCACAAGAGAAAACATATTTTTCACTTCTGGGAGTTTTCTCCCTCAACTGTGTTTTTCAGCTTAATTTTGTGAGTTTAATTTAGAAACACCCAGATGTGTTCTGTAAATGCATTGCACTCACCACTCAGTGACTGCATTAATTATCGTATTAGAGCCCAGCTTTTCTCGAATACAAGATCTTTTGCTAAACCACTTGGAGTGCCTACAGATGACTGTCCCAAGTGGCTTCTCCATCCTGGTGTCCCACACATGTCTGTTTTGGCTTTCATCTGTACTACACATGGAACTCTGTTTTTAAAAATGTACAGATTTGCACGATGAGTTAATTCTATGGCCATCGGGTTATGACCTCAGAATGGCCTATGCAGGCCTGTGTTCTACAGCTTACACTGGGCATAGAACATTCTTTTTGGTGGAGGATCGCATGGTGAAGCAGGGAATGAAAATGTCACTAATTTTTCTCTCTGACAGTGTGGTTGTTGGACTCCTGTCACACTGATCTCTAATTCGAGGCTTCAGATTGCCGAGCCCCAAGCCCCCATTCTCACTTAACACTGCAGGCGTTTCTGTGATCCCCATCCTCCCAGGTTCATTGCTGCTTTCTCGCTGTGCTAATTCAAGTGAAGAGAAGCGAGGCTAGTGTTCACAGGCAACCCACACTTCACGAAGAAGAGACAGCATGAAGCCAGGCCTGTTGCGATATTGACAGAGCATAGCACTTCCAATCATTGCAGATTCTGAAGTGGAATGACTGCATTTGACAAAATCGACTGAATTTATGAGCCTTCCTCTGTCAGGTTCATTGTGTTCTCAGTATTTGTCTCTGTCTATGCTTTGGGATTTTTAAATGAGGTTTTATTTTTTGTTTTTTATTTTGTTTTGTTTTGGCGTCACCCAAGAGTAATATCTCTTACCTCTCTATTTAAAAATATATCTTTCAAAGCCTCAGGCTATCAGTGTGAGGTTTATGTATGAAGCGTGGTGCATTATGGGTAGCTATAATCAGCTGATTTTCATAGCAGGTGGTGTTTAAGCTTCAGTAAGATAATCCATTTTTCTTTTTAAACTTATAGTGAATACTCATGTATGTCCTCTCCCACCTCATCGGTGCTCCCTCTGAAGAAGCACTGGGGCCAGGTGAGAAGAGAGTTTGGGGGAGTTTTTCCTTCCCATAGCTGTTGGGAAGGTCAGGTGGCTGCTTCCTTTGGCTGTATACACCAAACTAGAAATCTAAGACCAATACTGAAGAAGAAACCAGTTTGGTTTACCATATTCAAACGATACCTTTTGTTTCAGGCAGTGGTGAATATTTGAAAAGAAAATGGGCTAATAAGCTGTAGGAGCAATTTTCTTTCTCCAGAACTTCTGCCTCAGAGTTTACTGTGGAGGGCAGCCTGGGAGGTGGGTGAGTGGTTGTAACCGTTCAGCAATCTTAGTTCCGACCTTGTCTTCAGGTTCCCAAGTGCAGAAATCATCTCATCTGCACTTTCTGGGAGCTCTTCAGTCGGAAGCTTTAGGCCCACAGATCTCAACCTGAGCTGCGCTTAGGGACCTCCTGGGAGTTTCAAAAAATACTGATGCCTATGCCCCACTCCTCCAACATTTAGATACAGTTAGTCTGGGTTATGGCCTGGGAATCAGAATTCCTAAAAGATCACCAGGTGAATCTAACAGTTGGGCAGAGAACCACTATATTCTCATTTGCATTCTTAGTTGCAGACTCGGTTTAATTCATCCCACATCAGTAAACATGGATCAGACATTTGTGGTATATGAGTCACTGTGGGGTTCATGGAGAAGGCCTGGGTGTGACCTGGGAAGGAAGAGGGAAGGAAGGGAATGTGAAGTCGCCTGCAGCCAGGAGCAGCCGGGGTGCCCTGACTCACACCCAGAATCATTTCTACAGCCCACACCAGGCTGGGGAGGGCCCTTTCCACTCATTGTGGGCTCTACCTGCAGCCTGTTTGTGACTGTCTAGCTGCTACATTATCCTCCTGCAGACTTCTGGGCAGCTCATCTTTGCATCTGAAGAGAAAGCCAAATTGGTGAGGTAAGAAATTATAAAAGTGGGCCCTGGCTGGAGTGGCTCAGTGGATTGAACACAGGCCTGTGAACCAAAAGGTCGCTGGTTCGATTCCCAGTCAGAGCACATGCCTGGTTTGTGGGCCAGGTTTCCAGCGCGGGGCACACAAGAGGCAACCACACATTGATGTTTCTCTCTCTCTCTTTCTCCTTCCGTTCTCCTCTCTCTCAAATAAATAAATAAAATCTTAAAAAAAAGAAATTATAAAAGTGGTGCCTAATTCTTGCCCTCCCTGTTCTAACCTTAGGGCAACATCACAAGGATGTGACATATGACCCAAACAGGACTTGAGGAGTACTGCCACAAAGGGAGGGAAATGGAATCATAAAAATCTACCAAGGCCTGCAGAGTTCATGTTGTTGGCTGAGCAGTGTCCTGGAAAAATCAATATATTATCTACTCTTTTATTATTTGTTCTTAGTGTCCTATTTAAAATATTTTAAACTGAACTTAGAATGACTCGTCTCATTTCTGTAAAATCCGAGCTATTACTAAAATTCCCATTACCCTTATCTTACTCATTTTAATATGTGCTCATCATGGGGCCAGTGGTCACTTGCTGAAGAGCATTTAGGCCTCATTTGAATATGCATTGTCCAAGATGACTTTTGCAGGCACTTGGTGAATGCCAGGTTCTATGATAGCCAGTATGCTGCCCAGAGAGCCAAAAATCTCAGGCAGAGAGAGAGAGGCTCCACAGGCAAATTGCCCCAGAGACAACACTCTGCCTCTGGGCTCCCAGGAGTCAGCCTCTGGGGCCGTTAGCAGTGAGTGACATTGCCCAGGGAGTCTGTGAAGAATGACAGACCCATGTGAGGGCCAGAGCTCTGAATTAGGAGGCAGGAGCTGAGTGTGCTATTTGTGACACCTTAACAGACATACTGTGGGCTCCTTACTTTTCCCACCTGTAGACAGGGAGATCCATTTTCTTCACCACCATCTCCAGCCTCAGAGAAGTGCTATTTGAAACAACTTAGTTCAGTTATACACCTGAGTGAGTGTGCTATGTGGGCTGGGAAAACATTGGCTACAAAGGACAAATTGTTTTACTCAAGCTTACAGACGAGTTTCGCTTCTTTCCTGAATAACATGTGTATGTTTAGTGCATGTCATACACAGACTAATGCCTGTATGTCCTTCAGAAGTCCCCTTGAATGGTATTTCTTTCCAACCATCCTGGAGAAGATCAGGTGCCCACTAAGTTCCCCTGTCCACAGCAACCTGCACTTCCCCCAGAAAGCACCCCTGCCCCGGGATTTGCTGTTGCTGGTGTAATGGTTTGTCTCCCCTGTCCTAAGAGGGCAGACGTGTTTTTCATGCTGGCCAGTCTACTTGTGGGACACAGAAACATGTCTTGATGGGAGAGAGAGAGGAAAGAAAGCATTGCAGTTTATGGCACGGGGTGGTAGCCCTGCCGAAAGGCCCCTTGTTTGTCTTGCAGCTTCATCATGTTTCCATCGAGTTTTAAAGTCTCACAGGACCACTGCACGGGACAGAATGTTCCACAGGCCAAGTGGCAATCATTATAATTCATATTCCCCCCAGAGCAGCCATTTTGAAGAGATTATAAAGGACTTTGAAATGAGTTTATATGTAAACTACAATCATTTTTCTTGATGGTAGATGGAAAATGAATGCCAGTGAAGCTGTGTGTCTCTGTGAAATACTAATGCGGTCTGAGCCAGTTTATCTGTAATTGGGGGCATTAATGCTTAGATGCCTGGGGAATAGTAGATGCTCACTGAATATTTTTCCCTTCTCCTCCTCCATACTTCCCGGAATGTGAACATACTTTTATTTTGCTGTATTAGTTATTTGGATGAGAAATTAACAAATTACTTTCAAGCATTTCACCAAAATGAATGATGCTGAAGAGAAGAAACGTGTTTGATTTATCCCCACTACATGAGAGCCTAATACCGATGAGGACCAAGTTTCTCAGTGAGGGGCCCGGGGCAAGTTGGTTTGGAGAGTTTTTCTTCCCCTGAGACTGTACCATCCTGTTGCACTGCTATCTACACGCTTCCTGGGACAACAGATGTCAAGCACCACTGTGACAGTGAAACCAACAACAATGGCAAAAGGCCCCTCAGTGGCAAGTGCCCCGGGTTCCACTTGCCCCGGTAGCAGTGAAGGCATGTGGAATTGCTGAAGCCCAAGAAATCATTGGGTAGAAATAGCAGTGTTTTGAGTCAGGAGATCTGTGCATACTTCCTGCTGCGTGTCCAGATAAATTGTGATATTACAAGGGACCTTCAATGTCACAAAAGTTCTAGATCTTCTGCAGGGTCCTCCTGGTCCTGCCACCCTGAGCAGACTGCTGATACACTAAACTAAAGTATTAAATCTTCTGAACCATGTTGAGTTTTTGCAAAGTTTTGGAAGCCAAACCCTATCCAGTTACCTTTCACATGTTTCTCAGTGTTATCCAGCCAGTGTAGTAAGTCATTGATCTCCAATAGGAAGGCTGCCCTCAATTAATCTGAACTATAGCTTAGTCATTTCCTGAGTACTGCCTGACAGTCACAGGGCCCAGGAAAAATTGCTGACTCACCATCATGAGCTACTTTGGTCTCCTGTGCAAAATTATTGGAAACCCCAGGGAAGGTGTATCTGGAAAGAGGCGCCCAGTGATGTCAGATGGAAGGGAGAGTGGCACAAAGAATCACCTTGGGTATCAACTTCAAAGGATTAAAGGAGTTTGGAGCCTCTATAATATCAAGACTTTAGAGACTGCTACCTCTGTAGATGGAACAGTCTGGGAACAATGTGAGCTTGTCCTCACAATTTCTGATGCAGTATTATTTAGTGTTTTTTTTTAGTTTATTCAATATGCATTCATTAATCAACTGCTATATTAATTTAGCCAGCAAATATTTATTGAGTCCTTACTATGTGCTGGGCATTCTCTAGGTGCTAGTGATTTGGCAGTGACCAGAAACAGCCAAAACTCCTGTCTTACCAGCTTCTATTCTAATTCGGCAAGAACATGCCAGGCCATGCGTGGGAGACTGGGAACAGAGATGGCTACCATGCACCTGTTGTCAAGGGCATGGAGGCTAGGAGTGATGCAGTACGCTTTATTGTTGTTGGTGCTGATGTTTGGAGTAGCTTTCACTTTGTGCGGGGAAACTTTCTCCATTAAAAAAAATGATTTTAAGTGGTTTACTGGCATACCTCGGAGATGTCCCAGTAAAGCAAGTTATAATCTTTTTGCTGGTGGAGGGTCTTGCCTTCAATTTATTTTAAAAAATGCAACATTTTGAAGTGCAATGAAGTGAAGCTTAGTAAAATGAGTGATGCCTAAATTCTATCCCTAAGTGAGATTTTAATATACTCATGTCTCAAATATTTCCCCCCAGTGATAAACATGTCCTGTTTTATAATGAGTCAAAGAGGAAATAAGAGTTAGATAAATGAATTCTTCGGAAAATTTCATCAGAAATTCTATTTTTTGAACAGTGCATATCACTGGGGAGATGGTTTGGGCCCAGCCGTACCCTTCCCCAGGACTTTGGGGAAAGCGTTCATGAAGGTGAAGAAACAATGCGATGCTCTAGACAAAGTGCTTAAACTGAATCTTGGAGACTCCAAAGTGCTCTCCTCATCCCTCCATAGTAGCAGCAGGAATAGAAGGAAACCACGGTAGGACTCGCCTTCATTAGCATAGCACTTTGCCTCACATTTCTTAAAAGTGCTAATGGATGTTAACTCAAAATAGATTAAAAAACAGACAAATTGCTACTACCTTAAATTAAAAAGAATTATAATAAATTTGAAACTGTAACTTATGGTTATGTAGTCTTTGGAGAGGAATATAAAATCCAATATTTTTTATAGTTAGAAAAATCACGTGGTGCATTTTTTTCCTCTTTAGTCATAATTCCTTAAGCAACACCACTGCATAGTTCTTTAGGAAGATAAAAGAGGAGACCCCAAAAAAACACCAGAATTATCTTCTGGAGGGCAGCCCCTTGTGGTACAGGCTTCCCACACCAGATGAGTGTTCTAGGAACTCGCCTGTGTCAGTGCACCAGCTTGTGGTGTTGTGAGAGGCTGTTCTAGGCTTCAGTGAATTTTTTTGAAGATTCTTTCAGTGTGTTTGCTTATTTCATGATGGGTGATTTACAGGCACACCTGCCCACACTGCACTGAGTGTTCAGCAGTTTTTTTTTACCAAAAACAGCATGACCCCCATGCCATACCCCCTGTTCACCCGATCTCACCTCAAGGGACTTTTTTTTGTTTCCCTCAATGAAAAAGTCCTCAAAAAGAAACATTTTACCGATAAGGAAGAGGTGAAACAAAACACGGCAGAAGCACTAAAAGGCATCAAAATCAATGAGTTCAAAAACTCTTTTGAGCAGTGGGAAAAAAGTCCCGAAATGTGCATTGCATCAAATGGGGTAAGTACTTTGAAAGTGACTGAAGTTTAAACATGTAAGAATAAATACAGAATTTTTATAAATAAATTCCGGGAGGTGGGTTTGGTCCCCCCCATGTCCACTGCATTTTTAAAACTGTATGTATAATATAGGTGTTGCCACTGATAGTTTTCAGCAAGTGGAAATTGAATAACAAAAACCAGGAGCCATGGGGAAATTTTTTAAAATTTAACTTTATGTTGCTTTTTTATATTACATACATTTTATGAGTTGTAACAGAGGACAGTTCTTTTCATTCTAATGAATGGAGTTGCACCTGAAAATATGTCTGCAAATTTTGTGTGTAGGCATAAGGATTTAAAATGATGTGGAACCTCCTGGTGTCTCACACTGAACTCCTTGTGTAGAGCATGAAAGTGCTTACAGAATCCATACAAAAAGGTGAACATAATTTGTACTTCTGAGTAAATGAAAATAACTTTAGTATGAGATTGTCACACTGATTCTCCAGGAGACACTGTACGTAAAAGATGAAACTTTCCCTGGTTGGAACCACATGTATTTCCCTGAATAACTTCTACCCAGCAAAGCTCTAAAATGGATTATTTACATTTCCCCCACTGCGTTGTTTTGCAGAATTCACAGAGCACAGTTAGTAAAAAGATTGCTTAGAAGACATATTATATCCACAGAGGAATTCCAGTATCATTTTTCATGCAGCTCTACAAAGCCAAAGTACTGCCTGTTCTTGCCCATAACCTGTGAAAGCCAAAGAATTAACAGTCTGTATTCTCCACTATAAGTGTATCTTACTTTATACAAGAGAAATATATAAGTTGAATTTTGCTAAATAAAAGTGTATATAAAACACATTGGGAGAGCTGACAACATAAGTTAACCCTTCCATGGAAGCATTTGCTAAACTGAACAATTACTCTCTAATTTATATACTTCACAAATCTATATCTTCAGGTAGCAAGTTTGCTTAGGGTGAATTGCATCTCTTTCAGTAAAAGTTATCACACAGAGATACTTTCTATTTTTAAAAATTGGACCTCCAAAATAAATTGCCTGTCAACCCTAGGTATAAAACTTGTTACAGGCCCTTGGACAGTTTAGAAAAGATGTACCATAGAAGACAGTCCTGTCTTTGTGGTGGGTTTCAATGTTTTCTCTTTTCCATTCTTTTTCCATCTCTTTTCAGTTAGCTGTTCCTTGAATGCTAAGTGGCTTTGCAGCGTGTTTACTTCCTCTGCAGTGTGATACAGGTTTTCCGAGAATCCTCTCTGACCAAGTGAATTCAGCTCTCCTGTAGTGAGATGTGCATCCTTCTGGGTTTTCTGACAGGAGGGAGGAAGGTGACCTACCTGTAGCATAGGGAACGGCAGGTAAAGAAAAGGGAGGATTTCCAGAAAATATGTTCTTGAGGAAGGTTCTGGAATCTCCTCCAGAGAGGATTAAGAGAAAATAGATTCTTCTTGTATATGAAGTCTATTTTAAAGATTACTTCTTGTTCTGTGGTTATTTTATTTTGAACATTATAACTAATGTTATAAAGATTTATTTCTGAAATATCTCAGAAGTAGTACAACATTGAGCATTACTGTAGAGAGTTGGTCGTCATAACACATTGTTAGTTAACTCATGCGCTCAGTAATCGTGCCCACCACAATAAGAGCTGAGATGTGAGGGCCTTTTTAGTCAGTCACAGTGTTAGGCATAACATTACAGCCAATTCCTTATAACAGTTCTATGACATAAGTAGTTTTACCCTGATTTTATAGTTGAGGAAATCAAGTCCTAAAGCAGTAAAGTGACACCAGGATTCACACCTGTTTCTGGTTGACTCTTGCAGTCCATGTTGGCACAGCCAGTTGCCATGTCTCTTCTCAACAAGTGCATAGTCAGCAGCCTGAATGACAGGCAGAGGCCTTCGTTCAGGTGGGAGAGACAGGGGAGTAAAGAGATGATGGCAGTGCAGTTCGGGAGTGCTTAAATGAAAGACAAATCTTGCAGGGTGCCAGCCACAGGTCCGCAGAGAAGGGGTGCCTCACCCAATTTAGTGGGGAGATAGCCTTGCTTAGGGAAGGCTTCCTGGGGGAGGAGATTCTTGAGCTGAGGAGTTCCTCAGGAAATTGTTGGTTTTTATGATTATTAGTATATTAGTGTCTAGCTTTGCCTTGCTTGTGGGTTTCTGTTTTTTAAATTATTGTTTTATCATTCATTCACCAATAACTAGGTCTGGCTTGTAGGTACAAAAATGACCATGGCTCTTAAGGATCTTACATTGGAGCATGAGAAATAGACATTTACAAAAGCAATTATATACTAACTTTATAAGTGCTATGCAGGAAAAGTAGGCAGTACTGGAAGAGTGAACAACCTGGAAACCTTCCCTCATTTGGAGAGGGGAGCAGGGACAGGGCAGTGATCAGAATTACCTGAGGAAATGACACTGGGGCTAAGAACTCAAGAATGAGTATGGTAAAAAAAAAAAAAAAAGGGGGAAGGGACATATACTCAATAATACTGTGATAACTTCTCATGGTAACAGATGGTTACTAGACTTGTGATCATACCATAAAGTATATAAATGTTGAGTCACTATGCTCTGTACCTGAAACTCATATAATATTGTATGCCAAGATTGATAATTTTTTTAAAGAATGAGTAGGCGATAGGCATGAGAAGGTGATATTTAGGGGGAAGTATATTAAAAAGTGTCCCACTATATTAAAAAGAGAGCAACAGGTGCAAAGTCTCTGAGGCCAGGCAGAACTTGGGCAGCTTGATGATCTGAAGTTAAGTCAGGTGACTGGATAGTACAAAAACACACGCTCGAGAGAGAGGGCTAGATGATGCATGACCTTCTAAATATATTCCCATAAGCTGCCTCAACTAAGGCAAGACTTAGAAGATAAATTTAAATTAAAAAACTAAACAAATATATTGCTTAAAAATCCACTTAAGATCATCAGTTCATATTCCCAGCTCTAATTTGTATATCAGTTTTTTCTTTTTTATTCAAAATTACATCTTATCTATATCACAAAAAGAATTAACTGCATGTCTTGTTTGAATTTAGAATAACAGTTGATTTACATAAAAGCAAGTCTTGACTAGAGAGAGATTCTGACAAAGATTAAGTATTGTCAATCCAATGTTGAAACATCAATTCTCAAATTAAAAAAGAAGATTATATGTAACACAGTTTTCCAAATCACCCAGAAAACACCACATTATTTCAGAATAGTGCAGAGAACTGAATATCATGGTCATCATACTTGTAAGCTGGCTTTCACAAGCAAACAGCAAGGATTTCACATTGTTTCAGGATTTTCCTGGTGGTCCTGATCGTTTCCGATAATGGACAGCTGTGGGGAGGGAGCGCACACCTGTGCACCACAGCACCGACTTTCAGACCGGCTTACTTAGGGTAAATGAAATATTGATGTCTTCGAAAATGCCCAAGTGTTCGGTAAAGATTTTAAATAAAGCCACCTAAAAGTTGTGGTTCTTAGGTTAATCATTTATTTATCTAAAGGATGAAGGAAGCTGTCTGCTTCTGTGATATGAACTGCAATCAGCTTAAAAATAATTGACAAATTAATCCCTTCACAGCACAGCAATTGTAAAGGTGTTAGTTTTAATTAGGCCTGTCTGATTGCCTTGTCTAATCAAGAATCAAGGTGGTATCTTTGATGGTTAAGGTCTAGTGGGGCCTTCCCTGACCCGCCAGCCATGTATGTTTTAATTATTGATTCCTCACATTTCAGCCCTTCGCACGAGGGGCTTGAAGCTTGCAATGCCTTAACATTTAAAGAGAAGAAAAATAAACATTTTCCCCAGCATTTCTGTCTAGGGCCTTGTGTAACCTGCCCACCAATCTACAGTTTTGCCCTGAAAAGCCTGCCAGGTTGACAACAAAGTCAAATGCACATTCAGATATTCCTTACAGCAGCCCTACCTCCCGAGCACTAGGTTTTCAGTGGACATTGATTTGGGTCTCAGCAAGTCTTAGTGATTTATGCTTCTAGAAAACACATTTGATTTCTTGATATGCTAAAGTCCACGAGGGTGAACGCAGTTCTCAGGAAACCAGAGCCGTGGGACAAAAAGGGGTGTGGATCTTCTCCCCCGAGCACTTCTCCCACTGTGGGGAAGGAATGAGGGCAGGCCTCCTCGCGCCACTCTAAGCTGGCAGTGAGCATGAGCAGCCGGTGGTCTTGGTGGTCTGTGTGCCTGATGGTGGCTCTTCTCTGGTTACAGGTCAACGAAGTGACAGTGGAGCAGCTGGTGCAGCAGTACCCCCACATCACCTTCAGCACCGTCCTCCAGGACTGCAAGAGGACCCTGGAGAGGGCCTACCAGATGGGCTGGACCCCCAACATGTCTGCCGCCTCCTCCTAACACTCCTGCCCAAGCTCAGCTCCGCTAGGATCTAGGATCACTCAGCAGGGCAGAGGGGAGTTGTCGATCTGGGGTGGGTGAACTCTTTGGACGGTTTTAACTGTCGCCTGTCTGTGTGTGTACCCGAGTGTGTATATTTGTGTCTCGTTTGCATACTGCATAGCATAAGCGCAATTGCTGTTTATTCCCAGGTGAGCTGGTGTTTTTCTTAAAAGTTTAAGATTTTAAAAGGCACAGACCTTTCCTTTTTTAAGTTCAAAGGCTTATTTCTCAAAAAATGTTTCTACCATGGAATCAAAATACTGAGTCCATCATTTTGAGCTTCTAATTCCTGCCACTTGGTGATGCCCCGAAACGAAGGCAACTGCTTTCTTTCATGACGAGATAGACCCGTGCACTTCTGCCGATGACAACCAGAACGTAAGTGATGTTACACTAGTTAGAAGTGTGGAAACCGGAAATTTTCGAATTTTCAAGCACATACACACACATAGGTCCTCCACTCTCTTATATACATGCACACGTGCACGCACACGCTCACCTGGGCAGTTTCTTTGTAGATCATTTCCTGACGCAGAGGCCTTCCTCCAGGCCCCTGAGAGAGCGCCATCCGCTGTGGCTCTGCCTAACTCGCTGTTCCCGCGGGTGGCCAGCCTGCTGTCTGGTAGGTGACGTAGGGACTAGAGAGGATAAAGCCTTTTGTGACATTTTTATATGGAGGCAACAATCCCCTGGCCAGCTCACAGAAGTTAATTATTCATTTACAAGTGGGTTCTGTTGAATATATTAGTTGATTTTATGTTAACATTGTGTTAGTTTTTACTTCATGGATAGTAACTGGTCTGGATATATTTTAATGATATTTGGAGCTAATCTTACCATTGTCCACATTTAAACCACCAATGTAATTAATAGTGTGGAGTTATTTTTTAAAAATCTACAGATCATTTAATTATTTTTGTTAATTTGGGTAATTATGAAATTATATTTCTGAGATTTGGGGGTAGTCACATTAATAGAACATTGAGTGAGATGTAAGTAGACAATCTTTTTTTTTTTCCTTTGCTTTGCTTTGGGTATTAGAACATGTTTTTTGGTTATATGCATGTTATTTTTTGAATAGTTCTTATGCTACTGCAAAGAGCTATTGCTGGTTAATGTGTGAGTTAAGAAAAATTATAAAATCCTTTCATTAAGATTGTTTAAACTTTTCAGAAATAAGCATTTCTTTGTTTAAAGATTGACACCCTTCAGTTAAGAAAATATCTATCAGTAAATGAATATATGTTTTGATTTCACACATCTTTAGAATTAATTCATAGTAGGGACTCAGGCTCAAATAACCTTTCCTGTGTCTAGATTTATAATCAAGACAGCAGGGAGCCTTTTTACGCTCAAGAGTGATTATCTTTCCCAGTAGAGCTAGATACAGAGCCCTGACTTGTGAGTCTGCTATTTATTCTTCCCCCGTGTGGACATAGCTGTGTGTTGGTCTTTAACAGGTATACTAAGGTTTGAGTTTCACTTTCTGTAAGTCCCAATATTGCTAAAATGAGACTAGCTCTGAGAAACAAAAAATAGCTTTGCATTAAAATGCCCTTCACTTATTTATAATGACTCCAAAAAATGTAAACAACTGTTTCTTTTGATTATGTCAACATGTTTCTGATGTGGCTTTTTTTTTCTTTTAATCCAAATCAGTTAGGAAAATCTAGTCAGTACCCGCCAAGGGTATTTTTTTCCATCACTAAATGGATTGCTAATTTAATTTGAAGGGAATAAAGTTTGTGTAAGGAAAAACAGCTGTTTACTATTAATAAACTGTGGTTCTTCTTACACATCAAACTGCATTGGTTTCATTTCCTCTCCACTGAAAAATATCTTAAATCATAATATTTTAACTGGTTTTTAATCCAATGCTAATTTATAAGGCCGTATGTATAGTAATAGTAGCTTAAGTGAATAAGCAAAAGTTTAGTTTTTATATATGTCACACTATATTTTAAATAGTTAAAGATAAAGAAGGGAGAGCCATCGATGATGTGGTGCCATTTCATTTCAAAGTTGTAATAATCTTTGGAGTGTTACAGTTTGGTTGTCAAATGGCTTCAGAAATGTATAACTGATTTTTTTTAAATGTTGCATTGTTTGAATCTACAGTACAGCACTGTACACATGCTTTTGCTTGGGTTGGGAGGGTGGGGGGGATTGCACTTATTCTTTAAAATGTTGACTAATCCAGAAAGCCTGATGCAGCATAGCCTGGAAAACTGCTTTGGTGTATTTGTAGAAATCTGTAGAAATATCACATCCAGCCTCAAAGCATTAATCTCAAAAAAAAAAAAAAAAACAACAACCAGAAAAAGCATTACCTTGAGTGATCCTGTGATGGTTGTTAAATGTCTTCTCATTAGATGCTTTGAAATGAGGCTTAAAATGATTTTTCTGGGCAATGTAGAGTTTCTTTCTTTCTTTTTTTCTTTTTTTTTTGGCTTAGAATGTCATAAATGTATGTGAACACATTCAATGCAGGGCTTTTTATCCTCTCCAAAATGTCAACAGTATTTTCAGAATAAAGACTATGAAATATATTGCTGTAGTAGAAAACTCTGGTCCCTTGTCTTTAATGTCTTTTTGAGTGGATAAAGGAAATTTAACTGGTTTGTAGTTTCTATATTTCTGTGAATCTTTTGACCTTGCAATGGGTTGCAATAAAAGAGAAACAAAACACTGTGCCTTTTGTTTCATTTCAGAGACAGTAAACGGTCTCCCTGAGCTGGTTGGGTGCGAGGCGCACTGTGGTCCCTGTCCTTGTGTGCCTCCCTGCAGACTTCACGTAGGTTTGACTCACTGAGAGGAATAAACAAGACTGAGTTTTGGAGGTTCTCATTTGGCTAACAATTACTGAGATAAGATTAAAAATCAAGGGTTTAAACAAGTGGTTTGTTTAAAATCCCATTCCCTAAAGTCTCACTCATTTAGCCATTTTTTCAAATTTTCAAAAGTAAATAAATACATTTATTGAGTAAAAAAAAAATGTGCCGGGCTCTGGGCATTTAAAGTTCTCATCCTCGGGTTGCGCATAGCCTAGCAAGGGGACATTCTTAAAAACTAGCAATAGCATTGGAGTTCAACAGTTATAATAGCCACAGTTAAAGGGAGCACATATAGGACAGAGCAGCAGCTTTGGGAAGGAAGAACTTCACAGAGGAGAAGTATATAAAAAAAGATTTATTCCTTTTTAGAGAGAAGGGAAGGGAGGGAGGGGAAAAGCAAGAGAAATATCGATCAGTTGCCTCCCACACGCCCTGAACCAGAGACATGGCCTGCAACCCAGGCATGTGCCCTGACAGGGAAATGAACCACCTTCATGGGGAATTGAACCAGTGACCTTTCGGTTTGGAGGCCGGCACTCAATCCACTAAGCTGTACCAGTCAGGGCCCCAGGAGGAGCTTTTTTTAAAATTAAATTTATTGGGGTAAGATTAGTTAATAACATCATTATAAGTTTCATGTGTACAGTTCTATAATACATCATCTGTATATTGCATTGTGTGCTCACCACCCAAAGTCTGGTCTCTTCCCATCACCCTCTTTATCCTCCCCCTTCCCCTGTGGTAGCCACCATACTGTTGTGTCTGTGAGTTTGCTGTCTTTGTTGCTTTCTGTTTTATAGCCCATGTATACGGGTTTTGTCCTTTTCCATCGGACTTATTTCACTTAACATGATACTCTCAGGATCCATATGTGTTGTCACAAATGGCAACATTTTGTCGTTTTCTTCTGGCTGAGTAATATTTCACTGTATAATTGTACCACATCTCTATCCATGCATCTGTTGAAAGACACTTAGGTTGTGTCCATGCCGTGGCTATTGGGAATAATGCTGCAATGAACAGAGGGTTACATATACCTTCTCAAATAAGGTACTGAGTTTTCAGGGGTTAGATACCCAGATGAGGGATTGCTGGAGCACATGGTAGCTCTGTTCTTAATCAGCCTCCATCCTGTTCCTGTAGTGGCTACATCAGTTTACATTCCCACCAGCAGTGTACAAGGGTTCCCTTTGCTCCATAACCTCTCTAATACTTGTTATTATCATGTTGATAATAGTCCTTTCAACAGGTGTGAAGTGCTAAATCATTGCAGCTTCGATTTGCATTTCCCTAATAGCTAATGAAGTTGAGCATCTTTTCATACATCTATCTGCATGTCTTAGGAGAAGTGTCTGTTCAGGTCCTCCTCCTATTTTCTGATTGGATTGTTTGGTTATTTTGTTGGTGTTCAGTTGTATGAGTTTTTTATAGATTCTGGATATTAGCCCCTTATTGGTGGTATCCTTTGCATATATCATCTCCTATTTAGTTGGTTGCCTTTTTGTTTTCTTGATGGATTCTTTTGCTGTGCAGAAGTGTTTTAGTTTGATGTACTCCCATTCATTTATTTTTGCTTTTACTTCCCTTGCCTTTGGGATCAAGTTCACAAAACCCTTCTGAGACCAAGGTTCATGAGCTTATACCTACTTCTATGTATTATTGTTTCAAGTCTTTTTAATAGTGCCTTTAATACATTAGACTTAATTTTTGTATACAATGTCAGCTAGCATTCTAGTTTCATTCTTTTGAATGTGGCATTCCAATTTTCCCTGCATCATTTAGTGAAGAGGCTTTCCATTCCCCATTGTCAGTTTTTGGCTTGTCAGGTATTAGTTGCCCATACTTGTGTAGGTTTACTTCTGAGCTCCCTGTTCTGTTCCATTGGCCTCTGTGTCTCCTTTTCCTGCCAGTACAATACTGTTTTGATTATTGTAGCTTTGTAAAGTATAGTTTGAAGTCAGGAAATGTGATATCTCTGGCTTTTTTTCTCACAATTGCTTTAGCTATTCAGGACTTTTGTGTTCCAAACAAATTTGAGAATGTTTTTCTCTATTTCTTTGAAAAAATTCACTGGGATCCTGGCTGGCATGGCTCAGTAGGTTGGGTATCATCCTGCAAACCAAAAGGCTGCCATTTCAGCTCCCTGTCAGGGCACACGCCTGGGTTTCGGGCCAGGTCCCTGGTTCGGGGTGTGCAACAGGCAATAGATCAGTGTTTCTCTTGCACATCAGTGTTTCTCTCCTGCTCTTTTTCTCTCCCTTCCCTTCTCTCTAAAAATAAATAAATAAAATCTTAAAAAAGAAAAGAAAAATGTCATTGAGATTCTAGTGGGGATTGCATTAAATGTATGTGACTTGAGGCAATATAGTAGCCATTTTAACTATGTTAATCCTTCCAGTCCATGACATGAAATATCTTCTTGTTTCTTTATGTCTTCAATTTCTTCCCACAATATCTTGTAGTTTTTAGTGTATGGTTTCTTCACTCCCTTAGTTAAGTTTATTCCTAAGTATTTTATCCTTTTTGTCAGAATTGCAAATAGAATTAACTTTTTCCAGTATTTCGTTGGTAATATATAGGAATGTAACTCTTCTGTACATTGAGTTTTGTATACCGTAACATTACTGTATTTGTTTGTCATTTTTAATAGTTTTTGGTGGAGTCTGTAGGGTTTTCTATACACAGAATCATGCCATCTGCAAATAGTGACAGTTTTACTTCTTCATTCCTAGTTTAATGCCTTTTATTTTTTCCTCTTGCCTAATTGCTCTGACTAGGAGTTCTAGTACTGTGTTCAATAACGGTGGTGAGAGTGGGCATCCTTGTCTTGTTTTTGATCTTAGAAGAAAAGCTTTCAGTTTTTCACCATTGAGTATGATACTAGCTGAGGGTTTGGCATATGTGGCCTTTATTATGTTGAGGTACATTTCTCTATACCTATTGTATTGAGTGTATTAATCATAAATAGATGTTTTATCTTGCCAAATGGTTTTTCTGCATTTATTGGTATGATCATATGCTTTTTATCTTTTATTTTGTTAATGTGGTATATCTTTTGATTGGTTTGCATGTATTGAATCATTTTTGCATCCCTGGAATAAACCCCACTTGACGTGGTATCTTTTTAATATATTACTGTATTCGAATTGCTAGTGTTTTGCTTAGGATTTTTGCACCTGTGTTTGTCAGAGATATTCACTTGTAATTTCTTTTTGTGTGTCTTGTCCGTGCCTGGTTTTAGTAACAAGGTAATGTTGGCTTTGTAAAATGAGCCAGGGAGTATTCTAAGGAGGAGCTTTTAAGGAGGATTAGACAAGTAGTGTTACAGAACAAGGGGGGGCCTGGGACCATATACTATTATTGAAAGAAGCCCCAAGGTCCGTTATGTCCGCCGCCAGAGGAAAGACGTCTCTCAATGCCAGAGATTTCTGAAAAGGAAAGGAAATGTTTATTTAATGCTATACAAACTTAAAGTAGTGACCTAATGTCTTTATCAAAAATCCTGAAGTCCCTTAAAACACCCACAAACAGACATAGTCCTTCCTTCCCCCTTTGCCCAGTCCAGAGTACCGTATCTCAGGAAAGGAAATAGAAGTCCATGGCTCAGGCAGTCCCCTGGTTATTCCCAGTTAGTACTCCATCTCGACTGGGAGACCTCCCTGGGTTCCCAGCACCATCAGCTATGTTGCTGGGATCTCTGCTAAAACCAGGTGGTGATTCCCCCTTCTAAAGCTGCAGGGGTCCCCACTCTGGCAAAGGGACGTGGTCCTCTCTCCCAGGGCCACGGGAGTCCCCACTCAGCCAAAACCACGTGGTTCTCTCCCTCAGGGCTGTGGGAGTCTCCACTCTGTCAAGGCCACGTGGTTTTCTCTCTCTCCAGTAGCTATGATCCTCTCTGCACCTCCACAGCCGCATGGTTCTCCCTTCAATGGCTGCTGCCTCTGGGTTTAAATCCCCACGCCAGTCTTCCTCTGCAGCCCCATTTCCGACTCCTCCCACACTCGGCTTCACATGCCAGAACTCATATCCTTCCAGCTTTACTGGGCTGCCATCATGAGTCTAGGGAGGTGCGACCCCATGTCCTGGAGCCAGTCTTCTCCGGGCTCCCATTCAGGCGCTGTAACTCGGGAGACCTGCCTCCCAGTTACGTCTTGGTGGGGTAGTTACTTCCGTTCCCCTGGATCAGAGCCTGGCCACAGCTATTTGACATATCTAAGCAACCAGCCAAAGGCTATACGTATGTTAAATGACCACACCAGAGGTTAGCTACAAGGCTGTCACTATGGGAAACAGCTCTCAAAGGCCTTGCTCCATTTGTCCCTTCCCCCAACCCATACCCTGGGTGGAGAGGGGGCGTGGTGAGGACATCGTGAGGACATCCTAAAATCTCCTGGACACCTTAAGTTCTGGACCCCATTTCAAATGCCTATTTGGGGTCCCCACCTCTTGGCTGCACCCTGTAACAATAGCACAAATTTACCAAACTTGCTGTGGGGAAAGAAGGCCAACCTTGCAAATGGAAAAATATGTACAAAGGCATGATGGGATAAGACAGAAAGGTAAGTTCAGGGCCTTTGAGGTAACTGAGCAGAATAGGAGGCTATGTTCTGTATGTAGGGGCAGAGGGAGGAGAAATGTCCTAGGGCCCCTCACGAACCTGCCATGGACCACCAAAGAGACCAGACTTGCAGGACAGTCAGTTCTGTTGGGAGAGTCCTGCCCTAAATTCTTTCAATACATAAGAAACTTCTATTTCTGGCAATATGGTGAGAGAAATATCCTAGAAGATTTTTTTGCTATAACATCTAAAAATGAAAATTAAAATATACTTAAACACTTTTTAATTGGCTGGATGTATCTGCAGAAAGCAAAAGAAACATCCTGTGGCCAGGTCAGAGTGGGGACCTCTATCTAGAACAGGGGTTAGCAGACTACAGTCCCTGACTAAACATTGCCAGGTGAATATTTTTATAAATTTCATTGGAGTGCAACCACGTCACTTCATTTTTTATGTATTCTCCATGGCTGCGGTCATGCTACAACAGAGTTCAGTCATTTTGACAAAGGCTGTGTGGTACATAAAGTCAAAATTTTACTGACCCCTGGTCTGAAGGAGTAGTTCTGAAAGTGTTTTTCCCAGACCAGTCACATCAGCATCACCTGGGAATTTGCCAGAAGTACAAATTCTTGAGCCCAAACTCAGATCTGCTAAACCAGACACTCAGGGAATAAGGCTCAGCAATCTGTGTATTAGAAAATTCTCCAGATGAGGCTGGTGCATGTTAATCTTTTCCTTCCAAACAGGTAAGCTGGGAACTACCAGAATATGGGAGACTCGGCCGTCACATCCTAGATGATGTGTAATGAGCTTTGGGCCAGTGAATAATGGGGAGTTGAATCAGAGTCTACTTCACATTTAAAAAAGAACAACAATACTCTTTTACAAACAGTGAGCTAACATAAAACAAGGCAAAACAAAAATGAAGAGGCAGACAGGAAATTTACCATTTTCCATATTAGGTATGGATGGTGTTTTTTGTTTCTGTTTTTGTTTTATAGGTTCTGAAAAGTAATAGCCACCAGCTACCATTTACATTGGTTTGGTATCTGAATCTATATTATTTTTATAGTTTGTGTTGCTTATAATTATAGTTTTAAAAGATTCATTTCTGACAAAAGCAGACAAAAGTCATCT
Organism: Phyllostomus discolor; assembly: GCF_004126475.2. NCBI lineage: Eukaryota > Metazoa > Chordata > Mammalia > Chiroptera > Phyllostomidae > Phyllostomus > Phyllostomus discolor. The sequence goes on along the minus strand of NC_040905.2, from coordinate 71,584,433 downwards.
CTGGAGCCCTGACCTATGTTGGTTGAGCACCATCCCACAAAACAAAAGGTCATTGGTTCCATTTCTAATCAGGGCACATGCCTGGGCTGTGAGTTCAGTCCCCATTGGGGGTGTGCATGAGAGGCAACCAATGGATGTTTCTCTCTCACATCAGTATTTTACCCCCTCTCTTTCCCCCCCTTTTCCCTCTCTCTAAAAGTAAATAAGTAAAATCTTTTTTAAAAATTATCTCTGGAGAAAGTTACCCTCAATCTTGGCTTCAAAAGATACATCTCAAATAGAGTGCCAGCAAATATGAACTCAATCTGAATTCACAGAGAACAACAAGAAATCAGCCAGCATTACTGCAAGTCAACAACAAAATGAACAAATGATAGATCCACATTCTTGAAGACTCCGATTTTAAATGATATGATACATAATATAAATTAACGTTTTACACATTCAAAGATATAAAGTTATTTAAAACATATATAAGAAAAAAGAAACTACCAAAAGTGAACAGATACATTTTTTAAAGAAGTAAATAGAAATTTTAAAAATGAAATAATGATTGAACGTTAAAATGGAAGGCTTGAGTAACAAGATTCAGCTAAAGGGAGAATTTGTAAATTGAAAGGTAGATCTGAGTAAAGTAAAGGGAAAACTGAAGTAAAAACAGGCTTTTTCTGTTGTAGAGATAATTTCCACATGGAAGACCTAGAGGTTAAGACATAGAGGACGTGGTATGAGACTTTCCAACATATATAATCTTGCAGAAGAAAATACAGGGGAAAGGCAATGTTTAAATAAAATGGATTTTCCATTTGTGTAGAAGGAAAAAAGATTTTGGAGAAGAATATCAAAGGCTTGGTTTTGGATGAGTTAATTTCGAGATACTCCTTAGATATCCAAGTGAGTATGTTGAACATGCAGTTGGGTATAGGGGTTCAGTTCAGAGAAGTACATAGATGGTGTATAGGTGGCATGTAGACCCATCCTCAATCATCATCCACTATTAGATAGGGAATCTAAGGACTGTGCCTTCCATCCCCCAACATCTGGAAGTCAGGGAGAAGGAAGAGAGGAAGCCGAGTTTACACAATGCCATGTCTGAGCAGGTGGCAGGCTGAGAGAACACACTAGTCTGACCCTTGACTTCTGAGCATCCTGTCACATGACTTTCTGGTTTCCATCTGACCATCACCGGAATTCTATCCCAACAGCTGTCCCCATGCTGCCGAGACAGCTGCCACAATTCTTGTGGCATATCAGTCGTTTTGTGAACGCAGAAATCAAAGGCCCACAACACTGTTTTGTAAAGCAATGAGGTGCTCTTTCATTATCACTTCACTTTTATTATACACACAAATCTGGCATCAGAACCTTTGAGTGATACAAGAGTCTTGTCTGGTAATAATCTATAGTAAGAACAATAACTTGAGTCGAGTCTATCTATTTCATTGTTTGAATAAACCACAATTAGGCTCTTTGCTGTTTGGAGCATTATGCTTATTAAAATTAATCTCAGTTTCTTGAGGTATTTAGTAGATAAAAAAAGCATCAATATAGCTCCTGAGTCTTCGAAATGCAACTGAGCCCATATTTTCAGTTTTATTAGGTGATGCCACGCTGTTTTTTAAAAGGGCTGAAGCAATTCACAATTCCACCAGCAGAGAGTACAGAGGTGCTTTTTGATCACCTGTTTGCTTCTAACTGTCAGGCAGTGGTATTGTGTCATGGTTTTAGTCTGCATTCTCCAGAATATTAGAAAAGTGCCATTTCACATGTTTATTGGCTGCTTGGGCAAAAAAAGGCTGTAAAAACCTTTAAACCAACATTTGCCTTCTCATTTCAGAGAAGATAGACAGGAGAGAGTTGAGACGATGGCCACAGTTGCATTGTGAATTGTAGCTTTGGTGTAAAAGCTTTGCAAAGAGGACAAGGGGCTGTAAGGGACCCTTGAAGAGGTTTATAGATTAGAAAAAAAAAGCGTTCTTCCCCTTCCTGTGACTTTATTACATCTTGGTGTATGGAAGGAGGCCACTATCTTGGATGTAAATGAGGAGGGATCTGAGCAGTGCCTATATGCAAAATTTTATGACCATTGTGATAATGTAAGTAAACTAAATATCATGTAAACCGATGAAATAAGAAAGGGAGAAAGAGCTGTCACTCCTCTGCTAGGAAAACAAAGTTGAATGCTTTGGAAATCCAGATGAAAGTCAAAAAAATCTTTCAGATTACTTGTAGGGCACACAAGATGTAGAACGTGGCAAAATGATAAAAACCAAAAGGACTCTGCATTTAGACTGCTTCGAAAATGAGTTTAATCTCTTCTTTTTAAACTGAAACAAGAAGTCGTAGATGTTACAGAGATGGTTTATACAAGGATGACAATGCAGAATGCAAATCAAAGAAAAAAGGCTTTGGCTGTACATGAAAAGATTAGCAAATGAATATATTACATATGTTTTTATGTTAAAATATGTACATTTGCACTTTAAATAATTTTTTGTAAGCTCTTTTAATTAAGCAGCTGACTATATACCCTGACTGTGCTAATAAGGCTTTCACTACACTTGCTTAGACCAAAACACAGACCAGCTCATAGGAAATCATGTTTTCATAAGCTATGTCTTTTGCCCCCGCCGGTGTGGCTTAGTTGGTTGAGTATTGTCTCACAAACTGAAAGCTCGCCAGTTTGATTCCTGGTTGGGGTGCCTGGGCTGCAGGTTCGGTAACCCATTCGGGGCAACTACAGAAGGCACCCAATTGGTATTTCTCTTTCACATTGATTGTTTTCAATCGATACTTCTCTCCCCACTTTTTCCCTCCCCTCTCCTCTCTCTAAAATCAAAAGTAAATAAATACATACATACATAAATTTAAAACATAAAAAGCAATTTTTTTTCCATTGGAGGTGTAAGTCACCTAAAATAAAATACACGTATTAAAATACAGTTTTCTGTATTTTGACAAGTATGTAGACTTTGGCAACAAACACCTCAAACAAGCTACACAATATACACAACACAAGGTGTACAGTGTGTGTGTCTACACCACCCGGAAATTCCTCCAACCCCTTCCCACCGTAGACAGCCACTGTTCTGATTTCTGTTACATACTATTTTTGCCTGCTTTGAACATCTTACTAATAAAATTATATAGTATATATTCTTTGTGTCTAATGTCTTTCCCTCACTGGATTGTTTTTGAGATTCATCCATGCCATTGTGTGGTTGTCATTATTAAATAATATTCCATGGTACAAGTATACCACAATTTATGTATCCATTCTTCTGTTAAATAAGCATTTGAATTGTTACCACATTTTGCCTATTGTAAATAAAGCAGCTATAGATATTTTGCACAGATATTTTTATGGGATATAGTCCTAGGAGTGGACCTGCTGAGTTACAGGATTATGTGATAAACCTTATAAGAAACTGTCAACCTGTTTTCTAAAGTGGTTCTACCATTTTTCAATGCACAGCTTTTAACGAGAGTTCCAGTTATTTCACATCCTCATCATTTGATGTTGTCAGTCTTAAAATTAGCCATTGTAAGGGCCCATTAGCACTTCAATAGGGATTTTATTTCAATGTCTAGATAAATTTGAGGATAATTGACATCTTAACAATATTGAGCTTTCGGGTCCATAAACAAGGTATGTTTCTCTACTGGAGTCTTCTTTAATTACTCTCAATGATGTTTTACAGCTTTGGAGATGTCTTCTACTGATTTTATTAAAGTTATTCCTATATATTTTATGTACTTCAATGTAATTAAAATTTTTTCATTTTTAAATCTTGACTAATATATAGAAGTATATTTAATTTTGTATATTGCCTTTGTATTTAGCAAACTTGCTAAATTCACTTACTAGTTTTACTAATTCTCTTGCAAATTCCTAGGACTTTTTATCAAAAAAATATTTACAATAATAAGGACTTTTTTATCAAAAAAATATTTACAATAATAAGGATAATGTTTACCTCTTTCCAAATTGTAAGTCTCTTATTTCTTTTACTTGATTGATTGTATTGGCTTGTCACTTCCAGTGCAATATTGAATAGACATAATGAGAGCTGACCTCCTTGTTCCTGATTGTAGGGAGGAAGCATGCAATCTTTCACGATTAAGTGTGATCTTAGTTGTAGGATGTGTAGGATCTTAGTTTGTGAGCTCTTTCACAAGATTGAAAGGTTTCACTTTTTAGTTTGCGGAGAGCTTTATTACAAATGGGTACAGAATTTTGTCAGATATGTTCCTTAATCTTTTAATATCTACTCTCATATTTATCATTTCTGGAAGTTTTCATTACTTCACATTTATGTAGTTTCTCCTGATAGTTTTCTTCATCCTGAGAAACTTCATTTAGTATTTCTTAAAATCAATTGACATGATCATATAGATTCTCATTTATTTTCTTTGTTATACTATGACATCATATTAATTTATTTCTGAGTTTATATAAAGTTGGTATTATTTATTTTTTTTAAATATTTTAAGGAAATCCCCCAGTGAAATCACAGGGCCTGGAGTTTTGAATTGGGAAGCTTTTCTATTTGTTTTTTTTTTTCAATTTATTGATTTTGAGAGAGAGAGAGAGAGAGAGAGAAGAAGGAGGAGGAGGAAAAGGAGGAGGAGGAGAAGAAGGTGGGAGGGGGGGAGAAGGAGAGAGAGAGAGAGAGAGACTGATTTACCATTCTAGTTACTTACACATTCATCAGTTGCTTCTTGTATGTGCCCTGACCAGGGATTGAACCTGGCATATCAGTACAACTCTCTAACCACCTGAGTTGCCTGGCCAGTGCTATTTGGGGTTTTTATTTTTTAACTTTTTCTTAATATCAGAAACAACTCGGGATTTTTTAAAATTTCATCTGAAGTATAGAATTTAGTAGCATAGAACAATCCCTTTAGTAGGAAGGGATTGTTCAGAATCCCTTGTTATCTTTTTAATCTTTGTAGGATTTAGAAGGATACTCCTTTTCCATCCTGCTACTGTTGATTAGTGTTTTCTCTCTAACCAAGCTGCCACAAGTTCAAGGTCATCAGCTAATAATTTAACTGCCAAATGGAAAAAAGTAAAAAAAATTGATAGGAGATGACAGAAGCCAAAATCCTACAACATATGCTCTATAATGTCCTGTGTACAATCAAAAACTAATAGATACCCCCTGGCTGGTGTGGCTCAGTGGACTGAGCACTAGCCTGTGAACCAAAAGGTCGCTGGTTTGATTCCCAGTCAGGGCACATGCCTGGATTATGGGGCAGGTCCCCACTTGGGGGCATACAAGAGGCAGCTACACATTGATGCTTCTCTCCCTCTCTTTCTCTCTTCTTTACCCTCTCTCTAAAAATAAGTAAATAAAATCTTAAAAAAAAAAACTAATAGATACATGAAGGAATAGGAAAATGTGGCTCAAACTTAAGAAAAAAAGCTCTGGTTGGTGTAGCTCAGTGGATTCAGTATGGGCTGCGAACCAAAGTGTCGCCAGTTCAATTCCAAGTCAAGGCACATGCCTGGGTTGTGGGCCAGGTCCCTAGTACAGTGCACGTGAGAGGCAACCACACATTGATAGTTCTCTCTCACTCATTCTCCTTCTCTTCCCCTCTCTCTAAAAATGAATAAATAAGATCTTTTAAAAAAACTTAAGAAAAAAATCAATTGAAATAGATTTGATATGAACCAGATATTGTAATTAGCAGACAAGAACGCTAAAGAAACTATTATAAATATTCTCAAGTACTTAGGGGAAAAATGGTCATAATGAGTGAACAGATGGGGAATCTCAGCAAAGAAATGGAAACTATATTTAAAAAATGGAAATTCTAGAACTGAAAAGTATAGTATCTGAAATAGAAATTTCATTGAATATGGGTATAAGAGCAAATGTGACTTGGCAGAAGAGTCATAGGATATGAATATATAGCAACATAAATGATCTAATCTGAAAAAATGGAGAGAGAAAAAAAGCTGAAGAATAAAGAATTAAAGCCTCACTAGTCTCTAGTACAAGTAAGTGGCCTAATACATACGCAACTGCAATCTCAAAGAGGGAGAAAAGAATGGGTAGAAAAGTATTTGAAAAAATAAAGCCTACTCCCTCTAACTTGGAGAGACAGACTCCTAACTCTTTCTCACCTTTGTTGATGGAGCTGAAGTCTCTTTTTAATCTTTCCAGCCTTCCTATTGTTTCTTTCATGGCACTTTTACAGTCTTCCCCACTTGTGCCCAGAAGTCAGCCATGGATTAGCCGCGAGTTTAGATGCAGATTCTAATGGGTCTCTTGTTTCCAGGATTTCCCCACTCAATTTTTCATCTCTTGGACTCTTTGCTCACCCTCCGTGTCTCTAGAGAGCAGCTTTCTGCTCAGGTTCTGACGTTCCCTGGTAACATATAGACTGGTGAGTCTTCTCGGGGAAAAGCCACCTTAAAGGGGATCTTGCCCAATGAGTGTGGTTTCCTTCTTTAAATGGTTGAATTTCTTTAATAACTGCCCACTTGGGTTGTTCCACAGTAACTTCAAATGGGTTTTCTGTTTTTTTCCCAGAGTTTATTATCTGTGGGGAGGTAGGTGGGGGTTACTCCAATTCAAGATGCTCGACCACTGCCAGAACCATAGCTCCTAATGACACATTGTTTTTAAAGAGGCCAAGTTGAGACGTACCGGAGGACCACCTCTCATACTGCATGGACACTGCATGGTGATGGAGACAGCGCATGGCCTCCCAATACACACGTTCTCCTTCCTCAGGACTGCAGCCCCGGCTTGATGTACAATCACAGTGCAGATTTCTCAGTCTCCTTTGCAACCAAATAAGTTCTGGCTAGTGAGATAAAAGCATGAATTTGGAAGGAAATTTGTGGAAGTCCTCTTAAAAGAGAGATAGACAGCAGAAGACAAATCCCTGCCCCCCTGTCTTTCTTCGCATCATCTATCATGGGCTGTGACATAGTGGTTGGAATTTAATGTCTATCTTGAACGATGGATTAATTGACAACAGGAAAATGAAGCAAAAAGTTAAAAGCAGAGTGAGGCCCTAGTTTCTGCAGAGCCACTACACCGGATCTGCCCACCACCAGGCTTCTTTTAAGTAAATGACATATGTATTTCCAACCTGTTCTAGCCACTGTTAGTAGTCATTGATGCTAACCCTAACTGATATGGGTGCAGCGAGGCCCTCATGTAAGTAATGCACCATTTAGTATGAGTGTGTGCATCGTACAGGACTTTCTCAGGGAGGAAAGTAGGTGACGTGAGAGGTCATTAGCCTGCAAACCAGGAGATCTGAATTCTAGTCCTACCTCTTCCAACCATAGCTATATATTTTTGTGAAAATGCTTCATTACATTAAATAGTCCTTAACTCTCCTTCCCTCATTCCACTGAAAATCTCTGTGATGTTGGTCACATTTTTCCTATTTTAAAGAGTTACCAGATTTTTTATTTTTCCTGTAATTTGATCATAAGCCTTTAGTTACAAACAAAACTCTCTTTACCCCTCAGCTTCCAAGAACATATTGTGGCCAAAATCAAAGAGTCGATGTTCTCGTTGATCTGTGTCTCTTGACTTTATGTTTTAAATGGAAAGAATAAATTTTTTTGCAGGGTACCTGTCTGCTCACAAATATTTCCCTAATGTTTTAAGAGGCTAGAACCAGTCAGTAGTACAAATCAAACAAATAAAACACATTTTCAACAGAGCTGAGGCTCAGAACTGTGGCTGGGATGATTAAACAGTTTTATTTTCTAGATGACTATTTTTCAAACTAGAAATATGTTTTGTGTCAGTGATGTGTTAAGGTCAAGTCAAGAAAAGAGACAATGTGTCCCGTGTCACAGAGACCAGGATAATGAGTGTTCTCAGAACTGGCTCAGAGGCTGTTCATTTCACCAGCAAAAGGTTATAGCAGACAGATTGTTTCTCATTTGATGTCTTAAATTAAACTGCTGACACGGCCTGCCTCAAAGTAAGAAACATACGTGTTTGCCAAACAGATCCTAAAGAAAATCCCTGCGTGAGAGTTGGTTCCTTCAGCTGCAGCTTTGAGTCTTTCTACTTTGGAGTGTGCTTAGGCATTACCCCAGGTTTTCAACTCAGCACTGCTGCCCAGGTGTTCATGAGGGCGGCCTGGCAGGTCTGAGGCTTGGGGGCTGTCCAAGTGCCATGGGGTAGAAGTTGGTCGGCACGGTTTACAAATAGCACACGGTTTACAAATATCATACATTCAAGATGCACATGAGATCAAAGAGGAATTACTGAGGATAGAAAATTGCCTAGAAGAGATTCTTTTTAGCTCTTCCCCTCCATTTTAGATTCTTTCTCTCCCTTCCGGCCCTGCCTTGCCCTCTTCTATGAGGAGCTCCACCCACCACCAAATCAGAGCTGAAAGAAGACCGAATGTCCCAGCCAGCCATCCCCAGACCAGCAGCACCAGCATCACGGCTCCTGCGCAAGGCATCCGCATCTGTGTGTGAACAAGATCTGCAGATGATTCAGAAGTCTCGGTCCATGCGTTTTGAAGAGGATTAGACAGGTGATGATGTACTAGGCACCGTTCTCAGCTTGGAGGATACAGCAATGGGTATAACAGACACATTCTGCTCTCATTGAACTTACATTGTAATGGGGGAGGCACAAAATTTCAATGAATAAGAAGGCCGGTGTTCTGTATTTGTAATGGTGATGGGTGTCAGGGCCGGGAAAGGGAGCGAGGAGTGGGGATGTGGGGGGAGGACTCCTGCTTGTAAGTGGTGATCGGGGAAACCTTCACTGAGAAGGTGAAATTTGAACAGAGGCGTAAAGGAAACAAGGGGACAAACCATGGGTGAGTGGTCAGAGGACCCGAATTCCAGTCCTGGGTGTCCTCCTCTTTATGAAGTGCAACACTTTGCAAGCTACTTAAGCTTCCTAGCCCTTGTTCTCCTCATCTGCCAACAAGGAGTGAAAATGCATCACATTTCAGAAGATCAGATATGATGCCTGTATGCAACGGTACACCCTATCAGAGCCCAGGCTACTTGGCCTTTTGCCTCTGACTCACAGGGAGATCAAACTGGGGTGATTCGTAGTAGCGCATGGTCACGCTGTCTTTCCTGAGTGCTTTACACAGCTGTGGCCTCACCTCCTAGACTGTAGGTATCTCACGTGACCTCCCATCACTGACTTCCTGCCTGATATTCTCCCTACACTTCCTCCTTCTCACACTCTCATCTCCACGCCCCACGCTTCCCCCTCTCCTCTGACATCTCCATGTCACCATTTTCCCAGGCTGTAGTTCTTTCCCAGGATGAGGCCACTCCCATCTCCTCTGTCCAGGAGCGTTTCTCTCAACTCAGGAACTCCTGATGCATCTGTGCATCCTTGCTTCCATTCATTTTGGGCCATGCAATGGGTAGCAGCTGTCTGTTGTGGGACCCCTAAAGCTACAATATAAGCCCTATTCTATGAACTTAAACTTGGAATGCTCAGTCTCTCCATCCTGATTCCTGGGTCAGCCAATGAAGGGACAGTAAACTGACCCACCTGTAAAGCTTCCCACTAATGTCACATTTGATGGAAAAGACCCCTAGGCAAGAGCTGAGCTGCAATTTATGTCATGGAGTTTATTCCTTACGAACAATCAGCTCTTTCTGGTTAATTTGAGAGAATGTCTGTATTTGGTGTTTCTGTAATTTTATTTTGTGTTTCAGCTGAGTAAGTGTTGCTGAATATCTGTAGAATGTGTGATAATTTTTTTGTAAAAAACTCAATAAAAGAAACATTAGCATAGGAAAATATTTTATGTTGTGTAAAACACTTGGCTGAGAAAATGTTTTAATGCATTATATCAAAATGCTACAGACGCTCAGCCACTAGATTATGGGAGCGAGCTGTGTCTGGCGCTGAAGGAGCCCCAACTCAGCATTGCTGGGCTGTGAGAGGGCACTGGGGGAGGCCTCGGTCAGAAAAAAATTGGATGTCGGAGGTTTCTCTTCAACCAAATCAGCATTTATTCAGCACCTTCAGTGCAACACACTGTTCTAGGCGCCTTGGAAGACATATTGATGAAAAGTGCATCCAACCTATCTTCCCATGGCTCACAGGCTGGAGATGGTCTAGGTATAAACTAATCATTTGGTCTATCTTCACGGGAGTTACTGTGTTGGATGCTGGGAAATAGAGATAAAACAGATGTGGGTTCTGTCCTCAGTTCGAACAGGGGTGAGAAAACATGTTCACGAGCTGTCATAAAAAATGTCACATGTGATGAGTGGTAGGTTTTGACTTGAATGACTTTATATCATATTGTTAAACAGTTCACAGCCCCATCTGATCAGGTTTTGTTCGTAGAATTTTGGTGACTTAGCAGCAAAGGTCATACTTTCCCTCTGTTAATGTTCCAGTTCTCATTGAAATGCCCTTCTCACCCCTTGCACCTCTCTTTTTATCTGTCCTCATGGGCATCTCTCGTAGTAAATGCTCAATAAACACATGTGCACTAAATGAACTGGACCTGCTGTGTGCTTGCTGGGTGTATCCTAGTGCCACAGTCCACTTAGCATGCACGTGGTCTCCTGACCTTAATCACAACTCAAGCTGCCTGCAATCTACAGTATTGAAGGGAGTTTACTGATAGCATTCCCCCCACCTAGGAGGACATATGGCCCTATCTTCAGGCTGCAAACTGCAGAATCCAGACCACAGACATCAGGCACGTTCTGTTTCTTTGAAAACGTTTGGTCTTGAATGGCTGAGGCATTTACTACCAACTCCACTTGTTATATTCTCTGCCAGCCTCTCCCTTCTTTTATACGATTTGACTGGAAACTTAACGCACATAAGTTGGCAACCCCCAAGAGCCAGCAATCCCGAACTTAAACTGTCTTGATGCAGGGGCTGAATTTTCAGGGGCACGGAGGCCATTGTGACTCTAAGTCTGTTTCATTCCTAGATCATGAAATTCAGTGCTGCAATAACCTTTATCCCCAGCTCATTGGAGAAAAACAGCAGAACATGTTCACTCACTTCTAAAGGGTGGCTGATCCCCCGACCTACACGAATGCAATGGTCATGGACGAAGCTTTGGGAGAGACACCAGAGGGAGGCCTTGGAACACTGGCGCCTTAGTGCGCTGAGACTGACACTTTAAAAAAAGAATGCTATGACTTAACAGAATCAATTTTTTTTATATCGCATAAAAATAATCTAACATCAGAGTAAAAGAAATAGGAAGTATATCAATTTTTAATAAATGCAAGCCACAAAATAAATTTAATAAATTATAAATGAGAAAATTATTGAAAAAAATTAAATATTAAACATTCCCACATAAAAATGTAGAATATTTATTAATTAGGGAGCATTTTCAGAGTCAAACTTGCACTTTAAATTGCTCGTAACTTCTTAAACACTCAGTGCTGTAGACCAGCAATCCCTAACATTTTTGGCACCAGAGACAGTTTCTTGAAAGACAATTTTCCCACAGACTGGGATGGGGGCTTGTTTTCGGGATGATTCAAGCTCACCTCTGCTGTGCAGCCGGCTCCTAACAAGCTGAGACCGGTACTGGGTACTGGGCCGTGGCAGGGAGGGTGGCGAAGGGGTTGTGCTTCCCTGCTGCAGACCTATAGAAAGTGGTCTCACTGCATTCGCAGGGCCATCCCAGCAGAGGGCTGACACCCCAGGTCGGTTCCGGGCAGGGTGGTCAGGGCAGCATGGGCACGAAGTGGTTGGGGAGATGGTGGGAAGTGAGGCCAGTGGTGGGATTTCTAGAACTGGCATCTATAGACCAAGATAAAAAGTTTCTTTTTCCCTGTTTGGCTTTCCAAATACCAGGCAGAGCAAACATCCTTTGGTTGGACATTTCTGGCAGAAATCGGAAGAAAGGTCCACCCAGACATGTCGGATTCTTCTCCAAAAGACGTTATGGAAATTCGTGGCCCAGAGGCTTCCATTCTGGGTCTTAGACTGGAAAAGATGGAGAAGACAAGGCAAGAGGGTCTCTGGAGAGGGACAAGCTTTCATTTTCCCTTTCCTCGGGTTGTTGTGGCACTTTTTTCTTTTTACTTCCTGATAGGCCCGCAATAACACCTTGGTCCTCCCCGCCATCTCCCCACTCCTACAACAGCGAGATAAAAGGCTCAGCCTGTAGAGCCCATGAGCCAGGAGGTGCAGTGTGGTCAGGCCCTGAGGAGCGGGCACTGGTGGTGGTGGAGACACACACGCGCTGTGCAGAGCCCACCGCCCCTCCCCGCCCCACCCCGCCCCGTTCCGCCCCGTTCGGCGGCCTTCCTGACTAGCCACCAGGAGTGAGTGCAGTCAGCAGCCAGCCTGCAGCTGTCTGTTCCTTCAGTGCCGGCCTCAGCTGTAGGAGCCACTCGACCCATCTGCTCTTCTAGGGCAGCTGCTGTAGCCTCTACGGGCTACACTTTCCAAAGGACCTCACCAGGTTAGCGGAAGCTTTGCCAGGCCAGCCTCACAGATCAACTTCTTCCCTGGACCAATCCTGTCTCTTCCCTGCTTCCATTTCTAGGTATTAGTCCCTAATCCATGCCTTGCTCCCCAAAGTGTCTCAGCGAGTGCTTCTGAAGAGCCGCCCTTACAACAGCTGGTACTGATAGCTGGTACTGAGAAAGCATGGGACAGTACGACGGAGTTTGAAAACTGAATCCTGCACTTCCCAGCTGGTGATAGGGCCTGTTTTGTAGCACCAGGCAGTGGCCCTGTTGTTAAAACTTTCCTCCATGGTGAATTGGGGTGGTATCTTCCCAGCAGAGAATGCATTAGGGAGAGCAATATATAAGGCACCTGAAACTTACTGCTAAGAACTGCTGATGCTTCACAGAAAGATCATGAACCGCTGAAGAGGAGTCACAGGCAACTGAAAACTGGGGATGAAAGCCTCTTTGCTCACACACAGTGAAGCTCTCATCTTCTCTAGCTGGAGAACGCAGCAAGTCAAGGACCAAGCCCAGGATTTTAAGTCAGAGTGGACCAACCCACCAAGGCAGGTCTGTGAACCCCAGGTCAGGGCCCTGATTGGGAAACCTGCAACCTCAACACATGGAATAAGGACATCTCAGATGGTTGCCTTCAAAGAATTTATGGCAAATCCCAGCGGGAAAACGACAGTGCAGGCTCTTAGGAGTCTGGAACAAAACCATGTTATCTTTAGTGGACAGTTATACACTTTCTGAAATACAACTCCTAGCATACTAATGGGGCCCTCCCAGATACAGAATGCCTGACTGTGGGTAGGATGACCAACACTTCGGCTTGCTCAAGGCTTCTCCTGCTTTCCAGTTTAAGTACCGCAAGTCCTAGTCAGGAGCAAACTGAGCGATTGTTCACCCTAAGCACAAGACACCAAGTCCCAGGCAGCCTGCACAGGTCTGGGTCCTGTCACATCGGCAGGTTGTGTAGGCCCAGCAACAGTCCATCAGAAGGTGGGTGTGACTCATCTGGGATCAAGCAGTGACCCACTGATTGCCCCTTTCTAAAAGAGGCCACCGGATCCTAGAGGACTTGCCCCCTGAATCTATATGGAGAAGTGGATCCAAGCCATGCAAAGAGTGGACTTTAGTGGACAGTGAGATGTGCCTCCTGGGCCCCCTCCAGGGAAGGACTTGCCACCCAGCTGCAGGGACCCAGTGGACACACAGCTCTGCCAGTTTTGTCACAATCTGTCTCAGCAGCAGAGGGTGACTTGCTTGAGGTCACCCTGTTCCTGGTGTTGCTCTCATGTGGTGACTGATCCAGACAGAGCAGTACGAAGGCCTGGCCATTTCAGCCCAACATAGCCTGTACTCTGATGGGCAACACACCAGGTTGGCTGAGGTTGTTGGCTGCATCATAGTTTCCCTCCGTCCCCCAACCCTGCCTTATCGGCCTTCCATTCACAGCCGTTGTTCCCTAAAAGTCAGCTGGCACCAGAAACATCACGTAAGCATCTGCTTCAGATGGGTTCATTCCATTTCAAGCTTTGAAAGGACCTTTGGTCCCAGAGCCAGGCATCACGAAACAGAGCTGAAGACTGCCTACCAATCCTGCAATAGATGCTGAGGAAGCCACCTTGCAGGTAAGAGGCTGTCCTGAAGCAACCACAGGTTAGAGGTGGGCAAAGCAGGGCTGCAAGGTGGCATTGGAGAGTTAAAGGAAATCTCTAACCCACCTCTGGGCATCAATCAGAACAAAGCCATCTTCAGGGCTTGAGAGATCCTTGGCTGTGAAGGTTTGAAGCATGTAGGGCCAGCATAGCCTGCTGCATGAGCAACCAGCATCGGATACAGGTGTGGTGGCCAGAGTGGTGTCCAAAGAGAATGTGATGAGAAGCTGCACGGAATCTGCAGGTCACAGTGGCAGGCCCTGTATTCGTGAGTCCTGTTAATGTGCCACTCACCTCCCTGCCCAACTGCCCTGTCTCTTCTTCATGAAAGTGACTATGGGTCATTTTCTCTGGTCACTGCAGTGCCCAGCATAGAACCTATACACAGGAAACATATTTGTAGGGCTAAATGAAAAAATGAAAGTAGCTAACAAAGAGAACTTGTAATTCAGATGACCCTCCGCCTCTCAGTGCCACCTCAACAAGTCAGTGTGGCCTCCTGAGTGGGTCAGTGAGGAGGGCAGCACTGGTGATCGCTAGGGTGATGTGGTGGAGCCAGAGTTCCAGTACATCTATGTGTGGGTTTAGTTAAAACAATGGGACTTTTGTTGTTTTGGGGGTTTTTTTTGGCTGGCATGGCCTGAAAAGTAAGTGTTATATTTGTTTGTCATATGGATGGATGGATGGATGGATGGATGGATGTATGGATGGGTGGGTGGATGGGTGGACGGGTGGATGGGCAGATGGGTAGATGGAGACAAAGAGAGATACAAAGAGAAGGAGAGAAGCAGAGAACCTCTCCTGCAAATAAGAGAACATGTCACTGAAGTGGTATCAAACTGTGGTGTTTATTATCTCACATAAGAAGTTGGGGAGCGGGCTCTTCCATGTTTCCATTTGTGGTTAATGATATTATCAGGGGCTTCGTCTCTATGTTTTTATGTGTTGGCTCCCCCTCTGGCTTGAACTGATTCGCAGTCTGTCCCCTCACAGTTGCAAGATGGCGGCAGCAGTCCCAAGAGTCATGTCCTCACAAAATAGGCTCTAGGGTAGAGGAGAGGGCTATTCTTTCTTGCATCTTACATCTGTTTCTCAAGAGCAAGAAAAGCTGTGTCAGTCATGATAGAGTAGATTATACTGTAGTAACAAATAAACCTCCAAATCTTAGCAGCTTAAAACAATAAACGCATACCGCTTGCTCATGCTCCATGTCCTGAGCAGAGCTGGCTCACTGTGAGGACCCAGGCTGGCTGACACTGTCACCTTAAAAAGAACTTCAGATTTGGGGGTGGCATGGAAAGAGAAGGCTGGAAAATGTAGCTCCTGTTGTTAAAGTTTTTGACCCAAAGGGATACATGTCACTTCCTCTTAGATTCCGCACCCCAGAACTCTACATGGCCCTATCTCACGTCACAGGGGGAAGGAAGGCACAAGTTACCGTGTTCTAGAAGGAGAGGAGACCCGGAAATTAGTGAACAGTCACTGTATCTTCCAGAACAGCTCCTCCCAGAGGTCTCTTAGATCTCTTTGTCCGGAATTGGGTCACATGGGCATGACTACATGACAACCCAATCCAGGAGGAGTGGAGTCGTTCTCCGTCCTCTGGCGCAGAAAAACATGTCTGCCAGCAAGCCAGGCAAGGTCCCGACCTAGGTAGGCACACAGCAGTGTCCCCCACTTGCTGCACACAGACTGGTTTAGCTCTGTTTGTGGGTCCGTGAAAAGGTCCTTCAGAAGAAGGTTTCATTTTAGATTTAGAAAATAACGACTTCCACGGGTTAGCATTGCACTCATCAACAGTTCCTGAGTCGCTGTGATAGGGTTAGACCCACAGATGTCCCGCAGTAGGTACTGTGAAGGATTTTGTTTTCATCTTCTAACAGCTTGGAAAGGTGAATGATGAGTTTTAAAAAATAATGAAACCTCTGGTTTGTTAGTTTTCCCAGAAAAATTAATTCAAGCCAACAACCAGACAAAAAGTCTTTGAAAGAAACCTATTAGTTGTCATGTTCAGAATTAGTGAAGGACAATTGAATTCAGAAGGTTCTTCTAGTTTCTTCCTTCTCCCCTCTCTCTCTACCCATCCATCCCTCTCATAAAATACAACCACATAAAGTGTTGTTGCCCTATTTTGCCATGGTTGGGGCCTCAGATGTTTATGATTCCGTGGCTGCATGGGGGCCGTTTAAGTGGATGGTTGAAAGGGCAGGGGGAGAATTGCAGCAGATGGTTGAAATTCCAGGAAAGTCAGCCGCAGCACCCCCACTGAGATTAAAATTGCTCTGTTTCTGGGTTGGTCCAAACCTGGAAGCTCTTTACCTATCGCCTCCTTCAAAGAGAAAGCAGAGAGTTGGAAGCGGACTCCAACCAACTTGATCCCAGAACCAAAACAGGCATGTGGGGGGTGAGTGTGACATATGGCAATTCGAAACAGTTAAACTTATGAAGAATGTTTTTCATTCACAGATGGTTAAAAAAGAAAAGGCACTTATTTTTTCATATAACACATTCCTGGGTTTGGGAGCCAACTGCCTCCAGGGAGGGTCACAAATCCCGTCAGTGCCCCTGACGACTCGGGCTTATGTTTGAAGGTTAGCTTCAGCGGAGATATGAGTAACACTGGGGTTAAGTCTGATATTCCCTGGTGCCTTGGTAGGGCCGAGGGGCACTGGTTATTTCAACAAGGCTATATGAAAAAGTCCAAGTCATAACATTTGCTTCAGATGGATCCACCTGCTTGAGGCAGCCAAAGGAACAAAATTTATCCATTGGGCTAAATCCTTCCCATGGCATTTAGCTAGCACCTGGTGCCGCAGCTCTTCTGAGACGGCTTGCGAGGCTGTCATGAGGGGGGCGGAGGTGGCTTTCCCATGGCAACTGCAGTCATGCACCACACAGCATTTCAGTCACCTACTACAGACCACCTATATGATGGTGGTCTCATAAGAGTATGTGAGAGCTGAGAAATTCCTGTTGCCTAGTAATATCTTAGCAGTCTTATTGTCACAGTGCAATGCATCACTAACATTTTTGTAGAGAAGCTGGTGTAAACAAAGCCACTGTGCAGCCAGCTGGGTAAAAGTGTACAGTGCACACAATCACAACAGCAGGCTGTAGCACCTCGGTTTGAATAAGTGCCTCTGTGACGTTTGCACAACAACAAAATGGCCTAATGACACATTGCTCAGAAGAAATCCCCATTGTTGAGCAGCATGTATCTATACACTGTCCTTTTTCGCTAGTGAATAAAGTATTGTGCTTTCCAAGTGCTTTTTCCTGCTGCTGTGAGAGCAGATTGGGATGCAGAGTGTCCAGTCAGGGCACCGAGGCTCTGCATGACTTGCAAGGACAATTATTCCACCGGGGCTTATGATAGTGGGAAAGGAGAATTAATTAAATCTCATTGTAAAGTTAAATAGCATAACTATATATTTTATAACTAGTGCAATTATGCCATATCTTGGAGTGCTGTAAATTCTTTAGACCGTGATGTATTAGCAAAAATTTTCATAGAATTCTATAACTCAAAGGGCTGTAGCAATCACATAATTGAGCAACTTCCTTTTATAAAGATGAGAACAAACCCAGAGAGGTTATGTGACAGACTAAAGCCTACAAGTCTCCTGATTCAAAATCTAGTACCCTTGGCATTTCAGTTGATTTGCATTTTGCACAGAGAAGAAGCCTATACCAGGTAAAAACAGCAGGTGGGCAAAACAGCCTCTGAAAATCTCTTAGAAGGGCACCATGCTGGAACAAACACAGGCTCCGAACGAGTGAAACACGTCAAGCTGTCCTTAAGAGTAGTAGACTGTAGCGCTTCTCCAGTCACTCGTCAAATGAAATAGTGGGCTGAGGCTTAGAGGCCCTGTTATGTGCAAAATGTATCTTTAAAGTCAAGAGTCACAATCTGTAAAGACCCTTTCACCATGAGAAGCACCTAGAACTGAGACCAACTCCTGGATCAAGAGCATCCTCGGGGGAAGACTCAAGGGCAGCACTGCGATCTCTGAAGCTTTCTTTCTGAGAGCTCTAACCTCCGTGGTACCTTGCCCTGTGAAGTCTAACTTCCTTGGCCTCTCTGAATTCTAAACTCTGTCTCCTAAACTTAGCGAGGCTGCAGACCCTTCTGGGCCATCACCTGGAGACTTTCTCTAGGAAATAGGTTGTGGCAACCATAGGCTTGCTATAGGATTCTCTAGAGAAACAGAACCAACAGGAGATTATATATATCAAAGGCAGTCACGAAGGAGGTGTTCCCAAGCCCTGGCTGGTGTAGCTCAGTGGATTGAGCATGCGCTGCGAACCAAAGTGTCGCAGGTTCGATTCCCAGCCAGGGTATATGCCTGGGTTGCAGGCTATAACCCCCAGCAACTGCACATTGATGTTTCTCTCTCTCTATCTCCCTCCCTTCCCACTCTGAAAATAAATAAATAAAATCTTATAAAAAAAAAGAAGGAGGTGTTCCCTCTTATAAGAGCCTTTTTGTTCTATTCAGGACTTCAACTGATCGGATGAGGCCCACCCACTCTAGGGAGAGCAATCTGCTTTATTCACTCCATTGATTCAAATGTTAATCCCATCCAGAAACACCATCACAGACTCATCCAAAATGTTTGGTCAAATATCTAGGCACCCTGTAGCCTAGTCAGATAGACACATAAAATTAACTATCACAATTATACTGTGCTACTTTTTGCTTCAAATATTTCTTCCTCTGTTGTTTAAAGTGAGAGAGTATATTTTGTTTTTCTTACACTAGCATGGATGAAAGTGAAGTCTGGCAGATCCATTGTAATTCTGAAGGTACCGTCAAATTGCCTCCCTTCAGAGTCTGCCCTTTTGCACTCTGACCAGCCATAAATAAGAGTTCCTCTTTTCCTGCCTCACCAGCAGACTGTGTTGTCCACCTCGGATTGTTGGCAGTCTCACAGGGAGAAATGGCTTCTCTGTATGGGTTTAATTTCCTTTTCTTTTGTAATGAGTGATACTGATAATCTTGATATATGTTTTGCATATGTGTTTCTTTTTCTACAAACTGTTTGCTCATGTCATTTGTTCATTTTTTTAAAAATTTCGGGTTGTAGTCCTTTTTCTTTTCTAGGAGCTCTTTATACAGAGAAATTAACACTTTGTATATGAGTTGAAATTATTTTTTACCTTTGACTCCCTTTATGTTAATTTTGCATGGATAGGATTTTGTTTTTTAAAATGTACTGAATTTATCAATCTCTTCCTTTATGGATTCTGAATTTTTAGGCATAGTTAGAAATTTAGGCATTCTTGGCCTTTCCTATACCAAGATTATAAAAGAATTCTCCAATGTTTTCTTCTAGTACTTTTGGGGTTTCATTTTTCACATTTAAATGATTAATCTGGTGTATTGTGTAAAGTATGGATCCAGTTTACTCTTTAGCCCATGATACTCATTTGTCCCAACATTCTGTATAAAGCATCCATCTTTATCATATATTAAATTCTATATGTATTTTATCATTCTCCCATAATTTTTATTCTGTTCCAAAGACCTGTCCTTTTATTCGGCGGCACCACACTGTTTAAATGTTGAGACTTTTTATTATGTTCTAATATCTACTAGAACAAGTCTCTAACACACCCTGCCCTGGCCAGTTGTTTTTCAGAAATTTCCAGTTATTTTGATTGCTTATTTTTTCCATATAAATTTTAAAATCAGTTCTTTCTGGTCCAGGAAAGGGCTGTTGGTACTTCTGTTGAAGTCATGTTAAATTCATAACTTCCTTTATGAAGAATTGAGGTACTTATGATGAGAAGACTTTTTGGTTAAGAACATTTTGCGTCCTTCATTTGTAAAAAGTCCACGAGGTGCCAACACTTTCCTCCCACTGCCCTCCCGGCTGAGCAGTAAGCTCTGCTGGACAGACGTGGGGACTGCGACTTAATCAAAGGCTGAATAACTCAGAAAGCCAGAGCTGGAGAAGAACAAGTGTCTGTAGGGTGTTTGGGTGGGATTTCTACCTACATGGGTATTAATTGTGTAGAACGTATTAAGTCTCTGAACCAGCAGGTTACTCTAAAGGACACCTCCCCACGGCTCCGCAAAGCCATTTCAGTACTTTTGGATATGACTGGTCCTATGCAAAATTATGGAGTGATCAAGTTTTGGCAACCTCACTCTCTTCACACTTTTTATCATTTCCCCCAACACAGAATCCCCTCTCTCCCGCAAGGCACTACATCAGCTGTCAATAATAACTCCATTTTCCCTCCTAATTTTCTGTTTAAAAAAACCCCATCCTTAGGAAAGCATCAGATATCAGTCATTTACACCTTAATGTGAAATCCTTTCTATCTCACAGTGGAAAGAAAGACTGTATTTATTTAAAGGAGGTTGGAGCATCTGGGAGCAATTGGAGGAAGCAGGCAAAGGAGCCTTCCAGGTGTCCCTGAAATGCTACATGGTAGATCTGCACCTTCTAGGGCCCCATTTTCAGGCATAAGAAGACCCTGCAGACACCCTGAGATGGCCTTGTCATCTTCTGTCCCACATTCTGAGAGGACTTCCCAGACAATACCAAAGATTTCATAGCGACCACAAATTAC
This sequence comes from Phyllostomus discolor, assembly GCF_004126475.2. NCBI lineage: Eukaryota > Metazoa > Chordata > Mammalia > Chiroptera > Phyllostomidae > Phyllostomus > Phyllostomus discolor. The sequence continues at coordinate 71,563,772 of NC_040905.2, read as the reverse complement.
AGGAAAGCTGTCCAGAAGGAACACATTTGCCTTACCTGCCAGGCCTGGCATTGTGCATCCAGGGTCAGAATACTCCTCTGTAAGCCAGAAATGGTGCGGTTAGAAGCAAAAGTATGAAGTGCATTACATGCAAATTCTCTTATAACACATGCAAAGTGATCAATCTTAACCTCTGGCAGCCACACCAGGGAGTGTGTCTTTCCCTTTTTATTTATTGACTTGCCCTTGGACAGCACTTAATGTATTTGTTCTTGTCATCCCAAGGTTTTTGCTTAAAATTCAGGCAATCCTGTTTCCTTCCTGGGATATCGATGGCTCATCTGTCATCTATCTTCAGAATTAGTGACCAATACCCACACCATATTGTAAAATAAAGCCTGCTTTATTCTGACTTAGTGACATGGAGTCTTCCAGCTCTGTTGTTCAAAGTTTGAATGAGCAGAGTCCCCCCTTTGGACTCAGGCTCTGTCTGGCTCCAGTCAGAGGGTCTGAATCCACAGCTCCCTGGAGGCTGCCTTCTGGGGAACCTGACATTGCTTGAGACCTGGCCAAGACGCCTTGATGATCATCAGGCTTCACTCTCCACCGCCACTGCTTTGGAATGGACACTTTGTGCCCGTCTCCAGACACACATTTGAACAGATGGAAGAAAAAACAAAAACAGAGCTTCACGCTCAGGTGTAAAGAACAAACGTGAAAGGAGTGTGAGTGTACTGAAGTTCCTGAATGCGAGGCACTGTGAGCTGAGAACTGCACTTCATTTTTAAACACTTCGGCAGAGTTACTCTGCTTTAAGAACTTACTGCAGTGCAGTGCAGAATTAAAAGACCCAATTACCTCTGACGTGCCGTCTTTTCTCTCAGCTTCAAAACTGAAACAGAACTGTAAATGGGACTCGGGAAGAGAGCCAAGAAGATATACTTCGACTGGAGGAGACCTTCTTGTCCCACCCAGGTCCGAGCTCTTCTTTCCCCACCTGCTCATCTCTTTCAGGCAGCCTATCTAGTTTCATCTCTGGACTTTTCATTAAGCTTTGATAAGACTGCACACCACAAATCAGGGGTGCAAGAGTGGTGATAGTTTATTGTTCTTTATTTCTGGTTGATTTTATACTAAGCACTGGCTCTGCTGAGACAGAGGACATGTACCCTCCATTAATCTAAGGTTGTGCCTTGCTTTCTCTCTGAGTTGGCATCTATGATCTACAGATGTGGGGCACAGGGGTGCAGTGCGGAAGGAGGGCGGGCAGGGTGGGGGCAAGGCTTTGGTCTTTAGTGGGTCTGCCACTCAGGTTTCTGCAGTCTATCAGCCCTCCACCTCTACCTTCAGTCCTTTGCTGCTGTCCATCTGGACCCCTGAGGTCAAATATCTCTCTCTACTTCTTGGTACCATGCTCCTTTCATGCTTGTGCCATGCTGAGATATGAAAGTCTCTGAAAGACGCTCGTAGGCCCTGCCCTGTCCACCTAGATTTCACCTCTTGGAGAGAGGACATAGCTGCCCTCTGGTCTCAGATTTTGGAAAGCACCTTGAGTTTCCTGCTTCTGGAGGCTCAGCCCAGGAGACAGGACCAAAAGGCCCCTCCATCCAGGAGCACCACCGCCTAGCATCCTATGGACGCCTTCCTGTCTCTATCCCATCTTCTCCAGACGAGAGGATTTTTCTAGTCTGAGGAGTTAAGGGTGGTCTAATTACATTTATTTCTACATTTTCTCACTCAGATCCACAGCTTTCTTTCTGTCACCTCCTCTTCTAAGAACACTCAAGGGCCCAGGCTTTTGGATAACAAAAGCCAGGAATGCAGTTCTGGTTTCTACGCTGTGTAGCATCCTTCTCTTGAAGCTGTGATGCTGAAGTGGCCCAGCTGCTTGACTGGGTATAAAATACATTGGTTGGTATTTCAAAATATTATTCTTTCACAAGGATAAAATAGCTTGATAAACAAAAATCTCTCCTTGCAATCAACGCCTGCTCGCTGAGGGGTGACAAGTGGCCCTGGGCAAACTCTCTGAATTCTGACACCAGCTTTTCAAGCCTGGCTGCTTTTCAGTTTACTGAAGTTTGCTCCTCCTTTTTGAAATGGTTGTGTTGTAACATCCTTGCTTAAGGACTGCAAACATGTTCTAAAGCCACATTACCAGTGTGGTGATGAACACCAGGACTCCTCCTGGCAGAATCTGTGTGGTTCTCCACCTGCCCTTGTTCTTCCTGTTACATCCTGAGGGCCAGCAAAATTCATATGCAAATGAAGAGCGTGGCCCTCAGTGAGATTTTGCTCTCTTTTTTCCTCTCTAAAATCCCTTCTCAGTATTTTCAAAATATTCCCACTTACAATTCAGTATTTACTTTAATATGTTGGAATTTGTAACAGACACTATTTTTTTAGATGCTTCAACTTTCAGCAAACTGTCAGATAAGCTTCGGGCTAATGGAACCCATTTTGACTTTTTGTAATTACAAGTTCCTTTTCCATAGTTTGGAGTCAGGAATCCACTTTAAAAGGGATATTTCTTTTTATTGATTGTACCAATTAGAAATAAAAATAGCTGTTAAATAACTTTGAATTACCTATGTAGAATAATGTAAGAAAGGAAGTTGCTTTGAAATTCCTAAATGTACTGCAGGGAAAATCACTATGGGGCTCAATATTCAATGGTGTGCATACCAAGACATCAATCCACACATAGGCACAGACGCCTGCAAATGTACGGACATACTCAAGAGGGGGCTAATGTGGAGATGAGAAATGGGTGGGTCGTGAAGCAGAAAGAATGGTGCCCAGGAGGGGAGAAAAGAGAGTACACTAATCTGTAGGGGGTACCTGCTCCGTGTCTGGCCCTTCTCAAGCCTGTAATGTTTACATTATTAACTCCATTTTGCATAGAAAGAGACCAAGGCTAAGAGAGTTAGGTAGCTTGTCCAAGGTCACATGTCTGCTTAGCAACAGATCCTGGTTTTGAATTGAGGTCTATGGGACTCTACAACATCCTCTTTTCATAACATTCAGTTGTGGTCAGTTTAGTGTTCACAGAATGCCAACATAGGTGTTTGGGTAAACTTACCTTGTGTTTTTTTATACTTATAGAAATCCGTGCCAAAGGATTAGCTAGCAGGATTACAATGGAAGGGACTAGCCCACTGTATGTTCTTAAACACAATATATCCATTTCACACATTGAAACAAGGCTGGCTACAACAAATCTTGTTGAAGATGTTGATTTGATCAGTGCAGTCTTTCAAGATATGATCCCAGTCTTTAGCAAGTGTGACGCTGTTTTTGCAATCCATTGAGTAGTGACAGGAGTTCACTTCACACCATCACAGATTTCCCATGGGAGCTCACAAAAGCTTGCAGCTTGGTTACATGTGGGAAAGTGCGATATTCTACTCACAAGTAAAAGTAATATGTCACCCTTGCATGGTACAGTCATAAACTATGTGTGCATTGTGAGCGAAACGGAGCCGGACAGAGGGGGCAAGAGCTAGTCCGCACACAGAGGATGTATTGTGAACTTAGAAATGTTAAGAGATGCTGCGTTTCTCACCACAGGTTCGCATATGACACTCAGGTTAGCAATCTGTGGTCTGAATGCCTTTGTTGCTTTATCTTCAGCGCAGGACTGGAATTCAAAAGTTTTTAATTTTAAAATCAGTTTTTCAAGGGTCACTCATTTTGGTGGCACTTTTGGTACGTTAGCAAAGAAATGAAATCGACTTAAGTCTGATTTCCTTGACAATCTAATCTATTGCATAAAAAGCTTGATAAAAATATATAATCCTACAACTAATGCCTTAACAACTGTCTTAAGATTTTTTTACTCTTTTATTTATGAAACAAATAAAAATTTAGATGACTCATGTTCAAACCTAACGAGACCAGTCTTTCTAAACATTTCCTTTTATGTTAGTAGCAGCTCCTTCCTCTCTTTTTTGATTAAGCAGTGTGTTGATTTCCAAACCTGCACGGTGAAGGGAAATTTTTAAATGATTGTCATTATTGAGAAATGAAAGGAAGAACTAGTAATCCTAGTACAGTCTGGTTAACCAGTCACTCACCCACTGACAGGAAAACCGCTTTGGGATAAATTGGTCCTTCTCCGAGGTAGTTACTCTTTGAAGTCACAAGGAAGAAATCAGGAACATGGGGAAGTTCCAGGTGAACATTCTATTTCTGATTCTAAATGAAATTCAGTGCTCTGATGCTGTGTCTTATCTTACCCAGAGATATCCCAAAACAGTCTCAGGTGGAAGGAAGAGCATGGGCTCTTGTGTCCACAGGACCCCGGTCTTGGAACCCCCACTTCCTAACCAGGCAAGCCCCAGTGAGTAATGTGACCTCAGTGAGCCTGGTTTCCTAATGTATAGAAACCGAGGTGAATAAACCTCTGGTATCATGGGGTCAAGCAAGGTAAAATTTATTTTCTGTACTCTGAAAGCTAGTACAGATTTTTTTAATAGAAAACTCATTTCTGAAATGCCTCGCATTTACAATAGTGCAGTTCACTTTAATTGCACTTTTCTGTGCCATCGTAGGGAATTTTAAAAACATTGAGAGTTAGATAGGCTTTCATGTGTCCAGGCAGGTAACCACCACCGCTGTTATGAATTTTTTTTCATAGAAAACAAGAAAGAAATCTTAAAGGCAAGAAGGGGCTTGAAAGAAGTATTTGGAGTCATGAAAGGCACATCCTTGTTTATTCTACATCCAAGTTTACTCTATCCAGGAAAGCTTTCATTTAGAATGGAAGGGCAGATAAAGTGCTTCCCAGATAAGGTCAAGTTAAAGGAGTTCATTATCACCAAGCCAATATTACATGAAATGTTAAAGGGACTTATCTGAGAAAAAGGTAAAAAATATGAACAATAAAATGACAACAAACTCACAACTACCAACAAAAACAAAACAAAACTAAATAAAACAAAACTAGGTAATCAACTAGAATAGGAACAGAATCAGAGAAATGGACATCACATGGAGAGATTTCAGTGGGGAAGGGGAAGGGAAGAATAGGAGGGAAAAGGTGCAGGGAAGAAGCATAATTGGTAGACATAAAATAGGGAGAAATAAAAAATGGTATAGGAAACAGAGGACTCAAAGAACTTATATGTACAACCCATGGACATGAACTATGGGGAGGGAATGCTGGAGAGTTGGGGGTTACAGGGTGGAGGGAGGAAAAGGGGGAGAAATTGGGAAAACTATAATAGCATAATCAATATAATATACTTAAAATGTTTTTAAAAATAAAAAAAGAAAACAAAAAAGATGTGAATTGATTTTCTATTAAACAATAACCACCCACCCACCACCCATTTTCTGTTTCAATAAATCCTTCTTATAAGTTGGGGATTCACCTATTTAATAAATATTCTGCTTGGTGCTGACAGGAATACAGGGCCCTTGCATGAAGGAACTTGAAGGGACTCACTATGCAGTAAGTGTTGACTGAACTCAGCTGTTGAACTGAATGGAAGTAGGATGGCAGATGCATGTGATAGCATAATAACCTGACGGGTGGGACCAAGGGTTGATAGGCATTGACTAAATTCTCTTGGCCTGGAGAGAACCATCAGCAGGCAGCCAGGGGGTGGGGGTGGGGTGGGGGGGCAGGGAGTGTGTTTGTTTGTAAAGGCAGATGGAGCACAATTCTGCTTCCTCTGTGAGGTTTGTTTGTGTAAATGTGGGGATTGATAGGTGATGCTAAATGAAAAGTGTACAGGTCAGACTTTGGATGGTTAGCTACACATGCAGGTGTATTTATGTGACATTTTGAGTAAAATATCTTCTTTATTTAAAAAAATAAGCACCTCTTCCTCTAGTTGTAAAAATTAGTCTACTTTGTCTTTTCATTCTGTTTCTAATTTGACTTTCCAAATTAAAATCTAATTTTACTTATGTTATCACCTTACCACAGCTTATAAATATTTTTTAAAGGGAACAAGATATAAGTGAAGAAAAAAATCAGCCTATTTATAATTAGTGTGTTTCATTTCACTTAGACGCCTTCCTGGTATGAATTAGGCTATTACAGGGCCAAACACTGAATTTAACATTGGTTTCATGGGGAAAAAGCAAGTAGTCAATTTTAATTACTTGTTGCCTTATTCTTAAACAATGCACCAAGCATGGAAATGTCCAAAATATCTTTCCTTCTGTCTGATTTCACTTTAGTCAATCTAACTTGGGCATCACTGCTTTCTGAAATATTTTTGATTGTAGAGCAGTTGGTGATTTTAATAATTTAGTATAGAGGAGAGAATGAAGAGAAAGAAATTGGAATTTAAAACACAATGGCAAAAAAAACTTAAAGTGATGTTTGCTTTAGCAACAGAAGGCTCCCTGTGCGTTGCTGTTGTGCTGCTGTTGTGCGCTTGTACAGACTGAGGGAACTGACAGGGAGGGAATTTCTGGGTGTCTCAGTGACCCCTCTGGGGTCAGCCCTCGGCTCTTGTACCTCATGTTATACAAGTTTGTCAATTTTCCATCAGATTGATTTTCCTCACAAGTCTGAAGGCCTTGTCTTATTTTGACTTATTTCCACAGGGGTTCTTAGCACTGCAAAATCGTGTTTACTTTTGTTTCAAATGTGAAGAGTGATTTTTATCTCCAAGAAATCATCAAAGAAGATACCTCTGGAGTTGGAACACCCTGCTTACTATGTAGACCATGTTGGTTGTCTACCATTTTCTTTCATTATTATTTTTCTATTGGAAGGAATCAGCACTTAAGGATAAGCATGTTTTTTTTAAAAGATTTTATTTATTTATTTTTAGAGAGGGAAGGGAGGGAGAGAGAGAGAGAGAGAGAAACATCAGTGTGCGGTTGCTGGGGGTTATGGCCTACAACCCAAGCATGTACCCTGGCTGGGAATTGAACCTGGGACACTTTGGTTCCCAGCCCATGCTCAATCCACTGAGCTACGCCAGCCAGGAGGATAAGCATGTTTATCTAGTATACCTACTGTTGTCTTCTGAATCTGACTCTTCCAAATATCCACTTACAAAGTGATTTTGAGGAAGATCAGAGGGGTTGGTTGCTCCTTTCAAGACAAGTGGCTTGAGGCAGATTCCAAATAGACCCCAGGGAGATCCAGAGACTTCCCAGTGTTTACATGCTGGGCGACCTGACCCACTGACATCAGCAAGAACTCAAGCACTGTGTAAAGAAGCTAGATCCTGGCTGTTAATGTTTAGTTCTTTCGTGTTAAATATTGGGTCCTTCAGGGTTTCTTTCTTTCTTTTTTTTTAAGTCATGTTCTGTCAGTTCCAGAAAAGAAAAATCACTTTTACTCCAATTTAAAAAAAAGTTCCTTAAAATGACTTTAGTCTTATGACTTCCTTTTGAGTTTTTTGGGAAGCATATAAGAAAAACACCACATTTACATAAGCAGAATCAATTATGTCTTCCATTGCTGTCTTCACACGTGCTTGACTATTTCTGATTTAAATAGGAAACCCCAAAAATATACACATCATGCCTGTCTGTTTTCTTAAACTTTCAGACATTGTCTTCATATACAGGATCCCTCCTGACAGTGCTGTGAATTAGGGAGGATGGGCATTACCAGCCCCCACTTCCAGATGGCATCCGTGGGCCCTGCCCTAAGACACACCAGGAAGAGCAGAGCTGGGTTTACAATCCTGTTCTTCAGACTCCTCAGCCGATGCCCCTTCTGCTGCAGCCTGCTGCTTGAAAGAGCTTGTCAAAGATGACAGACCCCTCAAATTGATTCCCTGGCAATTCTTAAAAAAAAAAGGGAAATGGTTTCTTCACCCTCATGACTATAATCACTTTATCACATTAATGGGGAAATCTTCTCATTTCCAGACCTTGACAAATAGTTTCCAGTGAATAAATGAACTCTGCTCTCTCTCCTACTCGCTAATTTATTAGCTGTTTCCATATTAACATCCAGGGCCAACCTCAGGAGGAGGCATAACAAGGTTCATGATGCCTGAAATTCTACCGTTGTAACATTTACTCTTTGCCTACTTTTGTTTCCAATAGAAATGCAAATAGTTCTCAGAGAATCATGAAACACTAATTGAAATTTTGCTCTGGGCTAGTTTCTGTGGTTATAGATACAAATAATAATAACATGTGTTGAACTCTTAGCACCACCAGGCACTGTGCTGAAGACTTTTCACATCTCATTTAACTATAAAATAACCCAAGAGTTAGATTCTATTAGTATTCTTATCTTACCAATTAGGAAATTGAAACTTGGGTTAAAGAATGTGTCCAAGGCTTGCAGCTAAGTAGGTGGGGTCAGGACTTTGAACTCAGTCAGTTTGGTTCTCAGTCCTTGGCTTGAACGACCATACTCAGGAATCCAGTTTCTTCCCTGCAGTCCAGTCAGAGAGAATGACATAGATGAGCAGAAAAGCCTGGGAACACGAGGAGAGCATCTCCCTTTGCCTGAGACAGAGAAGCCTTTACACAGAGGAACGTTGGGGGCTGGGACCCAAAAGTTGGGTAGTAGTTCTCCAGGAAGGTAAGGGGTAAAGTGAGGGGGCATTTGGGGCAGAGGAAACAGTCAGGACAAAATGGAGAGCACAAAGCATGTGGTGCATTTGGGAAATCCTGGTAATTTGGTGTAGTTGGAACAGAGACTGGTAGGAGTGGGAGCACAGATAGAAAATGGGTTGAAAAGCTGCAGGTAAATGCCAGATTACAAAGGACCTAGGATGTTCTGTGCCGGGTTTTGGAATTTTTCTTTTGGAGCAAAAAGGGCCCATAAACTATTTTTTAGAAAGGTGAAGATGATTGGATTTGTGGTGAGAAAAAGTAGAGTATAGAGCGAGGATAGCACTTACCAGGCTGTTATGATCCCCTAGAAAACACAGACTGTCTGTATTCGTTACATATGCTATATAACAAATTGCCCCCAAATTTAGCTGCTTAAAATAACAAATATTTATTATCTTATAGTTTCCATGGGCTGGGAACCCAGGCATGGCTCAGCGAGGTCTTTCTGACTCAGGGTCCCTCACAAGGCTCCAATCAAGGCATCAACTGCAGTCATCTCAAAGCTTGCCTGGGGGAGGATCCCCCACTAAACTCGCTCACAGGACTGTCGGAAGGCCTCAAAAGACCCATTTCCAAGCTCACTTGTATGGCTGTTGGCAGACCTCAGGTCCACATTGGTTATTGGCCAAAACATTAGTTCCTTGCCACATGGCCTCTCTATAGGGCTACATGCTACCTACCTGTTGGCTTCCCCCCAGATCAAGGGCTCAGAGAGAGAGAAAGAGAACGACTGTGGGAAAGATAGAAATGGTGAGAGAGCAAGATAGGGAGAGCAAGACAGATACCAGAGTCTTCTGAGAACCAGCTTCATGTTAATGTCTTCTAACTTTTGTCATGTTCTATTTGTTGGAAGCAAGTCACGGGGTCCAGCCTCCTCAAGGGGAGGGGATTCCAGCAGGGCATGAATCCAAGGGGGCAGGATCACTGGGAGCCATTTTAGGGGCTGCCTCCCACACTAGATTTTTAGAGTGTTGATTTCATGCTGTGTCTGGGGTTTTTAGACACTGGGGTCCATTGGGTGGTTGAAAATACAGGTTTGAAATTGAAAAGAAAAGCTGGGTCAACTATACTTGAGTGAGAAGATTTTTTTTTTTTTGCTATATCTAGCAACTGTGTTTGAACATGGGGCATGCCATAGATGCATTCTCATTTACTTAGCAAATATTCAAGCACCCTCTGTGTATGAGACACTGTGCTAGGCCTCCAGAAAACATCTTGGTGTATTGCTCTTCTGTTTCTTAACAGGGCTTAGCCTCTTCTAGCCTTGTTGTAATTACAGCCTTTATAATGGCCTGAAAATGTGAAGTTGCAGGACCACCTACCCTCCTATAGTACCAAACATGACTAAAGGAAAGGCCAGGCCCTGGGATTGATGACCCTGGCAAAGGAAGCCACTCACATAACCATCCCACCTGAAGGGCCGAGCTAAAGAAAGGCAGCGCCCAGGAACAGCTGAGCTACGCTATGGGCAAGCAGATCTAAACAAGGGCCCCAGAATGCAAGACCAACTGGGGCCAAGAGCCCAAACCCACTGCTGCCCTCATTCCAGTGAAGTCAAAATAAGTTGTTTTGCAAAAACCATAATTTGACTGTGGCAGAGTTAGTTCACTGTCTGCAAACCCAGATCCATTCCTGACAAGTTTTCTGCTTGTCTCTACTCCAAGTGGATTACATACTTAACAAAAAAAAATGAAGTGAACATTTAGGCCATTTTCAAGATGATTCAAGCAGGTTAAATCTGATTATAACAGATACCAGTACAAGGATAACAGCCTATGCAATGGAGATCTAATGCCCAAATGATGGCTCATTTCTTGCAAATAAGATTCAATATTCAAAGTAATTAGGACAGTGTCTTAAAGTTTGTTGAAATTGGATTTTACTTATGTCCAGATAATTAAGATGAGTCAGTGGTTTGCCTGAAATCTGAAGATAATTGCTTCACTTATCCTCTTGGGATGTATGTGGCTCGCTAAACCCCTGTGCAACTGGAGGGAGAGTCCCTGGCATCTCAGAGAAGTGGTAAGTACCTCACACTTTGGTACGACATCCAGTTCATTACTCAAGAAGCAAAGAAAGTACAGCAATTTTCAGATAATTAAATGCCCAGCCTGTCGACATTCAACATGACACATTAATACGTGAGAAACTGCAGTGAGTTACAACTTTCTGGAAAGATGTATGACTAAAGCATACTAGGGGGAAAAAATATCAGTAGTGCCAGAGAGGTAATATCACTATTTTACCCAATTATGCCTCAGATCCTTCCATGGTGCTAATTTATTTATCTCCTGTTAAGTTAGCCTTTGCTTCCTCACTCAAGGCTGTCACCTAGCTCTGTGGCATGCAATGGGGGTGTGTTTCCCGTGGGGAAGAAAATCCCTGTCTGTGGAGCACTCTTCACCACCACTGTTTCTTTGGCTTCGTGGAACTGTCCAGAAGTCTGGCCTTGCTTCTTTCTCTTCATCCACTCTTTTCTCTCTTCATGCGCCTCTTCATCCAGCTTGACTTGCAACATGCCAATGGTTGAGGTTATTGTGAGGACCGGTGCTCAGAATCAGTGTGTCTCACGAAAATTCAGCAAGTAGTTGAAGCTGGTGCACCATGTGTCTGTACTTACAACACTGGTGTGTTTGGAACATCTGAACTGACGGTCTAACTTAACTTGATATGTGAGTATCAAAATCATACCTTATATTTTCCAAGGCTCCAAATCTAGATAGATAGATAGATAGATAGATAGATAGAGTTTATATTTTAAGTGAAGACATGGACACAGAAAATTGAGTCATTTATTTAAGTTCATATACATTTGATGACAGAACTGAGATGATATACTGTTCTTTTCCAAGGAAACTTGTAAAAACAAACTCACAGCACCTCTCCTGCCCGTTTCATCGTTCAGTGCAGCAAGCATAAGCCCCCCAGTACATGGATTCTCACCAATGCTGCTGAACTACTCCATCACCTGTTTTCTTTCGGGCTCCTGGCCCAGCTCCCTAATCCTCAGTCTGGCACCATCAACACTTCTACCTTGCTGTCTGGAATTGCCATAATCCAGGAAAACAGCTCTATAATCTTTTCTCAGAGTATGCTGTAACTTTCTCCCTTATTTGACACTTGGTTTTTCCCGAAGGATTTCGCATCCCCCTGCAGCCTTTTCAAGTCACGGCTATTACGAATTCTTTCCTATCTAGTACGCCTCAAGGCAGGCAGAAGAACTCAGAGTCAGTCTGCTTTGCTTCCTGCGTTGCTCCTTGACTGTGACTCCCCCAGCTTCTTTACCTGCAACCAGTTCCATTGTGCACTGCACCATTCAGCTGTATCACCCTGTCCTCTTCTCAACTGTTTCCATCCACCGACTCATGAGTTTCTCTACTTTACCGTTCTTGAATTCTTTTTCAGTCAATGTGAACTCCTTGATACATCTTTTTAAAATACTACGTTCTTTCAAGTACCCTTAACTCTCCAATACCTTTATGTTTTCCTTCATGATACCTTTCCTGATCATCTGAGCCCATAGGCTCTGTTTGGTACTGAACATTCATATCAGTTTCTGTCACTGCTACTATAACCACCCCCACCACCACATCCACAACCACTACTATTACAGTGACTGCTAGTGCATTACCACCCCCATGCACCACTCATTGGGTGGGTGCTCTGTGCCAGCCCTGTCTAAGTGCTTCACTGGAACTCTCTTTTCCAGTCTTCACAGCAACCCTGTGAGGTGGGTGCAATTACCATCCCCGTATTACAGATGGAGTCCAGGTTCTAGCAAGATTTACTATCCATGACACTGAGTACATATCTATATAGATTTTTCATACAGTGGCCTAAACTCAATGGCTCAATTAGTTGTCATCAATGAAGATGACTTTAATGATATTCAACATAGTCTGGGATGATCAACTACTCATCAAGTTAATACAAAACCCTGGAAATTCATGATAAACAAAACAAGTAATTGCACCTTTAAAGTTTATGGTAACATGGTGATAATTAGACATGCAATTGCAATCAGGAATGCTCATATTTTGAGGGGCAGGACAACTGTACAAATAGAGGCCCACATACCATATGCCTAAATATTTAAAGCTAGTAAACTGTTAAACAAAATATGTTCTATTTTCTTTCCTTGACAAATATATTTCAGAGACAAAATTGAAAAATATGAATAAAATTATAGCCTTTATATGTTTTAAAGTTGAAACAATGTCATAAATGGCAATTAATTTTTTATCATGTAGTTTTATTTTAAAAAGCTATTTCAGTCCTGCTATTAAATTTCCACCTACCTATCAATGTAAAGAATCAGTATCATGCTTCACTCATGTTACATGTAGACAGGCTGATCTATGTTTACAAATTTCAAAGTAATACACAGCAGCACCTATGTGCAACTGCTTGAATGCCATGTTAGGGTGGGAGTAACTTTGAGATCCCCACCTGGAAAAAAAGAGAAACAAGCAAATGAACACCTGTTATCCCTGAGAAACGGTGCTTTGTTGTGTAAGTCCTTTGTACTTGAGCTTTGTGAGAGGATGAATTTGAGAAAGTTAATTATTGGTTTGGTCCTAAAGTCTATATGATTTTGTCCATAAAATGAAAGACAGATTTTTTCATTTACACCAATAACTTCATTGATTTGGATATTTTGAATATGTGGGATATCTCCTGTGTGGTATGATGTTGATTGTTCTCAATTAATGTCTCAGTTTGGTTGACATCAACTTCAACTGGCTTACCAGACTATGGAGCATTGTCCAGTGAGAAATCTCTAGCAGGAAATTTCACAAACCATTTTTGACATGTCCCATCAGTCACAGCACCTTCTCCTTGCACTGCATGAACCTTCTTTTCATTTCAGTTGCATTTTTACCTTTTTTTGAAATAATAAAGCATAACATGCTAAAAATGTTGTGTATTTTCTTCCACCTTCAGTATTAAAATAGCTACACAAAAATTCACTAATTTTGATGTTTTTTAAAATGCACATGGATATGACATCTGTCATAATACAATCTTACAAAATTGATCTGAATGGAATTAAAGCTAACTAAGCACTAGTAGAGCTGTCTTGGGGAAAAAAATCAACTTTTTGGTCAACCCATAATTTGTCATTTCGCTTACCTAAGTGCTTCCACTGATGAAATCCTCCTTGTGTTCTCCCACCTGAACACAGACCTTCATGATTTTTGGGTGCGGTGGCCATTCATTTTGAAGACCTCAGACTAGAGATGTGAACAAGTGTTTCCCTGGAAGGTAAAGGTGTTGTTCAGGGGAATGGGTACTCACAGTTACAGATAGCCATGTGCTCACACTAACCTTAGAATCTTGAGTAACAGAGCAGCCCACAGAATTGCTAAGTAAAATTCAGCCTCTCCTGGCTTTCCCCATCTCTGGAGCTCCTTCCTTTCTTTCTCACAGCACTGCGGGTTCCACACTTGCCATTCGTCACCTTCTGTGGCATCCTCTCTCATTATGGTCATGTGTTTTCTCCCTTTCTCATTTCTTCTCCCAAACAGAATTTCTGCCACTTTTGGTGCAAAGCTCATAGTTCATTTGTGACTTGTGCTCTACTAAGAAATGTGATAAACACTTTTCCTGAGAGTAGACAACTTAAGCAATACATTCCCAGATTACTTTCTTGAGTTTGGTATCTTCTGGATCCAATGCCTTTCCCCTGCAAAATCAACTTCAATATTCAGAATTCAGGTCACTGGAGATCACAACAGAGGAACATATTTTCGGAAAGACAGGTGGGCCTTCGCATCTCTAAAACATTTGTCATAAAAATGTCACAGCTTGGCCCTGGCTGGTGTGGCTCAGTGGATTGAGTATCAGCCTGTGAACCTGAAAGGTTATCAGTTCGATTTCTGGTTAGGGTACCTGCCTGGGTTGCCGGCCAGGTCCCCAGCTGGGGACACACAAGAGACAACCAGTCCATGTTTCTCTCGCACATTATGTTTCCGTCCCTCTCTTTCTCCATCTGTTCCCTTCTCTAAAAATAATTAAAGTAAAATCTTAAAAAAATGTCCCATGACCCATGTGGCTCAGTTGGTTGGGCATTGTCCTACAAGGCAAGACATCGCGCCTCGCATCAGCCAAGGCTCGAGCCTGGGTTGCGGTTGTGCTCCTTCCTCTTGGCACAAGCTGTCTGGGCGCCTGCGAGAAGATCGATGTTTCTATCTCACACAGATGTTTTCCTCCTCTTTCTCCCTCCCTTCCACTCTCTCTAAAAATAAATAAAATCTATTTTTTTAAATATCACAAACATGAATTCTTTTTCCCCCAATTCAAATATTTGTAATTCAGTTAACAAACTCCACTTCCATTAACTAGTTTTCAATTATTTTTGGTCTTATTTTAGTCTACTTTTTCAAGGGTCAGATTAATATCGCTTTTGACACCCCACAAGGAAGCTCCCTTTGCCTGGCATTTCTTCCTATTTAACAGTAGATCCTTCAGAGACATAAAGGAAGTCAAGAATCTGACAGGGCCTTTGATTTGCTCCTGCATTCTGATTCAGGAATTTGATAAATTACACTTGGGACAATCCCAGACCATCACCTATCACATGTTCTTTAAAGTCAGGCTTTGTAAGAAACCCTACCTTATCTACTAGTGACCTTATGTGGCAGCAATAGCAACATTGGTGACTATTAAAAATGCCATTTAAAGATGGCAAGAAAACTAAAAATTTTTATGAAAGGTAATGAAAGTTCATTTGTACAGACACTTTTCAAAATTAAATTGTTGAGACACCTTTCATTTTTCTCATAATTCTAAAAATAATTAGATCACAATGTGGATTAATTCCTTGTCACATTCAATTTTTTAGATAAAAGCTGTTGTTCAGCTGAGCACCCCAAAAAAACTTCCCCAAATGAAGTCATTCAGACAACGTTGCTTCCCTTCCTCCTAGAACTAGACTAAAAGGTGGGACTTTTAGTCTGGTTGCTTCTTTTCTTTTTCAAAGACTCATTAAACAACCAAATTGTTTAAGAAGTAAATTTTCATATTAACTCCCTACAATATTTCCTCTCAAAATCTTACTGCAAGGGGCAAAAATGAAAAAAAAAAAAAAAAGAATTACACATATAGTGTCCTGGCAGCCATGGTGGGCTATAAAACCCGAACCCTAGTTGTGGAGCTCCTTCACTCTGCTTTCAGAAAGATCTCGGTTCAGACCCCAGATCCAGCATTCATTCCTCGCTGACATTGAGTAAGAGCCTCACCCCTGTGAGCTCCGGTTGCTTCTTCCGTAAACGTGAGATACTGAGACCCGCTCACTTGCTGGGTTCACGTGAGGACGAAATGAGACAGCAGATGTAGAGCACTTAGCACAGATCACCGTTCAGCTTATGAGACTCCTTTGAGGAAGCCAGTTTGACTTTTAGAACATGACAAAATATTGTCTACTTGGTATCAAATTAAGACTCACAGATAATGAAATGGCTTTGAAACAGAGAATGAATCAGGCTCGCAGTGGACCATCTAAATCCCAGGCTCTGAGAGGTTACGGGACACTTCAGATTTAAGCATGTGGTGACAGTTTTAATTAGTGTTGCCTCCTGTGTTTCTCAGGAACTATGTGACCCTTGAACTCCCAGCCACCTGGCCTCTCACCTGTTGTGCAGAAGCTCCCAAGAACAGGATCTGGGTCAGGGGTGATAGCAAGGATGCCTGCTTGGGGAGCTGGAGGGATCTGCTGTTGAGGGGACACCTGAGGAAACATTCAACATCTTGAATTTAGCAGTGTTTGGCTGGGGGGCGGGGGGCAGTCCAAGTGGGTGGGCAGCATCTGTTAAGGATGGGCAGCCTTGTTCACTGGCTAAACCCTCTCTGAACAGCTGAGATGGAGGCAGCCTAGTGAAGCCAGAAACCTGGGCTGCTTAAGCCTAAATGAAAGAAAGGATTTTTATATACCTTCCCACCAGCTCTTCCACCACTTTCTCTGCCTTTCCTTGTCTGAACCACTCTGCTTTCCTCTTCTGCCCCTAGACCCAGCCTGTGGCCTCTCCCAGCCCATGCAGTGCAGGAAAGCATGGGCTCTAGGGTCAGACTACCACAGTCCACATCCCAGCTCTGCCGCTAGTGAGCATTTGACAGCTTGCTTCACCCTTTGGTTCTCCATTTACTCATCTGTAAGGTGGGATTGATTTATATTATTTATCTCAGAAGAGGTTGTTGAAGATTAAGTTGTATAACACAAACTTCTTAGTAAGCACAAGTTCAGATAATCCTTCGAGAATGTTATTTGCTGAGTGTCTAGTGTGTGCCAGGTCCGGCATAGAAGTAGGAGATTTGACAGGGAGGGGAGTCATTGTACTAACCGTCCTCAAGGAGCGGGGAGGGAACAGATTTCAATAAGTAATCACACAATGACCATGGGGATGTGAAAAACAGATAGGTACATGGTATGATGAGAAAATATAATGAAGACCAAGGAAGACTTCTCAGAGAATGTGACAACTGGCTGACATTGTCAGCTTCTGCCCACCACTGTCCACCTGTCTGTCTGCTGGGCCCTTACTAGTCCTACAGTATGCCGCTTCCTTCCCCTCCCAGTGATCTCTGTCCTCTCTGTCCTCGGGCTTTGCCCTGCCCAGGAAACAACCAAATGGTCTTTAGATTGGGTCATCCCAGAAGGGAGTCCTGGTCCAACATTAGCCGGGCCAGAACTGTGGTCCACTTTGTGAAGGGAGTCTCAGTGGCAGGCACGTCTATGCATTTTCAGTGAAATGTGTCAGTATTTTGGGGTAATGATCTTGATGGGGGCATGGTTCGAGAGTGACCCCTAGATAGAGATTAAAACTATGAGAGGTTTAAACATCCATGTTAGCCTATATGAGGTGAACCAGAAAGCACAAGGATTCTTCAGGTGACAAGATCTTTGACACCACATACTGATTACTGTTTCCCAGACCTACTGGAAATGCCCGTCCTCCTGCCCAATCTCCTGCTGTCCCTAGGTTGCCCTGCGTCTTCTCCATATATGTCCACATCTCTCTTTCCCAACAGTAAAATTGACCGCTGACCTTCTACAGCATCTGCTGGCCCTCTATTCATCTAGCTTTCTCACCAGCCCGGTGTGATCCAGGACAGGGAATATCTTTTTGCATTCCCTATGGCTGGCACATAGTGGCACCCATTTAGTACTTGTAAACTGGCACTCTGTGACCATTCCTGCAACTCTGATACCCTACAGAGTCTCAGTTTTCATAAAAGCCAACAGTATTTAGGAAGAACATGCCACTTCTATTATATCACCTCCTTATTACATATTGCCTTCCAACTCTTTAATTTTTTCATATATTTTCCTTATCCTAAATCCTACCCTCATTTGAACTCTGCATGCATTCTTGGTACTTGGAAAGTTAGTAAAAATGCACTTTATCCTATATTTATTTGCCCACCAACTATGCTCAAATGCATACATATATAGATAGAGGCAGAGCAGAGTCCCATGGATATTTATAGTGTTTGGCTGATTCCAGAATGATTCCTGGGATTTTTGCTGGGTCAGCCATCTGGCCCTGTACTACGGGCTGTCTGGTGTCTCACTGCGGTACCTCCCAATGTTCCATCCCCTTGTTTAGTTGGGTGACAGCTTGCTTCAGTGGTCAAACCCAGTCCCCAGCTCCTTAAGCCCTTACCCCACACAAGTCAGTCTCTGAATAGCTATAGTGAGCATAGCTGAGGTGGTGGCCACATGTCAGAGGTGGAGGATGGAGAGGGGAGAAGAAGGGAAACGGGGAGCTCCCAGCTGCATGACTGTCAGGGGCTCCTGGTGCAGGAATCTGATGGAGTCAGGAGGTGAGAGGAGGACCAGCTGCTTAGCAGCTATTTATAAGGCTGTCATATGGGGAAGTGTGTCTGGCCGGCAAAGCAAAGGGGCGGGTGGACTAAACTGGCTCCTTATTTAGCTTTATGGCACGCACACAGCCCAACTGTGAGAACCCACTCTGTGTGGAGACACCTGGTCAAATCTGCCTCCACCAGACGGCGGGAAAAAACATTGACATTTCTCAATGGAACTGAAAAATGGCAGTGCAATTGAGTTTAAAAGAACAATAAACTTTTTTCTACCCTCTTTCCCTTCCTTGCTCAATCTTGGGCTTCCTCTCCAGTAAACTGGTGTTACCCCAAGTCCCTTTACCCAGGAGTCCATGCCCCCGGCTGGGTAGTTGGGCAGTACTAGCCAGGAAAAAACAAGTGGAGTTCAACTCTCCTATAAGGTGGGCAGAAGCCAGCGAAGGCTGGAGATTTTTACCAAAACAGCTAAGCAGCAGGTAACAGAGTGTCAGTTGGTCTCCTGGAGTGGAGGGAGGTTAATAGTGTGGTGCATTTGGGAACAAATGTCATTGAACTTGTTTATTGATTTGGAGGAGCGAGTGGATAGTACCTTAGTGAGGGCTGTGGAGGGGACTAAGTTATTTCATTTAATAAACACCGCAGAGGGTAGTAGAGAATTCAGGAGGATTTTTCATGGAGTTACAGAAATTAGAAATGAAAACGTCTTGTTAGCTGACGTACCCCCATCCCAGGGAGCCAACACAGAATTGTTGCTGACAATAGGATATATTTCCTAGTGTTTAATCCAACCTCAATCTTTAAATGCCTTGAGTATCCTCCCCTTCCCCTGGGAATGTGGAAGTTCTGTCTCTTTTCTAATGCCTGTCTCAAAGTTTTCTTTTTAACTCCCTCCTATTGCGCCTTACAGTGACAGCCGGGGATCAAGGCTGTTTGTGGATTTGCAGCCTCCACTTTCTGTATAACACAATAGGGGCAGAACATTAACACTCCTCCAGCCACTTTTGCTCCAAACTTATTCTTTTATCTTTTTTCAAACTTTTTTTGTCATTATTCATTCTTCCTCATCTCCAAATCCTGGGAGCTACCCCACCCACCAAGTTCCCTTTCAGGTCCCCAAGATGATCTGGTTCCAGGCCTGCCAAGTGGTCCGAGTGGCTGCTTCTCCGGCTCCAAGGGGAGGAGATGGTGGAAATGTCGCATACACATGTATTTGTGCAGATACCTGTCTGTGTGATACAATGGACTGTGGTTGAGATGCAAAGTCCTAAAAACCATATTTGCCAAGGTAATATATTGAAAACTCTTTTCCAGCTCGCCGTCTCAGCTCCCTCCCAGCATTCTCGAGTCTAAGCACCTGTCTAGCTCTCACTATTTGTGTTCCAGCTCAGTCTCCTCCAGCAAACCGCTCTGCAGTTCGCAGTTCCCCCCGATCAGGGAGTGCTAGGCTCAAGCGAAGCTGCACGGAGCATTTCTGGTATAAAATGTTTTTGAACATGCTGAGAAATGGAGCACCTTGATGAGAGATAGCTCCTTAAATAAATGCAATTTTTTAAAAATTATACTTCTCACCTTGAGTGCTTGACTATGTCAGAAACGTGGGTAAACATGAGGATAGAGGGTAACAGGTGTCCAGCCAAGACCCTGGAGGACACTCCAACTTTTTACCCACTTTCCATCCATTTCTTCTTCCCATTTGCGCCTCTCCCGCGGTTGTGTTTTACCTCTCATCGGCCCTCCCTGCTCCACAGAGCAGACGAAGAAGACGTGGCCCTGGAGGAGCTGTGTGGGGAAAATCTCCTTCCAGCTGTGTTGTGATTGAGAGGACTTTTGTGGCACTTCCTTTTAATGACTTACTAATCATTCCTTTCTTTTAACGCTGTTATTTCAAACCAGGCTTCTTCTCAGAAGTCTCCTTACATTGCCTATTCTTGTCTGGGAAGAAATCTGGTATTTTCAGCCCCAGATACATACTAGGGGAACTGCAGAATGTTTGAGTCAGAGACATCTTAAAGGTCATTTTAATTAACCCCTTTGTTTCCAGGCTAGAATGAAGAAACACAGGCTTTAAAGTCTTTGAATGCATGAAAAAACTCTAGCAGCTCATCCTTAGGAGGAAAATCAAGAAAAACATTTAACCAATGTGAATTAAAGAACCATTACTTTTTACATAGTTGCAGGGTGACTGTGAGTGGAAGCTGCCAATTTGTTTAAAGCGTGTAGCAGGGAAGCTCAGCTTCATTTATATCTCTTATCAACAATTTGTCTTCTCTCCCTGGAAATGCACCTTCTTAGCCAGGTGCAGGTTTGGGAGCTTTGAGGGAAGAATAGGGTACTTGCCTAGCCAGCCAACTCAGCCTAATCAACACTGGTAATAATGGGGTGACATATATCACAGCCAGATTATTCTCACATCAAAAATAAATAAAATTCAAAAGACATTGTCAAGAGCAAATTTATTGAAGGGTTAACAATAGCAAATGAGTAACGTCTTATCTTCTGAAGTACTTGCCAATCTCCATTTCAACACGCGTGTCTGTAGGGTGCTGCAGTGGATGCTGTGGCGTGCCTCCCAGATCCCCCACCCCCAGCATCAGGACCAAGGGCTTCATTCCTCCCAGTGGGAGTGCAGGTAGAGGTGGCTGCTGATCGCTGTCAGCTGACTCGCTCCAGAAATTGACTGTGGACTGGAGAAAGCTGCCTTGCCCCAAGTCACACCCCTACAGGGAGGAGCCAGTAACTCCATTGGTCCATTTCACTTCCAGCCATGGTTTGTCCCCCAGAGCACTCCCCAATAAACTTCCTGCATACCCCTCCTCATTGTGCTTCCCGGGAATCCCGACCTAAGGTAGATAGATGTACAGGACAGCCATGTTCACCCCCACTATGAAATACCGGGCTGGAAGCTCCGAGCAACCAACACATCCCTTTTCATAGCACTCACCTACTTTATGACTTGATTATATCTCTCACGCACTCCAGTCAGAAACCTCAGAATTGCTGTTAACACTTTCTCAAAGTTCATATGCACAGGTCATACACTAGAAATGCTCTCAGCCCTATGAAGTCTAGGCTGGAGTCTCAGTGGCTATATTTTGAAAGCTTTCCCAGGTGACTCCGAGGGGCGTCCTGTTTGAGAACACCTGGAAAGAGGAGTCCAGTGCATCGTGCTCGTTTCCCCTTTTCTCCCCAGCACTAGACAATGCCAGGCACACGTCAGCACTCAATGAATGCTCAACTAGTGAACGAATTCCCTGCAGTCATAGATTGGTTCGTGACAAAGCCCTAGAACTCTTGGCCCATTGCTTTCAGGACTGAAGGTATTAAAAAAAAAAAAAGCAAAAACAGCTTTCTTAGCAATATTTTAATTATTACTCCCTCCTTTGGCAATTGTTTATTTAACTTCTTAAAATTCCTCTCAGCCATGACGACAAAAATAAAACCACAAAAAGGCTGCATACTAACAGGCTCTCCTAATAATTTCACCACAAAATTATATCATACACTCTCCACTGCCATCCCCCACTGCCATCCCCCACTTCAGAGGCATCTGTGCTAGAAAGATGATGGATACGCATATTAGTCTCTGGCTGTAATGAACACATCCATTATAAAAGCAATAGTAGCTGCAATGGGGATTATGTGCTTGGTGAAAACATCTCCAGTGCCTTGTAAACACCTCAGCCTTCTGGCAGCTCCCCTGTGGACCTATTTACTGCCTCAACGATGCAAGGTAGCTACTGTCTAATTATACACAACTGGCTTGGTTAATCCTGTATAATAATAATTAAAAACAATTCATATTTTTTTTCTCTTAGTCTCTTTATTAACTTTAAACTTTTAAAAGCTTCAGAGGTCCCGGTAGAATCAAAAGCTTATTAAAATATCAAGACAGGCGAGCCTTTTCAAGTGTATATTATTACATTTGTTTTTGTTAACATGACAAGGCCCAGAAGAAACTCAGCAGACTTTTGTAGATCAAAACGAAGGTGTCGAAGGTGTCGTGAGAGACTGGAGGCCTGGGCAATGTCACCCAGCATCGTGAAGAAAACAGCTGGCCCCAGGGAGCCTCCTGTAGTGGCAGCCCAGGTGGGCAGGCAACCTCAGGGGACAGAGAACACAGCTGAGGGAGCTGTGCCACCTTGCCTGCCTCCTCAGGAGGCCTCCCTGGGCTCTGGAGACTTCTAGCAACTGTGGTTACCCGCCCATGGGGCCCCAGTGACAGATCCAGCCTGCAGACAGGAGGATTGGAGAGGGGAGGGGTGGGGACAGGGCGGGGGGAGCAGGAGAGGAAAAGTACTACTCCGGGCTGCAGGTTGCTGGAATCCTCTCCTAGTGAGCAGGTGAAGGAGGTGGCTGCTTGGCTTGGGGCAAAGTGGAAGAGTAAATCTTCCCTCTACATAAACGTGCATGTACATTCTGGGAGTGTACATGCAATGAACTCTACGTCCTGTCCATAGGCCATAGGTGAAGCTGTGGGCCTGCCCTCCCTTGGTTTCTTTCCTCTTTTGGAAAGTGTCCTTTGCCTTATTTCACCTCCTTTTAGATTGGGAGGTGGGGTGTTGCAGCTGAGGTATGCACAGGGAGTGATGGGGCTGCTGGCCTCCCTGGGGTGGCCTCAGACCCTGAAGGCTCTTGGGTCAGCCCAGGTAAGTCTCGTTACTAATTCCCACAGTGTGCCCTTCTTATTCCCTAATCAAGAAAGAAATCCATGAGTTCAGAGCATTAGGCTGAAATGGTAGGAGTGGTGGGGAAAGGAAAGAGTCCCTTGCTTTCCCAGACCGACTAATTAGCACTAAATAATTTTAATTGGTGGTAAGGAGCAGAGGAGAGTGTGAATCCACATAGACCACACATAGGCAATTGCTATTCAGAAACACTATCTGTTGAGTGCCCTCTGGGCTCTGGGGCCGGGCTAGGTGTTTTACAGCTGTGTGACCTCCTATTTGAGATAGGGAACGGTATGTTATTCAAATTCAAGTACCTAGGACAGTGATGACGCTTAGCACATATTTATTACGTGGACTGACTGTAGTAGTTATAAACCCTAACCTCACAGGAGGCACTAATATCCCCTTTTGACAAATGCGGGAAGTGAAGCCGGGTGATTTGCCTGAGTCCTTGCTTCAAACACTTTCTTCCCTTGACTTTCAGACCACTGTACTCTTGTTTTCCTCGTCCCCCACCATCACCCTTTCTTCCTTCCTCTTCTTCATCTCTTTGTTTCTGAGCAGCTTCTCTAAATTTGCTCCCTTGGTGATCTCATTGAACCCCATGTCCTGAAATACTGACAATCCCCTCTTTATGCCTTCAGCCCAGACATCTCTCCCACACTCCACACTTGTATACCCAACTGCCTCTCAGCAGCTGTTTGGAGCTCTGTGGGACATTTCTATCTCAACACAATGAAATTAAACTCTTGATTCCTCCCCACCACTTCTGCTTCACCCAACGCCCTCTCCAACTCAGTGAGAGCAACGCCTCCATTCCCGCTGCTCAGGCCAAAAACAATGGCACCACCGCAGCCCCTCTCTTTCTCTTGCATCCCGTCCTTCCCTGTCTTCAAAACACCTCTTGTCAGTCCCCTATCTCTTGCCTGAACTATTGCAGCAGCTAACTGGTCTTCCTGTCTCTAGCCCTGCCCACCTAACACTGCAGCTAGATCATGCCCCTCCTTTGCCCAAAACTCCGCAATGCATACCATTTCACTCAGGAAAAAAAAGTAGAAATCCTTCAGTAACCCACAGTGCCCAATGAGGCCTACTGCCATCCCTTACGTGCTGGGCCTCATCTTTAAAAATAGTCCCCTAACTCCTTCAGTTCCAGTCACCCTGTCTCCTGCCTTTGTTCTGGATTTTCAAGGAGATAATCACACCATGTACACAACTCAACCCCAACTTCACACCTTCCAAGCCTAGAAGGAGGTGAAATAAGGCAGTTTCCAAAAGAGGATTCTGCCCCAAATACTCTTGCTCTAGAAAGTCACAAGGCTAGCCTGCCTTACACATCTTTGTGCAGATTACCCTTTTTCCATGAAGCTTTGAGGACACTGTGGCTTAGTCCATGGGATAAATACAGAAATTGAGAGTGTGTAGGAATTTCCGTAGCAACTTGAGACAGTGCCTTGACACCCATGCGTGTGGTCTCTTGTGTAGGGTCTGGGCCAGACAGGGCCCTGCTGCTCCCAGCAATGAGTCACTGCGGTGTGAGCTTGCTCACTAGGTGGGCACAGTAGAACTTTTCCCAACAGATTGGAACTTCATTATTTCTTTTGTTATTTTTTAAGGTTTTTAATTTTAATTTTTTATTGTATTTTTTCCATTACCATTTATCCCCCTTATACCCTCTCCCACCTCCACCCACTGCCCTCCTCCCCACAATCACCACACTGTTGTCCATGTCCATGAGTCCTTTTCCCTTGATCCCTCCACCTGCTGCCCCCCAGAGCTGTCAACAGATTGGGACTTTAAAATCTGCTTTCTTGTCCCAGTAAGTTTGAGAACTGACTGTTCTAGAGAGCACATGGGTGTTGAGGAGACTGTTTAATGTTAAACTGGGTCTTGGAGGATGGGGAATAATTCTCTCCATTGTCTCCAGCCAACCTGACACTCTCAAGCTCCTACAAGTTCATTTCACCTTTCTTCTCTCACTTTATCAAAGACCTTTATTTGCTTTTCCCCTAGAAGGTTGTATGCGATCCACTCAGTTAACTTGGAGAGAAGGGGGAGAGGTAGAGGCAGAGAGGCAGTGAACGCAGCTGCTGATCTTGACAGCTGTGTTCTGTTACCGAAACAGGGAATTAACTGAATGGGAGAGACCGAATGGAATTAGCAAGTTGTTGGATGGATCCACTGGGAACTGGCTCCCTTGGAGCTGGTAGAGATGGGGATTTGGGAGGAGGGCTGGGATGAGAAGCTCCCTGAGGAGCCCATGGGTGAGCACTCCCCTGGATCTGCTGGGGCTGCAGTCGGCCCTCCCCCAGGCCGAGGGCGAATGGTTCCCCAGTTTTTGCCCTTCTCAGAATCACCCCCTACCTCCCCCCAGAACAGACGTTTCCCTCCATTCCTTTCAGTTACCTGTGGTAAAGTAGTTATCTTGATCAGGGAAGCATGAAGGGCTCTGACATTTTAATTATCATCTGTCTTCCTGAACAACAAGAATAAGAAGAAAAACAAATCCCTTAAGAGCTACCTGCAGGAGGGTTTTGCCAGGTCTCATTTTATCCTGCCTCTCACTGTATATAGTTAAGCAGAGCCTGGACTGGGCATCACAGAAAAGGGGGTTCTACCAAAATGCAAGGCTGTGTGTGACCCACAGAGCAGAGCTGAGAGGGCCCCAGGAGGCAGGTGTGGCCTGTAGTGACGAGGACAGCGCCATTCTGTCTCTGTTGCTGAGCACTTCTGTGGGTCCTAAGCAAGTCATGAATTCTCTTTGCCTCTGTTGCCTAATCTGAAAATGGGGCTAATACTAATATCAGTAGATGGGTGTGAGGATTAAATGTATGAGCAAAATATACATAAGGCCCTTATCGCGCACAGCCAGACACCTTGTAAGTACTCAAAGAGTAGGTAGTGGTAGTAGACACTTTTAGTGAGTTTTGTTTATGTGTATTTTACCAACTTTCAGACACATTTTACTCTCTGGTTCCGTTGTAGTTGCCCTTCCTGCCTAAGAAGTTTGTAGCCTAATCCTTGAAAGCCATGAATACATGGGTACATGGCAAAGGGGAATTAAGGCTGTGGATGAAACTACTTTAAGATTGCTGGTCAGCTGACATCATTATGGAGTATCCAGGTGGGCCCAATGTAATCACAAGGGCCATTGGAAATGGAAAAGGAAGGCAGAAGAAAAGGATGTATTGGGTAGTGGAGTCTTAGGGTTGTTCTTGACCAGGAGTACAGGTAAGTCTCCAGGGACCGGACTCCAAGGCAATGTCTGGTCTGATGACTATTTTCATTTCTTCTCTGATCTGAACCATACAGCTCCACAGTCCAGCAGAGACCTTCACAGAGGTTCCAGCCCACTCTACAAGGTAGAGTGGGAGGAGCAAATGAACTGAAGCCTTCAAAAGAGCTTTGCAAACTGAAAAACGTTGTCTCTCAAAATGTGATTCTGGGGCGACAGCAGCATCACCTGTGAAAAATATACTCTTATCCTGGCCAAGTAGCTCAGTTGGTTAGAGTGTCATCCGGATACACCACAGTTGTAGGTTCAGTCCCAGGTCAAGGCACATACAAGAATCAACCGATGAATGCATAAATAAGTGACACAATAAATTGATGTATCTCC
Organism: Phyllostomus discolor; assembly: GCF_004126475.2. Taxonomy (NCBI): domain Eukaryota; kingdom Metazoa; phylum Chordata; class Mammalia; order Chiroptera; family Phyllostomidae; genus Phyllostomus; species Phyllostomus discolor. The sequence continues at coordinate 71,537,135 of NC_040905.2, read as the reverse complement.
CTCTTTCTTTCCCTTTCTCTCTCTCTCTCTCTCTCTCTCTCTCTCTCTGTCTCTCACTCTTTTCCTCTCTCTCTAAAATAAATAAATCAATAAAAATTTTAAAATGCACTCTTGGCTTCCACCCCGCATCAGAAATTCTTGGGATGGGGCCCAGCACTCTGTTTCAACAAGCCCTCCAGAAGATTCTGGTTTTAGAACCACTGATGTCCAGTTATAACATTACTTCTCTTCCAAAGGGTTTCCTGGAACCTCTACTTACCCACCTTGGAATGTATGACTCCTCTGGGCTTCCAGTTAAGAGAACCAACAGTCCCAGTTTGCCTGAGACTGTTCCAGTTTTACCACTGAAAGTTTCATATTCCCCAAACCCCTTGGTTTCCGGCCAGTCAGGATAGTTGGTCTCCCTAGCAAAGACTTCATTAATGTTGTGTGGCTTTAGCTCAACAGCTCTTTCCTGCTGGCCTTCCTTTTACTTGGCACCAAAGCTCCAGTTCAGACCTTTCCCAAGCCTGTTCTTGCCTATTGAAGAGAAATCTTCAGTCAGTGGAAGGGAAGGACCATGGGTTTAGCATAATGCAGAACTGGCTCAGTACTGGCTCCACCCATCCATTTGTTCATCTTTGTCTATACTCATACAGAACTTACTGGGCAAGATGTTAAGGATACAGAGATGGGGAGCTTGGCAATTTGCTTAACCAGCAGTGTCAGAGCTTTCCCTTCTGCAGTTAAAATGAAACTCCTAGCAATTTCTTTATAGAGCTGTGAAGATAAAATGAAATTGTGGATAAAAAGTATATACCACAGGTCTAGCACATTCAACAAATGCTTGCTCCTTATCACAGGGTCTCTCTTCCTCAATTCTTCCTGCTTTGCCACAATAACCCAGCTCTGATTATGTCACTCTGCAACTCAAAGACCTCCAGGGGCTCTCATGTAGTCACCTGAGTGCCTGCTCCTCAGCCTGCATTGATGGTCCTCCCTGTGCTTCAGACACACACTGTAAACTCAGTGATCCCTAAATGCTCCTATTTCTGCCTCGCCCTCCTGGACCACATCCTGTGCCTCATCACTCCTGTGACAGCTTTCACAAAGTATTGCAGTGGCTCCAAGAAGTCATTCTTGATTTCCCTAATTGAACGTGAACATAGAACTTACTCTATTCTGTCTTATATTGTTTTTTTTCTTTTGTCTTTGGGGAATGTGTTATCCTAGGATCACTAAGGGCCTGGCAGAGAGTAGAGGCTATATACAAACCTCTGAGTGGCAAACACATGAAGCCATCATTGTGATGAAAGTACAGTGACAGAAATGTGTACAGGGTCCTTGGGACATAAGGACACCATATCACTTTTGAGGAGCCTAGAAGACTTGTAGGAAATAAGGACGCCCAAGATTGGGTAGAATTTTGCCAGGTGAATGGCATTGGGGTTCATTCTAGTTCTGGTATAATATGGTTACGATATTTCACCTGTTCATGCCCACAGTCGTGGTTTGGACCACATACTAAGTGAGGCAGAAGTCAGGAAGAGAGCGGCAGTGAGACAGGCAAAGTGTGAGAGACCCTGCAGCCAGAACATGTGCCCTCTGAGTCTGAAGGGGGCAGGGCTCTTCCGTTCCAGCCCAGCATTTCCTGGAAGGAATGTGTGCCTGTGATGTCAGGTTATCCAATTCTGTAATGAGAGCTAGAACTTCTATTTTTTAGGTAAAAGCCACTGATTTTTGAAAGGCGGCTTCTCATTCACCTCACCAGCTGCTCAGATGGACTTGGTGCAGCCCATGGACCCTAATCAGTGAGTCTGACTCCCCCATCCATCTTTTCAGGCCCAGGCTCAGTGGTTTCCAGCGATGTCCTTTTCCACCCACACATCTGCCCCTGTGGCTCCAGCATCTACCTCACTGACATTGATTACGGGGATTGGTGTAGTTCTTTGTGGGGCCCCAGAAGGATTCACTCTGAGGCCATGAGAACTGGGGAAGCACAATGAATTTCATAGCCACGGGACTGTGAGTATCCAAATTCTTCTTACCACTTGTGATGTGATAATGATATATTTATTCCCTGATTATGGCAAACTATATGACTGTGATTCTGGTGGATGTATAAGTCATAAGAACACTTAATTTTAGTATATGAATTTTAAGATAAAGAGTATGTTAGGAGAATCATTTTCCAAGCAACACTGTGTATTAAAAGGTGGTAATATTAGGTTAGCAAAAAAGTTTTAGTTTCTTCCATACTATGGCTCTAGTAATGCTTAGTTGTCTTTAACTTAATTTGAAAGTTTTGTTAGATTGTACTGTGACAGCTGTCATATCAGTCAGCATTTGAAAAACATCAAAATTGGTGAATTTTTGTTGAGCCATTTTAATATTGTAGATGCAAAAAGATATGCATTATTTAGTATTATGTTTTATTATTTTAAGAAAGGTAAAAATACAACTGAAACACAAAAAATGATTTGTGCAGTATATGGAAAAGGAGCTTTGACTGATGGAACGTGTAAAAAGTGGTTTGTGAAGTTTCTTGGTACAGCTGACATTTTGGCCAAATCTTCGCTGTGGGGATGTCTAGTGCTAATTCTCTTTTTTTAGCCACACCCCGGGCCTCTACCCACCAGGAGCCAATAGCAGGAGAGAGCCGACATACTCAAAATATCCAATCAAAAGTTATAGGTGAAAATGGAAAATGTGTCTTATTTTATGGAAAAAGCCATAAGGACTTTTTGGCCAACTCAAAATTATTCTAAGATAGTTATTACTAAGATAAAATTTCTTAAGATTTTACCTTTAATTTTGCTTTGTTTTTTAAAATGACATTTTGGGAGGATTAAAAATTGCTCTTTGTGCATCTTGGGTGCACAAACACACACTAACAAACTTGCACTTGTGTATGAAGGCATTGCTGGGTCTGTTTATCCGAGATTAGTTTTTACTCTTTCTCTCTCTCTCTCTCTCTCTATTTTTTTTTTGATTGGCTTGTCTTGTGAACCAAGGAAACACTCAATACCTTATCTAGCTTAAGTGATTAAAATGACTTCATAATAGAAATAGTACAATTTACACCTTGATGGATGCAAATAGTAATTAATTCAATTTGTGAGAGGTTTGACAATTTTTGTTAGAGAATATTACCAAAGGATGTTTATCTCAGTGAAAATTTAAAATTATGCTCATTGAAATATCAGTCAGAAGCCATTGAAGCCTTAAACAAAAGAGTTGCTTTAGATTCTGGTCTGTTTAGTTTTCTCCATTACGTAAATTGCTTCTCTACAGAGAATGCTACTGACAAAAAAAAAAAAACAAAGAAAAAAAGAAGTGAAAATAGGTCAAGAAGTACCACGGAAATTAATAAAAGCCCAGAGTGCTCTTCTTAAAAGAGGGTATCCTCATCCTCTGTGTGTGTAGGATGTTCAAAAGTGAGTGAATACAGTGTTGTACAAAATGCTCCCGTGCAGTATTTAACTTCATGAGGATTTCTGCAGAACAGATATTTTCTGATTATTTTAGTGAAATTGCCCCTCATGTAACAGTTTTTAACTAGTTAATTCCTGGTTAGGAAAAGACAAATGCAGTTTATATTGAAGGATGGGGCTCGGGGGAGGGGAACCAAACCAGCTGTAAGCCAAATTTCCTTCTCTGTTCTTTTGAAAGATTTTTCAGATTTTTAAGAAAAGAGAATTAGCATGAAGTAAGTATTTCCTGGGCATCTCTTAAGGCTGAAAACTGAAGAAAATTGAAATAATGGCCCCTGTGTTTGGCTTCCTTCCTCCCTAACTGAAAACTCTTCCATATGTTTGCTGTCTTTCCTCTCCTCACCCCCAAAACATCTCTTTTGGATTTCCGGGATGGCTGATCTCATCTTCCTGTTCCTCTGTTCCAGCCGCTATTGTTTGAAAACAGCAGACTGTCCACAGGAATCCCTCTCTGACCAAAGCAGAACATCGCTCCTGGTTGGGATATTGTGTCCTTGTGTCAGCGACTAGGACACTGAGAATTCAAGGGGTTCAAATCATTTTGTCGTTCACATCCTAGGGCTCAAATTTCTCTTTGGATTTCAAAGGAGTCAAGAAAGAAAAAAAGAAAAAAAAAAAACTAGTTCTTTGTGAGCAACGACAAATGTGGCTCCATGCAGGAGAGAGGAGACAGCACCAGACGCATTCAGGGCCAGACCTCTGCAGGGCTGCTAATTACCGTTGGCACTAATGCACTGACTGTTGCTTTTTTGGGCTTAGAAAAATGGACATGCCAGTTGGGCAATGGCTCAGACTTAGTCGGGTACAGGGAGTTGACCATGCCTGAGCACCTGGCTCAAATTAGAGCTTGTTAAGGGGCATCTGGGAACCACATTGAATGGACTTGCCTCATTCCAGGAATGATTTAATGCTGAGACCTACTTGAGCTCCTTACTTCATCTAGAATCAGGACATGCATTAGAATTTAAAACCCTGTCATACTCACTATGTAAGCTCCTTTGTGAGGGCAAAGACCATTCCTAAAACTCCACATTCCCAGTGCACTCCAGACTCAAGTTTAATTCATATGTCTAAAAGCAAACTATTGAAATGTTGTACTCCAGTATTTTCCGTATCTATTGCCTATTAACCTTTCTTGTTGGTTGATTTATTTTCTTCTCTCCATTGTGTTTATCTTTGCTGTTAGATTTGGTGTTCTCCTTCCTCTTTTTAAAGTTGTTCTTCAGGAGTGATCTGAGCCAGTCATTTCTACCTTAGTGAAAATTAGAACACATATATTACTTCTCCCAGATGTTTATATTTATCCATAACAATAAGTTAAACATGCAGGGGTGAATTTTAATGATAAGAGGGTCTTACATTCAAACAGGATTGATGTGAACTTAAATGAGTCATAAACATTTTAGTCCCCTGTCCCATACATTCTCAGTTAGGGGGCTGACATCTTCTTCCCTTGCTGGAACAGCTGTGAGTGGCCAGTTATTAGCATGATGGCTACCCTGCTGTTTCCAGCTCACCACTTAGAATTCTACGCTATTTTCCACTTCCCACCATAGGAAACCTTTCCTCTGCAATGTACAAGTTAGGTAAATTAATCTCTTCGAAAGGACAGAATAAAACTTAAAGTGGTCTGAAGGTCAAGGAGTTTAGGATTCATAAATCTCTACTGTTGCTTTTATAGTGCTTGGGTTGCCATGGCCATGGGAGGAGAGGGATTAGGAAAAGATGAGGAGATGCATAAACTTTTGTGAATGTTTCCCCCTCTGAGTCCTGCCTGGACCCAAATATTGCTTGATTATCATTTGTTATAAAAGGTAGTCAGTGAACACATTTGGATTATTTTTCTTATCACTTCTGTCTTCTCTGTGCTACCCTGCTGCCAGAGGGTGGTGCTCATATGGTTTACATTTTAAGTCTTATTTTAAAGTGTAAAATGAAAGAGTATTAGAATTTCAAGCCTCCTCAAGTGTGTGGACGATTTTGGTAAGGAACATGGAGGAGTATGCTTGAAGTTGCACTGTATCGTGGGTGAGGTAGGCCTGGTTGCTCCACCCTCATGACTTGTAGCAAGAAGGAAGAGGGGCACAATGCATCTTTCCTTGTCTTCTTCTATTAAGTGCAGAAATAGAGCCTTTTGAAATACTCCCCTCTGACTAAGCACTCTCAGCTGAGGGCCTCATATCTCTCTTATGTAGAGAGATGGCCAGAACCCCTAGTCACCAGCCTTTTGACTGTTAATAGACACTCCAGGTTTACAACCGAAACTCTAAATAAATGCACATGTTTCATGTCTAGAGGTGTTTGGTCCCAGAGGCCTCCACAGAGTCCCTGACCCTAGAGAGCTGGGGGCCTCAATGTTGGGAACCGCCCTGACTGGTATCAGAAGCTGAAACCCCCGCCTAGGCTAAGGCTAAGGGAACGCCCTTGGAACCGTAAGCCAGCAAGGAGACAAAAGCTTATCTCCCTGGCAGGAATGCTGCTTCTGCTGCTGAACCCCAAAAAGCTTGGTCGGTTAGCCAAAGACGAGTAAGATTCCCCACGGGGGGGAACGACCTAAGGCAGGCACGATCACTTTGGGAGGCCCCCCAAAAGAAGGACTTTGGGGGCTGCAGCAAAAGAGGGTGACGGACCCTCGCTCCTCGGCTTCGACATAGCCTGAGTTCTCATCGTCTGGGAGAAAATCTCCTTATTGCCTTAGTTCCCATGCTAAGCCTGAAACAATGACAGGGTGGTGCAGCTCTGTGCTGAAAAGGGGCGGATTCCCTGGGTGATCAGGCCTAAGAAAGAACATGTAAATTACTGTGAAACCTTCTTTGTTTAGAATGCTCTCAGTTGAATGAGAGGGGTCCAAGGAGGAAGTTTGTTCCTCAAAGTCTTACAGCTCTTTGACCCCCACTCAATAGACCAGCAAAGTTCCTTGTTTTCTATAGTTCCTTACTTCCCCCTGATAAGTACTGTACTTTACCTGAATTATTATGCAAAATGAGCCCAATAAAAGCATGTATGGATGGTAAATCGAGGCTCTCCCCACTAGGGGGGGTGGCCATTCTGTCCCTACTTCCCCACAGAAACTAGTCTTTGTGCATGTGTGTTTGTTTCTCGTGTGTTTTTCGGCGAGCCATCCACAGCGTTCCGTGGTCACTGCTGGCCGGTGACCCACGCGCAACACCTCAAGGTCTGTGGCTCAAGTCTGTCAATTAGAACCTCATACTGGTGTTGGCTCTCCAGGTCTTACTATTGAGAAAGCAAGAAAAGGCAAGAAATGGTAGAAACAAGAGCAAGAGAGAGCAGTCTACTCCCTAAGGTCTAGAGCATGTGGCCTCTGCCATCCACTCCGTGGGTCCTGATACATGAAGCCCACCATGGACCCACAGGGCTCTCTGCAGGGGACAGTGGGAGGGAAGTGTCTTCTTCACAAGTTGGAAGAGGTCTGGTTCATCCCATCATAGAAACTATGTGAAAGGGGACAGAGAGACCAAGGTGAGGGAGACTGGGGTGTTCACAGAGAAAATCCAAAGGGATACTTGTGTAGACAAATGAACTCGAAACCTTTTCTGTTTGAGTGTCCCATAGTCCAGCGTCCAATGGCCACAGTAGCACCTGTGGTCTTGACCCACCTCGCTGCTTCTTCTCAGAGCTGCTTCTGGACCAGGCAGTTTCACAAATCCTGATGCCCACATGGCTCAGGCAAGTAATGTGAACATGGGGAAGTAACCGAGTAGGGCTGGGGGAACTGGATGGCACAGTGGGAGCAGCTACTCATTTCCAGCTGGTGGCGGCCATGAGAAACCACATTGCCAGATATCCCAACTTTTTAATGAAGTTAGAAGTTGGATTTTTATGTGAACCTAGAATGCTAGCTCATTTAAAAAATACCAAACAAAACCAAAACTTATATCAAATATAGCCTGTGGCTGGCCAGTTACCAATCTTTGCCCTGAGCCTTAGCCATTAAAGCTACATTTTCCAACATTGATCATAAGAAGTGTGATATGAAAAGTATGTTTGGCTGATGGTTGCCAGAGGGGAGAGGGGTAGGGAGATGGGTAGAAAGAGTGAAGGGAGTTAAGAAGTTCAAACTTCCAGTTATAAAGTAAGCCATGGGAATGTCATGTATAGCATGGGGAACATACTCAGTATCCTAATAACTCTGTCCAGTGGCAGATGGGTACTAGACTTGTGCTGATCACATCCTAAGGTATGTGAATATTGAATTACTATGTTGCACACCTGCACTAATATCATTCTACGTGTCAACTATAATATTAAAATGTTTTTTAAAAGTATATTTTGGAAATGCAAGATAGAGTGTCTCACTAATGCATAAAGGCCGTCACGCAGTGGCTTATACTTTAGGACACCCAAACATAACTAAAGAGGAGGTCAGGCTCAAAAGAATCCAGCCACTTCCTCCTACCTTCGCTGCTAATTGCCTGCTCCAAGCTGCCACCGGCATTTCTTGCTGGGATCACTGCACTAACCTCCTAAGTCATCTCCTTGTGTCTATTATTGCTCTTTATAACAATACTGCAGCCAGAGAGATCTTTTTAAAACATGTCACAACATGTTCCTCCTCTGCTTAAACTGCGGCAATGGCTCCTATTTCATTCAAACCCAAGGCCAAAGCCTGAACTTTCATTGGCCTATAATAGGGTCCTTGATGTTCCGGACCATTCTTCTCATGATCTATTCCTCTTCTCCTTGCTCTTTCTGCTCGTGCACCTGTCAGCTTTGGACTTCTGCACTGGCTGTTCTCACTGCATCAAATACCCTTCCCCCTGTTACCCATATGCTCTCTTTACTGAAGAAGTCTGTCCTGAGCACTCGATTTAAAATTGTCACTCAAGTCCACCCCTGGCACTCCCTATCCCCCTTGCCCTACTTTACTTTTTTTCCTATTGATAGTACATGTCCCTTCGAACATAATATATTTAAATTTATTTATATATATATTGTTTATTGATTATCTCTTCTCACTGGAGTGTAAGCTCCATGAGAGGAAAATTTGTGTCTGTTTTGTTCACAGATATGTCTCTAGTACATAGCCAAGTATGTGCACAAAGTACAGTGGGAACACTGACCATATCTTTGTTGTGAATGAATGAATGAATGAATGAATTCATTACGCACCGAGGCCTATCTCTGCACAAGCCCCTGTGCCCTAGCAGATTGTAATGCTATAAGAATAATGGGTGCAGCCTGAAGGCTGAGAGTGGCTGGACTGAATCTGGAGATTGAGGCACTTGAACGTGTCAGGAGCTGCACACGAGAGTGCCAACAGAGCAACACACTCCTTGAGTTTTGCTCTCATGAAGCTCATGAAGATGCTGTAGGAGAATACATCCTGGAAAACTTGCACAAGCTTCACAGCCCTGTGCTTCCACTGCTTCTTTGAAATCTGGTCTAGAATGACATCTCCTTGGCAAAAACTCAGTCCCCACAGACCTGACTAATGTTGCGTTAAGACCTTAAGGTAGTGAAACCATTTCTCCCAGGAGCTCAGAGTGAGCTCTGGCAGAAAGACAGGTAATCCATCCTTGTGCACTGGCAATTGGCTTCTCCTCAACATCTGTTCCCTTCATTTTTCCTGTTACCACACACATGCCAATTAATTTTTAAGTCCATTAACACTTCCTGCCACACTGCCCACCCCGTTTGCTCTGTTCTTGACCTTCCTTCAGACCTTCTCTCAGGAGAGGGAGCATTCCCAAGGCATGATCCCAAGTGAAGTTTACGGAGAAAATTGATGTTTCACTGGAGTCTTGTTGCAGTCTCAGCCCACTATACACTTTTAAAATGAAAACAACATAAGACAATCCACAGTTTACAGGCAAAATTTTTAACTTGAAAACATGAATGGCTAAACATAGCCGGGAGGTCCTAATCCTGGCTAAAATTCCCCTCCCGTCACCTCCCCAATCTAGTCCCATCTAGAGAAAGCCTGGGATTGATTACTTGGGGAAATGGCCAAGAAGCCAGCCAGAGGATAAAAAGCTTGAAAAAGGAGTTTGCAGGGAACTGTCTTGTGGGAACGATGGACGGTCCTTAGTTACTTTGACAGATGGGGCTGGAGAGGACAGCTTTCAGCCTCTGGAGCTCCTGAGAGTTGAAAGGAACCAGATTGAATCACTTTAGTGGCCTAATGGGAGGGGAGGTTTAGAGCTTCAGGGTTGGCCTGGGTGGGGTCTTTCAGTTGGGCTGGTTTCACATTCTCTCCAGTTTTGGTCACATTTAATCCTCCCTCCAGGCCCTTGCTCACTTCTTGCTCCCACCTCATAATCCAATTCCATCCATCTTAAAGGCCAGCCGTATCCTTTTTTGTGAGCCCTTCCTTACTCCTAGGACAACAAATCCAACATCTGGAAATCGCCTTGAATCCCTAGGCCCCTTGCCACTCAGGTCAGCATTCCATTGCTTTGAGTTATTTCATTGATTCTTTCTCCTACTACCTTACCAAATCATATTCTCCACGATTCAATGCTGTTACAATGATGTGATAATGGTGCGGATCTCGGGCCCAGACTAACCAGGGCAGCATGATGTGACACAGAGGAACTGGGGTGTAGTTCCCATGTGGAGACTAATGCTATCCACATTAGAGGTGTGTATTCCAAGGGGTTCCCCTGCTTGATCCACTCAGTTAAAGGAAGACGGTATTAGAACTTCTCTTTCAAGATTTTCTGTTGAATGTGTGTGATATTTCACATACGCATTAATTTAGTATAGCAGTATAGGTGTGCATAATTGATAAATACGTTACACATAAATTGTAGGGACTAGGTCAAAATGATTTCAGTGGTGGGGTGTGCAGTTTAAAAATCTTTGAGAACACTGGCATAGCAGTCCAAGCAGAAAAATAAACATCTTGGTCTGTCTGCATGTTCCTCAATAGAATGAAAAAACAAAACAAAACAAAAACAACCTGATTTTTAAAGGAAACAGCCTAATTATCTATTATAGAGTGTAACCTTAAACCATTGTCATTTCTTGCTCTGACAAGTGCTGTGATGTTTGAGAAATTTTTGCTTTAAAAATGGTTCTGGTTCTGAGATTCCAACATATACCAGTTTATTAATGTTTGTGAATTATGGGACCAGGAACAGTGAGCCTTAGTCTCTGGATAAGGGTAATCAATAAGTTGAAACTAGATGGATCCTCTCAAGTCCTTAATTGCTAAATGCTGCTTTCTGGCTGCAAGGATGAGGGTGAAGGAGAGAGAACTGAGTGACTCCCATGAGACAGGACCCAGAGATTGATCCAAGAAATGCTACAAATTCGATGTAATCTAATGGTGCAGTAAAGGATTAAATAGCAGGCCAGGGCTGTTCAAATCCTTTATATCCCTAAGAAAGGACTGACCCTTGACGGGCTCCTGGGAGATCACTTACTCATCCTTGACATGTCCTGCTTCATAAGAATGGCTTCAAATGCCTGGGGCCTTGGGCCATCCCAGACACGTGATTGATGCGGGGAACCTTGGGCCAGTCTGTATCTGTTTGACCTTGGCGGGGCAGGAGACTGAGTAATTACAGTTGGCCACACAGATACTCCATGCCTACATGATCAACCTTCATGGAAACGCTGGAAAACTAAGCAGTCCTCTGTACATGTTGTCACGCATCATTGCTGAGAGCATTAGCACTTTCAGCAGAGTCTGCTAAGAGAGGATAACTGGGAGTTCATGCCTGGTATTCCTAGAATATGCCTCATATTCTTTTTGCTGATTTTAATGTTCATTTGTTCACTATAGTAAACTATCACTGAAAGTAAAGCAGCTTTTCTAAGTTCTTTGGGTCGAGTTAGGGAATCACTGAACCTGAGAGGCTGTCTTGAGAACTCCAGCACAGTGATGAGCATATCCATGATGTAGAGGACAATCTATCACATGGTGCTATGGCACGAATGAGGAACATGAGACTCAGGGAGGTGAAGTGACTTGTCCGAGGTTGCACAGATGGGAAATTACAGAGCCAAAGGTCCAATTCCAAGGCTGTTTGATGTGAAAACTTGTACTCAGATATCTTGCAGTAAAATACCAGTTCTGCCAGTTACTAGCTGTGTGACTTTGCCCAAAATATTTAACATTTCTGTGCCTTCATGTGGTTCCTCTACAAAGCAGGGATGATTCAGAGTCTCGAATATTGTTGCCGTTGTGAGGATATAATGAGATAGTGCATGTACAGATATTTAGAAGAGTGACAGGCATATGGTAAACAGCAGTCACTAATTTATGTAATTGTGATGAAAGTGGTATTTGAAACTAGATTTATTCTAAACTGAAGACACAGGCCACGAGCTGTATAGTCATGTGTGTGTGTACGTGTGCACATGTGTACACATGTGTGTGCACATGTGTTCACATCAGCTATTTCCAAATCTCATCTCTACTTCTCCCTGCACAGCCATTTCCTTCATGTGTTGATCTGGATTGACCCACTTAAACTGAGAAAACTAGATTCTGCGCTTTTTCTGTCTCCTGTTGGGTGTAGCTTCTATTGCTAATGGCAGCCACCTTTGCCCTAGGCCGAAGTGGATGCTGATGGCAGAGTCAAGAGACAGAATCTCAGTTCTGCATGATGTCCTTGAGCTGCTTCAGCAGCTCTGCCCTACTTTTACATTTCCAGTTACAAGAGTTAATACTTTTCATCACTGTTTAGTCTATTCGGGTTAGGGATTTTTTACTTGTTTGTTTGTAATTTACAACCAAAGTTATCTTAACTAATACATCTCAATTCCTTTAGTTGATTTTCAACTTTGCCACTCTGTCTTGGAAAGTCTAAAAACAAAGAAACTTCTCTTCCCCTCAGTAAACTAGGAGTCTTCAGTTGTATGCAAGAGAAAACCAGTTCAAACTGACTTGACCACCAAGAGGTTAGACTGGGTCACATAACAGAAAGTTCCTTAGGCAGAGTGAGCTTCCAGTGTGGTTTGACAAGAACTCTGGTTCCATTCCTCTGTGTTTTTTCACCTCCATCTTTTTCTCTTTGTCAGCTTCACCATTAAGCTGTTCTTGCACGATAAGTAAGTGGTTAGTTCTGCTGTTGTCCTTCCAGTAGCCGTTTCCCCATCTCTTGGCACCTGCACACTAAGTGGATCCCTACTTTTGTTTTGTGCACAACAGTGATTCCCTGATCTCAGAGAAGGTAGGTCCTAAGACTGGTTTAGAAGTAGGTGTATAACCCGGTCCTGTTATGAAGGTGTCTGAGAATGACCTTTCTCATACCTGATGGATGGAAGGCATGGGAAGAGAAATATAGTGCCGCCCTCTGCCCCGGTGCTGAATAGGAATTCTGAAGATGAAGCTGCTGCAATAATGATGCTAAGTGTGAGCCACGGAGGCGTCGCCTCAAAATGACTGAACTCAAGTCAGCAAACTCTCATCTCTGATCTTCCTGTTTTTAAACAATAATGAATACTGTAATCAGGTGTTTTGCTTACTTTTAGCTGAATGCCTTCTTGACTAATGCAGACTAATAGCATCAACCAGGGTTACATGCTTCCTTGTTCACATCCAAGGAGACAGAACCTACTATTAACTATACCCACTGAATGAAAGTCCTGAACTTCCCTCTGATTGAACCCTCTGTGCCCCAGTCACTGTGGTAGTAGAGACGACCTACTCCTGACTGCCTTGATCCAACACGGAGTCCATCTTGTCTGAGCCAAAAGCTGTGGTGTGTGACCACTTGGGGAAAACAACCACACCGTTCATCACATATCTCAGATCCCACAGGTAAGTGGGAATGAGCCCTGTGGTGGCCATGGAGGTGTGCCACTCAGATGTCACTTCAAAAGACCTTTCTGTGGAGCATATATGCAGCCGAAAGCCTCTAGCTGTCGCACCTGTGGACCCACCATGGTGTTCGTGCAGCAGTGTAAAATCCAGGCCATTCCTGCTCACTGTGGGCTCTTCTCCACTGTCAGCTTTGCTCTCAAGCTCCCCGTTGGTCAGGCTGAGCCTGTGACAGAACAACACTATACTTAGAGGCTACTCCTAGTGGGTGCTCTGTCCCTCTCCCCTTTGATAGGAGTCAGACCTGTATGTTGGTCTGCCGACATCCCCAACCCCCCTCCCTGCACAGGCACACACACACCTATTCCTGCTCCTCTTTTCCTTTACTCTTGATGGACATTTCCCTAACAAGTCTCTTGCATATCTACTTCTTTCTTCGCATCTGTTCCTCACAGGCCCAAACTGACATAAGCATCTAAAGGCTGGTTAAGTGCTGCACACGTTTGAGCACATAATTGCCCTGAGAGTGAGTGCCTCTCTCAGTGAAGTTACCCCGGGGACCTCATTTGCCACCCTAGTCCCAGTCCTGTGACATAGTAATATTTTAAGGTTTGTAGGTTATGTAGTCTCTGTCACAGCTACTTAACTTTATCACCATAGAGCAAAAGCAACCATAGACATATAAACAAATGGACATAACTCTGTTCTGATAAAGCCTTATTTATTCAAACAGGCAGCATCCCAGTTGGGCCTAGGGGCCACAGTTTGCTGACCCCTGATATAGAGGATTGCTTGGAGGTAAAGGGAAAATAAAGAGTCAATTAAAACAGCTCAGATGAGCCCTGACTGGTGTGGTTCAGCAGGATGAGCACCATGCTGCAAAGCAAAAGGTCACTGGTTTGGTTCGAGGTCAAGGCTCATGCATGCCTGGGCTGTGGGTTCAACTCTGGGATCGGGGTGCCTACGAGACGTAACCAGTCTATGTTTCTCTCTCACACGATGTTTTTCTCCCTCTCTTTTCCCTACCTTCCCTTCTCTCTAAAAACAAATAAGTAGCCCTTGCTGATGTGACTCAGTGAATTGAGTGCTGGCCTGTAAGCGGAAAGGTCACCAATTCAATTCCCACTCAGAACACATGCCTGGGTTGCAGGCCAGGTCCCCAGTGGGGGTGAGTGAGAGGCAACTGATGGATGTATCTCTTGCACATCAATGTTTCTCTTCCTCTCTTTCTCCTACACTTACTTTCTCTCTAAAAATAAATAAACAAAATCTTTTAAATTTTTTTAAAGAATTATTTGAAAACACATAAAGAAATAAAATTTAAAATAGTTCAGATGAGAAATAAAGATGGGCTGACAACAGTAAATAAAATAAAGGGGAAAGCTTTAAATTTCTTCATTTTATAAAATTAATGCATGTTAATATTTATAAAGTGAAATTTATAGAAAATACAAGGAAGGAAAAATTCAGCCATGGACATTTTTTTTCTGTGTGCATTTCCTTTCACTAATTTGTTGCTAATTTTTAATAACTTTCAGTAATATTGCCAAATTATTTATAGTTATATATTATTTGTACTCAACATTATTATATCATTAGAATATCTCCATATCATAAAAAATCTTTAAAGAGTTATTTCTGATGGCTCTACAATATTTTGTTGTGTATTCTGTAATTTTATTATTCCTTAATTGATGTGTTTAAGATTGATTTCACTATCTTCAACAGAAGGGAAACTTGAAGATTAACCTGGTAAGATCTGTTTTCATTTTCTTAAAAATACATTTTTGAGAGTTTCAGTCAAGATGGAGGCATACACAGATACATTTCACCTCCTCGTACAACCGCAGAGAGAATTACAACTATATCTCAAAACAAATAAGAACCAGAATCATCAGAAAACCAAGCTATTTGGAAATCTGGCAACCAAGGATTTAAGGAAGCCATGTTCATCCAGGAGGGGTAGAGTTGCAGAAACGGGTGGAGAGACACAGAGACTTGGTGAGGAGTAAAGAGGTGGTGGCCGAGGTGGTGGATTTGTTACAGAATACACAAGGGGGGGGGGCCTGGGATGATATACTATTATTGAAAGAAGGCCCCGGTCCGTTATGTCCGCCGCCCTAGGAAAGATGTCTCTCAATGCCAGAGATTCGTGAAAAGGGAAGAAAATGTTTATTTAATGCTATACTAACTTAAAGTAGTGACCTAATGTCTTTATCAAAAAAATCCTAAAGTCCCTAAAAACACCCACAAACACACAGTCCTTCCTTCCTTCCCCCTTTGCCCAGTCCAGAGTACCGTATCTCAGGAAAGGAAATAGAAGTCCATGGCTTAGGTAGTCTTCTGGTTCTTCCCAGTTAGTAATCCCTCTCGACTGGGAGACCTCCCTGGAT
Organism: Phyllostomus discolor; assembly: GCF_004126475.2. NCBI lineage: Eukaryota > Metazoa > Chordata > Mammalia > Chiroptera > Phyllostomidae > Phyllostomus > Phyllostomus discolor. The sequence continues at coordinate 71,521,536 of NC_040905.2, read as the reverse complement.
TCCTGGCACCCTTGGCTGAGTTGCAAGGATCTCTGCTAAAACCAGGTGGTGGTCCCCCTTCTAAAGCTGTGGGGGTCCCCACTCTGCCAGGCACGTGGTCCTCTCTCTCAGGGCTGCAGGAAGGGAGAGTCCCCACTCGGCCAAAACTGCATGGTTCTCTCCTCCAGGGCTGCAGGAGTCTCCACTCCATCAAGTCCGCATGGTTTTCCCCCAATGGCTGCCGTGTCTGGGTTTAAATCCCCCACGCCAGTCCTCCTCTGCAGCCCCATTTCCGACTCCTCCTACACTTGGGCACACTTGCCCTCAATCTGCTGTCTTCTCCAGCTTTTCTGGTTGCCATCGTGGGTCTGGGCAGGTGTCACCCCATGTCCTGGAGCCAATCTTCCCCCAGCTTCCACGCAGGCGCTGTAACTCAGGGGACCTGCCTCCCAGGTCCCATCTTGTGGGGAAGGTCCCTTTCCATCCCCCTGGCCTTGAGCATGGCCATAGCTATTTAGCATATCTAAGTGACCAGCCAAAGGCTATAGGTATGCTAAATGACCATGCCATGGATTAGCTGCAAAGCTGCCCTGCATGTTCTTGCTCTGGGTGCCCCTTCCCCCAACACACACCTGTGGGGGGAGGGGTGCAGACACCTTAAAATCTCCTGGACACCTTGAGTTCTGGACCCCATTTCAAATGCCTATTTGGGATCCCCCCTCTTGGCTGCACCCTGTAACAGATTGAGCGGTCCCACATTCACATGTGGTGGATAAAATTTGGGAGGGATACCTTGGGAGTGAGAGATCCCAGCCCCAGGCCAGACCTCACATCCCAGGGTTTCAGCACCGGGAAGATAAACCCCCATAATTTCTGGCTGTGAAAACCAGTGAAGTTTGGAGTGGTCAAAGAAACTGCTGAATTTTGGGAAGTGTCTGTATAAAAGACTGGGACAGACTTAGAAAGTATGCAAACCCATTATTCTGGGATTCACCAACAGAGCAACAGCTGGGAGGGCGCCAGTCACATATGGGAAGCGGGTGAAGACTGGAAAGGGGGGAGTTCTAGGCAAACCTTTAGAAGACAGGCAGTGGCATTGTCCCCTTTCTGAGCCCTGCCCCCAAGCAGAGACACAAAGTGGTGAAACGGGTTACCCTGCCTTGGCAATTACTTAAGTCTCTGGCCCACATAATTTATAGGTCCCTTTTCTAAGACAGGGAATCAAAGCAGCTCTACCTAGTACCCAGAAACAAACACATGGATGATGCTGAACTGAAGAGACAAAGAAATATGGCCCAAATGAAGGAACAGAACAAAACTCAAGAAAAAGAACTAAATGAAATGGAGATATGCAACCTATCAGATGCAGAGATCAAAACACTGGTGATCAGGATGCTCAAAGAACTCACTGAGTACAACACAAACATGAGGGAAGAAATGAAGGTCACACTAAGTGAAATAAAAAAATAATCTACATGGAACAGTGGAGAGGCTGAGGCCAAGAATCAAGTCAACAAGTTGGAACACAAGGAAGGAATAAGCATTCAATCAGAAGAGCAGAAAGGAAAAAGAATTTTAAAAAGTGAGGATAAGCTTAGGAACTTCTGGGACAGCTTTAACCATCCCAACATCCAAATCATAGGGGTGCCAGAAGGAGAAGAGAAAAAGCAAGAAACTGAAAACTTATTTGAAAAAAAAATAATGAAAGAAAATGTCCCTAATTTGGTGAAGGAAATAGACATGCAGGTCCATAAAACGGAGAGTCCCAAACAGGATGGATACAAAGAGGCTCATTCCAAGACTCATTATAATTAAAATACCAAAGGTTAAAGATAAAGAGAGAATCTTAAAAGCAGGAACCGAAAGGAAATTAGTTACCCACAGGGGAGTTACCATAAGACTGTCAGCTGATTTCTCAAAAGAAATTTTGCAGGCAAGAAGGGACTGGCAAGAAGTATTCCAAGTGATGAAAAGCAAGGACTTACAACCTAGATTACTGTATCCAGCAAAGCTATCATTTAGAATAGAAGGGCAAACAAAGTGCTACCTGGACAAGGTAAAGCTAAAGGAGTTCATCATCACCAAGCCATTATTACATGAAATGTTAAAGGGAATTATTTAAGAAAAAGAAGATCAGCCCTGGCTGGTGTGACTCAGTGGACTGAGTGCTAGCCTGCGAACTAAAGGGTTGCTGGTTCGATTCCCAATCAGGGTACACGCCTGGGTTGCCTGCCTGGCCCCCAGTAGGGGGTGTGTGAGAGGCAACCACACACTGACATTAATCTCTTCTCTGTCCCTCCCTCCTTTCTCCTCTGTCTAAAAATAAAATTTAAAAAATCTTTAAAAAAATAAATATAATTGATAGGCACAAAATAGGGGGAATGTCAAGAATAGTATAGGAAATGGAAAAGCCAAAGAACTTATATGTGTGACCCATGGACATAACTAAGGGGGATAATGCTGGAGGAAAGGGGGTTACCAGACAGACTGAGGCACAAGAGGAAAAATTGGGGCAACTGTAATAGCATAATCAATAAAATATATTTTAAAATATTAATACATCAAAAATCCTGAGAATTATGTAGCAAAAAAGTGAAAATTCCTTACTTTGTTTTAACTCAAAATTTCCCAGCTATACTTACTCATTAAATCCTGTCTCCCTTTATTTTGGCTAAAGACCTATCGTACCCTATATAACTCTAATAGTTCAAAACACAGACTTGGGAAAAAGCTCCTACAGAGTTTTTCTATCATGAAATGAAACTAGAAAGTACTGTCACCTGAATGAAGTTCTATTAAAAGTACAAATGACTCGGTGGCTTTAATAGGTAAATATGGAATATAATCAGTGAATGTGAATATCATACATTGATTTTGTTTTTATTATTTCTAAAGAACGTTTTATTGAAATTAGGGAGGGGATTAAAATACATCCAATAGAGATTATAGATGGCCACAGAAGTGAGGAAAGAAATGAATTTATTAATTCTGCTACAATGGCAATCTCAAAGTAAATGAAAGAGAACTCATTGGTTTAAGAATTATAGATGTCTGCGGTTAGAAAGGAATGATAGATGATAAGAATCAGTACAATAATTTCAGCATGGAATGTAACAGCTGAATATTATTTCTATTTTATTATATATGTCAAGCGTATTGCAGTGTTAAAATTTCATCTCAAAATATAAATCTAAAGACATATTAGTCTGTACCTGCATTTCTGAAATAGTGAAATCCTCAGATGAACCTGGGACTCTGTGCACTTGTCTGTTCATTGATACTCTTGTCATTTTGTGGAAACAGAGAAAACGGAAAGGACATTTTCTGTTTCTCAAAGAGTTCTTCATTTTTTTTCATGAACTTATATTAGCAAGTAACAGTAGACTATTCTTTTATTGGGCATAGTGATTTCAGCAGCTGTAAAAGGAAAGTACTATCTTACAGCCACACAAAAATTAAGTTTGCATTTCCGTACACAAGCAGGCCATACAAAACACCTTCATCCCACTACAAGAGAGCAAGCTCCAGGCTCTACCCGATGTAAACAACTTTTCAGACTGTCTTGTTAGGAAGACAAGGGAGGGGTGTTTATAAAGTCTGGATTAAATGACATAAACCTTACAAACGGGACCAAAAGTTCATAGTATCTCTATTTTAAAAACTAGTCACCTTTACCTTTGAAAATTCAAAAGGAATAATAAATAAATAAAGTTAGAGAATTACTTAGTCTTAGTTAACATAGATATTATCCTTGACCAACATTATGGGACAGGAAATGATAAACGGGAAAACCTGTGCATGTTTTACAAATAATATGCATTCATAATGATATGTATATACATATAGTTAACTGGTTTTGTTGTGTGGAGGCTAAAGAAATATTAATACTTTTCTCCCACCTTCTAAATTCTTCTGGCTGGACTAATAAATTAACAGGGACAGATTAAGAGAATAAACTCAAATTTTTAGTACATGCGCATGGGGAATTCACATAAGCGTGAACATTCCAAAGACAGTGAGGCAACATTGGGTCTATAAGACATTTTTGGAAGAAGTAGAAAGTAGGGGGACAGAATACCAGATTTCAGACGTGAGAATGGGCGATTTACAGGTCGTTGAGGAAGAGGGAAACACAGGCAGCCTCATCCTTGCTGGGCAGCTCAGAAACAATGGGGCACAGTGGGTGTCTGGCTGCCCGGCGCCCGCCTGAAGTCCCCTTATTTACCACGCTTAGTTCTCGTAGGCTAAGGTGACATTCTAAACTGTCTTTCCTGAAGGAGTTTTCTCTGTCTGAATCTCTCGGGCAGGAGAAGGGGGAGGGTCATAGGTTCTTTCAGAGCTGTTTGTTCCTTAATAAATGGTTTAAAATCAATACCCCAAAAAGGCAGCTTCAGGGTGGCAAAAGTTTGGTCCCTTCATTTGACACTGTAGCAAAACGTATGTGCAAAAGGTTTTTCTCAGTAACACCTCCATCTTACAATGTCAGAACAGAAAACTCTGATGTGATCTCAGCTGAGACTGGAATACTCAGCAATAGTTAAGTCCACTGTAATATACTGTACATTCCTTCTATTATACTTACTAACTCATCACCTGACCCCTTCAAGACAAATTCTGAACCCGTTCACATTTTATTAGTGACCAATGGAATTTATCCCAGAGGTGCAATGTCAGTTTAACATCTGAAAATTAACCAGTGTAACACTAGTAAAGGACAAAAGCCACATATCATTTCGGTAAATGTGGAAAAAGCATTTGGTAAAACTGACCACCCGTTCCTGACAAACTGCTAAAATAACTAAGAATAGAGAGAACTTTCTCAGCCTAATAAGGTGGTGGACGAAAAGGGCCACATACTAACTCTGACAAGCTCAGGGGAGGCCTGCATGGTGGCCTCACAAACCCAGAGACCTGAAGTAGCCACACAGGATGGTCCGAATTTAAAACTTTCTGGTTAAAAGCGAATCATGGCAGGTAGTCATGTCCTAGGACAGAATCTCTGTTGACAAAGGTCAATCTTTACTTTAACTGAGCCTGTCTACTGTCTTTTTGCATCTATACTAACATACCTTTGGAATGTCAGGGTCATTTCCTTTTGCCAGGACCTCAGGGCATAATCTCCCACCAGGACAGGAGACCACCAGCCCCTCATTGTTATTGTTATCATGTTAATTGTTAACTGTTAACTGTCCTATACCCACCTGTGTCAAAGAAGCACACATCTATTCCTCTTAATTTTTATGCAATCCCAGAGATTTCCCCGCTCTGCTTTCTCCTGCCTCCCTAATCTGTCACTAATGGGTTTCGTGTAACACTTTATGGCTCCACCTTAGATTGCAATGTACAAAATAAAGTGCAAAGCTGCCATTCTCTGGAGCATTTTCTCAATCCGTTGAGATTTTGCTTCCCAGAAATTGTCAGTTTGGCCCAAATAAACTCATTAAAATTCTCTACAGGTTTAAACAATTCTTACCATGGCAAGGTCATCTATAAAAAACCATATCTAACATCTTAATGGTAAAAGGCAAAATGCTTTTCCCCTAAAAACAGGAAGACTCTTGCCACATCTATTCAGCATTACACAGGAGATTATAGCCAGGGCAATTAGGCAAGAAAAATAAATGAAAGGTATTTGGATTGGAAAATAAAAAGTAAAATTATCTCTATTTGCAGATGACGTGATCTTGCATGTAGACAATCCTAATGAACACAAACACACACAGAACTGTTAGAGCTATTAAAGGAGTTCAGCAAGGGTGCGGGACATAACAGTCACTAGCAATGAACAATCACAATGAAATTAAGAAAATTATTCCATTTACAATAGTATCAAAAAGAAAAAAAGTACTTAACAATAAATTAAACAAAAGAAGCATAATATGGGAAGACTGAAAACTACCAAAATATATTTTTGTAATCATTGTTCAGGTACAGTTTTCTGCCTTTTACTCCCATTCCAGCCCACCCACCCTTCCCTCCTTACCTCCTTCCCATTACCACCCCCGCCAGTTTTTGTCCATGTGTCCTTCATATTTGTTCCTGTAAACTCTTCCCATTCAAAATATTTTTTTAAAATGAAAGAAGATCTAAATAAATAGAAAGATATCTCCCATGGTTATGGATCAGGAGACTGAAAAGGGTTAAAATGGCAATAATCCCAAAATTCATCTACATATTTAATGAAATTCCTATTAAAGTCCTCACTGCCTTTATAGTAGAAATTCACAATCCCATCCTAAAATTTATATGGAAGTATCAGGGACCTGGAATAGCCAATACAATTTTAGGGGGGAAAATAAAGTGAATAGACTAACATCTCAATTTTAAAACTTACTGTAATGTCACAGTAAATAGAACAGTGTGATAGTGCCATAGGATAAACATATAGACTAATGGAATTCTATTGAGATTCTACACTAAGGGTGCCACAAGTGTTTAATGTGGGAAAGAAAAGTATTTTCAACAAACAATGCTGATACAACTGGATATCCACATGCAGAAGAATGAAGTGCTCTCCTACCTTACACCACGTACAAAAATTAACTTAAAATTGGTCATAGATCTAAATGTAAGAGCTGCAAATATAAAATGCAGGGAAAAAATTGGAGTAAATCCTCTTCCTGGCTGGTGTGCCTCAGTAGACTGAGTGCAGACCTGTGAACCAAAGGGTGGCTCGTTGGATTCCCAGTTGGGGCACATGCCTGGGTTTTGGGCCTGGTCCCCGGTGGGGGGCGTGTGAGAAGCAACCACACTTTGATGTTTCTCTCCCTCTCTTTCTCGCTCCCTTTCCTGTCTCTAAAAGTAAATAAATAAAATCTTTTTTTAAAAAATAAGATAAAAAACAATAAAATGTAGGGAAAAAATTGGAGTAAATCCTTATGACCTTACATTATGCAGTAATTTCTTAGATCAGATATAAAAGCACAAGAGATAAAAGGAAAAAAAGAAATAAATTAGAAAAATTAGATTTCGTTTAAAATAAAGACTTTTGGCCTCAAAAGATACCATTAATAAAGCGAAAAGATAATACACAATGGAAAATATATTTGCAAATCATATATGTGATGAAGGACTTGTATAGAATATGATAAAGAATTATTGCAACTCAATAATAAAAAGACAACCCAATGTTTCAGACAAAGGACCTGAATAGACATTTCTCCAAAGATGTGCAAATGGCCAATGAGCAAATGAAAAGGTGTACAACACCGTTAGTCATAAAAATAATGCATAGCAAAACCACAAGGATATATAAAGAGAAATAGATAAAAGCCCCAAAGTTAGGAGATTTTAACTCATTTCTCTGAGTCTATGATAGATCAAATGGATAAAAACCTAGGGAAAGAGAGACATAACAAACATTATTAATATAGTTAATCTAATTGATAATCAGTTTCACCTTTAAGGGACTCTGGGGCCCTGTACTTAAAAGGATGCTCAATTTTTCAAACCCCTAAAATTGATTTAAAAACACAGAATTTTTTTATGTGCCTTTTGCTCTCTGAACATGATGCACAGCACTGGTGCACGGTGTCTAGAAATCCTAAATGTCCATGTTTTCATTAACACTATTCAGAGTCCTGAGAAACACTTTTCCACATCTCTCGCCCTAAGTCTTTGAAACAAAAGGTGAACTCTGTCCACATGACCTGGGAGCTTGGGGACTGTGCTGCTCTCTGCAAATGGAGACTGCTTCTGAGTGCAGGGGGCATCGACCTGAGGAGGCTTAGTTGTAAGAAAAGAGTAACTTAATTTTAACAAATTAAGTAATTCATCAAATCGCCTCTGATAGCATGAATATTACAGTTTCCTGCACAAAGAAGTATCATTTCCTAAAGTGCCAAATAGTGATATGTTTGGGTTAGCTCATATGCACAATTGTTATAAAGACAGGAATTTTGTAAGCCAGTTTTAAAATTGCTGGAAGCCTGAAAGTAGCCATTATTGGTGTATTTATACCATGGAAATTTGTAGCACTGCTAATTAGGGCACTTTCCTTCCCTCCCTATACTGGATTAATGGCACACCACTAGTTAGAAGTATCTTTTTTTTTCTTCTTCTACTCATTCACTGTTTTGGAGGCACTTACAACTTAGTTCTATATGGTAGCAGAGGAATTGCAATATTGAATAATTAATGTCACTACTATACTTGTATATGTATAGGTATCTTATATTGCAAATGAAATTAGAATATTAAAACTATATATAATTTTATCGTAAAAATAATAAAACTTTGAAAAGGAAATTAAAAAGTTTACTTAAAATTTTTATATTTGGTAACTGTAATTTAAATTTTGTCTTTAATTTTAATATATAATATAAATATTGTAAAAGAAAAACAGATTTTTAAAAATATATGAAAACTAGCCCTGACTGGAGTAGCTCAGTGGATTGAGCACAGCTTGCAAACCAGGGGAGTGACTGATTCAGTTCCCAGTCAGGGCACATGCCTGGGTTGTGGGCCAGGTCCCCAGTGGGGGGCACATGACAGGCAACTGCACATTGATATTGCTCTCTCTCTCCCTTTCCTTTCCTTCCCCTCTTTCTAAAAATAAATAAATAAAATTAAAATAAATAAAAATATATGAAAACTAAAATATATGTATGAAAATTAGTAATAAATTTTAATGTTTGACAGCATTTTGATCAAAATGTGTTCAAATTTTATATACTTTGATTACTACTAGCTTTTACATTTAGCGTGTTAGATGATTTCTGGGAATATAATGAAAATTATGTAAAAATTTTAATTGTTACTGTTAGAAATGCATAAGAAATAGAGGCAGGAAGAACTGGGTGATCTGATCCAAATGCCTTTATTTGATGTCGTATGCAAATAAGTGGAACACTATGCAGCCATAAAAAAAGGTCTTAGCTTTTGCAACAGCATGGATTGATCTGGAAATTATTATGCTAAGTGAAATAAGCCAGTCAGAAAAAGACAAATACCATGTGATCTCACTTGTATGTGGAATCTAATGAACAAAATAGGAACTGAGGCATAATATATGGAACAGGCTGACAGCTGTCAGAGGGGAGGGCAGACAGTAGGGGGGCTGAATGACAGAAGTTGAGGGATTAGCCGAAAGACATATATGGATAATTCATAGACACAGACAACAGCGTGGTGATGGCCAGAGAGAAGAAGGGGTTGGATGGAGGCAGGCAAAGGGGAGGAAAATGGGGACATCTGTAATAGTGTCAGTATAAAAAAATAAATAAAAATGGTTAATTTTATGTTATGTGAATTTTGCTTAAATAAAATTAAAAAATAAGTAAAACAATATAATTTGCTATAATGAAGGCAAGAAAAAAATTAAGAAGGTAAATATATAATTTATGATTTGTACATATTTTATTTTATTATTTACCCAAACATCAGCAGCACATCAACGAAACATCCAGATGTCTGCAAGAAAAACTGAATTCTGTCATTTTTAAATATTTTGCTTACTTTCAATCATACAAAACCTATGCCTTTGTATATATTACTCAATTTTGTAACTATGAACTAAGGTAGAAGAATAATCATATTTTTTATGTTTTTAATTTTATTTATTGATTTTTTTAGAAAGAGAAGAAACATTGGTTTGTTGTTCCACTTATTTATGTATTCATTGGTTGCGTCTTGTGTGTGACCTGAACAAAGATCAAACCTGCGACCTTTGTGTATCAAGCCATTGCTCTAACCAATTGAGCTGCCAGGGCTAATCATGTTTTGAAAAGAGTGCTAGTTTCAATGTGTAACCTTTGGAATTTTTAGACATACTGTACAACTTTTAAATATTTAGACATACAGTATGTTGGCCTACATTTGTGCTCCTGCTTCAGACTCCACCAATGGCAGGGACAGGCATGTTCTTCAGCACACGGTGCCTCAAAAGACACTGAAAGGGACAAAACTCTGGGCAGGTCTTGAAACACCTCATCCGATGACGTGTGGGAGAGTGTTAGACCACAAGAGATACTTACCAAGGGCTACTTTGGGGTAAATGCTGCAATTCTCTTTTATGGATTGATTTTTCAACCTGATTCCCCTTTGTTTAATGTTCATGAGTCATGTAGTGATATTTCAGAAGACAATTTGCACAAAGGATATTTCATTTATTTATTTGTTTTTTAAATTTATTTTTCAATTACAGTTGATGCTACAATATTATATTAGTTTCAGGTGATTAGACATTTGTATTTTTATAAAATATCCAGTAAGTCTAGACCTATCTGACACAACACATGATTTTTACAGTATTATTGACTATATTTCCTTTGCTGTTCTTTACATCCCCATGACTATTTTAATAACTGGAAAGTTGTACTTCCTAATCCATTTTACCTTTATCACACATCTCCCCAACTCCCTTCACAGCTAGTAACCACCAATTTGTTCTCTGTGTCTGTGAGTTTGTTTCCATTTTGTTTGCTTGTTTGTTTTTTACACTCATATGAGTCTAAATTTCATGTAAGCGAAATCATATGCTATTTTTCTTTGCCTAACTTATTTCCCCTAACATCATATCCATAGGTCCATCTATGTTGTTGCAAATGGTAAGATTTTATTCTTTTTATAATTGAATAATATTCCATTTTATATATATATGAACCATTTGTCTATTGATGGACACTTACATTGCTTCCATATCTCTTGGCTATTATAAATAATGTTACAGTGAACATAGGGGTGCATAGAGCTTTTTGAATTAATATTTTGGATTTCTTTGGATAAACACCTAGAAGTGAAATTGCTGGGTCATATGGTCATTCTATTTTTTACTTTTCGAGGAATCTCCATACTGTTTTCCACAGTGGCTATGCCAATTTACAACCCCACCAAGAATGCATGAGGGTTCCCTTTCTCCACATCCTTACTAACACCTGTTTGTTGATTTGTTGATGATGGCCATTCTGATAGGTATGAGATGACATCTCATTGTAGTTTTAACTTGCATTTCACTGATGATTACTGACATTGAGCATCTTTTAATATGTCTATTGGTCATGTCCTTTTTGGAGAATTGTCTATTCCAGTCTTCTGCCCATTTTTTAATCAGATTGTTTGGGGGTTTTTTGGTGTTAAATTATAATAATTTCCTTATACATTTTGGATATTAACCCCTTATTAGATGTATCACTGGCAAATGTTTAGAGAAGGATATTTTAGAAGTTTATTACATCAGTAATACCATTCCAAAGGACTTTCCCAATCTCTTAAAAACATATATTGTGAGAGACGGAATGTTTTAATATCAGCACTTAAAATAGAGGATTGTTTATCAGTAAGCAGAGGTGTACCTAAACACTGATTTCTTAAGTATATCCAGTAAGAGATGAAGAAAAGTATGAGAAAAACACAACAGGGTCTTTACTTACAGTGCAGATGTATAACCTTAAATTAATAGACACAGTAGAACAAAGACCTAAATATTTTATGGCCCTCATAGAGAAGCTAAGTGATCAGTTGGTAAATAGTCAGTACTATTTAGAATTGTACTTTGAACTGGTATTGACTGAAATGTGTTGTTGTTTGTGTGCGTAATTACACTCAGTATTGCCATCATGAAATAACAGGCATGTGACCAACATCCTCTGGTAGCCCCAACTACAAAATCATTGTTCTTCCTTTACAGAAAGCCAGACTCTGCAAACATTTGGAAAGTTGAGAAAGTGACCTCCATTTCTTTTGTAGCTAACTTCAGTGCTCGTGACTCCAGCGCACTGAGAGCTGATGTCACACTGCAGTTCCAGGAGGGTTTGATTGACAAAACTGCAAGATAGCTCATCCAGAACGTTAATCTGTGTTGGAAACAGTGAGATGCCCTTAAGACACTCAGTCTGTTGGTTCTCATTCACTTTTTCTTAGAGATATTAAGGATTATAGCAATTCTCCTCAGACCTTGTGGAAAAATACTGTGCAGACATCAGAGCAGCGTCTTATGTCTGTATTTTCAGCAGGTCAGCCATCTGATCCGGAGCTTTAGTCTTCACAATCATACTGAAATGTCAGTTTTGTCAAAAGATAGCATCACATCCATGTCAAAAGTCTGGGGGGTGGGGCTGCATTGGGCCACGGCGACACTATCTGTGATGATGGAAGAGTCTGAAAGGCTATCATAGGAGCATTGTTGCTACATCCAAAGCATCTTCCTTTGTCAGCTCTTCAGAAACTCCTTCATAACCAAGGAGTCCAAAATAATCTTTCATGTGAAACATTTGGAAATGTCACATTACAACTGTTATTCTTCAGGCAAGGGTTGAATTTTTATGGAACAAAAAGAGCAAAGAGGAGAAGTGCTTTTGAATATAAACCCTAAGAAAGCAGGGACCCACCCACCCTTCTTCCTGATCTGATAGCTATTTTAGTTCTCAAAGACGCATGGAAAGATCCAAGCTGAGGCATGAAATAACTCTGAGGTTCCCATACACCAAAAGACTGGAATGGCCTCAAAGGTGAAATGTCACCTCACACCCTCATGCCTCCTCTTTATGTTCTTCATTCTCTTGAACCCACAACTACAGTCCACACTCTTTGACATTAACTGTGATCTTTGTAGTCAAAGCGGAAACTGGGTCTTACATAAAGCCAAAGTGACATCTCAGTGTTCTGCTTTTGCTCCTCCTACTAGTTCAGACCTTGGAGAATGACAGACTTGCCTTAGCTTGTCTTTTGCAAAACACAAAGGAAAATACCTTTGAGAGGAGAAAAATACATGTATGAACGTAGCGATAGACTGTCAAAAAAGAGCACATGGCAGGAGAGGGTCTGTTCATTTCAACCCTGAACTATCATAGAAATGATAAGGAACAGATCTGGAGCACAATCCCTTTGGGTTGCATGGCACACCTTAAACTCTGCCATCAGACTTGTGCTCTGCCTGGAAGGAAAATATCACAACTCTTTTAGTTCGCAAGAGATAAGAAATACCATGTGTAGAAGAGCGAGGCCAAAGAGCTATCATTTCCCCTCTGACTTCTACTTGCTGCAGTCTGCTGAAAGATGTTATGGCTGACCGACCCTCAAAAATAGACACTGTGATGGTGATATATTGTGGCCCTTGAAGAATTTAATTGTCAAATTGACATTTATCAAAAGCTTTAGTGCATTTGAAAGATAAATTGTGCAAGTTTGGTTCAGATCAAAGAGCCCCTGTCTCTCTCCATTCACAGTGCAGGCTGGCTTCAGCAGGCAAGTCATGTGTGAAAAATGATCTCCTTCTACTCCCAACTCCTTCAAGCACTGCACTGGTGACAGATAATCACAAATTTAAATGTTAGCCTCCTCTTCAGAAAGTTCTTAAAATAATGGAGAACCCATTGAGACCATTTGTATTTGAAAGGAATGCTAAATAATTCAGTGTTCTGGAGCAGGATGCGCTGTGCTGGGCAGATAAATGATGAAACCCCAGCACAGACTTTCTTCAGCAGTTGCCACACTAATTACAGATCAATTACTTCCCAGTTGTTTGCAACCTTATCAAAGAATGGTAAATTTACTGAGAGCAAAGTGTGATAAGATGACTTTTCATTATTACAGTAGATTTGTTGAAACAGCTCTGACACTGAGATTAATAAGAGCTCTCCCAGAGGTAATTGGATCCGTGCGTATATAGGGAGAATTTAAGAGCTGAAAACCGGATGCTAGACGCTATCGTAAAAACCCTTCTTCTCATTAATTGTTATCATGAGTGTGTTCATAATGCAGAAGTAAAGCAGGGAAATGACCCATTCACTGAAACTCACCTAAAACAATGTAGCTCTTTACTTCCTAAGAGAAGCATGCTGAAAAACCAAAGGAAAGTGAAAGCATTGGGTTTAGAAACGAGAAGAATGTGTATGTGTGTGGGGGTGTGGGCATGAACGTGTATGTGTGTGTGTTCTAGCTGAATTCTGTTTTCATTAGGACAATCACAAAGAGAGGGTCTGTCCAATGTCACTATAAAAGGAAGTGTCAACATTTTAGAGGTGGATGTCAGTGAAATCACTAAAGAACTGAGACCAATAAAGATTTGGGGTGGCTGCTAGAGTCACACAACAGCAAGATTCCTCCTAGGAGTGGAGGCCTAGAAGGAAAAACAAAGGGTTCATAGAGGCCAGGGAATCTTCAGATTGTGATAAGGAATGCATAATTGTTACAGAACACACAAGGGCAGGGGGCTGGGACGATATACTATTATTGAAAGAAGGCCACCGTCCATTGTGTCCGCTGCCCTAGGAAAGACATCTCTCAATGCCAGAGATTCGTGAAAAGGAAAGAAAATGTTTATTTAATGCTATACTAACTTAAAGTAGTGACCTAATGTCTTTATCAAAAAAATCCTAAAGTCCCTAAAAACACCCACAAACACACAGTCCTTCCTTCCTTCCCCCTTTGCCCAGTCCAGAGTACCGTATCTCAGGAAAGGAAATAGAAGTCCATGGCTTAGGTAGTCTTCTGGTTCTTCTCAATTAGTAATCCCTCTCGACTGGGAGACCTCCCTGGATTCCCGGCACCCTCGGCTGAGTTGCAAGGATCTCTGCTAAAACCAGGTGGTGGTTCCCCCTTCTAAAGCTGTGGGGGTCCCCACTCTGCCAGGCACGTGGTCCTCTCTCTCAGGGCTGCAGGAAGGGAGAGTCCCCACTCTGCCAAAACTGCATGGTTCTCCCTCTCTCAGGGCTGCAGGAATCTCCACTCCGTCAAGGCCGCATGGTTTCCCCCAATGGCTGCCATGTCTGGGTTTAAATCCCCCCACGCCAATCTTCTGCAGCCCCATTTCCGACTCCTCCTACACTTGGGCACACTTGCCCTCAATCTGCTGTCTTCTCCAGCTTTTCTGGTCGCCATCGTGGGTCTGGGCAGATGTCACCCCATGTCCTGGAGCCAATCTTCCCCCAGCTACCACGCAGGCACTGTAACTCAGGGGACCTGCCTCCCAGGTCCCATCTTGGGGGGAAGGTCCCTTTCCATCCCCCTGGCCTTGAGCATGGCCATAGCTAATTAGCATATTTTAGTGACCAGCCAAAGGCTATAGGTATGCTAAATGACCATGCCATGGATTAGCTGCAAAGCTGCCCTGCATATTCTTGCTCTGGGTGCCCCTTCCCCCAACTCACACCTGTGGGGGAAGGGGTGCAGACACCTTAAAATCTCCTGGACACCTTGAGTTCTGGACCCCATTTCAAATGCCTATCTGGGGTCCCCCCTCTTGGCTGCACCCTGTAGCATAATGTTCTTAACACAGTCACTGTGGAACCTATTTTCATTTTTTTAATGGAGAAATAACTCATTGATGAGCACTTACACTGGGTCAATTTTAACACCAGTGTGCCAGTCGATTCACCTTTCAATAACTCCCAGTCTGAGTGGACTCTTGAAACCCCATGGAATCGTTCATTCAAAACTGGAAGGTGTTGTTATTTTAAATACATACTTTGGCAAGGGAGTCCATGGGAAATGAAGAGAAACTCCCACCAAGACTCGGTCCACTAGAGCTGTGTGTCAGATCCCATTGGAAACAGATCAAGAGAGAAGTTGGGAGGCAAGAGTCAGCTTTGAGGAACAGGAAGTCTTTCATTAGTAATCTTAATAAAATCTTTTATAATTTTTTTGTCTGCCTTTTAAGTGAAATAAAGAACCAGAGGATAAAGGTCAGGTCTATTTGTGAATTAAAAACTAGTTAGGAAAGTGAAGGAATTGGTGGATTTTGAAACACTGGTGGGTTTAGTGATAGGATATTCATCCTCACACTTGATGAGTGTAGTTGGTGGGAATATGCACCGAATAAGATTTTCCATAAATAAAGTTGAACTTTATTTTTTAGGACTTCTATTCAATTAAGCACTATATGGTCTTCCTCAATATTTGAACACTCAGCTAAACTAAAGCCCAAAGACAGAAGATAATTCCTTTCAGATTTCTTAATAAATAAACAGTTAGTCTGTTCAATCAAGGATAAGCCATAGCAAATTTGGAGACACAAGAATACAGCCAAGGTACGACCAACACATTGGGAAGGAAGCTGCCGGAAAGCATGAGGTATTTGGTTTGGACAAATGAAAGGTATTATAATAATGACCGGGAGAAGATAATATAAACTTGGCTTACTTTAAGCTTAATTCACATACATCCAAACATAATTTAAACACATCCCTATAGAAGGGTCTTGGCAATAACTGTCAATGGATGGATAGATTTTTCTAGCAACCTGAGCCACAGACACCGAGAAAAAAAGATGAAAAAGTCAGTGTGGTGTCAACGGTTGTGGCTGTTCTATGTGCTCACTTGGTGTCTTTCCGCCATTGCAAAGAAATACAAACAAAAACTATAAGAGAATAATAAGCTATCTTCTTCAAAAATTTTCTTCTTTAAGACTAGAAGAAGGTAGTAGAAAACCCAAAACAAATATTTGTTTCCTCTTCTGCTCATCAAGTCTAAGCAAGGCTGTCTGTAAGGTGAGACAAAGAGGAATCTCAGAAAAGCCTTTGAAATGGAATTTCCGGCCTAAATTCCTTTCCTCCCCCTTAGTCCTCCCTGCTTCTCTCCCTTAGCTATCTACCCTCTCACTTGGTAAATCTGATTTATTTCACTCTCAATGGTTATTTGGACACAGCATCATACTGCTTTGTACATTCCTGTTGCAATTTGTTTTCCTTCATTTTAAAAATCAGGATGGGAAATGTGTATGCGTGTGTTGCTATTACACAAAGGGGAGCAGAGAGGAAGGGAGCCAGTGTGGTATATGAATTACACATGTTGAGAATGCTTAGCATGGACTGTCTTAAAGCAGATGTGTTTGATGTATTCAGACACGTGCATATTCAAAAATCATGAGAGGTGTTGGGAAAGCTGATCAGTTCTCTCCCTACTTCCTGCCCAGAATGTCAGAACAAAGGATCACTTGATGGAATTGAAGGGCTGAGATTTATGAGGGGTGGGGGTACCAAATGAAAGGAAATTCCACTTCACATTACGTTCATTCAACCTTCTGAAGCTGCTTCCATGGAAATCCTGATTTAATACTATAGTTGGATTTTAATAAGGTTAATTTTCTGACTGATTGTGCCACTTGTACAAGGTTTAGCTGAGATAATGATAAAAATAAGACAGTCCCTTGCTTTGGGTTGTAAACCATCCTTGGAATGATTGACTTGATTCTGTGCACAGTGTTGGCAGAGCTGGGGCCGGATTTATTTTCGCTCCTCAGAAGCAGTGCTTTTGGATCATTATTGAGTTAGATGAAACTTTCTGCTTTAGAAAATCCTGTTCGTGACAACCTGAAATCCACTTTGTTGAAGAGACTAATTTATTTTGACATTAGAGGTCCTTTTCTAAAGTATTAGGGCTAAGCCCCATTTTAAAAATTTACACTTTATTTTTTATAAAAGTAATATGCGCTCACTTACAAAAATGCAGAAAATTAAGGAAAGTAGAGAAAGACAGATATCACATATAAACAGCTATTGTTGACTTTTCAGTGAATTTTTCCCTAGTCCTATATTTTCTACACAGAGGAGTTTTTGCTTGTTGGCTGGCCGGCTTGTCCAATATAGAGTCATGCTTATGTAGAATTTTGCATCTTGCCTTCCTGACAGCATTGTAGCTAAAGCAGTTTCTGTGTTGCTGTGTAGTCTTCACAGTCATGGCAGTGGTCACGCAGCATTTCACTGAGATCGTGAACTGCAGTCTACTTAACCATCCCACTATTATTGCATTTATTTATGTAACTTGTTTTAAGTTGATTATTTAACTTGTTTTCTATTTTTTGCTGTTGTTTAAAATTGTTTCCTTAACATGACTTTTCTGCAGGTGGTATTACCAAGTCAAGGAACATAAATATACATATTTTAAAAGATCTTTCTAATTTGAAATGCAAATAACAAGAAGAAATAGATCGATTGGTTTGTTAGATTCCATATTTCAATACTCAATAATAAAGCGTTCTGTCGGGTAGGAAAACAGTGAAGATGTGAGTCACCTGATGTCTGCTTTGTCATAAAGACGGGACCTGAGTTCCCCACCGTGTTCCAGTGCCCTCTGTGGCACCCCTACCATGCCAAGTGGCCAACAATTTTACGGGACATAAGCTTCAGAACTGGTTTGTTGACTCTTGTTAGCAACCTTTTGCCGCTCTTACAAGCACATTCTCAAATTCCCCTGTGGGAAGCACCTACAAGTGCTGCCCTGAAGCTCCTCAGTGGTGTTTCTCTTTTACCACTTATGTAAAATTGAATTTGCTTTCTCTTGGCCTCTTAGGTGGCAGAGTGAACACACCCAGGCACACTCAAGGACAGATCTGTTAACACAAATACAGGGAGTTGGGATGGGTAACAGAAAGAATATTTTAGAGTGAGGAAACAGGTTTTAGACTATATGAAGTAGATTTTTTTTAAAAATAGGACAATTAGACCATGTACAGAGCAGCCACAACTGCTCCGACTGGAATGTTCCTATCAAAGGGATGAGCCTTCCACCAGGGAGGTGCAGGGAAGACCATGGCCGTGGGTGCCATCCTCACCCTGCAGCCCTGGGGTCCCCTCACAGGATCACAGTGGCAGATCTAGGAGGTCAAAATGCCACCTTCTGTCTGTGGCCTGAGACACTGCTTATCTTTTGTCTTGGATACACTTAAACTTGTGCCTCCTGGCTGTATGGCACCTGGCTTCTTCCCTGGAGGGAGATGGGTGGAGCAGGTCTGCTCCAGAGCTTAGACATGCCACCAGGCCTCCAGGTAAAATTAAGGAAATGGTTGTCCTTTGCCTGGGGCCTTTCATGACAGGAAAGTAGGCCATACTCTAAGACGCCCTGCGGGCAAGTTTAGTTAGTTCACCATTGTTAAATTTTTTAATAAGTTGCCACCCTTTAAGAATTGGGTGAATTTACATGAAAATTTAGGGCACTTATTTCTTGCAAAAACATCTAAAGGGTAACACTAGGCTGCATTTCCATAGAGTACTAGTCTGAGTTGCAACCCCACCCACCCCCATACACCAGGAGACTTTCTGCCTGATTCCCCATGGCTCCCAACATTTTCTATTTCTCACACCTTCCCACTTCTGTCACTCAGTTCCCTCTTCTTGCCAAGTAGGCACCTGAATCTGTGACTTCCAAGATGCAAGAGCATGCTTGGGAACCTCCATGGGGTACTGTATCCTCTCTCAGGCATGACGCTGCGTGCCTGTCTTCTGGAGGCCCTTCCCTAGACACATCCTTGTTGGTCACTGGCACATGTCACTAGCAGTACAGCATGGCAATTTCCCTTTTTTATGAACTACAATTCTGTGGGATGTGTTCATGGCATTAGTGTGATTCTTATTTATAAGGAAGTATAGCCCTGTCCCTAGAAATGGATGACTATAAGAAACTGTTGAACCTGAAACTATTACAAAATAATGTCGAAGGCAAACTGTAATTAAAAAACAAAAATAAAACCCCCCACTGGCCCTGGTTCCTGAGCCTGGGGAAACAAACCTACAGTCTACAGTGGGAGTGCTCTTTCCATTGCATCTCATTTCTCATTGCATTGATTTCCCCCATCACATAAAAGTGTAATTTTTATTTACAAAAACCTACCATTAACTTTTGAATAGCATATGATGATGAAGGGAAAGAAATTTAACTGTAAATGAGAAATCAGGGTACAATACTATGCATACAGCAGGATCTCACTTTTACAAAAAGAGAATTTTATGTGCATATAAAAAGTCTGAAAGTGAATAGTTTACCATGTTATTTGTGATTACTTCTAACTAGTAGGAAACAAGTAAACTTTCTTCCTTATACTATATTTTGTTTATTATCTTTGGGTTAGGGCTATTTTATGTGAGATTGCCATTCTAGAAACTCTTATGATTACACAAATTGAAATAGCATTCTTACATCTTTCTTTAAAAATATATCAGCTGTTAATATGATGAGACTACGCTCTATATTGTTGAAATGCAATGTTCATATCAAATAATTAAATATATTTGTTTCTCTCTTTAAAATAAAACTAATCATGCTCCCTACCAGATTTCCAGGTCGGATATGGGGCCAGCCCACTTCTCAGACAACACAACTGAGGAAACACCAGGGACAGATATTAGCCTGTGACACTTTTTGACTGAATAGTAATTCTACCTCTCTCTTTCCCTTCTGGATTTCAGGGAACATGGATGTGTAAAAATGGCAAAAGGAGTTGAATGTAATTCATGCATTGGTATGGAAGGCAAACTCTCCTTTTTTTATTGCTTATGCCATGTGACTGAGCCTTTCTAATAATAAAGTGAGAAGCTGAGATGCAGATTACAATAAGAATATTACCAAAGTGTGAACAGTTTTATTTAGAACACATTTATGTTTTGTTTTATGAGGGGGAAGATAGTCATTCCATTAATAAATTAGTTTTCAATTTGAACTCTCAGTAGGAGATATTAACTATTATTTATTAATAGGACAGCCAGACCCGAGATTTAAGAAAATAAACATCACATTTAACAATATTCATTGAAATAATTCAGTTTGATATGAATGGGTAGAGATCTCCAAGGGGAAGTTTCCAGAACTTTTCACTGATTTATTTATTTTACCAAGAGAAAGCACTGCAGTGGATCAAAGTTAAGCTAATTACCAGAATGTATTTAGACATCCCTAAACAGAGGCTGGGATCTTTATAAACATCTCCTGCATTCTTGTCTGGAGATGAAACAGGGATATACCATTTAGAAGACCGTGTAAATTATTTTTACCAAACCACTGAGCAAGTTTGAAATGACTTTACAGGAAAGTTTCTCCCTCAGGAATCAAATGAGTGCTGGTGCCCAGAGGCCCCTGGGTTCCCTCCCTGGCTTCATCTCTTTCTGGGCTCCTACTTCAAAAGCAGATGATAAAGGCCATTCTCCCAGGCATATTTTCTAGCTGCAACTATTAGCATTTTCCTCTCATTCTTTTTACAATTAGGAAAAAAAGTGGAGCGCTTTTCCAAAATTATTGCTTTCTTTTCAGCTGCAGATGGGGCCACCTGCAAGTTGTTCTACACACCACCCATTTGTGCAGAGAGGGAAAGGCAGGCACTGTGTTTTCGGCCCCATAACGTCTCATCCTTGTGTCTACGGGGCACCCCAGAAATGCAACAGTCACATTTTAAGCACGTGGGTAAAAGTGAGAATTAGAAATTTCCAACCTTTTCTTTTTTCAGATCAAGGAGCACTCTGTTTTGTCGGCTTCCCTCTGGTGGAAAAGGAGTTTTGGTCTGACAAGTGCCTTTCCCTTTGTGGCAGGGAAGCACGGGGTGACACACAGATGGACGGAGATGGACTAGAGCTGGCTTGTTCCTTCATTAATTCAATGACCATGAAAAGTAAACTTTCCTGACACAGTTTTGTGGTTCACTGCTTTTACTCCCCCTGTTCTCTTGGAGCACAGAACAACTTTTAATGTTACCTCAGTAATTAGCCTGCCTCCATCAGCTGAAATTTAAGTCTCTCTAAGAGGTGGTAAAAACATTTTAAAGAGCTATGACTAAAAACATTAGCCTACTCCACATTTTTAGAAGCCTCCAAAATCCTTTCTTTTTCTTTTAAAATTTTCCACTTTGAATTTGAAAAAATTAGAACCTGGACAGAATGCCAAATACTTAATTCTCAATAGATGGCTCTTAATTTGCTCAGGCAAACTTGTATATAATCCAGCCTACCAAAAAAAAAAAATACCTGATTTGTCTACTGTTCCTGTTAACAATCTCAGTCCTAGTAACATCAGACTTTCAGTACTTTACCCTAATAATCTATTGCTCTCAGGCAAAATGCCAGTCACCCTATTAAAAGTCCTGAAAAATCTTCATTGGTGATCAAGACAAAAACCATACTCTATGTTAGGGCCTAGCATCTGACTTTCCTTCCACTTACCCGCAGGTGAGGACTGACTGCTCATGCAATCCATCAACCGTGCTTTTAAATGAACTGGTACAACACTGGTAAATTTCAAAATCACTAACAAAGCCAGCTTTGGAGAGAATTTATGGAGTAACCAAACCACTTGGATTTCTCCACTACTCCATTCTTCTTTCCCAAAAGCTCATCCCCTGGGTCTCTTTCCTAACTCAGCACCCAGCACCCCAGTCCTCCTGGCATGCCTTCATCTGTTCTGTCACTCCTGCTCCAGACCTGTGCTGCTCCCTTCCTATTGCAGCTAATCTCCCACCTACTCATGTCTCTTGAAAAATTCTCAAGATTCCTGCCACTCTCTTAGTATAAAATCCTAATCTAAGACACTGATCCCAGTTCAAGTTCTAGGAGAACATCTGAGAGAATATGTTGGTGTTTTCTATCTCCAAGAGTTTCCAAGAGCCTTTCTTTACCCAAGTCCTAGAAGTGAGTCTTAACAGTAGAGATTCTTCACCAGCCCAGCCACCAGAGGAAGGTGGCTGCCAATTTCTCCCATGCAGTGGGCTGGCCCTGGACATAAGTGTATGTGTGGGAAATTGAATTGAAGTTGGCAAACCTATTATGTACCCTGGCCTAAAATTATTTACTTGGAGGTCTTGTTGATGCTTCTTTTCTGTGATGCTTTATAAATATAATTCCCTAAACTTATTTATGCTTTTCCTTTTCCAGCCACAAGAGCTGTTCTCAACTGCACTCTCACTCCGCACAAGTGTATCACAATCAGTTGTGAGGTGTCACCAGAAATTTGTTACCACTAATCGTTTTGCTGAGGCCTGCAAAGTACTGGCTTTCTTTTTGTAAGAGGAGAGCTTTCCAGCCTATAGCAACCCTCTCACAGTCTTGTTGCAACTAGAATAACCCTGACAGCACCCTTGAGAGTGTGTTGCACATGGGAAAGTCATCTACCATGGATGATAAGGAAGAATAAACATTGACAAACCCCATGTTACAGCGCTGGATCCAGTAATTGAATATAAAGGAGATTATTGGATCATTTATTCCAAGAGATTCCTATTCATTTAAACCATATGTCTAGAAGAGTGAGAAAGATAATTCACGGGAAGGGCCAGACCACCACGGTGACTCCGTGACCTAGAGCACACACCAGACTGAAAAGGGCAGTGGTTCCCCTGCTCTGGCTGAGAAAGCAAACCAGTGTTGACAGCACTCCCAACATTTCCAAAGAAAATAGGATGCAGAATTTAATACGGAACCTCTCCATTTATAAATGTAAGAATGTATGTAAATCATAGACCTAATTCACAATTTGCTAAACACTATTTGTGCCAGATGATACACAACCAACCAGAGTGGCCTGCAGGCCAGAGTTTTTAGCCTCTGCACTAAACAAAATATGAACGAGCAAGGCTCAGACTCTATTTAGCATTCAAAGATGAGTGAGACCCAGCCCCTGACTGCAAGGGACTGATAAGGGAGAGAAGGAAGGCACCAAACTTGTGTAACCTTGGGCACACTATGGTAGGTAAACTTCCTCAGGAGAAGCAGGAAGTACCATTTAGCCTAGAAGTAGAGCAAACAGAGTCAGGAGAGCAGGTTGTTGTTCCAATGTTTGTAACTTTTCCAGGCTTCTGACAGGGGCAGGGAAAAGTCTGGGTCCTCTCCAACAGAAAAACACCCTCCGACATACCCACTTCCACTGGGTATTTAAGAGCAGACACAGGACTTCTTAATCAGGGCCACTGTTAGCCTATTAGGTAACTTGTGGACACAGCCCCACATACACAAGTACTGTAAGTGGTTGACATATTTACACAGAGTAGGAAAAAGGTCTTTTCCTCAAGGCAGTTCGCAACCCCATGACAGGATGCTCAGCTTGGCCGACAGATCACTTACTGGATTTCATCTACCAGCTAGGTCCTTGGCTGGGTGCCTTTCTGCAAGACAGAAAATGCAGGGCATATTGACCATGTGGCCCAGCCAACCAGCCTAGGTGTGCATCTCCAGATGTGCTTTTTTTTTTGAGCCTCGTAAAATGTAGACTGTGTTGAAAATTGCTTTCCTGCAGCCTTCCTACCTGCCATGTGGATGGAAATCAGGAGCCGTTGGGATGTGGAGCTATTTAAAAATAAATGTGGCATATGTAACCATAGCAAGCGATTATATCAATTCTAAATGGACTTTGCCCTAAGAAAAATAAAAAGCCAAGCTTTGGGGTTTTATTTCATTTACCAGAACCCAAGTGAATTGAGCATGATTGAAGTGCCTGTGTTTGGCTGGGCTCCTCTATGTAATGCTGGCTTGTTGGACTGGTTTGAGTGGACCCAGCTGTAAAACTAAGAAGCCCCTCTGGACACAATCTCTTCCCAGATGCCAAAAATACCTCCTCTTTGAGAAGCTGGAGGAATAATTCTGCTCCAACAATGGGACATTCTTTCTTTTTGAAGGTTTTATTTTTTCAGGGAATAGGAATGAAGCAGGAGGTTATTCTCTGCCACAAGGCAATGCCCAGAGCAGAGACAAAGTCCTAACCTAGTTAGGAGACTGGGAATTTGATCCAGCATCCCAAAGAGAAAATTGATCTATGTTTCTCTTTAGACACAGCACTCCTGTCCCTATGGCACATCTACTGTGTGTGTGTGTGTGTGTGTGCACGCGCACGTGTGTTGCCAGGGATGAGAATCACTAAGATTCTTGGAGCCTAAATCTGTTTTTATTTTGGAGGACATCTCATTCACAGAGTTCTTTCAAAGGCCCCAGTGCTGAAATATTTCATGAAGCCATATTACAGCAACGTGGATTATGCTGTGGGAGGTATGTTCATTCTCTTCCTACACGTCGTTTTGTGGATTGTTGTGTAGCCATCACCTCTTGTGGAAATCTTACCCCTCCTTTTTTTCCTGTCAAGGCATACTCAGCAGTTCTCAAATACAGCCTGATAAAATGGATGTCTCTTGGTTTCATTTTAGCTCACCACTTAGTTTAAAACTTTTGCTTCTTGATTCAATTTGAACAACCGTGAGAGTTCAGATTGAAACAAAACAAAAAAGCATTACCTCTCTGTCTGATGCCGACTTTCAAATTGACTAGAGGGCTCCTGGGATTAAACAATATGTGTGGTATCTTCCCGTAAGAATCATTTTTTTCTTCCTTTTTAATAGAAAATTTCTGACTGAGACAAAGAAGCCAAGAAAGTCTGTTGAAAAATTAGAGTCTCTCATGAGGCGAATCAGTGGAAAATAAAAAAGAAACGCAGACCTGAAGCAGCACCTCAGTCCCTATGCAGAAACCATGAAGCGAGGACATCAGGAGTGGTAATTCACTCCGCTGGGGTCTGAAGTAATTAAACGGGTATTGCAAAACCAAACTCTGCATAGATGTCAGCCCTTGATAGAGATGTGCCATCTCTTCCTTGGGGAGAAGATGAAAATATGCATTCCGATGGCAAACAAGAAAGCTTTCCATTTGATTGAGTACTTCTTTATAACATTTGCTACTTTCTATCTGTCACATTGGAGCTTATCTTCCTTATCCTAGCAATAAGAAAGCAGTGTTATAGCTTGTTATGTCGAAGTTGTGAAGGAAGTATGTACCTAGCCCAAGAAGCATGTCGTTATTTTTCTTAATTATTTCAGAAATGTCATCTCCGATTCCATCCAGTCTTTTGTAACTACAAGGAGAAAATTGAATAACCAGCCATTTCCTGGGAACCGCTTTTAAAAGTTTGCAGTCAATTTTTTTCAGTTGGCCATGAAACAATTCAATGATATGGGTAAGCTTGCAGAATGATAGGAGAGCCATTACATGTCATCAGGAAAAAAATATTATGGTGTATACAGGCAGACTGTTTCACATAGTTCAGTTAGTTTAAGTTAAGAAATGTTTTCTCTCAGGAAATGCCTTTAAACCAGGGCTACATTTTAGTTAATGATGTGGAAAAATTCCACAAAATATCCTTATGAGAAATGTATTTAATTTTCTCTTTTTAAGCCAGTCAGCAAGTAAAGTGAGCTGCATATTGCTCACATTACTAACACCGCCTGGCAGAGCTCATTGAAATATGCCTGGTCATGCACATCCAGAGGTAATGTTAGTTGGGAGCTCTTGGTATAGTTGCTTAGCACTTTCCAGAAACTTGATTGACTTCAGCTGCTGATAATTTCTGCCAGGATATTGACATGTTGAAACCCAGAGTCAACTCTCCTTGCCTTCTTCTGTCCCTAAGTACAAAGGAATAAACAGAAGTGCATATTGGCATCACTAACCGAGATTCTTACCTTTCTCTGGGTTTGACGCCTGCACTGAAGAAAGAGGCCTGATGCCCTGGCCTAAGAGAGCACCTACCAGCCTCGGCATTGTCAGGGTTGGTGGGTAGGAAGACAAAAGCTCAGAGAACATCATTGTGCTTTAAATGTGCATCTTCCTTCCTTCCTTCCCCCTCAGGCTACAATCCCAACTCAATTGATCTTTTTCAGGATTTAATCACGAACAGGTCCCAATCTGTCCTTCTATGGGTCATCTGGTTTCTCTCTCTGACCTTTGGTGGAGGTGGGCTTGCTCCACTCTGCCCTATAAACACTGCAAGACAGTAATGACATTCTCAAAATATGTAGGATTCGGCTATGAAAACCACTGGGCTGACAGTGATAAATGAATGCTAAAATATCTTTCCCCCTATACCTACAATTTTCTAACTCTTAATTTTTACTCTAGGTAAAAAGTAAACATTAAAGATACAGGCTGATTTTTGATAGAGGTAAATGTGAAAGAAAATTCTTGGTGTAAAATGTAACTGATTCATTTAAGATTTCCTCTTTTATTTGACCTTCACTCTGTTTCCAGCTCGAGGCTACTTGCTCAAACACTACAAAGAGAGCGTGTGTCTTTCAGAAGTCATATGCGCAAAGGAAGAACTGTATTGGCAGGGTTGCTTAGGCATTTTAATTCTATTAAAGCTGTCACAGGATAGTGTTTTTTATAGAATCAGCTTCTACATATTTTAAATATGTACACTGAGCCTGAAGTTCATACATGATCAGCAAATTAATAGAAAAATCTATGTACTTAACTAAGGCTGTGAGCACAGTAAAATGATACTCCTTGACCCCGGTAAAGACATTAATTATAATTATTTATTCCACCCTCCTCTAGATTAATTGGTGGGAGTTTTCAAAGTGCTAATAGCTGTAAGGAAGATGTTGGCTATCAGTTAAAAACGAAGTATTGTTACCCAGGAAGAGCTTCTGACCTCTAGACAGTTGATCTGACAGCAGGCCATGGGCAAACTTTGGGGTTTAAGACTGGTACAGACAGTCACTTAAAGCTGCGTGTCTGACTTTATCTGAATCCAATGGGAACAAAAAGGAACTGGTGTCCTCAGACGCACAGTGTATCATCTCTTTGACCTGGAGACAGATGTTATCTCCTGTGTAATAAAGCTTATTTTACACACAGCTTTCAGTTCCCTGGAAAATGCACTGGCCCTCCTGACCAAGGACCAGGAGCTTCTCTTAAAGAAAAATCTTGCAAAAGAAATGAAGATCTCCCATAAATTATCAAATATTTTCTCCCCCTCATCAGATATCCCGTTTCATTAGTAGCCAATATCTGATAATTCCAAAATAAGTTTGTCATTGGTCCAGTAATACAGTAACCCATGGGTAAGTGTGACATTGCTAAGCGAGGGAAATATATGTAATCTCTCCTGTCAATAATCAATTAATGACCTGGTTGCTTTTTAACAGTTTCAGGTTATCTATAAGAGAGATTAATAGAATAATTTTTAATACTTGTAGCAACTAATATAATTAATGATAATAAAATATAAACCTCATGATTTTCTTACTGTAATTTTTGACATAATATTCTATATTTTAGCTTTATACAAAGTGAAATATTAGGTCATGTTTTTACTAATTTTTCTGGTTATTAATTCTATACAGTGTATTCTTTTCTCCCTTAGCACAGATAGGCTAAAATGTGGAGTTGCTCAGATTTCATTGAGGGATTAAATAGCTCAAGAAAGTCTCTAATAATTTTTCTCTATTCTGTTCTAGAATAAAATAATGCTAGTCCATTCAGTTTTATACCATGTATATGGAACCATCCATCTTAAAGTCTCTGTCTAGAGTCTTACCCTAGTGTGGTCATCTTAACTCTTATTATGCTTATCTATCCTAAATATTTTTGAGTAAAGCCACCACAATTAATTATACTCTTTAAGATCAATATTTTTAAGATTTTTTATTGACTGATTTTAGAGAGAGCAGAAGGGGACGGGGAGAGAGAAAGAGAGAGAGAGAAACATCAATCCACTGGTTGATTCTTATATGTGCCCTGACTGGAAATTGAACCTGCAACTCTGGCATATCAGGACAACACTCTAGCCAACTGAACTACCCAGCTAGGGCAAGATAAATATCTTAAGAAATATATATTATATTTCTTTCCTTTAGTCATCTTTCTGATTATAGAAACAATACATATTCATGACAGACAATTTGGAAAAACCCAGAAAATATAAATCACTTCTAGAAAGTAGTGTTGAATTAATTATTTTCTCCCATTTTGTCGTTCTTCCTTAGAAAGAATTTAAATTGAATATTGACTTATTTTTTACTTCAGAATATATTGATTATAACTGCATATTGATTCAATTAGTCTTTGAAGCAAATGTTTTAGAACTCAAGATGCTCAGAGTTTTAAATTTGTTGAGTCTCCCGAGTACAGAACACCTTTGTAATTTCCAGAAATAATTCCTTTGCACTACTAGATGATAGGACCCAATTCTCTAACCTTTGTTGAAGAAGAAAACGCCCCGCGAAGGCTGATGTTTCGTTAAGAACGTAGCATTGGCTGGTTTTGTGTCCTGACCAGTGGGATGGCCATTCACACATGAGTCCTCCTGGGACCCCACAATGAATACCATCTGGCTTTGGAGACTTGAAACACTTACATGTCTTAAGTGCTACATAATGACTTCCTGGAAGACTTTATTCTCCATCAACATTGTGCTAAAAATGATTGCAGGAGAAATTTTTGTTTTACCTTAAGCTTCTTTTGTTGAAACTGAATCTCTTAAATTCTCAGCTTTGTCTCATGTTCTTTGTGAAATTTATCTTTAGCTAAGTGTTTCATGCAGCTTTTAAACTACAGTATGTAGTTTTCATAAAAATTCTCAACAATTTATCCCTTGTACCATCTGTTTATTCAGCCCATCCCATCTGAATTCAATATATGTATTTAATACTTCAATGCCTATAAATATAGCCAGGTAGATTTTTATTTTCTGCGTTATATTTTACTTTAAAGAATTCCTGTTTTCTTTGTGAAGAAGTCATTTCTCTGCTTCATCACCCAGGCATTGCTCCTTCTTGCCCTTATACTTTACTTTTCAAAAGCATAGTGACCTTCAGCGTCTTTAACTCAACATGTTTATATAACGCCAAGGCCGATTCTAGGCTGCCAGGGCTGTGGGGAGGGGGTTGTTTTTGTTTTTGTCTCTTCTCTGTATCATCCATGGACAGTTTTAAAGATATTAAAACTGCAGAAGTACTTTTGGGAGTAAACTTCAGTACTTTTTGCCAAGAGAAAGCCAAAAATATTTCCATCTAGAATATATAAGTAATCACAGGATGTTGCAAGTAAAAACAGGTTGTTCTGAAGTCCTGTGTCATCAGCACTACTTCCGCAGCCCATAGGTGGCATGCAGCCTGCCAGCTAAAGATAAGTTTTAATTTTTTTACTTATTGTTTTTTGGAGAGAGCAAGAGAGAGAGAAAAATACTGATTTGTTGTTCCACCCATTTACGTGTTCATCAGGTACTTCTTGTGTGCGCCCTGACCACAGATCAAACCTACAATCTTGGCGTATCAGGACGATGCTCTAACCAACTGAGCTAGTTGGCCAGAGCTACAAGATACCATTCCTAATGCCGTTTGCTGATTAAAAAACAGACACTGAGTGGATAAGTAATTTGTCTAAGGTCACAACGGGACTGGGAGAACTGGTATTCAAACCTAAGCAGCTGGAATCTAAACATGTTCTTAATCCTCATGCTATTCTACTTTCTTAAAAGTCCTTTCTTATATTACTTGCTCTAAAATCCATTCCCTGTAACATCCACCCATCCGCACAACTTTAATCCCCTTGCACATGACAGAACTTTAAATATTCAATGATGATTATCACATTCCCTGAATTGTCCATTACTATGGCTCAGCAAGCTTGGCATTGTTTTTTTTTTTTTTTTTCCTTTGTTTTAATCAGATCACATACTATACCTGATAGGACCCTTTCTTTAATCCTCTGAATGACTCCGCCCACCCTTTAATATCTTTATCAGAAACTGAACCTAGTTTGGCAGAGGGATGGGTGGGATAATAGGAGCCCCATATTTTTGTAATCATATTCTCTTAGTATATCCTAGACTTGGGTCCTTCATCTTTCCATTGGCTCAGTGTGAATCGAACGCTTCTAAAACACTGAAGCATTTTGCAACTATATTCTAGTTTAGCCCTGCCTCTGCCATTGTGTATAACTCTCCCTATTTAAACTTTCTTAGCTGATGTAAACACCTCTCTGGATTCTGATCTGTCATCTAACAAACTATTTCCCTCTTAGTAAGTGTCCTTTGTCACAGGTCCCACAGGTCACACTGTGTCCTTGCTACAGAATAATGTGATCCTCCGACCCTCACTCATCCCTTCTTTGTTCCTCTGTGGGCACAGGGACAGCCCAGCCCTTCTCCTGCACCAGTCTCAGGGAGGCTTGGGGCAGTAAATCGGCACTCACCTTGCAGACATGTGAACTATGCTATTCCCATGCCCTGATGACACCAGAGACTTTCCCAAGACCTCTGTAATCTCAAGATTGGGGGGAAGAAGGAGAGTTAAAAGCAGCTCCTTCTCTCAAAATAATTGGCATTCTAAATTTAGCTGCCATAAACCCCTGCAATCCAGGGGGTGCAGGGACTACAATTCCTGATTAATTTTAGGATATTTGCATTGGATCGTATTATTGATGTGTTGCAGGCCTGTGGAAAAGATGAATTTGAAATTAACAAGACTGTCACCAGTTTCTAGGAGAGGCTATGGCATCACTGCACCAGTAGACTAAGAACTATCGTTGAGATTTTGACACATCATCATTTCTTGTGCTCATATATTTTATCTACCAGTAATAACAGTCCTGGCTTATCAGGAAGGTGAAATGATGAATTGATGTTATATGTACCAAACACCTAACATATACAGTATTAGGTTGCCTCAGTCTGGTCATCTCATCCAGCCATCAGTTCTGCGGGGGCACTGAGGACAGGAGAAATGTAGGGCTGTCATTTTCCCTTCCATGTGTCATCAGGGTGCGAGGACAGAGGAGGTCCCGGGACTCAGCACGAATACTATTAGCCTTCAACCTCAAAAATTTCCAAAATTCCTGGAATTTGAAGTTTCACAGGAAGGGTCCATCTACCGAGAAAACAAGGAGGAAGTGAACACGATGTGGTGGGACCTCCCCCTTTCCCACTGTAACTAGCTCTTTCTGACAAAGAAGGCCTGTCCCAAGAAGCGGTTTCTGGAGGACTGTGTAGCATCTCTTCTTCCCAGAATCCTCTCAGGTTCTCAAAGTGTGATCCCTGACAAGCAGCATGGGCATCACCCGAGAATTTATTAGATTAAATTAACAGCCAGCTTACCCTATTGCATCAGAAATTCTGGGGGTGGCACCTAGAAATCGAGGTGTTTTAACAAACCCTCCAGGGGGGTCTGATATGCACTGCAGTTAAGAACGAGTGGTTTCTGTCAAGCAGAAGCACCGAGGCCATGCTTCCCTATCTACCAACAGTCTCGTGTTTGGTGCAGATGCCACACTGCGATCCCCAACCTAGAGTTTTAAAAAAAACTGGCCTGAATACTCCTTGAAGCTCCTGGCCTATCATATTGTTTCTTCTGCCTTTTTAAAATCACCCTTTAAAGTCCTGTTCAGGTAACATTTCCTTTGTGAAAACCACCCCAAAAGCTCTGACAGGGTTATTTGCACCCTCTTCTATATGAATTTTGTCATTACTACTTTTAAGAACCACAAACATTGATTCATGCTGTTGCTCCTCAGCCTTGTTTGCTTGCTCCTCATCCTCAGCTAGCCCTCAAAATGTCAGTAACCTCATGGCTCTCTCATTTACGTTCTCTCCCTGAACCATCTCATCCATTGGTACAGCTCCAACTACCATCATTTAATGAATGATTTTAAAATTCATATTTCTGACCTAGACTAGTATTACTTACTAATACTACCTGAATACCTTCACCTCAGGGAACCACAGTGACCCTCAAATTTAATATGTCTAATATGGAATGAAACAACTTTTCTCACCCCACTCCCATCCTCCAACCCCTCATTTGCTTCCTCACTGTTTCCTCTCAGAGGTTGTCACTGCAATTTACTCTGTGAACAATGCTGGAAACCTGGAAGCTGTCTTGGACTCCTTCCTGAATCTCTCCCCTAATATCTAATCATCACCTGCTATAATTTTAAAGACCTTTCCCTGTTAAATTTCTCATGTGGATGACTAGAGTAGTTTCCTAACTGCTCTCTTAGCCTGAAGTTATTTCCTACCCCCATGCCTACAATGCATCCTGTATACTTCAGAGAGATTGTTCTAAAATGCAAACCCGATGATAGCACTGCCCTGCCTAAACCCTTCATGGCTCCCATTCCATACTCAATAGGAAAAGGACCAAACTCACCCAGCTGGGTCTTGGCTCCTCATTCAGCCTTAATTTCTCTCCCAACATTGAACACCCCCATAGCCTCTACCTAGATTATGCCATAAACATTTTACTATACCTATTTTATCACATAACTATCTTTCCTTTCATGCATCCACCAACCTATCTGATTTTTGACACATTCAAAGCCAGTTCAAATATCAGGACACTTCCCCTCAAACATTTCAGCATGTATATCATTAACCAGGATTCAATATTTGTTTACAAGGTTGTTTTTTATTTGAGGTAAAATTTATGTATAGTAAAATGCACAAATGTTAATTAAACATTCACTGAGTCTTAACAAATGGATATACTTATGTAACCCAAACTCCTATGTGAACGAAGGACATTGCCAACACTCTAGAAAGTTCCCATATCCCCTTCCAATCAATTGTAACCCCCCCTCAGTTACTCACTGTTCTGACATTTCCCACCGTAAATTAGTTTTGCCTTTTCTAAAATTTCTGCAAGTGGAATCTTTGTATAAAGGTACTTTCTCTCAATACTGTTTTGGAGATTCATTCATGTTGTTATATGTAATCAATATAGTTTTTGCCCACTTTATTTCTGATTAGTATTCCATTGTATGAATAGGACAGGGTTTATGGCTACATTATCCTGTTGATGGACTGTTTCCAGTTTTTAGCTATTGTGAGTTAATCTTCTATAAACATCATTAGATAAGCTTTTGTGAACGTGTGTTTTAATTTCCTTTAGGTAAATAAATACCTAGGAGTAGAATTCAGGGGCCATAAAGTAGGTTGTACCTACTCTAGGTTATACAATTTTTTTTCACTCCTACCAATAACATTTGAGAGTTCTAACCCCTGTACATCTTTGTTGGCTTTTGGTATTGTCAGTCTTTTCAAATGTTAGCCTTTATTGTTGATATCTAATGATATTTTGTTGTAGTTTTAATTTGTATTCCCCTGATGATTAATGATGTTAAACATCTTTCAATGTACTTACTGGCCATTCATATGTCTGTTTTTGGAAAGTGTTTAAATCTTTTGTTCCTTTTCTTATTATTTGATTTTATATTACAAAGTTGTAGAAGTTCTTTATGTCCTGCATACTAGTCTTTTTCCAGACAAATGTTTTGCAAATATTTTCTGCCAGTCTTCAGTTTGACTATTTGTTTTCTTCACAGTGTTTTTTGGTGAGAGAAGCTGTTTATTTGATGAAGTTTAATTTAACATTTTTCCCTTGATAGTTAGGGTTTCTTTTTTCTATCACAGAAAAAAACTTTAGCCTACTCCCAAATCATGAAGATATTCTCCTACTTTTTTTTCTAAAAGTCTATGGTATCATTCTTTATGTTTAGGTTTATTACACATCTTGGATTAATTGATGTGTATCATGCGAGATGGGTCATGGTTCACTTTTTTCCCTATGGATATCCAATTTAATCATATTTATTTCCTTTTTTTTTTTTTTTACTGTACCATTTCTTGATAAGAATTGCATTTTCCTCTCGGGTTACTTTGGCACCTTCGTTGAAGGTCAGGTGACCAACTAAGCGGTCCGTTACTACACTACAGTGCGCTCTGTTCTGTCCCATTGCTCCGTCAGTCTCTGTGCCAGCATCATGTTGTCGGGGTGGCACCAGCTTCCCAGAGTGTTGACATCGGGTGATGTGAGTCGTCCAGCTTTGTTCTTTTTCAAGGCTGTGCCAAATGTTTGAAGTCTTTTGCATTTTTGCACAGATTTTTAGGGTCAATTTGTAAATTTCAAGAAAGCCTACTTATCAAGCCCTAACTTCCAATGTGCCACCCTCCATTTCGACTATCATGGCAGACGAGAGAAAGAGAAAGAACTATTCCCTTTAACAAATTTTAGCTCTATAAAGTTTTAGCCAAAGGTCAGAATTTTAAAAAATATATATTTACTTGTACTTTTAGAGCAAAAGGGAGAAATATCAATTGTTTGCCTCTCGCACTCATCCTGTCGGGGGACCCAACCTGCAACCCAGGCATGCGCCCTGACCGGGATTGGAACTGACATCCTTTCGCTTTGTGGGGCCAATACTCAGCCAACTGAGCCACACTGGCCACGGCAGGACAGAATTTTTTAATAGCATATTTAAGGTTTGTTCTTAATTCTAGGTTTAAAAAATTATTTTCACTCTGACAGAAGGCATACAACTCTTTCAATTTTACAATGAATATTCTTATACAAGGACAAATAAAGGAATGCATATAAATGCTTTACTATAATATATTTTACCCTTGGAAGGAGAGCATTTCCCATCTCATCACCAGATAATTGTTTGCTCTTACGAGTCTCTTTTAACAAAGATTATAGATATAGAATCTAGCTGATTTTCTTTTTCATTCTCTTTCTCCTCCTCTTCATCATTTTCAACCTCATCATTATCGTTCATTGAGCTTGTACTCTGAACCTCCAACCCTATGCTTTGGTCTTAATTCGTATCTTACTTAAGCCCCGTGAGATCACCTTGTTATTGTGCTCTTTACAGAGCAAACTAAAGCTCAGTGAGGTGAAGGACTTTCCCAAGGTCCAAAAGGGAGTAAGACATGGTGCCCGGGCTCAAACTCAAGTGTTTTTTCCTCCAAAGCCTGGCATTTTAGGCATCCTCTATAAAAGAACGCTTTGTTTAATCTGTGCAATACTATTTCTTTTGTCCTTCCCAGGATCTTTGAAAGTTTTTATCATTGCTGTTGCTGTTGTTGTTGCTGTAGCAAAGTGTCAGGTGTAGCCCCAAATTATCTTCATTTATTCCTCTAACTTCTGCATTATGCACTTCTGAAGACATCTGGAAAGCAAAGTTGGTTCAGTTGGTTTTAGCATTTCATGCGGTTTTACAGCGAAAGTAATTTAACCTTTCCTCTTTCTCTTCACAGTGGTAAACTATTTTCACGGCATCTCAGGATTCCTTTATACATCATGTGCACTCCATTTCAGTCCTGCGCTATCTGTGTGTGTGACTCAGAGTAAAGATCATCATGTCCCTCTGCTTTCTGTCATCAAAACTTGTTGCCAAAACTCCAATTACAATGACTCTTTCTGACTCAGCCATATAAATTCAAGTCCACTGTTTGGATTTTTAAATGTCACTGTTAATATAGAGATAGTCATTAATATATATGTATTTTTTTGCATTAAGCTACATGTAACACTTTGTACTGAAGTCTGGTTTTGCCAAGAATGGAGCATATGCTTCATTATCATTGCGCCTGAGAATCTGAACTTTCCTTACAAAAAGAAAGCCCTCACACACACAAATGCTAATACAAGTGCATAGGTAACTTTAGTATTCTGTGCTTTTAAACTGACTTTCAAACAGGGAATTGAAAGCTTACCAGGTGCCTGTATTGATATGCAATAACTATTGTGCAGATAAGAATGATGATCTCTTCACTCAATATAAACAGAGAACAGATAAAGGACTCACACCCTGGGATCCTTGAGAAAATGGCTTTTTTTCTGAAGGTAAATGGTAGAGGGAGAAAGGAGCAATGACCCAGAAGGAAATACACTTTTTGTTTTAACCACTGGCTACAAAGAGACCATCTATCACCAGTTCATTAGATGGTGAGAAATACATTATAGCTCAAATTGAACATGAATACATTAAATGGTATAGATATTGTTTTGAAGATGTGACATTAAATATGGGAATTTTCTTTCTGTTTTCATTCATTTTATTAAGCAGACACCATACTTGTATGCTTAATGGCTTCAGGTACTGAAAAAAAGTTGGCACATTCTCAGTTTAATTTTATAAAGATCACATACTGGTGACAGGTGGAGCCATGTGGGGGTGGAGGCAAATTGGACTTCTGTCCCAGTCGTCAAAGACGTGCTGCAGACATCAGGGAAATGTCTCATGGTTGGGAAAGGTAAGGAAACTCAGCAGGCTGGTCTTTGATACCTAGGGCTTTCATTTTTAATTAAAGAACATAACTCTGGTAAAAAGTCATCATATCATCCTATTTTATATAGGGCTTGGATGAATGCTCAGTAAAGGAGATAATGATCAGAAATATGTCTAACATAGGACCAAAGAAGAGCTATATATCTAATAAAATAATAAAAATGAACATTTATTAAGCATCATCTCAGTGATTACTGACATCTTTGTGAAGGGGCACCATTATTATACCCACCTTACAGATGAGAAAACTGATTCTTAGAGCACTTGAATAACTTTTCCAGGGGTACAAAGATAGGCAGTGAGTGATCCAGGAGAAGCAACCAGAATGTCATTTCAAAGGCTGTGCATCTACCTACAATGCCATATTCTTAGAACCTTCCTTTTTCCCTTGGCTATAGATTTGATTTCTGATGTGTGATAGAATCATTTTTTTGTCCATGTATGATCTCACTGGAATAAAAAAACCCTAAATGAGCCTATCTCCAGTATCTTATCTTCCAGACAGATTACCCTCTTGACCCCAGTGTAGAAAGATGTCTCTCCCCCATTCCTTTGGCCACACTTTTTACCAGTTTTGGAGTCTGGAGACTTTTCCTAATGGCTCTTCATAATCTCTTTTGCAATAGCCCAAACCATTTGTCCTCGTCTGAGCAGGAACATGAAACAGCTGCTCACTGTCACTCATATAATAGTTTTTTTAGACACTCAGAAATTAATTGCTAACATTTCCTGCCCCTACCTTTTCTTTCCTGAATCAGATCATTCACCCTCCTCCTCCTCCTTCTTCATATATAAATTACTTCCACATAGGACCTATTTCCAAAATTGCTAATCATTTTGGTTCCTGTCCTCCAGCCCCTCTCAGCATCTGGATGTTCGGCGAGTGTCGTGAAGACATTGCCATACAGCACTGAAATCAGGGCATCTGGGAAAAATTTTAAACATGTCCACAGGAATATTTTCTGTTGTTTTACAAATTACAGGCAAAACATTAAAGAAAATTATGGTTTTCCCCAGTTCTCAGATGGTGTTTTGTTTAAACTAATGCAAGACAAAAAAGGTGGAGCAGTTTATATTGTTTTCATTGGGGTGGAAATATGCCATTTTGGGAAGATGTTATAATTTTTAAATTTAGTAATTATTCACATTTATGTATTTGAATGTATGATGTGAGGTATGCCAACAGGCTATAGAAATGTAAAGGAAAAAGAAATCACTCATTTGAAAGAATCAGGTAAGGCTTCACAGAAGAGGTAGCATTTGTGATGGATCTCAAAGAATAAGAAGTCCTATGACATAAAGAACTTGGAAAGAAAAGAAGTTCAAAGGAAAAATCAGAATAATCAAAAAACTTGAAGAAATAAGAATACTTTTATTGGAAGAGAGGAAATGGTTTCATTTTGTTTTATCCATTTTGGATGGTGTGTCAAGAAACACTAGGCAGCCCTGGTTGGTATGGCTCAGTTGGTTGGAGAGTCATTCTGTAAATCAAAAGGTCGTGGGTTCAGTTCCTGATCAGGGCACATACCTGGGTTGCAGGTTCGATCCCTGATTGGGACATGTACAAGAGGCAACCAATTGATGTTTCTCACATTGATATTTCTCTCCCTCTCTCTTTCCCTCTATTCCCCTTTCTCTAAAATCCTCTGGTAAGGATTTTTTAAAAAATAGGTAATAAGCTGGAAATGGATATTGAGGCTATATTATTCATAATATTTAAGCAGAGTTGATTTCCCTCTAGGAAAGTAATTCTGGCAATGGAATATACAACAAATAGAGAGATTAGCAGTAAGGGGATCAGTTTTGAAGCTGTTGTAATTATGGTAACTAAGGCTGACATGTATTGAGTACTTCTGTGCTCAGGAGAGAATCAGGAGTATAAAGTGTAACATGAAGATGAAAAATAAAAGAAGACCTTTGGATCTGATGACTGGGAGATTATTGACCAACTTTGGATGGAAAGTTATCAAGAGAATGGAGAAAATGAGCACAGGTAAGTCAATAGGAGTGAAGCCAAGAAAGCAATAAGGGTCAAAGGATATTTTCTTGTTGGTTGGTTTGTAGGATTTGAGACTTAAACATCTTTCTAGTTAATGTGAAGGCGCTAATGGGTAGAGAAACAATAAAGAAGAAATAAATAAATAAATAGATAAATATCTCACAGGGGATGAGAAAAGATCACAAAGGAAGAAGCATTGTCTTGGCAGGTATAAGAGGGAGGTCTTATAGGAGTCAATTTAGGGAGAGATTTCAAGGTCAAAAAGAGCAAGTTCAGGGAGCTCATATTGTCCGACATCAATTCTTTAGTTAAATGGATGGGGAGTCCTCTACGGGGAGTAATGGGGACAAGTGGTGCCTGGATTTTAAGGGGGTAAAGAAGACCTGGTGTAAACTCCATGGAGAGGACATGAAGAGCAGTTAAGAAGTAGTGGGTACCCAGCCAGGGAGAGTGAGTAGCACATATGCATAACGAGCATCTGTGGGATATTCAGTGCAATGACAACACAGCATCTGATAAATTCTTCACTTGCCTTGTTGGTAATTTCATCTCTCAGATGTAGAGGATTGGACCAGAAAAATAGTATCTTTCCTTAATTCTGATGAATAAAAAGGGGATATGTTGGGGATAATGGGAGCAGTGGAATATTTCTGAAAGTGCACAGCATAGTCAGACAAGTAGCCCGGATACTGGGCAAGTCAATGTCTGAAAGTTTCTTCAGCTCAGCACTATGTGAATGCAAAAGGCAGGAATGGCACAAAACCATGGTAAATATAGAAGAGAAGCATAAATCTACTTTAACAATGACACAAAGGCCTAGCTAAGAATAAATTTGGGGAGACATGACTTAACAGGAGCATGAGTGAAAATGATTTAAGCGACTCAGCAGTATATACATTACTAAAAGTAGCCTGCAGAACCAATTACAACCACCTTATAGGACAGAGTTTTTGGTGCCATGTCCAAGATATGAAATATAACTCTTCTGTTGTCTTGGATCTTTGAAACAGGCCCCAACGGTTATGAATAAAACAAGAGACACAAAGTCCTGCATAGCCCAAAGGGATATGCTGGATCACTTTTATAGAACTTGGTAACAGAATGTAAATCCAGTTTGCTCAGCATGAGCCCATCACCCATATCAGTGGGAGATAAAAGAGAGGAGTATCCTCTACTGTATAGGCCAAGAGAGAGGCTTCAGGAGAACTCTGAGAGGTTGACCCATATCTCTTGATGTCTGGGACACAGAAACAGATCCTCTAAAAGTCCCCTAAAAGTCTAAGATGGACAGTCGAGGTACAAGTACCTCTGAGGAGTCCAGCAATAATAAGATGTGCTGAGAGGGACTGTACTGCCACAAGCTACAGGGAAAGCATAGTGTCCTGAGGTTGACTCCTGGGGTCAGCTCAGCAAAACAAGGTCCAATGTGCCCAGAGCCCAGGGCCTGACCACAGTAATCAGTGACCAACTGCTGTTTAGATCGGTGCTGCTCAAACTTTACTAGAACCATCGGGGGGCTTGTTAAAACAGATTCCTGAGCCACACTTCTCAAGATCCTGATTCCTTAGGACAGAGGACTCCCATAATGTGCATTTCTAACACGCTCCCAGGTGATGATAATTTTGTTATTTGTGGACCACACTTTGACTAGCACCGATTTAGACGTCACCAGGAAGGCACCTCCAAGGAACACGCAAAAGTGCCACATAAGAGCAACAATCCATTTTACAGTCATTACTCCTAGAACTCATCAACAGATTTAACTGTACCAGCCAATTTCTCCTGGTCTCTCCCACCCCCATGCTGCCCAGGAGTGGTTAGAAACAGCAGCTGGTTAGAAGAGGAGGAGCTATGAAACAGTGAAAGAGGCAACCATACTCTGCCCCACAACTCCAGGCTTCGAAGACCCCATCAGACCTGAGCAGGAACAGGGCATAAGCCCTAAACTTGATATGTATTTGGAATTTTGACTAAATGGAGGGACTGGACTAGAGTTACAGAGTTATTAAAATTTTAGTGTGCAAACCAAGGAACTAGTATTATTTCCAATAGTGGAAAAGCTATGGGGGTCTGTTTTAAATTTTGTACACAGATGGAAAAAAGAACTGGTTTGAAAAGAATGGATACAGGAATAAAGTTGATTGAGCCCAGCTTGTTTAATCAGCCAACTAACTACACAGGCCTTGGAACAGTATTTTTCAAACACTTAGCAGGTTCGAAGAAGAGTAGCTGGGACAGCAGGCCCTGGAAACCTCACCAGAGAAGCACTCATGTGAGGAGACAGGGAGCTTCAGGTTGGAGAAAACTGAGGAGACCTAACGACACACTTAAAATACAAAAGACCATTTTGTCAAAGAAGGATTAGCCTTCTTTGTGGTGGCAGAGGCCACAATTAGCTTAAGTTAGTGGACATTAAAGGGGGAGTCTGCTTGGGCTCCACGTAAGGAAGACATAAGTAAAGTCATGTTACTGACACCAACTAATGGTCACTGACTTGGAATGTTGACTGGAGTTTCACACACGGTGAAGGGTAGATTTTGGACATGTTTAAGTACATCAGCACTACAGCAACATTTACGGCAGCAGATACGGTGAAAGGTGGGTTCTCCAGGCTGGGGTCATCAGAAAGTGAGTACCCAGTGGCTCCCTGTCCCCATGTCCCTCCATCTACTTAAGCTGAGACCGCCAACCCTGCACTGTGTCTCAGTGCTGGCAGGGCTCCAGGACTACTCCCAAGGAAATAACATGATCAGATCTGGGGTGAATTGGGGTTCTGATGAGGGCAACTGCTTCCCCAATGTTTTAGTCCTGGGTAGTTAAATTTGGTGAGTGGGCCTTTGCAACCAGGCATTTCTAAAACAAAGTTACAAACTAGTCTGGATGACTGGATCCTGCCTGGTATCCACAGCTCTTATGCCTTCCCCTGTCAGGTGCTGTGGCAAGAGTGCTGTTGAAGTAACTGACCAGGGTCTAGGCATGATGGGAAAGCAGGAAGTCAGAGAGAGGGCGAGGTGCATGGAGAGTCAAAGTGCAGACAAGGAAATGAGAAAGATGATGAGCGTGTACCATGACAGACGTGGAAGGGGGAGAAGGGTAACATAATATCCTCTCTGACTATAAAATGGGGAAGTTTTTTTGTTAGGCCTTGTTTGTACTATCACTGTGACTAGAATGGTGATTAGTGTGCCAATCAAAACTGGGAGCAGACAGAAAGGCATTGTGTCTGTAGCCCAAATGTTGACATAATCATATAATAATCTAGGATCAAGAAATTCTTAATCCTTCACCTAAAATAGCTTCCAAATGTCCTCAGGGGTGCAGAAAAATATTAGTAGGGTCAGGTGACCACAGGAAAGTGATTATGACAGCAGCATGCCTTAGTATTTACTTAGTGAAACAATGGCTTTTAGACAATGTCTTTCCAATTTATTTTCAACATTGCAGCCAGAGTGTTCTTTTCAAAGGACAGGTCTGATCATGTCACCAGCCTCCTTAAAATCCTTGAATGGCTGCCCACTGTTCTTCGAATAAAGACCTAATCCTTAACTAGGAGCTGCAGGGCTTGGCCCCTGTGGCGTTGAGCATGGGAGTGGGGGTCCATCTTTGCGCATGCTCTTCTCTGGGTCTAGCATGGTCCCCGTAAGCCTTCTCAGTTAGCTCTAACTCAGTCTTTAGATCTCAGCTCAAACAGTCTTTTCTCAGGGAAGCCTTCCTGTGTCTGTACCCCCACATGGAGTCCTTTCTTCTTTGCTTTTTATAGGGCTCCATTCTTTTCTTTTAAAGCACTTATCTCAGTTTGTAATTATACAGTCATCAGTGCCATTATTGTTTACTGCTCTCCCCACCCCCAGTAGTCTCTCAGCATCATGAGGGAGAGAGGTCTCTTTTTCAATAAACATCTTATCCAGAGCCCAGCATCATGCCTGGCTAATGGGAAGCCTCAATGCCTTTTTTGCTGAATGAGTGAAAGGACTGTCTAAATTGTGCTTTCCTTCCAAAATGCAGAATTCTACAAAGGGAGGAAAGTGTTAACCAGACATCAGAACAAAATTCTTAGTAATATTTCCTCAGCTTCCATGCAGTGATTTATTTTAAAATTCAGAAACCCTATGAGCTCTAATCTTCCTTCATATTATATAGAAATCAGTTCATCAGAATAACCCTCTAACTCTACCTGGTATTCTCATTTATTCCTCATTTTCTCTGGAATGAATTTAAGTAGTCTTTCTTGGGGTTCATCTTCTTTTGGGAACTTGCATAGAGAACATTTTATTTTAGGTTAATTCGGTTGAGATTTTATTTAAAGGCACCCTAAGTTACAGACATTGACAGGTAAATGTTTATGAAAAGATAATATATATATATGTGCTCTGTATGTGTGTATGCCTATCAATCCATCTAAAAATGTCTTTTCATGACTTGAAATAGAAAAGATTGGATTTAGGCAAAGAAATCATTACAGTGTCAAAGTTTCCACCCCCAGACTCCTACCCTCTCCAGCTAAACTTTGCAGGATTTGGGGGAATAAGCAGGCAGTCATGATTTCCTGAGGACTGGCTGACTGACACATACTGCCCCTCCTAATGAAATCCTCCAACGGTGAGTCATAGCGCCAGCAGCGCTGTTCTTCAGGACTCTATCTCTGCTATTTCTAACCCAAATTCTGAAAAGAGCACAGTCTAGACCTAGCCCTTCAGATCTCTGTGGGCTTGAAGTGTACATGTCCTTCCCACTTCTCATTCTCTTTCGTATTTCCTCTGCAGCGAGCTGACCGGCACTGGGCAGGAGTGGTCAACTTTGGTGACCACGATGGCAACAGAGAATAAGAAATCCATTGTCATTCGCAGACTGTGCCATGGTGGTGAATGTCTCTTTCAGAAAGCCACAGAAACAGACAATTAATCATTTACTGAGTCATAGGAGAGCCCAAGCCAAATAATCTAGACAAACAACTTTCACTAGGACTGTCTACAAATGGGAAAAAGTTGTAGGAACCTGGTTATTTCCTTTAACAGTATCATTCTGATACTTTTCTGATACTGTCCCTCAGAAAAGATATTTTCTTGAGGTATGTGGAAAGAGAAAACAAACCTTTATTTTATTCTCCAACAACCTGCAGTTATTGTCACACT
Source organism: Phyllostomus discolor (assembly GCF_004126475.2). NCBI lineage: Eukaryota > Metazoa > Chordata > Mammalia > Chiroptera > Phyllostomidae > Phyllostomus > Phyllostomus discolor. Next base: position 71,477,905 of record NC_040905.2, on the reverse strand, counting down.
TCTCATCATCTTTCACTGTAAGGTTCCTTAAAGAATGCCTCCACAAGCACTGTATCCTTTTCTTCTTCTGTTTTTCTGAACTCCTTCTTTTGCCTTCCCACTAAATGAGTAAATATGTTCTTGCAAAGATTATAGAAGCATACTCTACATACTTTTTAATATCACTTTCCTAATTTAATCTTAGGGAGTGGGCCTTCTCATTCCTGCTGTCCTATCTAAAGTTTCTAGTTTCACCGACCCTACCTTGACTCTGAGGCTTCAGGAACAGTGCTCTGAAGAAATTCTTTTCTTTTTCATGAAATGTTTTCTGAACTTTAGCTGCCTGTGCCCAAACATCACCTACCTCCAAGGCCCTGCCTTGTCTTGGATTCCTCACTTCTTTTCCTCTAGAGTTCTCATTCATCTTCACATTTTCAAGTGAGTCACAAAGTTTTCCTCCCTAGAAATGAACTCTTTTTAGAGCTTCACCCTCACAACTTCATCATCTAGTTGACTCTCTCTACATCAATAACAACCCTGCTAACACTTTCATATCATCATATTCCCTGTTTCCCTTCCCATCCCTCCAAGCCAGTGTCTTCCACTCACTGAGACTCCAAAGCTCATGTTTGTCTGTGACTCCTCCTTCTCAAACAATCTTCATATCTAATTGGTTACTACAGTCATTATATGCCTCTACTGTCTGCCCTGTATCTCCTGTCTTCTGCTACCACTAAGGTCCAGGATGTTTCACATCATGTCTAGATTTTGGCAATCAGCTTCTAACTAGGTGGCCGATAATGCCTTCGCTCTGGAGTCCACTCTGCGCCCTGCTGCGAGAAGAATCATTTCACCACTTGAAAACATTATTGTCCTCAAATGTTCCAATCCAGGTGAGGCAGAAAAACACCTTGAGATATTAATTAATTAGGAAACCCCATTCCACAAAGGCTCTCTTCTTCCTTAGGGGGGAGGTTTGTATTAACTGGTAACCTCAAAGTACTCCCGTAAAACCTTCAAACCCCAAAGCCTTCTTGGAAGACTTTGAAGGTAACTAGAGGAGAGACAGGATGATCGCTTCAAATTCAGAAAAGGGCTTGGAGGTTGTGTGGTAGGAAATAGAGTGTATCTTCTATGGCAGTGCCCTCAAAAAAAGGTGAGATATCCAGAGCTATGGCTTTAGGATCTCTCTGGGAAGCAAGACCATGTTGCAGTTTTAGCAAAAATTTCTATATGCTTGTGTATTTTTCCAACAGCAGATAGTCACAGGACTTCAAGGGGCTATTATGGACACAGTGAATAAACATGGTCAACATCTTTGGACTGGAATAGATAACAGAGGGTTGATCCTTTTTTTTTTTTTTTCTGGGATCCAGGTAAGCTTCCCAGATCACACCATTCTGGTCTGATCCTAGAATGAGAGAGAGCAAAATGATGACTGAAATGGACTTTCCCACCAGTCTGAATGAAGTGTGCTCACAGTGTGATGTAATTTGGAACATAATTCATAGCCTGTACTCAACATGAAAGGCTCTCTGAGATCCACCTACTTCATTCATTCACTCAACAGAAACACAAGTATAGTATGTGCCTGTGTCTAGTATGTTGCTTCAGAACACAAAGCAAAGTGGAATACTTTAGGTTCTTAAGTCAATAGAGGAGATGCAGACATATTTCCTCCTCTCTTCTCTTTCTTCAAAGGAGCCTTTCCATGACTTCCTTGATCTTGGTAAAATCCCCTTATACTCATGTTTAATAACATGTTTACTGTATTAAGTGCTTCTAAGGAGAGATAGTTTTACATGTGAGTTATTACTTAATTAATTCAGTCACCCCCTTCCCCAATAAACTGTAATTTCCATGAGGGCAGAGAGCCTGTTAGCTGTGAGCACTCAGTATTTGGAAGAGACATGTCTGTGGTGAACATTTTCTTTTCCCATATCAACACTTTCTGCTTCGCTCGTCACAGGCTCTGCCATAGTCTCATAAATCTTGAAAACATGTCGTCCTGGCTGGTGTGGCTCAGTGGATTGAGTGCCAGCCTGTGAACCAGAGGGTCATGGGTTCGATTCTCTGTCAGGGCACATGCCTGGGTTGCAGGCCATGTCCCCAGTGTGGGGCACGTGAGAGGCAACCACACATTGATGTTTCTCTATTTCTCTTTCTCGCTCTCTTCCCCTCGGTCTAAAAATAAATAAATAAAAATTAAAAAACAAAACAAAACATGTCAATGGACTTCTGCCTCTAAGCCTTTCCTTTGCCATTCCCCTGCAATGGTATGCCAGCCCCCATGCCAACACCCTCACTGTTGCGCTTGAGATGCCACTTGCGAAGTCGTATTTTTTGTTGTCCCTTTCTCTGTAACTGTTCTGTCTCTTCAACTGGTTAGTAAGCACCTCTGGTGACAGGACTATATTTTATACTAGCCACAAGTAAGGCACACGTAGTTGGCACTAAACCAGAAAGCCTCTGCTCTGCATATCTCAGGAACGGTTAGAGATTGTATGCTCTGTGACAGGCATCTTGGAGGGCTGTTCAGTGTACAAACTGGAAGGCTGTATATTCATGACAGCCCTAATTAACCCACACTTATTGAATGAACACTGTATAAAGCAGGGAAACTGAAATAAGGAACTTTCACATCTTTGTGGTGCTCATTGCCTTATATTTCAACAAATGTTTCTTGAGCTCCTACTATGCACCAGGAATGTTTCTAGGCAACTGTGATACATCTGTGAATAAAACAAAGATTCACCTCCCCCTGGGCTTTACAATATAATAGGAGAAACATATAGTAAGTCATAAACACTGCAAATGTAAAAATTAGAAGGTAGAAAACTCGATAAGAGAAAAAGAAGAGCAAAAGATAAATGTTTGATAAAAGTTAACCACTTGCCTGCAAGTCTGGTCCAGTTCTTGTCTTTCCAAAAGTGAAGGTGAACCTGGGATAGGTCTTTGCAAGTCAGGTCAGGATCTTCATCAACCTCATTTAACAGACTCAGAAAAGACCCGAAACAATTTGGAAGCCCCCCTGGAATTAGTTGTTGACCATAACTGGGACAATTAGACAGGCAAGTATTCAATGATAATATTAAGCCATAGCACAAAAATATTAACTTTGTATCCATGTTCATTAAAGTTAATATTATTTTTATTTTAAGGATTATAATAGCAAATATTTTAAACAATTATTTAAAATTTATTTAGCTATTTTTAGAGAGAGAGAGGAAAGGAGAGAGAGAGAGGAAAGGAGAGAGAGAAACATCGATCTGTTGTTACACGAATCCATGCATTATTGGCTGCTTGTTGCATGTACCCTGACTGGGGATCAAACCCATGGCTGCAGTGCATCAAGATGACACTCCAACCAACTTAGCTACCTGGCTAGGGCAATAATAGCAGCTATATTTAAAAGCCTACTGTAGACCAGGCATTGTGCTTGGCCTTTCTTACATGATCACTGTTATGTTCCCAACCCCACATGAGGAATGTCTCTTATTTCCTCCATTTCATAAATAAGGAACCATAGGGACAGGCATAAGTTGTCTAAGGTAAGCCAAATGGTAAATCTTGGGGTCACGATTTGGAGACAGCAGCCTTCGTGCTGTCAACCACATCACTCTACAACCTAATGGTGATAAGAAACTGGAGAGTCAACCACAGGAGGCTTAAGTCTACAGGTGTGAAGTGATGAATAATTAAGGAAATTTCATGGATCAAAGCAACTAAAATATAGAGCTATGGTTTCCATCACGTAGTGAAGGTCATAGGAGAAAAAAAATTCTCACCCTGGCCAGGTGGTTCAGTTGGTTGGAGCATCATCCTGTACACCACAAAAAGGTTGTGGGTTTGATTCCCAGTCAGGGCACGCGCCTACATTGCAGGTTCAATCCCTGGTCTGGGCTCAATTGGGAGGCAACCAATCAATGTTTGTCTTCTCTCTCTCTCTCCTCCCTTCCTCTCTCTCTAAAAATCAATAAACATATAAACATACACTCAAGTGAGAATTAAAAAGAGAAAAGAAAAAAGAAATTCTCAAAAGCATAGGCATTGACTATATCACAACCAGAGCCATAATCAAATTCAAGACTCTTCATTCAACATAGATTAAATGTCTCTTATTCAGATACAGTCCAGAAGGAATGGCACAGATCAGTAGCAATGCTTATTAATTTTACTTAGTTATTTTATCTTACCTAGTATATTATCTTACCTAGCTATTTTTCTTAATTTATTTTAATTGGTTTAATTGAAACCTTACTCCTGTAGATGTGGTTCATTTAAAAACACCCTTGGAAATTTCTCAAGACACTTTCCTTCTTCGAAATACAGTATATTTTTTCACTTTTATTTGGTTGTCTAAATTTTCTATAGGTTTTATTCTCTAAGCAATCTTTTATTTATTTCAGTTACAGGTGACATACAATATTATGTTGGTTTCAGGTGTAAAATATAGTGATTAGACAGTTACATATCTTATGAAGTGATTACCCCGATAAGCCTCATACTCATCTGACACTATACATAGTTGTTACATAGCTATTACAATATTATTGACTATAATCTCTATGCTGTACTTTACATCCACATGACTATTTTTATAACAGCAATTTGTATTTCTTAATCCTTTTCACCTTTTCACCCTTCCCCCCAACTCCCTCCTACCTGGTTACCACCAATTTGTTCTCTTTATCTATGAGTTTCTTTTTTGTTTATTATTTATTTTGTTTTTTAGATTCTATGTATAAGGGAAACCATAAGGTACTTGCTTTTTTCTGTCTGAATTATTTCACTTACCATAATTCCCTCTAGGTCCATCTATGATGTTGCAAATGCTAAGATTTTATTCTTCTTTATGTCTAAGTAATAGTCCCTTGTACACATGTACCACCTCTTTATACATCTACCTACTGATAGGCATTTAGTTTGCTTCCATATCTTGGCTATTGTAAATAATGCTACAGTGCACATATATCTTTTCAAATTAGTGTTTTGAATTTCTTTGGATAAATACCCAGAAGCAGAATTGCTAAGTCAAATGGTAGTTCCACTTTTAAAATTTTTTGAAGAACCTCCATACTGTTTTCTAGAGTGTCTACACCAAGTTTACCAACCAACAATGCATGAGGGTTCCCTTTTATCCATATCTTCACCAGCACTTGTTTGTTAATTTATTGATGATAGGCATTCTGACAGGTGTGAGATGGTATCTCGTTGTGGTTCTTAAATGCATGTCTCTGGTGATTAGTAACCTTGTGCACTTTTCATATGTCTGTTGACCATCTTTATGTCCTCTTTAGAGAAATGTTAGTTTAGATCCTCTGCCCATTTTTAAATTAAATTGTTTGTTTTTGGTGTTAAGTTGTATGATTCCTTATATATTTTGTGTGTTATCCCCTTATTGGATGTATCATTCGTGAATATTTTCTCCCATTTAGTAGATTGCCTTTTCGTTTTGTCAATGGTTTCCTTTGTTGTCCAAAAACTTTTTGGTTTGGTGTGGTCCCATTTGTTTATTTTTTTTGTTTGTTTCCTCCATGTGACCTTTTTTCATATGAGTGAGTTATCTTATTCAGCTGCTGTTTCTGTTGCACAGACAGGGCTGCCCTCCAGGTACCAGTTATCTGGTTAGAAGCCACCCAGAAGTTGTACGGAACATCTCATTGGCAGTTTTTTGAGCAGAGCACTGCTGTGGTCTCTAGAAAAACACACTCAATTCCAGAAAACACATCCTTTTAACTCACCAAGAGCATCTCCAGTGGCTTCCTTCATTTAAAGATACTGCTGTCTGATTGGACCACTCTTTCAGTGACGTTATAGATGAATGAGCACTAACTGGGACCAAAAGGCGACCCTGTCATTTCCTTTACAGTTTTATTCAAAGTGTCAAAAAATATTTTAGTTAATTCCACCCACTTAGTATGTTTGCTCGTAGCTTGATAAATATCATCATATCACATTGATCCTGACTATTTAGCTCATGTGTGTATATTTGGGATACTTCTTAGGTGACGAATATCTTCCGGACTGGAATCACATCTTCTGCACCTTGCTTATCTCTAGCTTTCTCACTACATCTCTGTACTTTAAGTGCTCAGTGGAAACTTGTTGAACTGAAAGGTATGGAACTGATCCCTACATTTGACAACCATGCATCTGGATGGTTTTGTGTAGCACTGATGCAGTTGGGCATCTCAAGGCTCCATTAGTGTCAGAACTCTATAGTGTCTACTCCTCCCGTGTACCTAGAGCACAGAGAATGTTGATAGCCTTAACGTGTTGAGAAAGCATTAGAAGCAGAAGCCACACAGCCAAACAGATTTTTTTTATTCTTAAGTGGGTACTATTGACTGTTCAGCCTAATCTAAAATATAGGTTTTAAGATAGTTCCCTTATTTTATTTTTATTTGTTCCAAATGCAAGTTTTTCAAGAATGTTAATTTCAAGAATGTAAATCCAAAAAGATTTATTAGGTATGTATGTTTTAGTGTCAGAAAAATTAAATTCCAAAGAACATTATTTATTATGTAATATGGAAAAAGAACAACTCTAAAGACAAAAGTCAATGGTATTTGAATGAATTACTCATTCATGTTGGCCTCTGTCTCTCTACTCTTCATTAAAAATTTATCAATTTCTTAGAAGGAAAACCTACTATATAGTGACTATATCAAGTCTTAATGTAATAGTGCCTGGAGTACTGGATTGACTTTCTTATTGTGAAAATGGGAAAGGAAATTAAGACTCTGCCTTATTTTGTAGTGGTAGGACACTCAGATAAATTACGATTTTGTTGTTGTTTTTTACATCCTAGAAGTGATAACGATCAGGTTCTTTGTGTTTATTGATATGTTCTTGCTAGTTTCATTTTGTCAGACTTAACTACAGCATTTAATGTTATCGATCAGTCTGCAAAATGCTAGGATGCCGTAGCAGTCCTATGTTTATACAGTTTGGCTTTACCTTGTCAAAAAAAAAAAGGTGGTCTATTGGTCTTCTTTGTTCCTGAAATAGCCACTGTTTTCCTTACATTTTCTGAGGGTGGTTCTTCATGTCCTAATATGCATATCATATCCACAAACATTTCCAACAGATTTTTGCTTTCCTATCTAGTACATTAAGACAAAGCTTGATATATACCTGACAACTGACAATCCTTTTGTTATTTCTCTGCTGCCTGCCTATCTTCCTTTCAGTGGAAGACATGGTGATTGTACAGCTGCCCAGATACTGGCTCTGATGTCACATGAAGTCCACCTAACACAAAGCACAGAACACTCTGTAAGATAAGAACAGGAAAGAGACAAGTCACTCCGTAGTACCTATAGAGTACATATTGAATAGTTCAGGCCAAGGCCAGATTGTATTGTTTAGGGTGACCAGACAGTGGGAGTACAGGCCTGCTTTTGTTGCTGTTGGCTTTCTTTCTGGGATGGCTGAGGGCAGAGACATCAGAAAGCTGTTCTTGTAAGGCAGTTAGGCCTGAAGTGCCCTCACTTAGCCCTTGTGTCTGGTTACAAATGATTCTAGATCACTTTCATCATTTAAAGTCTCCAAATTACCTCCTCCAAAAGCATCCCCTTAAAGTGTTCCTTAAGATTATCTTCTCCATGGTACATTGATGTACTCTTTCATTAGCAGATTCCTACAAGGCGACACTTCTCTATGGACTTGAATGCAAATGGCATAGAGAAAATTAAGCACCTAGAGGCCCTAGCCAGGTAGCTCAGTTGGTTGGAGCATCGTCCTAATGCACCGAAGGTGTGGGTTTGGTCCCCAGTCAGGGCACATGTAGGAGGCCACCAATGAATGCATAAATGAGTAGAACAAATCGGTTTCTCTCTCTTGTCAATAAATTTAAAACAATTTTAATAAAAGTACTCTCACTTTAAAGAAAAAGGTACCTGGGAAAGTGTCTTGGTGACAAACCAATTAGATCATTAAGCAAATCTGGAGACTCCATCTCTGAAAAAGTAATTCAGCCTCAGATTCTAAGAGTTATGTTAAAGCCAAAATATAGCTCTTATTCTTATAGCTTTCAACCCTGGCATTTCCTATTGCTTTAGGGCCACCATACTTTGAATCATGTATTACCATTGCCATTCAGATGGATCAGGGCCAAGAAATTTTCTCTTTGTAGCAGGACAGCTCACCATAAAACGCATACAAAATGCATACATACCATGCCTACCGCTCATCTGTAAAGGACTCTCTTGCCCAGATTTCTGTGGTGAGTAGGTTTGAAGTCAGTTGGCCAGCTGCAGAATAGAAAACACTCCTTAGTCATCCCTATAGAAATGAACTGCTGCTGATATACTGTTTAGAATTGCTTCCAACTGCATAATTTTATACATGTATATTTAATTGGCTATACATAAGTAAACTAACTGGTTATATATATCTGGATGATCCTTGAGTTGTAGATAAGAATATGTTCAGGAGGTACTTCGAAACCTACACTCAGAAGTAGGACATTTTCTTAGGTATATAAAATACCCATTCATTCTTTTGATAGCACTGTTATCTTTGAGGCTTTCACAGCTCATGCAATTTTGGTGGGACAGAGTTGAACTCTGGCTTCAAATGTGGGCATTTGACCCAGAGTTGGCCATCCAGATCATCTGTTCTCCGTGGGTTTGGTTTAGAGGCGGGCTCATGATCCAGTCGGAGACAATGAGGCTCAGTTCTAGGATACTGGGGGATCTGGTGGGGGGGGGGGGAACTCTCCTGCTGCTGGCAGCCATCCGGATTCCAGGACTGGAGAGACAGCGTTAGAGGCAACACAGAGGGTGGTAGAGCAGAGAGATGGAGAGAACTGGTGCTCTGATGGTATTATAAATTATCTTTTTTGCCAAATCTAGTTTAAACTGAAATTCTGTCATCTGAAGCTGAAGTAGGACTGAATAACACATAGATTTACTGATCAGGTAGGTCAAGAAAATGCTGCCCACACAGTGTGTTAGTATTTTGGCAAGGAAGGTGACAGTGTTTCTTATAAAATCTTTGTGAATAATGTGTAGAAATGTGGAATGGAGGCAGGTGACTTCATCAATAATTGAAGAGTTATGTCGAAGAATGCTAATTCCATGTCAACCTGAAGGAAATTTTATAGTGGTGTGCCCCAGGGTCCTTTCCTGACCCTGTCCTTTTTGACATATTTATTAAAGGTTTGGGTAAGCACACTGATGGCCTTCCTATCATATTCTACAGATGACAGGATGATTGGAGCATGAGATAGCATGTTGGGTAACCGAGCCGAGTTTCTAAAACTCTCCATAAGCTAGAGCATCAGAATTAACTTTTAAAAAGAACAAATATAAAAAGTTTTGTATTAGATCCAAAAATTTATTATATAGATAACTGGGTAACACTGGAGGCTTACTCAAGTATAATTTCAGAAGGGATCAGCAGTGTGATACAGATGTCTAAATAAATAAATAAAGCTCTATTAGATTACATAAATAGGACACAACAGCAATGGAGGCAGATGTCGTATTGAACAAATCATACTTAGGCTGGTAGGGCAGAAGGATATAGGGCCAAAAGAACTAAAGTTTTCAGATATCTCTACCAATAGGGCATCTGCCCCATTGTGCCAAATCACGTAAACAGAAAAGATGAAAATTACCAGTGGGTATGTTCACAGCACTCTCTCTGGTCCCACTTGCTATATGGATATTTTATTTCTTCCTTCCCAAAGAGGAAGACTTATTTTTGTCTGGGAGAGAAGTTAAGTTATGCCATATAACAAAGTGGGAAAGGAGGATGGGTAGAGGAAGAGATAAAAAAGCCAGCCAGCACATGTCGTGGAAGACTTTGGGGGTGTTGAGAGACAGAGGGGCTCCACAGCCCTTTTTAACTGTGAGAAAATAGAAAGGAAAAGAAGGGGATTTAATTTGGATTGTAATAATCACTCAAGTATAAACTCAAAATGCATTTTTACCATAATTACCCAGCTTTTGGTATAATGAGTACTTGGCTTTGTGTTATATAAACTTTTCATGTACATATATCTTTTTAGCAAAGTTCTGCCTTCAACCCCTTCCCCACCACAGACAGATAAAAGCCTATGGGAAAGCTACCACATTCCTAACCAAGAAGATAGGACAGTGGGTTTCATAAGTGCATTTAGGTCTGGAAGTAAACAAGGCTAATTTCTCTGAATGCTACTGATCAACATAGTATCGAAGGTTTTGCCAACACACTCAGACAATAAATTGAAATAAGAGAAATAAAATTTAGAAGGGAGGAGGCAACATTGCCATTGTTTGTAGATTATACAATAATTGCATAAAATATAAGAGAAATACTAAACTATGAAAAGTAATAAAGGAGTCCAAGGTCAGCAAGATTGAGAAGTAAAGTATTATTAAATAAAGACAAAGAACATTTTTAATGCTAACAATAACCAATTAGAAAAGCCTATAGGAGATAGAACATCATATACAAAAACACAAAAGCTAAAAACTGTCCAGGAGCCAACCTAATGCAAATATTTATAGAGGAAGTTTCAAAATTCTTTTAAGAAAGATTTGGGAAATCCAACAATGTTTGATATCTTCACAATTTAAAGAGACAGATTTCCACAAATGGACCTATGAATTTAATGCAATTTCAATACAGGTTTCAGCAAAACATTTTGGGATAACTGGATAAACTGCTTCTAAGGTTAATATGGACAACAATAATCTTAGATAGCTAAAACAATTTTGAAAAGGAAGAACCAATAAGGAACTTGACTTAGCAGATATTAGAAATACTACAGATATTAAGAAAAACTATAATAGGCCAAACAATACATGTTACTCATGAAAGAACAAATGACAAATAATAGAGTTATGAAGTAGACCCTGCAGGAGAAACTTTGGGACACCAGGGTAGAAAAAGATGTCTTAAAAATGACCCTCAAAGTACAATTTCTAAGGAGATTGGAGGTGGAGTTTGAGTTTGACTGCATCAAATGATTCAAGGTTCCTACAGAATAAAGGCAACTTCACACAGTGTTAAAAAGTGACTCACATACTGGATGATCTTCACAATGCCTATAACAGGCATACCATTAATTTCTAGGATATATAACAAATTCTCAAAAATTCACAAGGAAAAGATAGAAAAACAGGCAAAAGGTATGAATAGGCAATTCACTGAAAACTAAATGATGAAAAACCAGTGTAATGGAGATGTCCAATCTCACTTATAACCAGCAAACTTAACACTATTACTTGATACTATTCATAGAAGAAAATTTTAATCATGAATATAACACCTGCTAGTAAGAAAATATGGACCCTCTTGCAAACTGCTTAGGAGCATAATCTGAAGTGATCATTTTGGATTGCAATGAAATGGGATTTAGTGATACTAAGTATGTTATTCAGGGATTCCACTGCTGGTTATATTCCACTGCATAAAGATAATGATAATGAAGAGGACATGTAAAGAGATACTGTACTATGGATGTCAATGGCAATGGATGTTGGAGGCAACATGTGTGTCCCTCACTATGGAAATAGGTAAGTATGACAGGGTAGTTGCTTAAAATGGAATAACATGTGGTAGCCAAAAGAAATTAATTAGACCTTCATGAAGTATCATGGCAGGATCTCACAATGGTATATACCTACAACGGAATACTGTCAGCCTTAAAAAAAGGAAGTTCTGTAATATGAACTTTTCTCCAAAAATGAGCTGTAGTAGAACAACAAAACAAACTTAGATGATAATATGTTAAGTGAAACGAATCACCTGAGGCACTTAAAAAAAACACATGCATGCCTTTACTCAGCAGACCAGTTTAATCAGATTTTCTGAGAGTAGGACCCATATATCAGAACTTTGTCAAAATCTCCCTAGAAATAATTAAAATGTTCTGGAGTTACATAGTGGTGATGGTTGTAGAACTTTTTGAATAAATAATCACTGCCTTGTTCACTTTAAAAGGGTTATGTTAATTGTATTTTTTTTTAAAGATTTTATTTATTTATTTTTAGAGAGGGAAGGGAGGGAGAGAGAGAGAGAGAGAGAGAGAGAGAGAAATATCAATGTGTGGTTGCTGGAGGTTATGGCCTGCAACCCAGGCATGTACCCTGGCTGGGAATCGAACCTGGGACACTTTGGTTCCCAGCCCGCGCTCAATCCACTGAGCTACGCCAGCCAGGGCTTAATTGTATTTTAATTATAACTCAATTTAAAAAAATACTTTCCCAGATTACTCTATTGTATAGCCTGGGCTAAGGACTCCTGGGAAATTGGACAGTGTTTCCCAACCTGGACTGCACACTGGAACCTACTAGGGAGATCTAGAAACACTGAAGCCTAGTCATGACCACCACAGATTCTGATACTGATCTGGGCAATAGCCTGGACATCAAGAGTTAAAAAACCTCCTCAGGTAATCGTAATGTGCAGCCAAGGTTGAGACCCGTGGTCCAGAACAGTGGCTGTCAATTTGTGTTCCTTGGAAAAGCATCTGGAAAGTTGTTAGAAATGAAGATTCTCAGTTCCATCCAAAACCTACTGAATCAGAAACTCTAGTGAGTTCAACAATATAATTTTAATAAGCCCTCCAGATGATTCTGGTGCAGGCTACAGTTTGAGAACCACTGTTCTAGCACTCAAGGAAATTGCATACCAATCCAGTCATTATCCTTAAGTTTTGCTAACCCCTAAATATTTGTGGATGACATGTTCCAGACATAGAAAACCTGTCACCAGGGTCTAGCTGGAAAGTGACCCACAAAGAACCAGTTAGGAGGAAACTGTGTAAGATGCTGCATTGTAATGTTTCTCCGATATAAAAGAATGTTAGTTTTAGTTTTCACACAAAATTATTGTGTTAGGATAGGTAGCTATATCTTAATAAAGGAAGGAAGCAAAGGGAATCAGTCATTATTAAGAACAATAAACTAGGGAGCTGATTGGACAATGAGCCTCATTAAGTTTGGATGTTAGAGCTTCAGATACCCCAGGGATTCAGTATTGCCCCACCACTCCTCCCGCCTCTGTGTAGGGAGGAAGGACCAGCTTTCTAATCTCCCCAGGATACAACAGGTCCACTCTGGCGACTTTGTGGGGTAGAGAAGTTGGCATAGGAATAAAACAATAAAAGGGAAATTCCTCTGCTGGGCACATGCCCAATAGAAGTCAGCCACAAACAGCAGGAACTAAGATAGTGACCATAAGGGGTGGAGCCTAGCCTGGGAAAAGGATTTGATTGGATAAGGGACATGGAACCCACAGAAGATACAGGAAATGGATTGGTTGGGGAAAGGACCCAACGTCAGGTTCACGAAGGATTGGGAAACTGGTTAGTTTGAAAGAATGCCTGGTCCTTCCCAAGGATGAGATAATGTAACTGAAGCTTAACGAAGTTGTTTTTCTTTCACTGGGTAACACACACTTCACCGTTCACTCACACAGTCTCTCCATAGCAGCCATGTGGGCCTAGAAGCCACGCAGACTCCAAGTGCGTGCCTGAGTACAGCAAAGCAGCACCAGCCAGAGTGCAGCTGGGAATAGAGACTATGATAGCTGGAGAGGGACAGATGCTGAACTGTACTAAGCTTTTGTGTGGCTCAAAATCTCTGGACCTTGGCATTTCTTCTGGGTTTGATGAAAACAAGGCTGGACTTCTTTCATAGCAGGATGGAGCTGAACCCAGTACAGTCTTTTGTGTTTGCTCCAACTTCAGTAAACCTTACCACTGCATCTCATCCTCCCATTCGTGGTCCATGAAATGCTTTTCTTGTGACACTGTAAGGACCTCATTTTCATGGGCAACACTTGAAATTAGAATTACAAATACTACCTATGTAATCTCTTTCGTCCTTTACTTCCTGCATTTAGAAACCCAAAATACATTTTGTAACCTCAAATCCTCTTTTGACCTTAGCTTTTAAGCCAGTGATTCTCTTTTTTTCTTGGTTTTAGGCAATAAATGATTCTTCTTTTCCCCTACAGCCATTTGAGAACTTCATTGGAATGGCTTTGGCATTTTAGAAAAATGCCATGTTTTATAATCTAAAAGTATGTAATGAAAAACCTAGATTTAAATCTGTATTGTGATTTTTTCCACATGCTAGCCCACAGTTGTGAAATGATTACTATACCATTAACTATGGACTCTTAATGAAGCATATTTCCCTAGAGTTTATGTATTTGGGGGGACATCTCTTAACAGTACTGATCTTAAATGAGTCTAGGAAGAAGTAGCTGGATTATTTGTCCAATGTTAGGGCACTTTGATATAACGAGGTTGCTAATAATCATTCCCCTAACACCAATTACTTTCAAACTACCTCTACAAATAGAAGACTCAAAACCTAATGTTCAGCTCAGTTTATAAACAAAATTGTCTGTCTGTCTGTCTGTCTGTCACTCACACACACACACACACACACACACACACACACACCCCTGTAGGCTCATTAACACAGAGATGACACAGCAATATTTCTGGGCCTGAATTTTGACCACCCTTTCATTTGAATAGTGAGATAAGCTGAAAAACCAAAATTTATTTCCTTGAAATAGTGAACTAAATTTGACTTCAAGGCCTGTCAGCGCCAGAAAGTAGTTTTATGTACCTCTGTCTACCTCCTATTCTCTCCCAGCCACAAGGACTTAAACTAATTCTGCCAAACGTATGCCTCAGCCCTTGAGCCATATCTCATTCCCAGTAGGGCCTTGACTGGTACCCCATCACCATGGTGACATTCAAACATAGCTCAAGAGGCCCGAGTCAAAGCATGGAGCTCATTATCCCTACAGAGCCAGGAGAGTAATGCATGGAAAAGTAGTTGAAAATTGTGGAAGATAAGTAAAAGATAGTTATTAGTCCCATTTGTAGGAATTCTTTAGAGGATAGACAATTAAGCAAAATCAGAGAAGAATGAGGTTGAAAATAATTGCAAGTAAGGTCAGTAAACTATTCATACTCTCTCTATTGGAGAATGAAGTCTTGAAACATCAGATGGTCATTTCTATAATACATTAGAAGTTATTTTAAAAATCATATATGGTGATCCTTTAGTAGTTCATGAGTGTGATAATTGGGTGTTCACGCTCTTGAGTGACATGTGCCTCCCACAAACCTTGTTACAACGTCAGCACACTACCCATCTGACATGAAAAAATAAATAAATAAAATATAAAATAAAAAGAAAATAAAATTAAAAATAAATCATATATGAAAAAATAATCTCGAGTTAGTAGAATCTTTCTGCCTTGGAGACCTTTTAAACATGTCCCTCACTGGTTCTCAGGACTCCCTATGTCTTGAAAATCAATTTCTACTCATTCTTCATAGAGTTCATTGTGCAAATATTATTGGTAACATTTTTTAAAAATTATAATCACGTATACTGACTGATCTATTATATTTCACTCATAACATAGCAATAAAATCCCAAAATAGATAATTATATAATTATATGCAACATGATCTCTAAATATAACAGGTGCAGTTAGAAGGGGGTGCAGACTAGGTGACAGCAAGGATCAGCTCAGGGATGAATGTTTTTCCTTAAAAAATGCCTAGTTCTTCATAAACATTCCCACCTGCAGATAATCAGAAAATATACCTGATAGCATACACTTTGCACTGTTTTTCTTCTGATACTTGAATTAGTCCTTCTGTTATAAAAAAATTACAGTGAAAAAAATTTTTATTATGTAACTAAACAAAATATATTATGTATTAGCATTAAAGTGAAATTACACATGCTTTTACATTAATGCTAGCCTAAATAATATATTAATAAACTAATTACTAGCATATATTTTAGAACCTTCATAAAATACTAAGGCACTGTTTTCAAGACAGTTAATAAAATATTTTTCTCTAAAAATCTAAAAATCATAAAGGATTATATATAAATATGAAATGGAAATCTATATTTTAATGGAAAAGGGTGTGTATTAACTCTCAAATAGCATAAAAAGAAGATAATTTTTCTACATTTCTGCCATAAAAATAAGCATTGCCTCAAGGCTCAAAAGATAAGAGAACTAAGTGGTATTAATGATGCTAAAAAGTAACTGAATGAAACTATCTTTTGTTTTCAGACAGTTCAATGTATAGGGAAGTTCTAAATTTGAGTGTGAAGTTTTCTGAACCACTTTTTTTTAAGTTAACAAACTTTTTTTAAAGCAATATTTGATTCACGACAAAATTGAACAAAAAGAATAGAGTTTCAGCATATTTTCTTTCCCCACCCAGGCACAGCCTTCCCAACTCTTCACACCTTCCACCGCCGGAGTGGAACATTTGTTACACTTGATGAACCTACACTGAACCCCTCATCACCACCTAAACTACAGTTGACATGGTTCACTCTTTGTGTTGTGCATTCTGTGGGTTTGGACAAATGTATCATAACATATGTCCATTGCAGTATCATATAGGTAGTTTTACTGCCCTAAAATCCTCTGTGCTTTGTCTATTTGTCCCTTCCTGCTCCTTAACCCCCAGAACCACTCATCTTTTCCAGGTCTCCATAGCTTTGTATTTTTCTGAATGTCAGTCATTTAGTTTTCATAATACAGTATGTAGACTTTTCAGACTGGCTTCTTTCTGTTAGTAATACACTTTTAAGTTTCCTCCATGCTCTTGAATGGCTTGAGAGCTCCTTTCTTCTTAATGCTGAAAAATATTTAATTGTCTGGATGTACCACAGTTTATTTACTCATTCATCTGCTGAAGGACATCATGCATGCTTTCATGTTTTGACAATTCTGAATAAAGCTGCTATAAAAATCCATGTACGCCCTGGCTGGTGTAGCTCAGTGGATTGAGCATGGGCTGCGAACCAAAGTGTCGCAGGTTCGATTCCCAGTCAGGGTACATGCCTGGGTTGCAGGCCATGACCCCCAGCAACCACACATTGATGTTTCTCCCTCTCTCTCTCTCTTCCTCCCTCCCTTCCCTCTCTAAAAATAAATAAATAAATAAATAAATAAATAATCTTTAAAAAATCCATGTGCAGGTATTTTGTGTGAACATGAAGTTTCAATTCATTTGGGAAAATACCAAGAAGATCAATTGCTGGATTGTATGGTAAAATACCTTTAGTTTTATAGAAACCACCTAACTGTCTGTACCAGTTTACATTTTCACCAGCAATGAATGTGAGTTCCTATTGCTCCTTGTCCTTGCCGGCATCTGTTATCAGTGTGAGAGATTTTGGCCAATCTGATTAATTTGTAATGGTATCTTGTTGTTTTAACTGTAATTGTTACTGAACTCAAAGAGGAAAGTTTAGAATTTCTCCCCAGTATGTTAGCTGGCAGTATTTTGTAGATATTCCTTATCAAGTTGAGGAAATTCCTCCTCTATTTCTAGTTTGTTGAAAATATTTTTTAATAAAAAATGGGTGTGGGGTTTTGTCAAATGCTTTTTCTGCATCTGTTCATAAGATCACGTGATTTTTGTTTAGCCTATTGATGTGATGGACTACATCAATCAATTTTTGAATGTTGAACCAAGCTTGCATATATGGTATAAATCCCACTTGGTCATGGTGTATAATTCTTTTTTTACATTGTTGGATTTGATTTGCTAAGAATTTGTTGAGGATTTTGCATCTATGTTTATGAAAAGTATTGTTCTATAGTTTTATTCTGTAATATCTTTGGTTTTGGTATCAAGGTAATGCTGACTTCATAGAATGAGTTAGGAAGCATTCTCTATGCTTTTATATTCTGGAAGCAATTGCACAGAATTTGTATAGTTTCTTCCTTATGTGTGGTACAATTTACCATCTAGTCTTGGTGTTTTCTGTTTTGGAAAGTTAATTACTAATCCAATTTCTTTAATAGCTATAGGCCTATTCAGATTGTCTATTCTTTTTACCTGGATTTTAGTAGATGGTATCTTTCAAGGAATGGTGTCATTTCATCTATGTTACCAAATTTGCAGGCATACAGTTATTCATAATATTCCTTTATTATTCTTTTAATATCTGTGGAATACATATAATGTTTACACTTTCATTTCTGATATTAGTTATTTGTGTCTTCTCTCTTTTTTCCTTAGTTAACATGGCTAAATTCTTATTGATTTTAATGATTTTGTTGAAGAATAAGCTTTAGGTTGTTGATTTTCTCTAATGACTGTTTTGTTTTTAATTTTATTGATTTCTGCTTTAATTTTTAATTTCTTTTACTTTGGATTTAACTTTCTTTTTGTTTTTTAGTTTCCTAAGAAGCTTAGATTATAGGTTTAAATCTTTCTTTACTAACATATACATTCGCTACTAAAAATTTCTCATTTAGTACTTCTTTCATTGCATCCCACAAATCTTGGTGAGTTGTATTTTCACTTAAATACACATAAAAAACCTTGGCTGGTGTGGCTCAGTGGATTGAGTGCAGGCCTGTGAACCAAAGGGTCACTGGTTTCATTCCCAGTCAGGGTACATGCCTGGGTTGCAGGCCAGTAGGGGTGTGTGAGAGGCAACCACACATTTATGTTTCTCTCCCTCTCTTTCTTGCTCCCTTCCCTTCTGTCTATAAATAAATAAAATCTTTAAAATAAATAAATACACAGAAAAATAAGTGCACAGAATATAACTGTACAGCTGAACAACTTCTCACTGAGTGAATATATGATTTTTTCAGCCCCAGATCAAGAAATAAAACATTACCAGAAACCCAGAAGCCCCCCTGTGTCTACTTCCAGTCATTTCCTCCCTTCCCTATAATGGATTGAATATTTATATCCCCCCAACATTTATATGTTGAAATCCTAATCCCCAGTGTGATGGTATCAGAGGCAGCCTTTGGGTGGTGATTAGGTCATGGTCATGAAGGTAAAGTCCTCATACAAGCAATTAATACCCTTACAGAAGAGACCCTGAAGAGCTCTTTCCCCCTTTTCATCCCGTGAAGAGACAGCAAGAAGACAGCTATCTATACAGCAGGAAACAGGATTTCACTAGATACCAAATCACCTGGTGCCTTCATTTTGGACTTCCTAGGCTCCAGAATCTCTTAGTCTTGAAAAGACTAAGACATTCCCATTACAAAAGTAGCTACTATTTTGTGCCCTGGTCAGGTAGCTCAGTTGGTTGGAGCATCGTCCTGTTGTGCCAAGGTTGTGTGTTCAATTCCTGGTGAAGGGATACAAGAATCAACCAATGAGTGCATGAATGGGTGGAACAAAAACCAATGTTTCTTTCTCTCTAAAAATCAATGGAAAAAAATTTTTTAAAGCAGCCACTACTTTGTCTTCTGATAGTTTAGGATGTGGTATAATAGAAACATTCAAAACCTAGCAAGGAAAACTCCATTAGATATTCAGAATCAAGAATAATTCTCTTTGGCTAGATGCCCCACCTTCCAGGTCCACTGAGGTGGCTCTCTGCAGGGGCTTTGCCTGCCCCGGGAAACAGCCCTGCCCCTGGGCCTGTGGTGGCAGCCTGTGATCTCTGCAGTGCCTTCGGCGGCATTCTTCCCTTCACTTGAAGAATAGCACCCATTCACAGCTGAATAGCTCTGTGGTCTGGACCCATAGAATCCTAGAAGTCTCACAGCCTTTCTTCATTCCGCCCCTCTTCTCTGCTTAAGTTCAAACTGGCAGTGCCTCTGCTGGTATATTCCCATGCCTGCTCCTGGCTTCTGCCGACTCCGTTCAGTTTTCACTAGTATTTACATATACTTATTTGTATATGCGTATCTGTGTGTGTGCTGTTCTGTGCAATTTTATCCCACATGTAGATTTCTGTAACTGCTACCAAAGTCGAGGTACAGAGCTGTTTCAGTGGCACAAAAGAACTTCTTTATGCCATCATACATTCACTAGTCAAACCCACCTCCACCCCATCCTCCGATGACTGCTGATCCCTTCTCCATCTGTACAGTTTGTCATTTCAAGGATGTATATAAATAGAATCATAAAGTGTTTAAATTTTTGAGATTGACTTTTTTTAAACTCAGCATAATACCCTTGAGATTCATCCAAATAGTTTCATGTTATACTATGATTTTTAGACCAGAAAAGGCAAAAGAGCTACAAATTGAGTACTAAAATTTAGCTAAAACTCCTTTTATGTGAAATAAATTCACTTGGATCTTTTAAAAGGCCTCTAGGTTTATTTATGCTAGTTAATGATTAAAAGCATATTTTAAAATTCAGGTGATATTATTTTTACGTTGTTGGATAAATATTAATGAAGGTTTCAAGTATCATTTCGAAGGGAATATAAACTCAGATTGTGCAGTTTTGAATTATGCTTTGCACCTTGATACATATTTCTAATATAAAAATTCACAAGATAAATTCAAATTGCCATTGCTACAGACTATCAGGGCCAATAACTGTGTTTTGACTGTATGTTTGGTGCAAATACAACATTGGTGAGGCTGATTTGAGAGCTTATTTAATTTAAAGAAAGTTTTTTTTATTTTCCTATTTCTGACAATTTTTCTTATCTGCCATGACCTCTTATTATTGTCACCTCTCTGCAAAGTGCTATTATGGTTCCCATATTCAAATGCATTTTCAATTTCATTCATATTTTTGAGCTACTGAGAGCTATCAGTCTTGTGACAGGTAGCACTTATGATAACACACTCAGAAATTGTTTGAAAGAAAAGAAAAGTGAGTGATTTATGTCTTGGGTTTAAGAGGTTAAATTTGATTTTATTGTAATAAGACAGTTTGAGACAGACTTAGTTTTGCTGTTGTGAGCCTACTGGAGTTATTATGCCATATTGAGCAAAAGCTTTTATCCATGTTTAGCCAAAAGACTTATTCATTCTGCAAAAGAAAGATTGCTATCATCATTCAAAGAATTGACTTCTGAGTAGATTTTTGAGAGAGCCTTTATCCTGCTAATACCCTACTTCTGTAATACAAACAGAGGAGGAACTCCCCAAAACGCATCTCACCCACGACAACCATCTTCTCCCAGCCTTCTTCCCTTTCTTGCTTTGCTGAGGCCGTTTCCAGCGATGTTTCTCACATGTGGTCGTGCCTAAGGAAGCGTCAGCTCTCAGCCCCGTGGCTCCTGTTCTTCGGCTTGTCCTCCCACTCACAAGTGTTCCTTATGTAGAGATGAGTAATTTGGCAAAAACCAAAAACAACAAAAAAGAAAAGCTTTTGAAAACTATTTGTCTTAATAGTTTTAATTGATTAAAAGCTCTGACATACTAATAAAGAAAGGAGAAAATTCCATTTGAAACTTGGGGAAAATACCCTGAATGGGCAATTCATAAAAGAAGAAAATAAAAATGCCAATAATCTTATGAAGTAATGTTCAAGAATACTGGAAACATAGAATTCAAATTTAAGAAGCAACACTACCTTTCTTTTCTTTTTGATTGTTGAGGATTTTATAAAAACGAATGTTTTCTGATTTGGCTGAGCTCATTGAAACAGTCACTTTGCTCAGTGGCTCCTGGCATGAATGTGAATTTAGATAACATTCCTAAAGGCAATTTGGAAATAAGAATGAGAATCTTAAAAATGTACTATTATTTAGTATTATTGTCATAATTTATATAATTTATAATGTTTAAATGGAAACAGAGTAAATTTTCAAAAACAAGATAATGGAAAATAAATCATGGACCATCTATATTATGAAATATTACAGAATAAAAATGGTTATGTATATAGAAAGATGTCCACAGTGTATTATTAAGTGAAAAAAGATTCAAGCTTGTGTCTATAGTATAATCTTCATTTTGTCTCCCAAAATATATATATACCTATATATGTGTGTACATATATGTAGATATGTGTGTGTATCATACATGTAGAATGAAAGAAAAAGAAGGCTACAAGAATTCTTACCTAAATTTCAGTAGTGATTATTTCCATGCAGAAGAATCATGGTTGATTTTTCTATTTGTGTCTTACTGTATTATCCAGATTTTCTACAATTACCTGATTTATCGAAGAAAATAGAAAGGCAGAGTTGATTCTGAAATGCAGTATTCTAAAATGAAAAAATACAAAGAGTTAAGTGACAAAAAGTACTGTGACACATGAAAAGGCCACTATTCCCACCTCCCTTACTGCTTTGTTGTTGCTGTTGTTTAACCCCCAGGGCATGTGTTTGTTATTCTCTCTCTCATTTAGACCTACGTGTGGAACTGTTTCATCTACCAAACAAAAGTAAGCAAAGGTTAATTAATTTATTTTCTCAATTTTCTTTAAAAAATGATAGTTGTCAGTCATAGCTGAGGAAATAGTTGTTACCAAGTTGAGCTGGTATAACTTCATAAGAAATATAGTGTTGCAGTCACCGAGCAGACTCATTATAGAAGTATGCCCAGGTCCTTCCCCAAACCAGAGTGAAATCTTGGAGGGCAAGGATCACCATGTGTGCGAGTGTGTTTGCCTGAAGTGACTAAGTTGTTTAAAAATCTTTGAATTTTTACTACCTCCCAATTTTTTATTCTGCTTTCTAGAAAATTTCCTTAACTTTATTTTCTATGTAATTTTTACTTTTTACTTGTCTTATTCTCCAGAAAAACCTATTTCTTGTTCTCTGTTCTTTGTTCTCAATTCCTTCTGTTTCATGGGGGAAATGATGGTTTCTTGTTTTATTTTGCTCTTTATTAGAGTTTTTTAAATGTGTCATGATACTAGCTGAGTCTCCCTTTTTCAGCCTTTCAAAACTTTTCATTGAGAATAATATATATTCAATAATGTGCACTCATATTCAATATATAACTTGATGAATTTTTACACATGTATGAACTTATGTAACCAACACACAATCAAAACAGAAAACATTTTCAGCCCCACAGAGAAGACCAGCTCTCCCTGAGATAATCACTGTTCTACCTTCTAACACCGTAGAAGCTTGGCCTATACTTAAGTTTCATATAACTTAAATCATGTAGTATATAAGTTTTTATATCTACCTTTCACTAAAAACATTTCCTATGATATTTATCCATGTTGTTGCATATAGTAGTGGTTCATTATTTTTTTAACTTGTTAAAATAATTGTTTACAATTCCATCATGTAAATATACTATACTTTCTTTATCCATTTCCCTACTGATGGGGATTTTGATTATTTCCAACTTAAGGCTGTTGTGAATAAATACTACGAATATTTCTTTATATGTGTTTTAGTAAACATATAAACTCATTTCTCTTGGGTATATATCTAGAAGTAGAATTGCTGACTTGTATTAAGAATAGGTATGTGTTCAGATTTAGTACCTACTGCCAAACAGTTTTCCCAGGTGGTTGCTTCAATTTATACTCACGTCAGCTAGCAAAGTTTGAGAGTTCAAATTGCTCATAATCCCCACTGAAACTCGATATGGACGGTCTTTTTGATTTTAGCCATTCTGGTGGTTTTACAGTAATATCTCATTGTCATTTGAAATTACATATATCCTTGGTGACTGGGGATGTTGAGGGGTTTTTTCTATGCTTATTGGACATTTGCATATACTCTTCTGTGATATTTGTTTTTAAACTTTTTGGTTAATTTTTACAAATTAGGTTGTTTCTTATTTATTTGAAAGAGTTCTTTGCATGTTCTCATAAGTATTTTTCCTGTTTGGGTCTTTAACTCTTTTAATGGTGTTTTTTGATGAACCAAGTTCCTTAATTTTAATGAAGTCCAATACATCAAGCTGCTTTTTATGATTAGTGTCTTTTTTTTTTTACTCTTTTCCAACAAGTAGTTATTATTAGTTAGGCCGTGATTCAGGGTCTCGGGGTGTGGTGTACCCAAGTCACCGTTCACCTCCCTGGGAGAAGATGGAGAACAGGAGACAGGTGTGGCGGAACCAGTTCAGATCTTCCCAGGAAATGTGCAAACTGTCCGGTTGTCCTCCTAGGCCAACACCAGGATATGGGACAAAGGGACTTGTACACACACCGGTTCCATTCACACACAGAGACATCAACCCCTTTGGCCCCTTTAGTTGTCACTGCCTTCTCACAGTGGTGAAAGCCCAGGTAGTTCTTCTGCCAACAGCTCCTGGTCTGGTCCTTGCTGGGGAGGAAGATGTCAAAAGGGGCAGGGTGGTGGTTCTTGATTTTGGTCCCACCATCTTCTGCCATGTTGCTAACTCCTAAATATGCTTCTGAAGTCCTGGCTGCTCAATGTGACCTTCAGCCATGATTAGTGTCTTTTGTGCTCTTGAAGAAATTTTTGCTACTATAAGGTCATGGACACATTTTCCTATGATTTCTTTTAAAAATTTAATTGTTTTATATTTAGGTCTGTGATCCATCTTTAATTAACTCTGTATATGGTGTGAGGTAGGGGTCAAGGTTCTTTTTTTTTATTTGGATATTAAAATTTTCCTCAGTCTTTATTGGTCTTCTGTATTCAGTAAAAAATGGAACACAAAAAAGCAAGAGAAAAGTAACTTATTAGCAAGAGAGAAAGTCAACAGAAATTGACATCAACAGTCATTCAGTAAACTCTGATTGTAAGCTCTCAGTACATGGGCAGGACTTGCAGACAGGTAGGCACCACTGTGTGGGTAGCCATCTGGCTTTTTCTGGGAACCTAAATGAGAGTTATTATGAGTATGTTTTAAAGGCTATTCAGCCCTGGCTGGTGTAGTTCAGTGGACTGAGTGTGGGCTTGCGAACCAAAGGGTTGCTGGTTTGATTCCCAGTATAGGATACATGCCTAGGTTGCTGGCCAGGTCCCCAGTAGACAACCACACAATGATGTTTCTCTCCTTCTCTTTCTCCTTCCCTCCCCCTCTCCCTAAAGATAAATAAATAAAACCTTTTTTTTTTTTTTTAAAAAAAGGACATTCGGTTCTGCCATAAAGAATTCCCCAACCATTCAACCCACTTGAATACTTAAAATTTCTTTTCCTTTGACTTGGTTAAGGGGAACTACCCATTTAAGTTTTCTCTCTTTCAACAAATTATTCAGCCCTAACCCTCGCTCCTTTCATTGTGAAGGTGCTTCAGAGTACTTAGCCTCTTTGTGGTTTGGTGGGGCAATGTGGCTTGCTTGACATTAGTATTTTTCTGTGCGCAGACGTAGGAAAAAGATGTTCTGAGTTCCCACCTTGTACCAGCTTTCTTACTAAACCACTCTGCCTCAGAATCATCACCTAATACTCCTTCACAGTGTTGTGAGGGTTAACTGAATTAAATTATGTGAAATTTCTATAATAATGCTCAACATATAATCAGTGCTCAAAAATCATTAGCTATTATCAGCTTCCTCCATTCAACTCATTGTATTACCATTCCATTTGCTTTCCTCTTCAAAAGAAAAAAAAAAGCATAGACATGTTTCCTTGGCTTCTGTCTTCTCTCACATTCTCTGTCCTTTTAAATGTCTTTGTCGTAATTTTTGGAAGATTTCTGGAGAAATTTGATGTGAAAACATATTCAGTCCACATACTTCACTAAAATTTCCTCAACTAACAAATTTAAAAGTTAAAATTGCTGCACAGACCAACGCTATAATTTTTCCCAAGCACAACTAGGTAATCACAGAGCTAGATGATTCTAGCAAATCATGATTATGCTGTAGCAAAGAGTCCTAGCTCTAAGATTCTCTACAGCTCAAAAATTTTATAAATTTGCGACATAAAAAATTATGCTATGAAAATGGTGAATTCCATGTTTTTAAAGGAAACTCAAATTGTTCACATTTTTGCTTCTTTTCCAGGGTTCTCAATTTTCTACCTGATTGGATATTGGTTGGTTGATTGACAGGTGTGAAAAACACTTTAGGGCAGCTTTTTGGAAAGGACATGTAAAGCTATATTAATTCCTTGATCAAACTTAAAAACCCTTAAGCAACTTCCATTAACCTAGAACACCCCAAGCAGTTCCCCCAGGCTCTACAACTTTCTCAAAACTCAAACCAAATTTAGTGCAAGAATGAATATGAGTCCCTATTGTTTGAATGGGTGCAAAAAAAGTTAGAATAAAATAATTTCTATATGTATATTTATGGAATTTGCCCCATCTTACATATCTATATTATTTATAATGAATAAGCTATAATAAACACTATATTGTAACAGACTATAACATTTTATTTATGTATAATAAATGTAAAATTTATAAAGTGAAGTAACTCTTAGTTTTATTTTTTGTTGCCTTGTTCTCAGTAGGTTATTGATTTTTTATGATTGCTTATATGGGTATCAGTGAATGACCTAAAACTTCGGGGCATTTATTAATTTTCCTCACAAACACATTTCTGTTATTTTCTAACATTTTCTGCAATATTTTCTAAGCATGTATATGTGAGTACATGTGAGATGTGTATATGTTTGTGTGTGTACATATGCACATATTGCAGTGCATGTGTGTGTGTTAGAGAGAGACAGAGAGAGAGAGTATGAGAGAGAGAGAGATGGAGAGACATTAGCCTATTCACAAAAACCCAGGCTCAGCTGGGTTTAATCATTTAAATGTAGAGTATACCCATTTAAAATTAAATTCAAGTAGTTTTAAGGTAGATTGGAGAAATACAAAACAGAATAATGGAAAGAAGGCAAAAAAAAACATATATAGGAGGGCTCTCCCAGCAGTTAGCTATTTTAGACTGTGAAGTGATATCCCAAGAGAAGCCAAGGAGGCTCCATCACTTGAATTATTTAAAATTGGACTGGACTAAGCTCGGGAGAATATACCATTGGGAGTAATCATGCTTTGACAGAGAAAGACCGAGAGATCTTTTCCAATTCTAATTGCCATGATCCTGTGTAATTCAATTTGAAATGGCCTTGCTATTCTAATTCACAAAGATCCTATTTTTACTAACTCTTTCTTTTTCATAATCCTGCTTCTGATATCACTTCTCCGTTAAAAAGAAACCCTCAAGCTTGGTTCCCAACTATTCATTGAATTACACTCCTTATTTCCTCTTTTCCACCCTCCAGACAGACTGTTTTGCAGACTCAGGCACTGCACTGAGAGCTGGGCAGACAGCGGTTATCATCACCCCCTGCTTTCATCCATTAGAGCTGGGCGTTTGCAGGTAAGGGTGAGGGCTGACAAAGAGGTTTTCAAAACTGGTCAGCATAAATGCTTCCAGGAGGCCAATTCAGGATAATCTACTGAAACATGGATCAGAAATATTGCCAGCCGAGGCTGAATACCTCTATCTGTTGTATTTAAGCCACAGCAATAGAATACTTTCATGGGGGAAAATAACAAAAGCCGTAATTACATGTGGAGAATTGTCTGTTCACATCATTTGGGGGTTAATTTTGTGAAATGGTTGCCATTCTGTCTGGGTCCAGCATCTGTCTCAGCCACTTTATTTGTTTTGAGATGCTCCAGGGGTAAGATCCCTGGAGACTTGAGTCCAGGAGGCCTTCTGGTTTCCAGGAGCCAATTTGTGACAAGATCAAAGGGGTCTATAGTCCCTAGAAACTGAGTTAGACTCTGGAACTTACAGGTGTACCTCATATTACACAGCACTTCCATCTCGAAATTGTATTGGGAAGTAAATTTTAGTGAATTGAATTATATTAATCCACTAATATTAGCAATTGGTAATGGCTCCAGATCATTTAATTCAGGATCAAAATTGCAGTAGAGTGGTGCAATGCATTTCCTTATAAGCTAGGAATGCTTTGTGACACAATCATCAGTGTTTTATAACAAGCTTTCTTTCCCATGTAATTTTGATTCAACAATTTGGGAAATGAAGAACTAATACCCCCCAAACAATTATTCTGAAAATTTGAAATAAAATTTCCAAACACCCCCAAAACAGTAATAATAATGCCTTACAATTTAAACAGTGATACATAGGTAATATTTAAATTATTAGAGTGATAATATTTTCCCATTGTACATTACAAATACTAAGTATTTTGAAATATTTCAAACATATAGAAAAATAAAAAATAATATAATACACATTCATTATTCACCAGTCAGAATTTTAAAATGCTAACAGAATTTCTTCATTGTTTTAAAAAAGTAAATGGTTGGTTGGAACATCCTCCCAATATGCCAAGGTTGTGGGTTTGATCCTCAGTCAGGGCATATGTAAGAATCAATCAGTGAATACAAAGATGGGTGGAATAGCAGATTAATGTTTCTCTATTTCTCTCCCTTCTTCCCTCTCTAAAACCAATCAATATTAAAAAAATTAAAAATTAACCAGTGGTACACACAGTTGAAGAATATTTAAACCCCTCCCTGGTAATGTGTCCCTCCCTCCCTCTGCAAAATAACTTCCATCGTAAAGCAGGACTCTGCCCTGCCCGTCTCTTGTCTGCACCTTCACTGCATGTGTAGGGGTCTGTAACTGGGAAAAGGTATCTTTGTGAGTCCTTAAAATGTCCATGAATGGTATTATATTCAATCTTGCTTTTTATATTTAATATTTTGATAAGTTCTATCGGTATCCATACATGTAGATCAAAGTTTAAATAAACTTGTCAGGTATGGGATTCATCATTGTTAGTTACTTATCTATTCCTCAAATGATATTCATTTAGGTTGCTTCCACTTTTCACTATAGACTGTGCAGCACGTTTCCTTATGTAGAAATATTCAAATTTTTTAAAAGTCTATAACAACAATTGGAGTTTCTGGGTCTAGAGTGTATCTGTCTTCAGCTTTCTTAGACACTGTCAGATTGCTCTCCAAAGTTATATTCTCACCAAAAATGATATAGTCAAATTAATCAATCTTTTCCTTTATGATGTTTACTTTCTGAGCTTGGGGTTTGTTTTTAAATATCTTATTTATTTATCTTTAGAAAGAGGAAAAAGGAGGGAGAAAGAGAAACATAGACCCATTGCCTCTCACACTCCACCAGCTGGGGACCTGACCCAGAACCCAGGCATGTGCCCTGACCTGGAATCGAACCGACCTTTCCATCAGCAGGCTAGTGTTCAGTCCACTGAGCTATGCCACCAGGGCTGAGCTTGGTTTTTTTGAGGAGTTCCTTCCTTCCCTCTAAAAATTATAAAAAGATCTTTGTTCTGTGTTCACATTTATGTCTTTTAATTCACTTTGATTTTTTTTTGAAGTATGATGCAAGGTGGAGTTCTAATTATATTGTTTTCCACATGGGTAGTGAAGTACTTGCAATGCCTGCTGGGTTTTAGGGTCACTTCTGCATGCACTGAGGTCTAATGTAAGACTAGGTATTTGCATTCGTTGATATTGAGAGAAATATACTCATTGATATATTCGTTGACCTTCCCCTAATACCGCATTATTTTAGTTGATGTAGTGGTACATTAATTCATGACATCTAATGGAGCAAATCCTTTCTTTTTATTTTTCTTCTTCAAATTTGTCTTGGCTTTCCCTAGACATTTATGTTCTCATGGGAATTTTATAATCAGTTTTTAGAAAATCTTTAATATGATAAAGTAGTAGTAAATGTAAAATATAATCTATTCTACTTATATCAAATCACTAAATCTAATTTATTGCTCATTAGTCAATATTAAGAATATTCTGCCATGTCCTGACACAATTCCTTTGAAAAAATAAGTTTATCATGTTTCCTTTCTCCCAGAAATATTACTTTCTCTCAATTTCAGTAATTTTAATGTCATTCCCATTCTTCCCACTCACAGCCCTCTTAATATCTATTTCTGTACCAAGTGAACAGATTCGATCACTCCTGCTGCCCTGTTGTGAGAGTATGCTGTAAACGTAACTCTTTCTCTCTCTTGGTCCTCCTCTAACTGCTTCTCACTCCAGTCAATTCTACAAAGGTCTTGTAGAGCAATTGTTTTCCTGTTTTAATGAAGCCACTTTATGCCCAAGAAACTTAAACTCTTGTTTGCCACAGGTCTTAAGTGGTCCTCAGAGACCACACATTCATTATCACACGTGAACACGTGCAAAGATTTGCCCTTCCCAGAGTCACACAGCTAATCGGGAGGGGGATTAGGATTCTTAAGGTAAACCTAGCCTAGAACCCGCTTCTTCTGACTCCTGAACCACTTCTCTTTCTACCTTTTACTCTCCACCTCTGAACCTTCAGATATTATTCCTAAGTGATATCGGCACCACATGGATTTTACTCTATATAAATCCCTCAAAGGAACTTCCCTTTCTTAGTCTTACCTCAAAATCTTCCTACTGCCTTTGAAACACAAACTTTCATGTTGAAATTCAGTCTCCTTACTCTCCACCTTCTTGGAAACTTGCACCATTTACAGGATGTATGACTACTGCCACTACTTATCCATTCTTACTAAGAATCTAGTTATTAAAGGATCTCATTGTGCTTTGCTGACCCAAAGAGGTGAAATAATGTGCCCTGAATTCTACAACTTGGAATAGAATCCGAATCTTTGGGAGTCCAGAGCCCATGGGTTTACCACTTTGTTCTGTGCCTCCTAACTCTGGATTTGTAACTTTTCAGCAGCGGTTTACTCTTGAATTCAGTTGCACTTACTCTTAGCTGCTTTTGGCATATTCTTAATGTTTGTCATAAATGTAAACTTCAGCCTTCTGAGTGGACTGCATATTTTGTGAATACAGGACTGTTTCAAACTTTCTTTAGTCTGCCCTCCCTCCTCAAAACATCTAATATAAATCTGCTCTAAGCCCTCCCATAACTGATGGGAGTCTTATTAGCCTGGAGAGTTTCTGAGAACCATCCAGGAAGCTTCTATGCTGAAAAACCTCCCATTGTAGCAGAGGTTAAAACTGGAATCAATCGTTTTTAACAAATTTACTGTATTTCAGCACAACTTGTTTGCTGTTTTATAAAGTAAAAAAAAAACTCTCTCTGATTCTTCATAACTTACTGTTTCTCTAGTGGATATTATATACTGTTAATTAGAAATAAATTTGGCCCTGGCTGGTGTGGCTCAGTGGATTGAACACTGGCCACTGAACAGTTGTCAGTTCTATTCCCCGTCAGGGCACATGCCTGGGTTGCAGACCAGGTCCTCAGTTGCAGGCCTGCAAGAGGAGATCTGTTGGTGTCTCTCTCACACATTGATGTTTCTCTCCCTCACTTTCTCCCTCCCTTCCCCTCTCCCTAAAAGTACATACATAAAATCTGAAAAAGAACTATTAGAAAAAAAACAAATTTGGCAGATCATGTAAAATGAATTATAAACAATTCTGAGTGAATTTTACTTCACAGGATTTTTTGAGGAGAAAACATAAAATCATGTAAAATTGCTAAAATGAAAGAAATGCATAAATATAATGCAATTTCAGGTCCACTCTTCACAGTGCTCTGATAGTATTTTCCAGGAGTTTGGATGAGAGCTGTCAGGGGCCAGGCTTGGACAGTGGAAAAAGTCATGTCTTCTCTCCACTTCATCTTGAGACATCATCTTTCAGCAGTGAACAAGCAGGAAATAGATCAATTTTCAAAAGGCCTATTTAAAAATCACTTAAAGAATTTTAATACTGTTGTGATTTTATCATAAAATTTACAAAATAACTTTAAAAAATAGACTTTATTTTTTGAGCAGTTTAAGATCGATAGAAAAAGGGAACAGGAAGTACAGAGTTCGCATATATGCCCTCTCTGCCTACCCACCACCACTCTCCCCCTACAGTTTCACCAGTTATTAGCATCTTGCATGTGTGGTATGTTATGTGACAACTGATGAGTCAAAACTGTTACATTGTTATTAACTAAAGTTCACAGATTACATTAGTGGTCATTCTTTGTGTTGTACATTCAATGAGTTTTGACAAATGCATAATATATGCAAGGTCTGTCCAGAAAAAGTCCAGCCATCATTAATATAAAGAGAACTGTTTGCACAACATCAATGTAACCTGGCAGCCAATGAGAGTGGATTGGAATGCACATGCATAAACAATGATGACTTCACTGTACTAGTCAGTGGGGGCAGTAGACACTGTCAAGTGAGCATGTGTACTGTGTGGGTATCACATTCAAAATGACCGAGGGAGCAGAACAATGACTCTGGAACAAATTTTGCACTAGGCTTGAACATTCCTCCACGAAAACTATTTGGATGATTCAGGAGGCCATAGCTATGGGCAACAGGTAATTGACAGTTTCATGATGACAATGTGCCTTCTCATGCATCATGTCTCATGCAGAGTTTTTGGTGAAACATCAAATCACCCAGGTGACTCAGCCCCTCTATACCCCAGATTTGGTGTCCTGTGACTTCTGGCTTTTTAAAACTAAAATCACCGTTGCAAGGGAAGAGGTTTCAGACAGTTGATGAGATTCAGGAAAATCTCCTGATGGGGCAGCTGATGGTGACTGGGAGAACTGTGTGAGGTCCCCAAGTGCCTACTTTGAAGGGGACTGATATAACATTGTCCTGTGTACAATGTTTCTTGTATCATGTGCCTTCTTCAATAAATGTCTCTAGTTTTCATATTACATGGCTGGATATTTTCTGGTATATCCACCATTATAGTATGATCAAAACATGTTTTAAGCTAACAAAATATAGAATATAAAAAGAATAGTTTTTCAAGGTTCTTTGCACAGGTATTGGATGCAAAGTTCCAACAAGCCAGCAGCTGAAGTTGCTGCAATTCTGTCTTCAGCTTCATGATGTTTCCACTGACCAAAAATGTGCTACGTCATCCCCCAGTTCAAGGCATTCAGCAAATAACGGCAAGGCAGGCCAACCAGAAACGGACACCTGATTTCCATTACAAATATGGTAATGCTGTATTAGCCAGTGGAGCCACTTTCTGTGTTCCTGCAGTGGCACACACAGCCACACAGGCTGGAGTAGAATGGAACCTGTCCCCTGTTGGCAGTCACCCCAAAGGAATGGAGATGTTGGTAATCGTCCTAGCTGGTGTGAAAATTAAGTGTCTCAAAACCAACTCATAACTGATGCCAAGTGAAAGCACTGTGCACCCATTAAAATATGGCATGAGTGAAGAAATACAGTACATTTGGAACCTTCAAAAATAAAAAAAGGAGTAGAAGATACCATTTTGAAACATTTAACTGTGTAAAACAAATTAAATGAACTAAAACTCAACCAAAAACTTAGTGAACTTACTTTTTGTAGTTCCTACAAGACAGAAAAGCAATAGAGTAAAAATTAAGTTGTCTTTTTGTTTTAAAAATTGTAGTTATTTTGACAAACAGCATTTTCAAAGCAGCAAATGTGAATACCACGTGCTCTAGCTCACTCTCTTTGCTATAAGTTCTCAAGGTTTGGTGTGAATACTTCATAGTGAAAGTATGTCTTCCCTTGAGGATCCACAGCCATTTAATTTCTGCTCTGGCATTTGGCCTGTTGTGTTTATGAGGTTCTATTGAGAAATGGAATTGATGATTTCTTCTATAACCGCAAAGAAAAAATTGAGGGTTACTGATTTCAAACCACTATTACAACCTTTCATGTTTTTCTGGAAAAATGTTTTCTTTCCAAAATGAAAAAAAGGATGCCCCATTAAATATCGAACTGTTTTGTGTCATCCCATCCTTCAGTATGTTGAAAATCCACCTCAGACTTGGCCAGACTTGGCAGGAGTTCCCCATCTATAGTTTAGAACCTACCAGATGTTGCTGCTGGGTCCAACTGATCTCTATCGGTTTCTGCTTATTGGGCTTTGTTGTCAGGAATAGTGGATTTCACGTCTAGAGCTGCCCCCACCTGCCCCCACAGTGACTTTCTTGTCAGCACACATTCTCTGCTCTTGCCTCAGAGACCTCCCTCCTTATCCCCAAAGTTCCCTGAGGACTTAAATGTAAGTCGGCAGTGATGCTGACTTCTCCAATGCCTTTCTCCATTTAAGACTTTTTCTGAGAATCAAAATCCAAGCTGTGATGTTCAACATTTCTGTTGGAGAGATGGTTCTCAATAGGGGGCAAATATGGTCCCCAGGAGATGTTTGGCAATACCTGGAGATACTTTTTGGTTACAAGTGAGGGAGGGGACTGTTGACCTCTAGCGGGTAGAGGTCAGGGATGTTGCTGAACAGCCTGTAGTGAACCACACAGCCTCTGCATCAAAGTGTACCACAAAGCCTCTGTGTGTAGTGTGCCACATAGCCTCTCCAATGTCACTAGTACTGAGGTAGAAAAACCGTGCTCTAGAGTTTAGTCATTTGGCTATTTTCTTGCCCTCCCATCTATTGAAATATGTTGCATTTCAAACTATTGAATTTGTTGAAATAGTAAAGCATTGCATATTGATATTTTTAAAAAGAAAATGTCTAGTAATAGTGGGAAAGATTTGTTTTCCTATCACCTTGCTCAAGAATAAAGCTACAATATTTGCAAAGAAGATAACCTCAGATGTCACTCAAAATGTAAACTGTCATAAGGGATAAGAGATTAACTGATTTCACTGCCAACTTGTATAGTGTCATTATCTACCCTCTAACTACCTCCTCAGGATCTTTGCTGATGAAGTTGTTTTAAACTAGAAGACAATTAGAGGGCTTTTTGTTTATGAAAAATGAAGTGTTCAGGCACAAAAGCATGCACAGTGGACCTCTTATGGAATGTTTCAAATCTCCTTTCATTAAGAGATTTTCTTAAGTGGCTGTTTGTCACCTAATAGGAATTCCTATTGTTGCTAATGTTGTTTTTAAAACATAAATACCATCATATGCAGATTGTGAGAATACCCTTTAGAATTTCACAACTCTTGATTTCATATGGGGTTGCCTCAGATGATTTTTCATCTAAAAATCACATTACACAAAAGTTTGCCTGAGGATATCCTAGAAGGTGTCCTACTTTGTGCACAGCATAAGAAGGCAGGGTTCTTTGGAAAAGACAATAATGCTGGGAAAATAGAAGGCAGCAGGAAAAGAGGAGGAACAAATGGATTGACTCAATTAAAGAAGCCACAGGCATGAGTCTACAGGAGCTGAGCAGGGCTGTGGGGACAGGACATTGTGGTGGTCACTCATTCACAGAGTTGCCAGGAGTTGGAGACCCCTCAAAGGCATGGAACACACACATGCACTAGAAAAGTCATTGAAAACTGGCAGCCAGAGAACTAGATCCTATGTACAGATACGTTTTGTTTAGCCAGGAAAAAATTGAAAATTTAAAGTATTAGCTGCTAATATTTAAAAAATTAATAGATTCAGCCCTGGCTGGTGTGCCTCAGTAGACTGAGTGCTGGCCTGAGAACCAAAAGTTCGCCAATTCAATTTCCAGCCTAGAGCACATGCCTGGTTGCAGGCCAGGTCCCCAGCAGGGGGTGCGAGAGAGGCAACCACACATTGATGTTCCCCCCAGCCCTTTCTCCTTTCCCCTCTCTAAAAATAAATAAATAAACTTTTTAAAAATTAATAGATTCATCATGAGAATCTGGATATCCCCCCTTTTTTTTTCTGGAAAAAAATGGAAAGATCTGGCACTGGAGCCAGCATTCCTCCATGGCAACAGTTCATTGCAAGAGACTAGCAGCTGGACATCTGAGACAGGGCAGTCTCATGCCAGCCTGCCCTAGTTCCCACCCAGCCTGCCTTACTCAGTCATCTTGTTGTCTATCCCCTGTGGTCCTTTGAGTTTGCAACCCCTGCTCCATTACCAGTGAGTTCTGTAACTGCAAATACAGGTAGTTAGTTTAACCTAATCTTGGCTCATAAACTAATTTAACAACTCATATTTGAAATAAACTGGAGAGCTGAGGCTGTTTAGGAGGGCGGTAGAAAACCTGAGAATGGAGAGCCTGAGCTGTGATTGAATGGAAGGGGAGGGGTCATGAAAGAATCAGACTTCACAGGGAAAACAGATTCTGAGTCTCTAGTCTGCTTCCCAGTATCAGCCCTGCAAAGAAATCTCCTGAACATTGGTGAGAAAAGAGCAGGCCAAGTAGTAAAAACAGAGAGAAATCAACTCGCCTATGTATCACTTTGCCCCAGGTGGTAGTTCCTAGTCTTGGCCTGTGTTCTTGGAAACGGAACCCAGGAGCAGCTTTGTGGGCTAGGACTCAGCTCAAGGCTGCAGGGGTCGTGGGGGAAGGGAGTGCTGGCGTTTGCAATGTGTTGGAATTACAATGGGAGGCAAAGAGGGGGTGGGGGTTGGGGGTGAGGGAAACAAACCCAGTACCAAGATACAGGGAGCTTTGGATACAGGCATTGGGATTCAAAGCCTAGGGCCTAAACCAGAAGAAAGATGAGGATAGGAAAGATGTAGATGCCAGCTACTGGCCTTTGTTTGCTTTGCGGATAGTCTGTGTTGCGTATGAACCTGCAAGACCCATGTCTACTCCTCCTCCTGTCTGCGGTGGTTCGAGGCCCACAGTTTTGTGAGCCTCTGACAGTGTCTTCTACACTCAGCAGCTGCAACGGTTTCCTTGTGGACACTGTACTTGTTAGAACATTTCTCTAGTCATTGCAGGTCTGGAGAAAAGCCACAGAGCTTCAGGATATTTCTTTCTCTTCTTGCCCTTCAACAGAACAAATAAGATAAAATCTTCTTTAAGCTTTAGCTTCCACCTGCACACTACAAGTGTGGAAATAAAGGGGGGAGATTCTCAGGATGTGGCGAGGAGGGAGAGTGTAGAAATGGACAGTTTGGAGCATGCTTAAACCTTATCTGATGAAAGAGAAAAAAAGAAAGGACTAGAAACAAAGACATCTGAAAAAAGAAGAGAGTGAAAGAATATTAAAATTGCTGTTGGAAGGAATCCCAGGAAAATACAATGCTAGTCTAGGCTTGGCTTGGCTTTCCTTGTTTGATATGTATAAGGGGACCATATAATTTACCATCTAACCCTGGGCTCTTCCAAGAGTGAAAGTGGGGAGCTATTGGTAATTTTTCCAAGATAACAGCGTGACCCAGGACTGGCCCAGCAAACTAAGGCATCAGGTCTCAGGAGTTAGGGGCAAAATCAGAAACCTCCCTTCAGATCCATGGCCCCAGGCTTCCTACTCTATCCTATCCTATTATTATGTAGAAAGTCACAGTGCCTCTTACCTCTAACTAAGCACCACAATCACCCAGGGGCTTTTAAAAAATTACAGATGCCCAGGAAATAAATTTTAATTATTTTGGATTGAGCCTAAACAAGGGTACTTTTTATTTTTAAAGCTGGCTTGTGATTCTAATGTGCAGCCTACCCCAAACTCTGCAGTTTTCCTCAGGTTTATAGGGGACCATACCCTTCTTTTCCCTTTCCCCAGCATTAGCCTGTGCTGGCAAGATGGTGGGAGTGCCTTGCAACTTGGGGATTTCCACCCTGCTTCCCTAACTCCCCCTCCTTCCCTGCACCTCATTCTAGGGGAGGAGGACCTGCGACTGCAGTAAAATGAGCTCCTGTATTTTAGCTGAGAATGTGTATTACTTGTCCTGCTCAGGCCACTAAATGGGTTGGAACAACTACTGAGCGCTCTTAAGCTGTTCTTCCACATTCTTAACAGAATTGAAATAAGGTTGATAGGAAATAAACAGTTCCTCTCTCTCTCTCTCTCTCTCTCTCTCTCTCTCTCTCTCTATATATATATATATATATATATAAATAACAAAAACGTGAACAAAGCCGGCAAACCAAGTCTGTTACAGCTCTTGCTTGGCGTAAAAAACATGAAGATTTACAAGCCATGCTTTCGTTGGTACTCTATCACTACCTAGAGCCACAGAGACATACTTGCTCAGCTGGCTGCTGCACCGTATTTAGTGTACAGGGATGCCAACATCGAATCCACCCTTAGACCCCAAACATTTTTAATTAAGCCCTTATTTATGGAGCGTCTGTTGGGTTAGAGTACTGGAGACAGCCGTAATTGCTGTTGGGCTACAGAGGAACTCTAAATAGCCTTGACTTTCAAGACTGAGTTCCTGAAGAAATGCAAGAAACCTAGAGAGAGCTGACTGCTTTGAGCTTTGAACTGATAAAGTGAGGCATATTAAAAATTTTAAGGGCTTGAGCAAAAATCGATTTCTACTGGGCAGCACCAAACTGGAAGTAGTTAGGAGCACCCCAACACAGGAGTTGGTTGGGGGTGGGAACTTAGAGAAAAGTGTGGAAGCAAATAAATTATTTGGCTATAAAGTCTAGTTGGCTGTGATTGGTTGTTCTTAGTGTTTTGATTTGGTAACTTTGAGTCATTAATGGGCTGAGATTTTGCTTTGCTTCCACAGGCTGTCACGGCTGTAGAGCCACCTCTGTCTAATGGCCTCCGTGTTTAATTAATTTAACGAGGCTGCTCTCACCGCACAGTCAGGATTGCACAGCTACTAGAAACACCAGTCGGGTAGGCAAGAATTAATGAAAGACATTTTAAATTTTCATTGCAGCCTCTTAAAACATCTCCAAGGGAAATAACCCTCAGCAAGGCTTCGTGGGATCTTCCTGCCTCCCCCTTCTGTCTTTTTCTCTCGTTTCCAGAATCTTAGCACCACATCATCCCTTATCAATAGCTCAGTATTTCATCTCAAAACTCAGTATCTTGCTCGGCTTGCCAAGGTAACTGTTCTGTTTCCTTTCTCTCTCTCCCTCTCTCTTTCCTCACTCCCCCAACTCTGGCAAACTTTTTCCTTTTCCTCCTCCAGCTCCTAGGATTGTTTTCTGGGGCCAGGGCACTGTTTCCTTTAAAATGTAAATCCTGCAGCTCAGCTCATATCCTAATCAGCATGACAAAAGGCCAGGCTTGGGGCTGTAGGGGCGGCAAGCCTCCTTCCTTCCCTCCCATTAGATCCTGCGGGTGGGAGGGGCAGCCCCTGCTTGCCTGCTCCCAAATGGACTATTTGATCTGCGCGCTTGTATACGCACGCATTCAAGCCTAGCCACAGAGAGGGCTACAGACAGTTGTCACAAATATTGTGCAAGGACTCAGGTATGCTTTTGTGTGAGGATGATATGTACGACACAGAAGTAGATGCCGGATGAGTGTTTCTACATTAGTTTTTTGTTACCAAACGGCTTTGGAGCATGTTAGTAAATTAAATTTTTGCCAAAGGGATCAAAAGTGCCTTTCAGTATTCCACTGTTGTTAACTTAGACAGTAACAAAATAGAAATTATTGTTTATTGTGCTAATGCGGGTCCGATGTGGAGAAGTATGTACAAACTGATAGAAAATTAAAAACATATCTCTTAAGTCCATAGAACAATATAAAATATAAAAGGTTGCAAACATCTTTGTTTGTTTTCCTCATTAGATTGAGTTCTTGTGGACAGACCAGGTTGTTTTGCTTACTATTGTAAGTGTAGTACCTAGTATGGAGCCTGTGACATGAGTGGTGATGATTAAATAAGTAACACAAGCTGGCATTTGCTAAGTGCCTGGCACTGCATCTCAGTATCCTAGACTTTTGTGGCATTGGGATCTGCATAGGAAGGATTATTTCACAATAAGATCTTTTAAGACTTATATCTTCCAGTTCTTGAAGATTCTTCTTTTTCCTTCCTTCCTTCCCTTCCTTTCCTCCCTCCCTCCCTCCCTCCCTTCCTTCTGCTCTCCCTCCATTCCTTCGTTTTTATTGTTGTATTTAAATATGTAGACCAGTGCTGCCCAACAGAAACATAGTGCTAGCCACAAATCTCAGCAACAAAGTTGTAATGTTCCTCATAGTCACATACTTTACATATATTTTATGTAATCCAGAGTATACAATATGTTGTCATTTTAACATGCAATCAATATGAAAAAATTTTTTTAGAGATTGTATTTATTTATTTTTAGAAAAAGGGAAGGGACAGAAAAAGAGGAGAGAGACATCAATGTGTGGTTGCCTCTCACTCCCCAAAATAGGGACCTGGCCCACAGCCCAGGCATGTGCCCTGACTGGGAATCGAACCAGCGACTCTTTGGTTTGCAGGCAGGTGCTCAATCCACTGAGCCTCGCCAGCCAGGGCCAATATGAAAAAATCTTAATGAGATATTTTGCAGTCTTTTTTTTCATACTGAGTTTTGAAAATCTGGAGTATATTTTACCTATTCAGTACATCTCAAATTAAATAGTCACACTTCAAGTGCTGTTTTAGACCAAAATTGGTGATGAGTCAGTCCAGGCCATTTTCTGAATATCCAACCTTTCCTTACTTATATCCAAAATGACTCATTTATTTATATACAGATATCTTGATTGTATGCACAGTATTCCATTCATGTTGGTAGAATAAGTGAATGATAGAATGACATTATGATTTATTTTAGGAGAATAAGATATTAAAGAGCTGCCTTGGCTGGTGTGGCTCAGTGGATTGCGCGCCAGCCTGTGAACCAAAAGGCTGCCAGTTCTATCCCCAGACAGGGCACGTGCCTGGGTTTCGGGCCAGCTCCCCCACTGGGGGCATGTTAGAGGTAACCAATAGATGTTTCTCTCACACATTGATGTTTTGCTCCCTCTCTCTCTTCCTTATCCTCTCTCTAAAAAATAAATAAAATCTTTAGAAAATTTAAAAAAAATATTAAAGAGCTTCAATAAGAGGCAGGAGTTAACATTAATGACACCTACAGTACTGAATGTGTGTTGAATCCCTGATAGTAACCCAGATACTTGGTAAACATTACCTTCTGTATGTCTCACAACATATTTTATGAGACTGATATGGCTAAAACCACATTTACAGAGAAATTGAGGCTTAGCCACATTTAGCAGCTTGCTCCAGGTTAGGCTCATACTAAATGGCAGAGTCAGATTTGAAACTGTGTCTGATTCCAGCCTGAACTCCTCACCATGCCATTACTGCCTTTGTAAGATGAGACCACCAGGCTAAAGAAATAGCAGATTGAGTATGTGTTCATTCTATAAAGTCAGAGAAAAAGACCATTGTGTACTGCAGGTGCTGAAATTTTCTCTCTCATTTTGATAGAATAACAGAAAGGGAAAAACATTATTTTATTTTTCACAAATTTTTCAATTTGTTTACACAATATTTATTGGAAAAGCACTTAGTAAATTATTTTTATATTCCTTTAAAGAGAGAGAGAATATATAATATATTTTATGGTTGGAAGTCATAAGTGGTTAAATAGTTTCACCAAGTTGTTAGTAGTAGAACCAAGAAATTACTATTATTATACTCTTCTTCTGAACCTCCTCTAACCATCAAAAAAGTCTTCTGTAGATAGAGGTTACAAATTAGGATGCTAAATTAGGGAAGATTCTTCCTTACCTATTCTGGAAGGTAGGTTGCCTGTTGAAAGTCAGAAAATAATGCATTCCTGTGCATATGTAATCATACAGATAATTGCCTCTATCATTTAAAAATATCATTTGCCAAAATGGTGTCTATAATTAATTATGTACATGTATTATTGAGTTGACGAGGTTGCATTATAAAATCCTTTCCCTAAGCTCATGTATCTCTCCTCCTTTCTCATTTTTTTTCAATTTGGTAATTCAAAATTTTTATTATTTCTTGAGCTGTAATTTCTGTACACAGAAACCAGCAACTAAGTGTTGTTCGGCAGAGAGGCTGCTCTTTGAGTCAAGCATCGAGGAATGAGAGCATCATTTACCACCTCCCATAGCATTTTGTGGATGCTTCTAAAGTAGAAATCCTGGGCAGAGGATCATTTATTGATATCCAAGTATCATCATTACCAGTTTTTAGTCCCAAGTTATATATTGTTGGGCTCCAAAGTCAAATGGTACCAAAGAGAGAAAAGAAATTAATTAAAAATAAACAAGTAAATAGTAATCCTGAAATACTGACATGCAGAATTTACCAATTGTGAATCTGATGTAATTAATGATTGTAGCAATGGCCTCACAGACCTCCTGGTCATCTCCCTGCTTCTGCCACGTTCCGGACTCTCAGAAGAACATACACACAGATCCTGTTTTGGCGTCTGGTTAAAGCTAGTGACCCTATTCCCCAGGTTAGGAAAGGGGGTGGCTGACAACTGCAAACCTATAGCCACATAACTCAAAATCCCCAAAGAAAAGAGGCCTTTGTAATCTCAGTTCCACCTGCAAACCTTAGCAGGCCCTGATTGGCTTGATTAACCCTGTGGTGGTGATGGGGGGTACAGCGTGCTGCGTCATGGCAACGGACAGCTTCAACAGGATCAGAAGGATGAGAGAAGAGGTTCTCTGAAGAAAGGACCTTAGGCAGGCAGGCAGGCAGTCTGCTGTAGGACCCAGTGCTTCTATGGTAGATTGCTTTCTTAATTCTGTCACCTGATAGGCTGATTGATATAAGCTCTATGAGGGCAGTAACCAGTTCTGCCTTGCTTACCACTATATCCTCAAGACATAGCACATATTAGATGCTCAATAAATTTATGAATGAATGAATGACAAGCTACATGAGAGGCAAATTATTAACAGTTTGTTTGGTGGCCTCAGAACAAAGGAGGATGTTATATGAATTAAATGTTTAATGGTATTGTACTGAGACAGCTTGGGGGGAACTGTTTATAATTTATGTTTACCTGTCAACCTGACCAGCAAACCCCCACCCCACCCCATATGCACACATACACACCTGGGAATTAGAACTGTGGATATGCCTCAGTTTATTTCATCTCCTTTGCTCCGTATCTGACTGGCTCCCTCTGAGTTTACCACATTCCTTCTTTAGAAACAGAGAG
The DNA here is from genome assembly GCF_004126475.2 of Phyllostomus discolor. NCBI lineage: Eukaryota > Metazoa > Chordata > Mammalia > Chiroptera > Phyllostomidae > Phyllostomus > Phyllostomus discolor. The sequence continues at coordinate 71,435,554 of NC_040905.2, read as the reverse complement.
ACCTTCAGGCTCTAGGCTGCAAGTGCATCACTAAGGTTTGTTGTGTATATCTGCTGGGTTTCCTAGTGTGGAGCTTCTCCGATTAAACCTTCTGAGGTAAATCCTTTATTTCCAAATCTCTGAGAGACAATTCTCTCTCCCTCCCTCTTATCCCCACTACCTGTCGTATAACCCTGAGATCTGGTTCCTCACAGAAACCATGGGGAAAACGCTATGTAAAGTACTAGTACACTGTTTTCATTCATTCACTCCATACATAGTAATAGAGCATCTACTCTGTGCTGTGCACCAGGCTAAGCTTTGGGGAGGTGACGGAGAGCAATTGAACCAGGAGGGGAAGCAGACAAAATACCACATGAACATACAATTTTATTTTATTTTATTTTTTAAATATTTTATTTATTTAATTTTTTAGAGAGGGGGAAAGGGAGGGAGAAAGAAATAGAGGGAGAGAAACATCAAAGTGTGTTTGCCTCTTATGCACCCTCCACCAGGGACCTAGCCTGCAACCCAGATATGTGCCCTGATTGGGAATTGAACTGGTGACATTTGGGTTTGGAAGCCACCACTCAATCCACTGAACCACACCAACTGGGGGACGGACATACAATTTCCATCAGGGGAAAGATGGTATGAAGAAAAGACATTCAGTACCATGTGATTATTTAGAGGTGTCCTGCTCTGTTCTGTGGGGTCAATTCTAAGATTTCCCTGAGGCAGTGACATCTAAGTGGAGACATGAAGGATGAATACAAGTTTAATAGGTGGGAGCCTAAATGTTTCCTGCAGAGGGACAGCATAAGCAAAGACTTGGAGACAGGGAGCTGCATGGATTCTCTGAGGATATGGGAGAGGCCACAGTGACTGGAGTTGGTGTGCAAGGGTTGGACTCTCCGAGGTAAGGTCAGAGAGGCAAGCAAGAATCAACTCATGCAGCACTTGGTAGTCATGTTGAGAATTTTACCTTTAATGAGAGGTATGGGAAGCCATTTAAATAGTGGAGGGTCACATCAGGTTTCCCTCTGGAACAGATCACTCCAGCCATATTTGTACTTCATGCAGAATATGGAGTTCGGAGCGTATAGTGGACAGAGGTGAAGGTGGGTGGCTGAGACTGGTTAGAGCTAACTTGATACAGAAATGAGAAATCAGGGAACTTTTACTCTTTTCTTCTTTTTTTTTTAACATTCCTTAACAGAATGCAGAGTCCTCTGCTTTATCAAGCCTGTCGGCTAGAAGTTCTCATTTGGGAACTGATAGGGGACTTTAACCTGACCTTGGCATGAGAGAGCAGTAGTATAGTAAGGGTGTGTCTGAATATGTTGATAGAATAGATGCGTTTTTGAGCTTGCTGGTTTTGAGGTATCAGTGTACAGTCGTGTGGACAAATGAACGGGAAGGCAGGGAATGTAGATCTAATGATGGAAAGCATAAGGTCCTAGAGCTAACACTTAGGAGGCATCCACAAGGGACTATAATTGGAGCTGTGAGTAAGAATGTGATTTGTTAAAGATTATGTTTGTGAAGAAGAAAAAGAGGGCTAAGGAAGAACACATATATTTAAGGAATGGATACTTACTCCACAAATACTTTTTCAGTGTTCACTATGTGCCTGGCACTGGGCTGTGAGTCATTGTCAAGCTGCAAGAAGAAACTAGTTGGAGAAAAAAGGAGAGAACTCTGAAAACGTGGTAATAACCAATGACAAAGGGTAAGAATGGCAAGAAGGAAGTGCAGCTGAAGGTTCGGTTCCTAGTGAGATGAATGCTGAGGAGACAACTCTGGGTTTGTGGGTTAGTCTCTCCCCAGATGGCACACATTGGAAATTCGGTCTAGCCAAGACTTAGAGGGAGTTTGCACCAGGGCCCTGGACAAAACTGTCCTCCAATTTTTAATTACAGGAAGATAAGACCTGATATATAAGATTTCACTTTCTATCTCACTTCCTTGAAACACATCTCTTCCATCTATGTAAGGAGAACTGTGCATACCCGGTCCTGCCGTGGCTGTCAGCCAAGAGAAGAGATGTTGTAATTTGAGGTTGACAGTAAGATGACCCTTACAGGGTCACTACTGTTTCTGTCTTGTGGCAGATCTTCCTGCTGAAATACAGAGGTGCCATGATGTTAAATCAATAGTAGTGAGTGATGTGGAGATTTGAGATGAAGCTAAACATAGCTTCCTTTGATTTTGCCTTTTCATTTTTCTTGCCAGGCACCACTTTAGAAGAAGAATCACCTCTGGATAGATCATCTGTTCAGGTGTACTATTCTAACCAAATGATATTATTCTAAGAGGATCAGAGGGGCCTGAATGTTCATTGTGTTTCTTTAGGATTCCTTGTAAAGTTTTTGTTGAAGAAAAAAGACTCCCTATAAAATTTGCAAAGTAGCAGAGACAGACATTCCTGTTAGACATATACAGAAAATTATGCCTCCCAATTAGAGATTCAATACCAAGTGACTCAGTAATGGAAATCCAAGTTGTGAAAGAATAGCAATTATTTGAGCTGAATAATATTTAAAATGTTATTTTCAGTAATTTAAGAAGATATATCTCTTATCTATTGCCATATATCAAACCACCCCAAAAGTTAGTGGCTCAAAACAAGAACCATTTACTCAGAACAGGATTCTGTTGGTTTTAAATTTAGGCTGGATTCAGCTGTGCAGTTTTTCTAGACTTGGCTGGGAATTTCTCATGCATCTGTTGGCAGCTGCCAGTCAACTGGGTAGCTCTACTTCTGGGGGTTGGTGGGGACATGGCAGGTGAATGGGTTACATGTCTGTTGTTAACCGGGAGACCAGCTTCAGCTTGTCCACATGGCAACTGGGCAGGGTTCCTAGATAAAAAATGGAAGCTCCAATGCCCTTAGAGGCCTGGCTCAGAAGTGGCACAACATTGCTTCTGTCACATTCTGCAAGCCAAAGCAAGTTCCCAGGTCAGCTGAGATTCAAAGTGTGGAAAAATAGACTCCATCAACTGATGGGAGGGGCTAACTGTAAAAGTATACTCTCAGGGGGGAAGAATTTTGGCCATTTTGCTATCTACCACACATGATGCATCATTTTTATTCTATTGGGTTGGCCAAAAAGTCCATTTAGTTTTGCCCATAAAATAAGACACATTTTTCATTCTCACCAATAACTTTATTGATTTGGATATTTTGAGTATGTCAGCTATCTCCCACATGGTATAATGTTGATTGTTCTCAGTTGGTGTCTTGGTTTGATTGCTATCAATTTCAACTGGTCTACTTGACCTTGGAGCATCTGTCCAGGGAGAAATCTCCAGTACAGAACTTCACAAGCCACTTTTGATATATTTGATCAGTTACAGCACCTTCTCCATACACTGCACAAATCTTTTTTGTGTGCTCCAGTTGTGTTTTTATTTTTCTTGAAACAATAAAGCATAATATGCCATAATATGCTCTACTAGAGCCATTGTCCAGAAAAAACAAACAAACAAACTTTTTGGCCAACCCGGTATTTGATTCACATATTGGTAGATAAAATGTACAATATCTGGACAATACTTTTGGAGGTGAAATATTTTTTATTTTATGCCTTGATGACAGTTTCAAACTAGAACCTCCCTCAAAGCTACTCATTAGGAGAAGATTGTATTAACTGAATTTTTTTTACTTCATTTTTGTTTCTGAAACTGTAAAGAAAATCCTCATGTTTTCAGTGGTTGTTAGTCTGGGTCTGTGTGACATAACCATTCACAGACAAAACGGAACTTCTCCACAGCCAGGAACACTACCTAGCCGCTGCCCCAGTGAGCCCTGTATGCAGATTTTAGAACTGACGTTGGGAAAAGGGCATTTACTTGACAAATGAAGCTATTTCAATTTTTATCTGCCCAATTTTAAATTTCCTTTTATTAAAATGGCAAATTCAGTCTCCAGAATAAATTGGACAAATGCAATACAAAACTGGAAGATACACCTTCACCACTTTGTTTTGTAATATGTAGACATGTTGTGGATGCAAGGACATTTCATGGAGAGTTTCAAAATTAATTTGTATGCATATAGAGAAAAATAAAACTTTGTGGTGTCTTGGCTCAAACTGAATAGGATCTCACTTAATAGTCCATGTAGTACTTTAAGATGATTTATTATTATGCTAATATTTTAATGTAATATTTATTAAGCATTGAAAATATGCAGAATACTAGATAGAGCATATAAAAGATCATGATGGGTTTCAAGGAAAAGGGCTAGGAAATGAACTCTCCTAATCCACAAGAAAAGAGGGTAATTCAGAATCTAGCCGAACCAATAAATCCTGTTTAATTTAGTATACAGCATATGCGCCCTCCAAAGTAGACCAATGGTAATGGAGAATGATAATTCTGACTAAAAGGTAGTCATTGTAAGAGCACACTTTCCTCCGCTGACTTGAGTTTAGAAAGAGACAATTCAGTAAAATATCTCTCATTTTAAAAAAGTTTTGGCCAATTATCCTCTACATTATCATCTGATTTTCTAAAGTGTTAAGTTACAGTGGTTTCTATAGAGACCAGCATTATAACTATTATTCCAAACTACAAGATGAAATGCCTTTAAAAAATTATACCTTAACTGTAACTTTACAGCATCACAATAAAATTTACAATGTTGACATAAGGTATTTGGAGGTCTCAGACTAGGGTTATAAATCTGCAATAAAAGGACACTTTTCCTAAAAATTAATAGTATATTTTAAAAGAGCATCTCTACTGTGGCCAAGTGAAATGAAGAGAGATAGAGACAGAGAGACAGAGAGAGAGAGAATTATTTAGATGATTACAAAAAAAAAAAACCCACCAAAAACAAAAAACAAAACCCACACTCCAAAATACCAGGATCCAAATTCCTTTAAAGGAGACCTTTATCTGAAAAGAAAAAAAAAGCGCATAATTGAGTGAGGAAAGAGTTTCTCGGTTTGCCATAATTCTACATTTTACTTCATAGTCAGTTTCGATGTGGGAGACTAAAGTAAAGCCAAAGCTAAAAAGGGGCTTACAACAGTGTTTTCCGTTTCATAAAATCATGCTCACTGACTAAGGATTGTATCCTCTACTCATCTTTAAATAGAATCTCCCAGAAGTTGATGAAAATCTTGGTTGAAATTGATTGAAAAATAAGTTCTCTCACTTTCTCTGTCTCTGTACATACTCATATATATATATACAACATATATGTATGTATGGGTATAATGCAGGGTCTGGCAGAAGCAATGCCTACTGGAGTGTGGTTGGTGGGGTAATAATATGGGTGTAATAATTTATAGTTTTAATTTGACCATTTCACCTAAAATTTCATGTGGTATGCTTCAATGTGATATTGTTATGTTACAGAATTACATGCTTTTGATTTTGTACTGAAAGATTTTGTAACAAAAAGGGGGTTTTATTTGTGCCAGACCCTGTATCATGGCATCAGTGAAATAAAAGATGTTCTAGGTTTGGAGGGTTTCTAAACAAGTAAATAAACACAAAAATGCATATTTATATGTTTCTTGGTGTTGGTGAATTGAGCTGGTGGTAGAAAAATCGTAATTATTAGTTTGAGTATGGAAAAAAGGACAAATAAATTTTATTTCTGAAAAAGCTACTCACATCCTTTTTTAAATGATTTTATTTTATTTTTTACTTTTACAGACAGGGGAAGGGAGTGAGAAAGAGAAGGAGAGAAACATCAATGTGTGATTGCCTCTCAGTTGCCCCCCTACCAAGGTTCTGGTCTGCAACCCAGGCATGTGCCCAGATTGGGAATTGAACTGGCGACCCTTTGCTTCACAGGCTGGGTGCTTAATCCACGGAGCCATACCAGCCAGTGGTATTCTTTTTATTTCAATGAAGATATGCTGTATGATTGCCATTGTAATAAAACAAATACAAAATTTAATTTTTTGGTAATATGCATTCATGGTAACGGATATTCTTTTAAGCAAGGAATGCAGTGTTGTCTAATAAATCACAAAGAACATATCGAGACAGTATACTGACAGTATGTAGTATGCTAGTTAAACAATTAGATTTATAAAATTCAAATAAAGCTTTTGGTAATTTTTATTTAAAAGCTTGAAGAGGGGAAATACAGAACAATAAAAAGTAAACACATGATAAAATAGTAAAAGACAACATGAAAATTTCTTGTGGAATAAAATCACCTACCAATTTCTGCTCTATGGTTGAAAATAGTCACATAACTCTATGGTATGTAGACTGAGTCTACATAGTGGAAAGTGTTGTGGAAATTGGTTGAATCAACCAACTCTTGTTTGCTTCTTTTAAAATTACATTTAAGCACATACACATTTGTAATCACAGAAACAGAATACATATTTGCCTTTGTGCCTAGTAATAGTAGTTTATCAAAATTACAGCTCAAAGTTCTGTATGTTTAAAAAGTTTAATGTGTAGGTTTTACATAAATTGTGTTTTGAGGTGGGCAAAACCACAACAAATGGATGGTTAGTATTAAAATTTAAAAAAATGCTTCTTTCATAATATTGTAGCAACTTATAAAACTGCTTCTACTTATTCACAGAATTCAAAAGAAGAGATACTGTGAAACAAACTCCAGGAAAGTAAAGGGAAAATGAAGAAAAGTGGGAAATTCGATGAAAGTTGAAGGTCACAAGACTAAAGACCTTGCATTCTATTTGGTTGAGTTTTTTTTTTCCTCCCTCTCTTCTCTCTCTTCTTCAGGTTCACAAAAGAGACAGCTAGATCAGAAATAGAAAAGAAGCATTTCCCAAGGTCTCTAAGGAGAGACAAGCTAGCAAAGAGTTATTTCTAAAGATTCTAAGTAACCTGTTATAAAAGGGGTGAATAGAAGAGACGGCCTCTTTAAATAACTTCAAACATTCTGTGGGCAGGATAGCAGGGTGACAGTTTGGTAATTAAACTTGTTAAACTTGGGTTTCTTGGGGCTTTGGAATGAATTCTAAATGTTCTAGAATGATAGGCAGCATGGTCAGCTTGAATACCATTATGTTAGTCATCTGTTACATAGTTTTGTGTCTAATTATTATTTCTTTAGTCTTCACTCTGAGTTTATTTCTTTTATTATCTCTTCTGGGCATCAGTTTTTATTTAACTGCCATATTAAACAAGAGTTGCTTAGTTTGTGGACTTGGGGGTTGGAGTCACCAACTTATTTCATGTGTTTGTCTGGTCACTTAACCCAGCAGAATTCTGCTTCCATGTGACAGCAGCTAATGCAAAAAGGAAGATTAACTCATACTTAAAAATAAGCTGTACCCTTGAAACCACATCTTGGAGATGGCATTCTGTTTTGTGCCATGTGAGAATTATTTTTAAAGTATTGCTTCACTTTAACACAGAGGGTCATAAAATTCAGCTTTCTAAAGTATCCACATTCCTGCCTTGATGGTCAGCTGGAACATTTCTCCAGATAAATAAGTACAAAACTTACTGTTTTTTGCCTGAAACATTGAAGCAGTTAAAAAAGGTAGAAATACATGGCCTGGATCAGTGATTCTCAATCCTCTATGCTCATTAGAATTCCCTGGGAACCTTTTAAAAATTGCAGATCCCAGGTCCCCTCCCCTAACCAACTAAAGCAGGGAGTGGGGCCCTGGCGTTGTTCTTTCTTAAAAAGCTCCCTAGGTGATTCTAATTCATAGCCGACATTAGAACATTGATCTAGGTAGTTCAAGGCCAAAAAATTAAACATAAATAAACAAATCCCTGTTCGTGTTTTAATTTAAGGCATAATGATTATTGCTTCAAAGTCATTTGTTTTAAAACCACAGTGCACTTGGTTGCCGGCAGCTTTAAATACAAATGTTTTTAAGAATGCAGTTAAGTCCTTTTACAGTCCATTCTCAACCGACTTTTCAGGTCTCAGCTCCCACAACCCTGTTTCATCTCACAGTCTTCAAATACTCCCTGCCCACGTTTCATCCACGTTTTTAATTCCTTGCTGATTTCTTTCTGTTATATCTGAACCTCCTTCCATACTGGGGAAAATGCTACTTATCCCTTAAAGGCCAGCTTGAAAGCATTACCTCGGTGACACTGGGCTAATCGTAATTTAATTATTTTATACAGTACTGATTTGTATACATTCAAATTACTTGAGTAATGTCATTTGAGTATGTCACATTACTAGCAATAAATGTACAGTTAATAATACCTGTCTTCAAGCTCTAAGCATGTATCTACTACAGCGATTTTCTGCTGGTGTGCCATGGCAGGCACATGGGTGTGCTGCAAGAATTTTCATAACATGGCACACCTGGCTATTTAGTCAGGGACACTGACCTCTTTTCCCATAGATTGTCAAATAAAAAATGACAATAGCCAACACAATAATAGCTGTCCAGCGTGAATGAACCAAAATTATACCTACTTTTTGTCAGATTGGCAAAAAGTATATTTTTGGTGTGCTGCAGAATTTTAGAAATTAGTGTTTATGTTATGTGAGATGAAAAAGGTTGAAAATTGCTGATCTATTGTATTGCTGCTTACTAGCAATAATTATGTAGGTAATCCCAGAAGAAGGCACTTGATTTAGATTTATGAATTATTTCACAGACATTTTGAGCTATGTTCTCAATGGTTCCTAATTCCAGTATCTTTTATTCCAATACAGTGAATCACTTTAAGGAAGGCCACAATGTTTAAATTTTTGGTTTGTAATGGGACTCTCCAGACTTTAACTAAATTAGAGACATTTAAAATAGTAGAATATTCATATTCTTTTGATATTATTGAATTTTTACTTATCAATTTTGGTTACAGTATGTGTTTTCAGATAGGAAATAAGTGGATATAAATTGCCTTTTTTTTTTTTACTCCTTTTGGCTTTGAAGCAACAGGAAGCCAGCTTGCTAACTCCCTGATGATACCTGATATTTCCCTGACTAAAAACACTTTCTTGATGATGATCAGCATTTTCACCAAGACAGAAGTGTGCATTCTCTTTTTCCTAAAGATACAGATGTCCCTTAAAAGGGTCCGGAGTCTTTCCTGCCAAACTGCTTCAGTCACATGAGCACCTATTAAAGCTACCAGCAGAGAGGGTGAAGGAAGACATAAATACATTCTTCCTGCAACAGAAAAAACAAACACACCCCAAAATAGACAAAGAATCTGAACATCAGCAAGATTAGAGACCAGGAGGGAAAAGTAAATGACTTTTAAAATGAAAATTTTATTTAAAAAAAAACACAGATTATCCTTTAGTTCTTCAGTTTGTTTTCCCACTGCTTGAATGTTGTGAAATATATACAGAAACATTTGCATTAATATTTTGAATTCACATTTTTTAAAAAGATTTTATTTTTATTTATTTTTAGAGAGGGAAGGGAGGGAGAAAGAGAGAGAGAGAGAAACCTCATTGTGAGGTTGCTGGGGGCCGTGGCCTGCAACCCAGGCATGTGCCCTGACTGGGAATCGAACCTGCGGCACTTTGGTTCGCAGACCGAGCTCAATCCACTGAGCTACGCCAGCCAGGGCTGAATTCATATTTTTTTTAATTAGAAAGGTTGGTTTGTTAGGGGGATCTGTCATAGATTCTGTAATTAGGCACATTTCAATTTATATCAAGTCACGGACAGAACAGTTATGTTCCTAGTACAATTTCAGGATCTCTTCAGGTGGGAAAAATTTTCTGTAATTGAGAGACTACTCAACTTCCAGGCAAGGGGCCCATAACATTCAGGTTACTCCATGCCGGTGTGAACTGTTACTTTTCCCTCAAGTCTTTATTGATTACGATTCTCCATCAAACTCTATCCAGCTGAGCTGTAGGCAATACCGCACTGGTTGCGGACTGCAGGCCCACCACTGGAGGGCGTCTGGACGCTTCCAAACAGCTCTGAAGCGCCTAGAAATCCTGAGTTCCTGGACTGGAAAGCCCAGGGCAGAGAAAGTGGTATTTGATTATATTGGGCTAATAAGCAAAGGGGAGAACAGGCAAATGTGGGAGCAAAAACTAAACTGCTCTCTTTTAGGGGATTAGCCTTTCCCACTGAGGCAGCAAACTCCCTAGAGAGCAAGAGAGAATAATACCACTAAGGCCGAGCCCGCGGAGCCACGCGGGGGCGGGTCTCCAGGGTCTGCGCCTGGAGCCTGACCAGCTCCCCCGAAGCTAGCGGACAGGGACACGTGTCCCGGGGGAGTTGCGTCCGCCTAGCTGTCAGGCAGTCGCGCTTCGGTGGCGGTCCGGGTCCAAGGTGCTGCAACCTGCTCTAGAAGTCCGGGAACGAACGCGAGGCCTTTTCCAATAATAAGGGACCTTGTCCCCCGACATCCCCAACCTAGGTTTCTTCCCGTACCGACTCTCAAAGCACTAATTAATCCCTTGTGGGGGGGGGGGGGCGAGAGCGAACCAACCTCGGGTTGAAATGGAAAGTGTGTAACGTATTTCTGATGGGCTTCCCTGCCGCATTCATTTCCTCCCCGCTGAAGGTTCGCACTGAATGGTAATCATTCTACACTGTGATTTTCTTGATTTTTTTTAAAAAAATGTTTTCAGAGCATCACTTTAAAGGAAAGTCTTGTTCCCTGCTCTTGAACCTTTAAATCCCTGGCAGGAAGAGGGGAGTTGAAAGGCACAGGAGAGATGCTCAGCTTTGCACATAACCCAACGCCGGGCAACTGCGTAGGGCACAGATTCCCAAGAACACGTAATCACTGAGGCTTTCGGCCAGCGGGTCTACGGGGACTTCTAGTCACCTGAGGAGCCCGAGAGACTGATTTCTGCTCTTCAGCCATCGAATGGGAACCGGCTCCTTTGTAATTGAAATACCCCACTCTCAGGTAAAAAGATGTCAAATCGTTCTTCAGCACAGACGGAATTCAGCATCCAAAGGGTTACGCGCAGCTGCTTGGTTTGCGCGGAGGAGAGGGCGCCTTGGCACTCCCGGTAATTCAATTAGTCAGGTTTCTGGAAGGTGGGGCCAGGGAGGGGGTAGGAGGCGTGAGCAAGGGAGGAGATTAGGAAAACGCCTCTTACTCAGGGAGCAACCAATCCGGTTGGCGTAAAGAGAGAGAAAAAACCTCGATCTGTAAGCAAACCGCAGGCCGTTCCCTGACTGGCTGCTCCAGACACCCCCCTCCCAAGTAATCTGCATGGGGGGGTTGCTAACGAGAGCGACCCACAGGATTCGGGCCGCCGCAGCAGCAGCACTGGCTGGGCGCGGGCTGGCGGCGCCTCCCCCCGCTGGATCCCGAGCGCAAAGCCGTGCTCGCACCGCCCGCCTGCCCCGCGCCCTGCATTACGCGCCTGCCCCTCCCCGCGCCGCCCACGTCCACATTCACGCGTGCCGCCTCGCACTCTCGTGCGGCTGCTGGGTCACCGCTGCTGTCGGCTTTACACGCAGGTCATTAACGAGGGGGCGTGTCCGAGGAGATTTTTCCCATAAAGCATTTTTTCTCTTTTTTTTTTTCTCTTTTGCAAAACTGACTTTTACCCCTTTCCACTTCTCGCCAGCCGTTTCAATTCCTCCTGGGCTGCCCGTGCTGCTGCTGCTGCTGCTCTCAAATTTATTTTCCCGCCTGGTAGGGGTTTTAGAATTTGGTTGGTGGTTTCCACCTCTTGTTGCTGCTGTGCCCAAGGAGGGAAAGGGGAACAGCTGCGGGAGGCTCGGAAAGGTTTTCTGATGTAGTCATCGGGGAGGTGCCACTCGCTCGTGCGCTCTTTTTTTCCTCTCTCTCCATTTCAAACTGATTGATGCGTCTCTACAAGTTGCTGGGCTTGGGGCCGAACCCGTCGGAGTCGCAGGGACACTTCTGAGAGCTCACTTGGGGCTCCTGGCATTGCGTCTAGGGGTTGCGCCTAGGGGCTCTTTCTTGCTCCCGGAAGGCGATCGGAGACTGACATCAATCAGCCCATCCAGGAGTTGGAGGGATTCGTTCGAAAGTGATTGTTTCCCCTCCCGCTCTCCAACTGAGCTGTTGGGTTGGCGTCGTCCTGCAGGTTTGGGCATCCCAGCTCCGCCTGGCTGGCTGGTAGGTGACCTCTGCTCTTCATTCACTCTGGTGCACTCACACCCGACTGAGAAAAAGCACGCGCGAGAAATCCCCGAGGCCAGCGCCTGCGGTGTCCTCTCCCGCCGCTGCCGCCGCAGTCCGACTCTGCCGGGGACCTGCTGGAAGATACGGAGAGCCAAACTTTTTTTTTTCTTTTGGAGGTTTGCGAGGCAAGACCGCTCTTCGCCAGCTTAGTTGCCCCTTAACCAGTTCTAGGACGCCGGCAGGGCTGGATTTGTGGCTACGGATCCCCACCCTTCTCAGAGCACCGCCCCGAATCTGCAACACCTACGACTCCTCCGAGATTTCTAGGCGCTGTCCGGTTACAGCACAGAAGAGACCACAGGCGCGAAGCCCCCGATCTACACGGAGCCCTCCTGCAGTTTCCCACCGGCTGCCAAAGTAACTTGGAGCGAAGCAGGGCGCAGTGTGAGGACCTTGGGCGGCGGAGACCAGTGCAGCCCGAGGCGCCAACGCTGAGCCGGGCCGGCGGGCCAGTGTATGTCTCCCCGCGGCCGCGGCGCGCAACTCCCGGAGACTGTGCAGCGTGCGCCGCCGCCTGCCCCAACCCGAGCTGCTGCCGCTCGGCCCGGCGCGCACCTCCTTCTCCCCGGGTGACCGGCCTGCGGCCGCTTCCCTAAACACAGCTTGGCACTGCTTTCCCCGCCCTCGCCTCCGCCACCACACACTCGCTTGCTTCTCTTCATCTTGTAATTTCTTTTTTTCTTCTGAACCCTCCGGTTGGAAGTGCGAGTTGGTATTTAGACCCTCCGCGCCACTGCCTCTTTTCTTCTCCCTCTCCTCCCCCTCCACAGTTTGTTGTGTGACTCTTTCTTTTCTCATCCCTCTTCATTTTTATTTATTCATATTTATTTGGCTCCTGCTCTCTCGCTCTCTCCTTCCTTCCCTCTCTTCGGATTCCTCCTCTCTCCCCGGAGTGGCGCGTCCGGGGCTCCGCCGCTGGCCAGGCGTGATGTTGCACGTGGAGATGTTGACGCTGATGTTTCTGGTGCTCTGGATGTGTGTGTTCAGCCAGGACCCGGGCTCCAAGGCCGTCGCTGACCGCTACGCCGTCTACTGGAACAGCAGCAACCCTAGGTAAGGCAATAGGTGGCCAAGAGCCTGGGCTACTCCGGCCTCGGGGCTCTACGGAAGGAGCCGCAGCGGCTATGGGGACCAGCGCGCACCGGCTGCAGGCAGTGGTCACCCTCGGAGCCTACGTCGTCCGGGCGCTGATGGCTTCCGAGGTGTCCGTGGAAAGCGATCCATTTGCGCCACTCTTTGTTGAGCCACCGCGGAGAGGCTGGGCGCCCTTGGGAGTCCCCGGGTCTGCCCAGACCGGCTGCCTGTGCAGACAGCGAGGAGACTCAGAAAAGGCGGGAGCCGGGGACTCAAGACTTTCCCCGCTCACCCGCCGGGGCAGGCTGGCCGGCGTCCCGATCCCGGTGTAGGGCTTGGGTACTGGCAGCCCCGGTTGCCTACCGCCAGGAGCTCCTGCCAGCATCATGGGTGCGCAGGGACTGCAGGGAGAACCCGCCAAACATCCTCAAAGTTGGTTTTTTTTTTCACCCTGTTTTCTTTTTAATTTTTTTTTTTCTTTACTCGGTGCGCTCAATGAGCGCACGGGCTGGGTGAAGTGAGGGGGCTGGGAAGCGGAAGCTTTAGGTTATTTTCCTCTTTAACTGCGAGGAAATGATCTGGCCCCTGGGTCAGTCTGGGCCCAGAGCACTTGGCAGTTGAGAAGGTTCTCCCACCTCTTCCACCCCTGGGTGGGCTCAAGGTGCCAGAAAGTTTGATCTAATGTGGGGTTACATCTTGTGTACGGAGCTGCTGAGTTGGCTGAGCTGGGAGATGGGAGTCCTCCGTCCGCGGCCTGGCGGTGTGCAGCCCTAGAAGCTTGCGCGGTTACCTGGAACCGTGTTTGCTGCGGTCCCCGAAGCCCGCTGGGTCCGCGGGAGGCTAGAGGTGGGCGCCCGGGACCGCCCTAGCGTGGCTGCTGGACCGTAGCCACCCGCGGACGTCCCTTGTTAACGGGCCCTGAATGTGGGGTTGGGGTAGGGGGTTGTCCAGAGTGCCAGGCGGACCCCTCCCGATCCAGAACAGCTCTGAGCCCTACTTTCTCCCGGGTCTGTGGGCAGCAGTCTGCCCCACTGGGCCTGAATTGTCAGCCTCTTTGGGACCTAGGCCAGCATCCAGCTGTGGGCCTGCCTCAGTGCCCGCCGCGAGGGAAACAGCATGGATTATACCCAAAATCTCTGCTCTTTCCTGGGCTGAAGTGGAAGTTGGTAGGAGAGTGGCAGGAGGCCGAGGGGAGAGTTTATGGTTGTCGCGCACCCAGCGCGCCTGGGGACAGGGGTCTGGAGGGTGCTCCCAATGCTTCCCACCTCTGGGTGGACCTCCCTGCGGTCCTCCCGCCTTCCTTCCTTATGCACACCTGAGAGGGATTCCCCACTTGAAGTAATGTCAGCTCAGGTGAAGATGGGCATGTTCCTCCACAAGCGGTGCAGTGGTGCCGAACAGAGACAGTTCCCGGGAAAGACAGGCACAGGCAGGTAGTCCAAGCCGTAATTGCTCGCCTGGCAGAACTGGAGACATCCCTGAGTTTGGTTAAATTAAAAAAAAAAAAAAAAAGAAAAAAGTCTTCTGGAGGTGGGTGGTGGCATGGGAAGCTATTTCTTCTTTGACATGCCACTTACCACTATTAGAAAAAGAGAGAAAGAAGCCATCCTGCCAGAGGAAATGCCTTTTATTAAAGCTGACAAGACAAATAGAGCAAGCTTTGCAGTTGTGATGGTGTTAAAAGCAAGCCTCATTATGCCCGTTGGTTTTATTCCCCCTCTGGGCTTTATTAGACAGCACATATGAAACTGAATTTATATTTGTAAACTTTAGCGCCTTATTAAATAAAAGTGAAGTTGGTTAGTTGAATTTGGGACATTTTGCTCTCGTTAGTCTTTCCTTACCCACTCCAAACCTCGCAGTTTGGTCTTTTTCTCAGTAATTTCATTTGGATACTTGGGTGTTCCCATTATCTGGGTTTAAACAGAAAAACCAACCATACCCCCACTCTATACCACCTTCTTAACCTGTCAGGCTAGTCTGAGTTAGTGTAAGGATATTTTGTTTTAGGTTGTCTCTGTTTTATGCTTTTGATACTGTTGTTTGGTTTAAGATTAGCGCATTGATTTTTGTCACAGGTCATGTTTTCAATAGATATGCCCTGCCTGCAGAGCACTCTCCTGCTCCTGATGCCACAGTAGCGTTGAGCCTGCCCAAAGTTGATCTGTAGAATTGTAAAAGACCAAGAGTATTCTCCAGTCAGTATTCCAATTTGAGGTTTGTGGAAGTACCTTTTTATTTGATCATTATCAGCTTGATAATGCTCCAGAGAAAGAATGATGTACCTCCCCTCCCAAGATACTCAGCCCTAACTTTAGTATTCTTAGAGGTTTATGGATTTATCTTCCTATGTTATTACCCTGAAAGTTAATTTTAAAATAATGTATTTCAAAAGTAGGTACTGGATGACAGACTTATCTCTGAAATGTTAGATAAGATGATACTTTGTTGATGCGTTAAGTCAATTTGGGTATAGCTTAAAAGGAGCCAAAATGCAAACTAAATAATTTAGAAATAAATACAGTTTATCACAAAAGACAGTGAAGAACTATTTTAGAAAATTTGCACCAGTTTACTAAATTGTATAAGTTCAGTGTTTTATATTTGCTTTTCATATGTTATCATTACAAAGGTAATTTAGCCATGCCTTTTGGTTCTACATAAATTCCTATCTTTTAAGATTTTGCTAAACTAATAATATAATCAGAAGATGTCAATTAGAAAAAAATAGAAAACTTTAATTGCAACCTAAATAAATTAAAAAGTTATTTTCTGAGAGACAAAGTTCAGTGGATATGTTAAGCTTCTAATGATATTGTGCAGGTGAAATAAATATGTTTTAGTTTATACCAGTGAACTTCAGTGTAAATTTGTGTTTGAGTAAAGAATTACATCTTGATCAGAGAGTTTAAACATTTTATAGTCATTTGTGTAGTCATGAGTTTATTCACTGCATTGGGTTTCATTACTGGCTCCATTGATACCCTAAGCATCCATTGATTTAGGTTCATAGAAGAAAAGATATTAAACTTATTTGCTGTCAGATAGTTTTACTGTTAGAATCTGTCTTCGCAGGTATTCACTTCTGGGAAGTGAATGTTCAATTTTCAAATGCTGAAAACTTTTTAGTTGCCAGTGTTTATTGGGTGGTGGGCCAACCTAATTTTATGTGTTGGATTGGCACAAATCTCTGAAATTGCAACTGAAAACTATCACTCTGAATAGAAATAAATGATAACATTTGCCTAAATGCATCTTTGCTCTTATACAAATTTGAGAAACTGTGAGTTTCACCTAAGTAATGAGAGAATAGAATGGTCCTTTTAATGTTATGCTGAATTCTGAACTGGCTAAGTAACTTTGAGTAATGAAAATCTAAATGCAGAAGAATATAACTATCTGTCCTTGATTTCTTTAAGAATGTAAAAAGCTTTTAAGTAACTTTAAATAAAAAAATAAAACTTTATTTGCATACTCCTGTAGTAGCTACTCTTATAAAGGTACACATGACTCAGTGTAAAGAACATTCCAGTTAATCTGAAGCATGCTATAAACAGTTTCGTGCTTCCAATGAGAATATTCTTTTACACTGTGTACATATGGAAAAATTCTTGGATTCTTTAGATTAGTTGCCAAAATGATGCCACGATAATTAAAGATGTCTCCTACTGGTTGGCATTAATGGGTGGAATAGTGCCAGATACAACCTGTACACTTTAGGAATACTGATGCTCCTCAGTTAGTGCTTTGCTTCTGTTAAGGTTTGAGTATCACCAATTTAAAGTGTTATTCTCGTATAAGAAAACATACTTCTATAATTCACCCGGGATTTACTGAATTTTAACCTAATCACATGTTTTCTTTGGACTTTCTCAATTCTTGTAGGGACTTGTAAATTAAATATTTCATGTGAGAGTAGCAGGTAATTGACACCATTTAGTTTTGTTAACATGTAATCTTGGAGTTGTGAAAGTGATGTGAATTCTAGGTCAACACTCCCAAATCTCCTGGCAGCATGGGTCATATGTGTGTGGCTAAGTAGAGAGGAGTAATTTTTTTCCTAATCATGATCCTTGGGCATATTTTCTCTTTCAAAATTTACTTGTTTTATTGTTTTAAAATCTGACCCATCAGTGTCTTAATATATGTATGCCAGTGTGTCAGCACTGCACCTTCTCCATAGGCAGATCAGTGACATTAATTTGGTTTGCCTCTGAGAATTCACTTGGAAGAAAGGTGGAAAGTTGATTTTGGGTTTGATATGAGTTATCATCAAACTTGTAAAGGATTAACTTTGTTTTCAGTGTTTTAAATGATGTTGTATGTTGGAAACAAAAAGTTCTTCATGTAAAAGGCATTACTTGGAATCTTTTAAAGCTTTAATCAGTTAATCTTTTATTAACTGAGCCTCCATGTATTAGGTTGTTTCAGTAGATGTAATGAGATAATTTTATTATTTGATATTTATTTGTGTCAGAATTTATATAAACACTCAAATAAATATGAAGCAGTTTGACAGAGATTTATATCTCATGTTTTTTACACTTACCCATTTAGACCTGAAGCGAATCTTCCTTCTCTCTCTCTATTTTATGGAGAAATTTGTAAAAGAGAAGTATGCTTCTCTTTTTTGGACAGTTTTCCACAGAAGTTTGAAAAGGGAAGTTAGCTACTGAGATGTTAGTTTCCATCTGTTGTGTGCATTATGATACATCATCATAATAAACTATCCGAAGTGGTCGACTGTCTTTAGGTGAGTGGAACATCAATGATACTTGAGACTCACTTGTCTGTACAGTCTAATTGGGCATTTCTAGAGTGAGACCAAGGTTAGTACACCCCTTGTGATGAAAAGAATCAGAGAGAGCCTTCGGAAGCTTTTTACTCCCTGTTAGTTGATTTTAGTGATATTAACTAAACCACTGGTTCACTGAATGGATATCTCGTTACCATGTGTCTTCTGGCTGGTAATCAATAGCTTTAGAGACATCCATCTTTGAATGCTGAGGATCAGCTTTGGAAGGAGTGTGTAGCTATTTGGGGGCAAATTAACCTTGTGAATCTTTTGCCATTTAATCTTGCAAGATTCCTTCTGAACAAGGATTTCATTGCATTTTGTCCACTGGCCTGATTTCCTGTTGGATAGGGACAGATAAAGATGAACACCTCCTTCTCTCCCCTGTTGCTATATACCAAGCAAGCTACCAGCTTCATGCTGGGCCAAGAAAATGAATGAATACAATTAGTCGTCCTTCAGGAGTCCTGGTCTTTGCAAGCCTGGGAGAAGTATATGGCAAAACCGTGTACCTTTGAGGAAGAGTAAACATTAAAATATAAAATGAATGAAACATAAGAAAATGTTATAAACAGAATTTTATATAAGGATAGTATTTGGTGTATTGCTTATTTAGTGTCCCCCCCCACAATATAAATTGTTTGCTTAATATCTTTTTAAAAAGAAGCCACTCAGCCTTCTTTATTTTTGTGTTTGTTTTGAATAACTTCCAGTATAGCGATGATGATTTAAAAAGCTATGATATCTTAAGTAGTCAACCCATCTATGTTGACGGATTATAAATTATCAATTTTCTTTTCAGAAGCGGTATATAAACTATTAAAATAGCAGCTCTGATTAGAATGTCCATGTTGAAAAATAAGCCTGTGTGTCCCTGGTGACTCACACTGGATGCTCAGTCAGGATCAGTCTTCTGAACCAAGAAAAAACTACCTTTTGGTCCTTTGTGACGGACGACACCTTCATAATCAGGTGTAAAAAACTCCAGAGGAGTATAAGAAATGAGGTATTAATATTCACTTTTAGGAATATGTCTAACAATAGTGGTCTTAGCTAAACATCAGTAAATTACTGTCTCTTTTAAGGGCCTGGTTTATATTATTAGATTTATATTTTCATCTGCTTTATAAGCTATATCCTGAGCTGTTTGGTAGAAAAGTTTCTTGTGATTAATTTGAACTTCTAGTGTTTCTGAATGGGATATTAATTACTACTAAATCTGTTTCCTCTTAAATTTGTCCGCATTTATGTTTTCAAAATTAAGTCAATCATAGCCAAAGCTGCACAATGACGCAGAAACACTTAGTTTAAAATTAAAAAGTAATGATGCAAGTTTCTCTGTACTATAACTATTGTGCATAGTTTTCACGATAAACAAAAAAGTTCCTTATATCTTAGTATTCTTGATAATCTATACTCCCTAATATACTTTGAAGGATTTACTGTAAACTACTGATATCTCTGCACTATTTTCTGAAGTATGTGTGGATATAGTCTTTTGATTTTGGTGGTTTTGAATATTGTTTTCAAAGAGTGAGCTGCAGATTTCAGTAAAAACATTATTTTAAAATAGTGAAAACTTCCAGTTAAAGTTGTCTAGTTGCTGAGAGACAGTAGTGTACCACAGTGATGTTTAGCTCAGCTTTCATTGGGGTAGAATTCTATCATTTTCAATAAGGAAAAATAAACCTTTGTCATCTTTACAAATATCCTTCATAAAATTGACAGGTGACAGCTTGAGGAAAATGTTACTGTCAGGTCTTATTTTCCACTCAGTGAGAAAGAAAAATAGCTTAGAGTGATTAAAAAAAATCTGTTTAAACATTATTACAAAGTGTAGGAAATGTGTTTAATTTTTATGTATATGTCATAGAATTAATCTTCTATTTGCTTCAGGGAAGGTCAGCAAAGTGAAGTTCAAGGAGTGGTCGTCTAACAAGTTAAGTTCCAAATACAGTCGATGTATTTGTAACAGGATATCCCTGAGCATTTTTGATAGGATTCTTTAAAAGGTATAAAATATCAATATTATTTCCAACATTACTTATCAAGTGACCTGATTTTCATTACTGGTGATCATTATTTTGATGTGAAGTATAAGTGGGAATATTGGTCATGTGATATCTCTATGTGTATGTGTTGGACAGTCATGTTAATAGCACATAAATATTAGACCTTTGGAAAATTTTCTTTGCTATTAATAATTTTAAATAACTGCACAGTGTAATCTATAGGTTTCTTTGTGGAAGTGCATGAATACATACTTGGAGATTAGAAAATATGACTAATTTTTTGTTTCCCAATTTAAGAAAGCTAGGTTTTTGGCTTTCAGATAAATCAGCGTTTTTCTTTCTCTCTTTCTTTCTTTCTTTCTTTCTTTTCCCTAGAAGCAGCCATCTTGTTTTAAGACCGATTTTATTTCTCTCATGAAAATGGTTCGGCAATGAATATGGACGATAGAAAAGGACTAAACCACTTTATAATCATTTTGTCAGGGTTCTGAATTTAAAGCTCTATCTTAAATTATTTGTGAGTTCATTAAAATACTCTCTGCTTGTATTTAGTTGTTAGAAAAGGATGTTTTAACTTAGTAATAGTATATTTTTAACTCAGGCATATTATATTTTTAAGGTTAAATTTTGGGCTGTACCATGTTTACATATGTAATTTTCTCTTAAAGTTTATAACTTATTGTTAATTTCAGTGTAATATATTAATAAACTCTATTATCATCCTCAATCCTGATTTCCTTTTTCTGACAGTATGAAGTACTCTTTTTTATTTGTTGATTGATATTTTTTTTCCAAATTGCTCAGCGGTACCAAGGATCTTTCTTTGGTAAGAGAGGTCTTGATAAAAATGTGAGTACCTCTACAAATAAAGCACTTGGGGTGCTTTAAGAAGCGTTATCTAAAGTCAGAACCTCTTTGTCTCTAAAATACAGGCTCTCACTATCTCATTACTAAATCATTCCTGTGAATTCTTATAAAAATCCCTTTGGAAGTAAATTCACATTTGTAATTAAAATTTATAAGAGTATATCAACTGAGTCTGCTATATTTTCCACCATATTTTGCATTTTTGGATGCATTTGGAAGAACATGTGGCCTAGTAAACTTTACCCAAAATTTATACTACACTTCTTGCTACTGCATCTGTTTGACGATGTTTGGGAACATAATTCGCGTGGACTGCAGTAAAAACAGAACTTACTTAAGATTAATTTCAAAGTAACCTGACTCAGTCTGATTAAACTGGACACAGATTGAATGCTACTTACATCACAAATTGTTCCAGTTCATTAGAAGTAGGATTTTTCTGTGCTTGTAGAGACAGTGTAAAGGCAATAAGTAAAATGCATGTTTTAAGAATGAATATGCACCTCATGGAATACTTAATTAAAGTCCAGGTATGAGTTGACAATTTTCGTACTGAATAGCTTACCTCTGGTATCCATCACCCATTTTTTGTTGACTTTCTGGAGAAAACTAAACTGACTGAGTGCTCAAAGTGACCTTTTGTTTTAAATGAACTAACAAATACTTTTGTTTTTTTCTTGCTGCTTCTGAGCTGTCAGAGTGCCCATTGTAAGTTTTATTAGTGACTTATTTATGTATTGAAACTTTGGTTAACAATTAACTCTTGCCTCTTATTTTGAAAATACATATCATGAAAATAAATGAAAGTATTTTCTCATTAAAAATGAAGTTTTGTGGTTGGAATAAAATCAGATCATGGCATATTTTTGTTGGATACTTATAGGGCAAATTGTTACCTAGATTTTGAAGGTGGTGGACATGCTGCCTGATGTTTCATGTTCCACAGGCCCCAGTGGGATATATGACTCTGTCACATTTACTGAACTTTAATAATGTGTAGAGGGCTTAACCTCTTGGTTAAGTTTTTATGGTATTTAATTTTATGGAGACAAGTGGAAATGGGAAAATAATTCTAAATATGGGGAAATGTTCCTTTGTGTTTAACAATTAGGTTAAACAAAGTGGGAGCAAATGAGCCTAGTTCCCCTTTTATTGTTTCAGGGCAAGAAAAAATACAGACAGATGTCGGAATGTGGGAGCTGTGACCTTTGCCCCACACAGCATGGCTGCGGCCCGCTGCCCAGGCCCACAAGTGTCCCGAGCCACCATCGTAGCAGGATGCTTTTTTAAAGTGACTGACACTTTGAGATGGAGAACCTGAAATTGATTCTGTAGTTATTTGTAGTTCTCCTAAGTATCAGACTCTCCAGCTTCAATTTTAAGTTCCTCACCTTACCTTTTATGAAAACCATGCCTTTTTTTGGTAAGATGGAGCTTTCCTGACTTCTTGGTGGGTTCTGTGTCCCTATGGTCACTATCAGTCTTTGCCTCCCATAAAGTCCTTCATTGACTTGGGATAATGGAGAGGGTTAGGTGTATGGTTCTGCGGCACCAAAGTGTTTAGCTTTACTAAGCTAATAATCTATACATTTTTTATTAAAGACAGATGAAAGTCCTTTTCTTTCTGTCTCTGCTCTGCAGTCTCACCAGTAACCCCTGGGTTCAGACAGATCATTAATGTTTTAGATACTGTGGCATTCAGTGTTTTCTTCATATATCTGTTTACCGTTACTGCTTCAATAAACTTTTATGCCTGTTTTGGTAGTTTTCTGGTGGGGCCTCCATTTTTTAAAATTTAGTGACCCAGCACTAAGAGGGGTACAGTTCAAATAGTGGTGCTTCTGACAGAGTTTTGTGTCAAACTAGAGAAAATAATAGGGAAATGAAAGCTGCCAAAATGTGTCTCCCAATTACTAATTAATCAGGGGAGAAAGGACCTTCTTGACAGATCTGGGGTCCACCATGACAGCACCTCAGGGGAGGCTTAACTTTAAATACTACATGAAATAAATTAAAGCAAGCCTCCCGGGATGTAGCACCCAGACACTTGATATCACAAGTACTATTTTCTTTAAGTCTGTGAAAAGCAAAACAAAAAACTGAATTTTTGTACTCTTCATGGATAGTATTAAAGCATAAAGCTGTTCTAAGGAGTATTTCCCTTGTTAATAAGCAGTGCCTTTGTTCTTATCATTTGAATATAGAAACGATAGTATCCTTGGTTTTAGTGCCACTGTAACCTTGTATACATACTGTTATTGCTGATAGAGTCTCGGGGAAACAAACATTTTTTTCTGTCATATGCCTGTTATCAATTATTTTGAGCATTACTGTAATTAAAGAGCAAAACTTTTTCCTCCACTGCAAATACAGTCTCTTCTGGAAGTGTTCGCACTATGGTTGCTGTATCCATAATTAAATGCCTGTTATTAGTGTATTTTTTCCATAGCATTTACAACATAAAAAGAAAAGGGTCTTGTATGGAACTATAGCTGTCAGGGGAACAATAAACACTAATTACACACTCTGCCATCACCATTGTCCACTGTACTCTTGGGAAAACAACATGACAGAGTGTGTGTGTAGGGGTGTGTGTATATGTATACAGGAAAGTATGTGTGTATGTATTACCCCTCCCCCCCCACACACACCAGACATACTTGACATATCTCATGGCTTAACTTTAAACTCTGGGTTCCCTGAAAAAAGTAAATAAATAAATAAACACACACACACACACACACACACAGGACAATCTAATTCAGTTAATTAAAAAGAAACAAGTCTTTATTGGGGAAGGAGGGGCTCCTTGCTTTAGTATCCTGTATAATATAGACTAAGAGAATCAGCAACATTTGTGACTCTGAATTTCTCATTATTTTGAGTAGTATTTCGGAATGGCCTTGTCATTGACACATCTGTGGTCTTAATGTATCTGATATGTCTTATAATGATCACTTATAAATAATTTCTTTACTTTGCTCTAGGTTTTTATGCTGATATCAGCTATCTGAGGGCTAATCATTATTTCATTTATTGCAAAGAGCTCTCTATCTCTCTCTTTCTCTTGTGATGTCTTTGGCTACTTCACTGTCTTTGGGTCTGTCTACCAGTAGATGGATTTGAGAAAGAAAACTAAAAAATTACTTTTTCTGAAACTTATGGGAGTTTTGATTAGAAAAGACTGTGAGGCCACTGAATAACATGAGATTTTGGAATCAATTTTGTATTTCAATCATCCGTGCTGTCCCTGTTCTCTGGTATAACATATAATGTTTGCATTTTGATTCCCTGGGTGAATTCTCTTTACTGTATTTAAAATCAAAGTCAAATGGGTGTTTTTAGGAGTTATATATTGATTTTAACTTATTTTTCCAAAGTTTTCACATTAAAACAATAGTGTAGCTAATATCTGAAAGTAATTATATATTTATTCCTACCTTGAGTCTCTAAGAGTTATGATTGATAATACACTTTTTAAGTGATAGGTGTAAACAACGGGAGTTACACAGCAGATTCAGAGATGAATAAGAGAGCATCTGTGTCCATAAGGAACTTGCTGTTTTGTGCAGATACAATTGTGTACATGCAGTTACAGTGCAAAGTAGAAAATACTGTATAAGAAATGTTCACGTGTAGATTTACTCAGCAAAGAATTGTGAAGTGTCCACATGGGCCAGGTATTGTTCTCAGTGCTGGAGATGTCATAGTGAGCTGTATGAACTGCATCCCTGCCGTCATGAAGCATCATGGAGCATTCAGTTGGCAATTTCTAGATCACTGCCTCTTCACACTCGAATCTGCACACAAATCCTTTGGGGGTGAGTCTTGTTGAAATACATATTTTAATTCAGCAGATGTGGGGCTGGGCCCTGACTTTCTGCATTTCTAACAAGCTCCCATGTGATACGGATGCACCGGGGCCCCAAACCACAGTGTGAGCAGCAAGGTTCTAGATAAGCCACAGAGAGGGCTTACTGCTGCTGGTTCCTTATCAAGGACTCTTGGTTGTATTTGCTCTACAGTTTCTAGATTGGCTTCATATTTGCATGATGAAAGTTAATTGTCTTAAGGACTAGAAGTCTTCCTTTCTAGCCACTTTTCCCCAAATCTCAGACAAATAAAATAGATTTTTACATTCAGGATTATGCACCATTAAAAATATACCACTTGTAAGTTAAGGAGGATCCTGTCATAAAAGTCCAAAGATGTTTATTTGCAAACCCTCCCCGGATGTGCTTTATGTTGCAATGCCAGAATTAAACCTCAGAAACAGATTTTTTAACACTTTCAAATTTAAATTCATATAGTTAAATGAAACCAAAATGCTCATTTTACATTCAGCATAGAGGATTCTGTTCCCACTGGCTGGGTTTCTTGTGGGTGGCTTTCAGGAGCCTGCACTTCCAGTGGAGTTATAAATGACTTGGGGGGAAATGTCTTTCTGCTCTCAGATTCTATGATGCTCGTGTTCTTGGTGAGAAGTCTTTGTTCGTATGGAGTCCAGGATGTGTCAAGTCTGTAAATATGCTTCTGCTTTTTCACAGCATGCATATATATATAATGTTTTATATATATATATATATATATATATATATATATATATACACATATATATAACATTATGCATATATATATAATTGCTTTTTCAAAATAAATATTATGTGATGCTTGTATTAACAAAGTATGGAGCTAGTTAAATTCAGATTACTCTGCCTGCTTACTTCTTGTTGTTGTTCTTCACTCTGTGTATATAAATACAATATGACTAATCTCCCAAGTAAACTTTAAAGGCTGTGAAAGCATCAATAAGTAGACTTATTAGCCAATATACCTCTATGAAATGGTTATAAAAAGGAAGATGAAACTATACTGTAAATTAGCTATATTTTTATAAAAAAAAAAAAGAGGAAAAGGATGAGTGCTCTTAATTCAAGTATCCTTTTGTTTTCATAACAATTTTTACCAATACCTTTTTATAGTTAATTATTGAATGGAAACAAATCGTTTAGTTTTTAAATCCTTGACAAATGGGTTTAATGAAAACATTGGGCAGGGTGAGTATTAAGGATAGTAAATTAAGACATTACTGTTTGTGTTGTACAGTTTATGTTTATACTTGCTGTGTTGTAAATAAGCATGACGAGACAGTGACTTTGAGGGGGCAGCCACAGATTGTCTCGTGTTATGATTCAGGGAGATAAAGAAGTGCAAGAAGATTCTGTGACTATGTGTGAACCTAAGTGATTTCTAAAAGAGAAATGTGCGTGCTTACATGATTTATTAGGTTTGGAAAAAATAGGATGCCTTTATTGATTAAAATGAAATAATTTGCATATATAAGCAATGACTTTGTTCAAAATGGAGTTGATACACCTAAGATTTGTGATCATTGCTGTGTTTAGTTAACGAAGATGCTTAATAATAGTTCTAATGATGGTTTCCCCTCCCTTTTTTAAAAGGGGAGAAACGCATTGAATGGTCTTTATTTTTAACTCAAGGTTATTCACACTAATTTGTCATCAGATTAACTGGTTGTAATCAGGTTTTCGGGTACACTGACATGTGTACATTTGTAGATTGTTCTGACTGCATGAAGCAAGAGCACTGAGTTCATGTACTTTGTTTTGAGTTTTTATAATAGCATCTTGGTGGAATAAAACTTCAGATGGGTTTGGATGCTGTACCCAAAGTGACATAGTAAAAAACCTGTGTCAGATTGGATTTTTCAGTTGTCTTTGTTAATATTTTCTTGTCATATTTTAGACCTAGTTAAATTTTAATTCTAGTTGAGTCCTACCTAGGCCATTTATAGTGATGAATCTGAGCCTCAGTTTCTTCACCATAATAAATAAAAGGCATAATAAAAGTAGTGTATCCCTCAGACTTATGAAAATTTAAAGGAAAGTATATCTGACAGGACTTTATAAACTTAGAAAACCATTATGGAAAGAACGGACATTAAGAGGGTAACCTTACTTCTGTACTGCATCTCACTTTATGATTCTGTATATTCTTGTAAGTGGAATAGAAAATATATTCTTACAAATGAAAATTATTTTCAAAGCATCATGGAAGAGTTGACTTTTTAAAAGATAGACTGAGTTGTATTGTTTTGCATTTGGTTGTCCCTGATATATGTGATTTATGCATTTACATGGGGTTCTCTTCGAAAGGAATTCACGTTTTAGGATTTATCTTGTGGTTTCTACAAGAGTAATAACGTGTGAAGAATGACACTTGAGAAGCAAGTCTGCTAGGACCTTTTTCCCAGAAAGGAATTTTGATCTTTCTAAAGTTGGTCAAGTTCATTTTTAATGTCCTCTCGCCCCCTCTCAGTGTGTTTCTTCCATGTGTTTTCCTCTGCATACTTCTAAAACGGTGATATTCTACTTTGGACTTTGCAGGAATAATGAGATATCTTCATCTTGAAGGAGAAATTAATACCAACACCCTCTTAGAGAATGCTCATATTTCCAGCAAGGAGCTTATTGAAGCAAATTCATTCTTGTCTGGGGCTGCTCCTTTCTGTCCCTGGGACCCTTGGACTCTTCTGAACACCTTTTAACCTTTTGACACCTCTGTGCTTAAAACACGCTTGTTATCAACTGCTTTTAAACTTAGTACCTATTAATTATATACATATTAATGTTAGTAGCATAAATAGGTTGTAACAGCATCTAGCTGAGAAAGGAAAGGGAATTTGTCAAGGAACATATTTTAGTGCATGGAAACCTGGGTAACACGTTCCTGTCAGAGGGCCACTTTCCTGTACGACTGTCTGGTGGTTATTCAAAGCAGGTTTCACTTCATATGTTTATAGTTATTTTGGAGAATAGCACATGCGCCTGTTCCTTGTTTTAAAATTGCAGTCATGTACTTACATAATTATTTTATAATGTTGTTTTACTCCTGAAGGTATAAACCTCACTTATGCCCCCCAATAGAAAGTACTAATTCATGAGGGAAATTACCAATGATCCTTATGTGCTGTACCCAGAAATTTAGTGATGGCCGAAGGCAGCACTTAGCCAGCAATAAAAATACTGAATTCAGTATTGGCAATACCAAAATTATTTGAAAGAGTACTTGAAACTCCACATCACTGGTTTCCCCTAAAAAAAAAAAGTGTTTTAATATTTAGAATTGCTATGCTCAATGGAATAATAGACAGACCTTTGTTCTTGTATTATTTAATACAAAAGTGGGTTTCTTCCATCCCATAAGTTGGAATTTAAGATTTGTTCAGGGAATGAGCTTGTTATGAATTTATTTCAAGTTTAAAACTTTGTAATTTTATGTTGGTTGGTTTTGGTGTCTGATAAATGAGTAATGGTTACAATCTCTCCCCTGTTTCAGGCTTCCTTTCTTGGCAAAAGGGTAGTCAAGACGTTTTTAAATTTTGATGACTTAGTTATTGACACTCGTATTATTAAAAATATAATTCTATATACTCTCATATATCAGTTTAAAAGTATCAGCTAGAGACTTCATCTCAGCTGGGCTGACTCAATATTTTCCTTCCAGGAGAGCATGGTAATTGACCAAATGGAGAGGATAGCAATCCAGTAATTCCTTGAGATGTTGAAATGATTGAGCTGCATTTTAATTTTTAGCTTTTATTAATATGGTAGATAATAATGTGGCAAAGGCTGGAGCTGAACATATTCCAGTACATTTGATGAATTTAGACAAATACAAGAGAACAGGCCCATCCAAGTATACCTAACCTTTTACCTCAGAATTTTTGGAGGTGGGATAGTTTGACTTCTTTTCATTTCTCTTTGTGAAATGCCAAATCATGTCAATGTATTTTATGTTTAGAATATAGATAACGATGAATTGCCTTTTCATACTAGAGACAGCATAAGCTAGAATTTTAAGTTTAGATAGTTGCAAATCCTCTTCGGTTTCTCTTTATACTTTTCAGATCATTTGTTTCTGTCTTTATGGAACTATTGTAAAATGTGAATGGAGTGTGTAGTCAGGCCTTTTAGCAAAAAGAACAAAGGCCACTTATTGATGTGAATGGAATAATGAGCAATTGGTTACAGCAGACAACTATGAATTTCTTTCCTCGGGAATCTGACTGAAACCTCTAGTAATTTTATATGCCCTTAGTCATTTGAGTGAAATGATTTCCCAATTGTCATTTTAGGTAAGCTTTGTGACAGTTGACCTAAAAAATTAAACCAACTATGCAAATACAGAAATATTTATAGTTAAGTAATTTTATTTTTAATATATGATTTCTGCATTTAGTTTAACAAAAGGCAATGCAGGTCCACAGGAAAACCCCACTTACTCCAGTACGGTGTTAGAAATAGCTGTTGGTTCTGCCCTATCTCACCTCCTGCCCGCCATCTGGGAGTAAGCCACTTTCACTGTCAGAGAGGGAATGTGACTTTTTTTTTCCAGGTACTGTCTTCAAAGCCATAGAAGAGTCTTTGCATTATTGCTGAGATAGCAGACGCACAGACTAGTATTAACCATAACACACTCTTAATTCAGGGTGTTTGGTAATCACAACTTCTGGGACACATTTGAATGGGTCATGTCCGTAAGATACTCTTTGGAAGTCAGTCAAGGAGTATGGACTCACTTCACTGGGGGCCTTCACACTCGGTTCCAGGCGGAACAGGGAGACGTGGCACGCCTCGGTGGTCAACAGGGCTGGGGCCCTGCAGGGGCCTAGGGCCAGAGGTGTGCAAGGCTCACATTAGGTGGATTTGCATTACAGTCTAACACGGAGTTTTAAGACTGCAGTAACACATTGCAAAGTGATTGGTTTTTCTTCTTATACATTGCTAATTAGTACTGAAAGTCTAACCTGCTTTGTTGAAGAACTTCCCTTATTTTCTGAGAAAGTGATTTGGACAGTAATCTATTTACTCTATCTCTACACCCCTCTTCTCCCTTGTTAAAATAAAACCTAAAAACCTTTGGGGACTCCCAACTGTTGAGTTCTGCTTGGAAGGAGCTTTAAAAGAGTGGCTCCAAACCGAAGTAAATATTGACTGGGTCTGGGGCTGAGGCCGGCTCAAAGCCTTCTATTGTTCCTCCTCAGTCAGCACCGCAGAGCCGGCTCAAGTATGCATGTGTTAGGAGAAGAAAGGCTGCGGAGGGCAGTGAACAGGGCCCACAGCTGAACTCGTAAATGCGCCACAGAGAGGAAAGGGAAGCCGGCTACAAAGCCGGCGGGGAGACTTATTCTGGGTTACAGGGAATTGGGGAGATGACACGCAAAATCACCGTCTGCGCTGTCTGTTGCAGAGAAGTTTAAGGTACGTGGAGCTGTTTTGGTGGGTCCAGCTTGTCTCTGATGGAGACCTCCATGCCAGCAGTGCTGTCTTCTCCAGGACAAAGGAAATGTAGCACTTTGGTGGGTGCGAAAGATAGGGAGTGAACCTGGATGCCAGCACAAACATTTTTCCTCCCTGCTACCTGTGCTGAGGCCCCGTCAGCCGTTCCTCCCCCAGCTGTCACCTCGGATTACTCACTCTCTGGGGTGTGCTAAGTGCTTCCGCGTCCCTGGGGTGTCAGATGGGCGAGGAAGGACCATATGCCGACTGAAGGAAATTTCTGAAGTTCTGAAAAGGAGATGTGCTCATTATGTGAAAAATTAAAGAAAAATTTTTTTTTAAATTAAATCATTTAAATATGGAACAGAGTCCCTTGTTTAAAGTTCAGTACTTTGAGCAAAAGCTGGCTGTATTTTTGCCATTCAACTGAAGAACCAAAACAAACAGCTGGCTGACTTATGTTTTAGTGAAAACCACCCCAGTACATTTACTAACTGGAAAAGTAAACATCCCTAAAAAGAAATTCTCATGTGTCCTGACTGCAAAGTGATTTTTAATAAATAGTAAAACCAATAGCGTATTTGGATTGTTACTCGTTTTAACTGATAGTGCAAGCATCCCTTCATCTTAAATGCGGGGTCTCCTGTGATGTTTGATGGGAACACGTCCGTGCTAAAGACCACATGCAGGCAAATACCAAGACAGTTAGAAAACTCATTGTCAGGGCAGTGATCAAAATGTTCTGCTCCACTCAGGCCACTCATAAAGAACAACAAAGAAATAATGTCGCAGGAGAGAGTGGAAGGCTGTGGACTGAGAGAAGGCGCATCTGTTCAAGGGTATCAGGAATTACTCCCTGGAAGAGGAATAATTTAGTCTAGGCCTTGAATGATGTGATTTTAAACAGAGAGGGAGAGAAGTAGTAGAACTACAGGGACCCATAGCCACAGGAATAAAGATGCTGGCTGGGACCTTGTAGATGGACTTGGGGGGGACACAGAAAGTAGTTAATTTGGAGTAAGGGGGTCCTTTGGTGCAAGTACCAGAAACACAGGTCAGTTAGCCATGTTTTGGGTGTCACTGTGAGGCCCCGTGTCTGATATCAAGGGGGACGGTCATTGTGATGGATTATCTTTGAAATGGATGAAGTAACGGGCTTCTCCTATGTGTTATAATTGTTCCGCGTTCTTGTGTGTCTCGGTGACGATCCCTTCAGGCTTTTTGAGTCATATTTCAAAACCCTCAACTAAATAAAGTCTTGCTGTTTACTCAGAGGTGAGTAGGAGCAGTTTGCTTTTGCTTTAACAGGCCACGGAAGCGCTCATGTACCCCTCCAGAAATGGAGGCATTCCTGGATAGTCCATTAATTGAGCATTTACTATATACCAAGCACAGTGTGACAGTTTTCAGGGAGGAAATACTCTGATGACCCTTGTTTTGCAGGTAAGAAAAGTGAGTTTTATACACTTGGACTTTGGCTGAGAAGTGGCCCTTAAGCACTTATCTGGCCTGGATGGAATGACACACTTTGCCTCAGAGAACTCAGTGAAATGTTGGCAGGTGACCTTGGGGCAGAATTTCCGAGGATGGCCGTGGAGGAGAATGAGGCCCTGCGCTAATGTGAAAGGAGGGTTAAAACTGCACACTTACATTCCTTCTTGTTGAGCATTTACTGGACTGAGCAGGTAGTGAGACATAACTGTTGCGCCCGCAGCAGGTAATTAGTACAACCAGAAGCTAAATGTTTTATAGACTTGTCCTTTTTAGCTAATTGTGAGGCCACGTGTATATACGGTGTGCATTGAATATGAAGAATAATCTGACTGCCCTGGAATTCTCAGGCCACCTGGCTGCTCTTCTCTGCTTTCAGGTGAGCTCCATCCTGAGGGCTGACCAAGGCGAAAAACTGTTTTTGAAAAATATCAGAAGAATTTTTGAATGTTCTTTAAGTAAAAGTTTCAGAGTTTTAAAATCATATGGTCAGGAAATTTTCCCCTATATTTAATCTAAATTTCTGCACTTCCAGTCATTCTTGGCTTGCATAATAACAATATAGATTTACTTACATTTTAAATGCTGCTTTTGCCTAGTCCAAAGTAAACACATTCTGAGCAAGAAAGAAGTGTATTTCAAGCTATAGGGAACAGTATCTGAGTGCTTGAATGGACTCTGTGTTCTTTTGTGTCCCAAATCCAATCCCCCCATTTCCCTTCTTGTTTCTTCCTTCATCACAGGAATTTCGCCCTATAGCTTAACAGCCAGTAAATTTTTCCCGATTAGTTTCAAAGACAAAAGACTCCTGATACGATGTAGATGGATCAGGTTCCCAGCTAATCTCCAGGGAGACAACTGGAGGGGGAAGAAAGACTTTTGGCACCTTATTCATTATAGACATCTGCTTTGCCAGACTAACCAAGGTCTTTTACTTGAAAGGTGTGCCTGGACACGTTAGGTGATTCATCCTTCACATACTGCCCTTTGTGCCTCTGCAGCGGAAGTTGTCACCCTGCCTTCTGATTCAGTTGTTTCTATAAATAATGTTGGTACGTGGATCATCCCATACTTGGTGTGTGCCGTCTGCATCCTCGTAAGTGTTCTGTTCCCATTAGCTAAATTATAAGATTCTTGAGGTCAGGAACTGTGGTTTACATTCAGAAACACTAGACACAGGGCTAGCCCATGATGGTTAAGAGTCTAAAATTCCGGGTACAGCTCTCAGCTCCTCCACTAACTACATGCTGTGGACCTGGACAAGTTTCTTAACCTTTCCCTCATCCATCTTCCTCATCTGTAAATGAGAATGATAATGTGCCTATTTGATAGAGTTACTGTGATGATTAAATGATGTGTTACTTTAGAAAAATGTCTGGCACATAGTATGTGGGTAGTATTAGGTTGGCCACAAAGATCGTTTAGTTTTTTGTGTAGTGCTTGGTTGTCTTTAACTTCTTTTGAAACAATTTTTTGTTAGATTGTATTGTGACAGCTGTCATATCAGTGTACATTTAAAAAATCACAATTGGTGAATTTTTGTGTAACCATTTTAATACTGAAGATGGAAAAAATGTGCAACATTGTTGGCATATTATTCTTTATTATTTCAAGAAAGGTAAAAACAGAACTGAAATGCAAAAAGATTTGTACAGTGTATGGAGAAGGTCCAAAGTGTTTGTGAAGTTTTGTGCTGGAGATATCTCTCTGGACATTGCTCCATGGTCAGGTAGGCCAGTTGAAGGTGATAGCAATCAAATTGAGACATTAATTGAGAACAATCAACATTCTACCACGGGGGAGGTAGCCAACATGCTCAAAATACCCAAATCAATAAAGTTATTGGTAAAAATGAAAAATATGTCTTTTAATTTATGGAAAAAACTAAATAGACTTTTTGGCCAATCCAATAAATGTTAGCTAATAAATACTTTTGAATGAATTTCTGCATTTTTCATTATCTCTTTACATGCAAAAAAAATCTTATAATGGTACAGAGATATGTCAAGGGCAGGGCTTTGACTGACTCTGGAGTTAGGTGGCCTGGGTTCAAAGGCTGACTCTTTTCTCTAGCCCTGTTTCCAGTAGTGTAAAACTGTGAGGGTGTATAGTATGTGCCAATCAGTGAGAAGGTAAATGCAAAGAAAATGCCTGGTGCATAATATTCCCTCAGTGGAAGCTAGGGAATTGTCATTGTTCTGATTAATTAATTTGGAGAATTAATCACTTGAGTATTGACCTATAAGATATATTTTGTGCCCATAGACTTCCTCCCTTCATTTCATTTTCTTGCCTGCCTATTGCCAAATGTTTTGGTAACCTAACTGAACGCATGTGTTAATTGTGTGAAAATTCTCCTTTTTGGTTTTGTCAGTTAGAAAAATAAAAGTAAAGTTGTTTAAAAAGAAAGAACACTAAGGTCTGGAGTCAGCTAATGTGGATGTCACTTTTTCTTTTTTATCAAGTAGATGTTTGACCTTAAGCAAATCACTCAGTGCTCTGGGACTCTGTTTTTGTTCTTGGTGATTGAATTAGTTGATCTCTTTGGCTAGAGCATCTGAGACTGAAGATCTCAGATGTGTCAAGGCTTTGACACTACTTAGCTGTTTAACCTTGCACAAGTCATTTAATCGTGGTCAAGTCCAGTTTCCTCATCTGCGAAATGAGAGGATTGTTGCCTTCTGGCAGGTCACTTTCAACTTCATGAATCTTTTGGTCCCTTTGACTTCCTTGGTTAAAACATATAATTCACCACACCTTGCCCATATTGTTTTATCAGGGCAAGGGGAGTAATACTTACGTGTCTACAACAAATGTAAATTTTTGAAAAGAATGCACAGGTTAATTTTTACTTTCAAATATGACTTTAAATATGATTTTAACAGTTTTTTCTGTGTTAGTTTAAACACAATTTTAAAGATTTATCTGGAAAACCACAGTGAAGTTGTAGTTAGTAAGAAAAATAATGTTTAACATATATTCAACTGTCCAAACTAGCCAGACACGGTCATTCGAGTTGATGAATCCAATCATGAAATACGACAGATTTTGACTGAATTGTGTCTGATTACACTTTCAATTTAATGCAGCTCTAAAAATTTAGAAGAGATTAAAAAGTGTTTTAAAAGAAGGAAAAGAAGAACTTAGATTAAGGAATATTTCCATTTCATAGGTATAAGATCTGCCTTAAGTTGATTTACTGAAACTGTTTGTTTTTTTTTCCCTTTGCCTTTGGGAAGAAATATGAAGTAGAATAGGGAAGACTTTTAGAAAATTGGATAAATGTATAAGTATTGGAACACAGCATACATATGCAATGTAAATCTTTATCATGTTATATAAGTATGACTTCACCAACACAGCCTTTTGTCCTGTTTTTTTTTTTTACATAGCTCATCTAATTTTGCATATTTGTTTTAGTATATGATTATTAAAAATTTATAAATGGCCTTGGCTGGTGTAGCTCAGTGTACTGAGTGCAGGTTGCAGGCTGAAGGATTGCTGGTTTGATTCCCAGTTGGGCACACGCCTGGGTTGCAGGCCCCTGGGGGGGCCACCAGTGGGGGTGCACTAGAGGCAACCACACATTGATGTTTCTCTTCCTTTCTTTCTCCTTCCCTTCCCCTCTCTCTAAAAATAAATAAATAAAATGTTTAAAGAAATTTATAAATGTTATCATAGACTTTATATTATGAAATGACCATTTCAAAAATTAATACAGTGAACACCTAAGTGGACAAGACATGCTAAATCTTTTTTTAAAGAGTTTATTTATTTTCAGAGAGGGGGGAAGGGGAGGAGAAAGAGAAGGAGAGAAACATCAATGTGTGGTTGCCTCTCACATGCCCCCATCTGGGGACCTGGCTTGCAACCCAGGCATGTGCCCTGACTGGGAATCGACCTGGTGATCCTTTGGTTCACAAGCCTGCACTCAAATCCACTGAGCTACACCTGCCAGGGCAAGACATGCTAAATCTTTAAAATAAGTTCCAAGATGCCATTTCACTGCACAAGAAAGAATGATCCAGCTAGAAAAATCAATTAAAATTTTAAGTAAGTTTTTAAAGGCATTTGCATCAAGATAATGGTAAGTGTAGAGATAGGTATAGAAACAGTAATGAGCAATTATTAGCTAACTCACCTGTTTCATGCCTTCTTTGCATTTCACAGCCTTCCTTACAGAGTAGAAATTGTTTCATTTATTTGGAGACACCTGGCTCACTTTAGGGTCTTTTTCCTCAATAGTTTCTAGTCAGATTATTCCTGATCAGTTTCATGGGGTGAACTAGACTCACCCCATTTCCTGTGGCAATGTGGGTTTTGGTGGAGTAATTGCAATTATAGACCATGAAGGTGTGTCCTCTTAGAGGCTAGGTCTTATTCTCACCCAAGTAGATTGAATTGTGAGTAGCAACTATTAGCAATGGTGGGATGTGTGTTCACCAGTATGTCTCTGCTTTTAAGTAATTTGTTGGACATAAACTTAATGTTTTTCATTCCCTTGTTACCTAATAAAAGTCATCTGACTAAATTTAAGAATCTGAGTTTAGTTTTTGGAGAATCTGTTTTTTTATTAGCTTGTAGTTTTGTAATCTTGATCAGAAAAAGAGCATTAAAGTAGGTTCATTTTGCTGATATTTATGTCCAGTTAACAATATAGTTATGTTTATTGAAAGGCATTCTTAAAATAAGAACTCACTGTAATAACAATGCTAATTATGGAATTATGATTTTAAGCTGTTTTTTAAAATGTATTTCTAAATATTTATTCATTCATTCATTCTTTTAGAGAAAGGGGAAGGCAGGGAGAAAGAGAGGGAGAGAAACATTCTCAGACGTGCCTTGACTGGGCAGTGAACCTGCAACTTAGGCAGACTCCTGACTGAGAGTCAAATCGATGACCTTTCACTTTGCAGGATGACACCCATCCAACTGAGCCACACTTGTGTCTTTATTAACAAATACTGAGCTACTATTAATCCATTATAGACAATTGTACCCATGATGCTATTGTGAGATGCTGAAGAAAGTGTGTTATAATAGGTGTATACCTCCTGAAAAGTTTGAGTGCTCAAGTTTCCATCATTGCATAAAATAGAAAACCATTGGTATTAGTTGATATGCAAAACAGATTGTTTTGTTTGAATACACATGACACATAAACTGCATTTTATCTTATTTACTATGTCATTTGTGTTTTAGGTTGTTATCAGAGAAACACCATCATAAAGATGCTATTTTTGGAAAAAAGTTAATTTCTGTTATAGGCCCTCTTTAAGCATTTATGTAATATTTGACTTAAACATGTTTATTAGCAGAAGTCCCTATTACAGTGGAATTTATATAATAAAATTACTATTTCTGGGGGGAAATCCTACACAGTGAAGCTTTTTCAGTATGATTTTTTCACATTTCTTTGGAAGCAAGGAAATTCCACCTTAAGAACCACCTTCATTGATGGCACCCACTGGTGGTAAGTAGCAGTATTCCCCACTGCTCCCCCCATGTAAATCCTTTATTTCTTCAGAAGTAGTAGTTTTAATGTTCTCTCAACAGCTACCTCATTCAATATGACACACACGCATGAGTGAATGTGTGTGACCCTCCCTGTCTCTGTGTACAGGGACACCCAGGAGTGCAAGTTGATTAAAAAAAAGAGAGGGCTAGCCCCAAAATGTTACACTAGTGTCCTCCCCATCACCCTTTAGAATCCCTCCCAGTAACTTCTCACCTCACTAAAGAGCACATTCCACCAGATACATAGTAACTGCCTTGGTTTTTGGGGGGTCACACCTTGTTAATTCTTTGTTTACTTGTAGTTGGCATAGTGCTTGGCAAACAGCAGGTACTGTTTTTAAAATAAGAGAATGATAATGCTGTTAAGATTTTGCTCATCTTTCATTTCATAGAAAAGGAGCTACTCTCTAGTTAGCCCGTTCTTATTGGGTGTTGTAAGCCACAGCTAACCTATGATTAGAAGTGTAAGTAGATCCTTATTCATTGTTTTCCTCAGCTGCATTGTTCTGTCTCAGCCTTTTAGGTGTTTGAAGAGATGGATGAATGATGGCAAAACCATTGACAGGATTCAGGCCACAGGGAAGGTGTGGTCAAATGAGTATGGCTTTCTTAATGATAGGGGATTCTCCATATTTATCTGGAGAAAATGGTAATAGAGATAGATGATTTGGTCAAGGCTCAGGGTGGTCCTTTAATGGTGCTTGTTGTTTTTGTTTCAGCAATCTTCTAACCAAGAATTGCATTTCAAAAAATTGCTAACACTTTTAAATATTTAGGGCTATTCTCTATAGACTTAATGACTTTAAGTATATGCATTGTCCATGTAATATAAGAATAACATTTCCCCCCAAAATTATTTTGAAGTGAGATTTAGACAAAACCAATTATTTGGTCTGGTGTTTTAGGGCAAATTTAATGACAGACCCAGATGGACTTGATCCAGTATATTACGGGCAAATTGGGGAAGGTGGCTCTGAAAGCACCATCACACACAAAGGTTCGATAGAAATGAATTTGGTAGCATTGTTAACATATGAATAGTGAATGCCATTTAGGGGGACTTTTAAACAAAATGTGAATGGGAGTATAAATTTAAATTTAGTCAGCTGGGAAAAATGCTTTTCATGAAACACAAATGTACATTTTAGTATTATGCCTGTAAAAGGCTGCTAGGAAAAGACTTTTACAAAGCAGATTTAGTCATCTTTCTGTCTGTCCTCTTGTTTAGAACTTGTCACATAATAGACATTTTATAATTATTTTCTGGATGAAACTCATAATCTTAAACTTTTTATCTTTAAGAAACAGTCTCTTAGAATTTGTTGAGGAGATTCATTTTTTTAACTTTTGAGTATCCACTAGGTGTTAGGTATTGACCACATAATTAACAAGCGATGTTTTTGGATGACAAAGTAAACAGTTCTTCACGAGTAAATAACTGAATGCATCTGTTTGCTTTGCTGTACAGTAAAAAGTCCAAGTTTCTGTTTATACCTGAAGTTCCTTGGGATAAAATTGCTCTTCCCCATTAATGAACCTTTTTCTATAGGTCATGCTTTGCTCATTAATATGCACAAATAATTTTGAAATGAAGCAAAATGTTCTCATTGTACTTTTTTCTAGATTTCTTTTCTCTCTTTGTGCTTAAAAGTAAGCACTACACTTCCTCTGGAGGTTACTGGGAGGTAGCAGATAGCAGTGTGAAGTTTGGCGAACGGCAGCCCACAGAACCGTTTCTCTCTGACGGAGGATGACAGCAGCAGGTTTAAGAAGTCATCCCCTCATTGTCTCCTGCACAAAAACCTTCCGCTTGCATCTTTCGGCTTGTATCACCACTTCTAAAGGATCTATGGGCAAACTGCTGAATTTTTATTAATCAGCTTAACTTAATGAGATGAAAAGACCTTTCAAAAGAATGAAGGAGGGAGAGACTGATACTGAGAACTCCTCTAATTCTTTTCCCTGAAAAAAAAAAAAAACCCACAACATTTTCCTCTCAGATTTTTAGGAAAGATGTATTCAGTCCTGTTTCCAGGTAATTCATCTAACTAGTATTTCTAATTTTATACACTTTTGGACATTCTCTAGTTGTGTGCTGTCTTTATTATTATTTTTTACAGAAAGTAGACAGCTATAAAGAAGAATTAAGGAGAGTTGAGGCTGAAAAATACCTTTGGGAAAGGAGGCAGGAAAGCTTAAGCTGATAAAACATGACTCTTTTTTGATGGGGGCTCTGTTTGGATAACTTACCCTTGTCTAAATTCTTCTCTCTTCCCCTGCTTCCTGCTGCCCTCTCTCCTCCTCCCTCCCCCCCTTGTCAAGCCTACTTCATAAATGGTAGCAGCTGGAGATCTTTTAGTGGCATTCAGGGATTACTTCCCTTTGGGGTTTTAATAAGCCCTGATGCTTGAAACACAGAAAAGACGCTTCTGGAGACAATCACCATTCAGGCCGGGGACTGTGGACCCTTTCAGGGCGCAGATGGTTGTGTCCAGGCGGAACCCCGGGCTGCACGGAGCGCAGCATATCACTGCAGCAGGGAGTCCGTGGCCTCAAAGGGTAGACTGGAAAGCAGTCAACAGGGGATGGATTTCAGTGCCTTCAATAGAGGGTGCTTCCCATGATTTTGCAACCCACTTGTCTTCTCCCTAAAATCGCTGGATCTGAATCTGTGACCAGCTGGAGTTGCCACCACTCAAGTCACATGGTCCAGAGCTTATCAGAACCATCGTGGTGGGGACACTAACTGACATGGCAAGATGGTGACCTCATTCTTAGATGTACTGAGGTGTCTACATATGTACAGGGCTAAGCCTATTGGAAGTCAGGTGGTGCCGAGTGCCTCAGGGTGAGGAATGTGTTACTGCCTCTTAATTCTTTTGGTAGCTCTCTTAGTAGTGTTCACCTATTACCCAGAAATTTATTCTAATATGTGGTTTTAAAATTTTAGTTCTGAGAGTGAATCAGGAAAACTGTATAAACTTGATGCGACATGTGTTCTTCAAGTTCCTATATTTTAGTTTTTTGACATTTGTTTTATCTTTAGGTGGGGGAAATAGTAGACAAAATGACATTTTTAATGTCACATTGAACATGAGTCTGTCTTCTCATCTATGGTCCCTGAGATTTTTCTCCCTTGTCTCCCTGAAAGGATTCCTAGAAAATCTCCACATGCCAAGGAAAAACATGGCCACACTTCCGTATCTTCTTTTTCTCTACATTTTGCACATGTTAATTTTCATTCTCTGTCTTCATAATATCTTGACTTCATGTCGTTCAGGAAGGGAAAAAGCACACAAGTTTCAGAGGATGTTCTGACTGCCCAATTATGTGTTGTTATTTAGAAGTCTCATGAGTGGCAGGGAGAGACCCCCTGTTTTAGAGTGTTGGGAATCAGTCCATGCTTAACATTCCTTGGCCTTTTTAACACAACTGGGTAGGGAGTCTCATTGGGTAGATTTCTGAACACAGGAAATAAGATTGGTTATGATTTTACTAAAGCATTGAGTGATGGGGACAGAAAGTTGCCTTTCGGAGTGCCATCTGGGTAGGCTAAGCCCACTCTTTGTCTAGTCTCCACTTTATCCAGCTCATGGCTTTTAGATAGCGTCCTTCCTACAGTTTCAGCTGGGGAAAGCGAGAGGGTGGGCAGTCACTGGCGGTTGGCCTGGGCTCAAGGTGGAGCTGGAATGTTAGGGAACAGCTGTTCTTTGTCTGGATGGACAGTCATTGATTTTTCAATACTTGGGCCTCTTGATGGCATAAAATCCCATTTGTGCCCCTTTAGATTAAGGTTAAGTTTTGTGGTAGTGAGTGCAAATGCAATGAACAGATGCTGAACACTTGCTTTGGCTTTTATATATACTTTATACTTTTTAAATTAAATTCAATTAAAAATTAAATGCATTATTAGGTCATAAAAAGAAGGGAAAAAAATCCCGGAATAGAATGTATTACATCACATAAAACCATGGTCCCAGTGAACCTGGGGAGTTGATGTATTAATGAAGTTCATAGATAAATGTGAACTGACCATTATTAATTAGGTTTTGTTGTTTTTCTCTTCCCATAATTTGTAACCTACCATGCTCTTGTATAATGATTTCCTGAAACTGTTTTAACCATAATCAAATAATTATAAGGATTGGAAATTGATGTTTATTCATTTCTTCAACACAGCGATTTTCAACTGATGTGTTGCAAGAATTTTTAAAATGTGCAGTACCTGCCCTGGCTGGTATGGCTCAGTGAATTGAGTGCTGACCTGCGAACCAAAAGGTCACCCACTGGTTTGATTCCCAGTCGGAGCACATGGCTGGGTTGCGGGCTGGGTCCCCAGTAGGGGGCACATGAGAGGCAACTACACACTGATATTTCCCTCCCTTTCTCCTTCCCTTCCCCTCTCTCTAAAAATAAATAAAATCTTTAAAACAAAAACAAAAATATGTGATACGTGACTATTTAGTCAGGGGCATTGACCTCTTTACCCTTAGATTGTCAAATAAAAATGACAACAGCAAACCAACAATAGCTGTCTGGTGTGAATAAATCAAAATTATACCTATTTTTTGTCATTGGCAAAAATATAATTTTTGGTGTACCACAGAGCTTTAACTCTTTTTTTTCTTTTTTTACTAAAGGGGAAGGGAGAGTGAAAGAGGGAGAGAAACATCAAAACATCACTGTGTGGTTGCTTCTTGAGCACCCCCAACTGGGGACCTGGCCCACAGCCCAGTCATATGCCCTGACTAGGAATCGAACCAGCGACCCTTTGGTTTGCAGGCCGGCACTCAGTCCATTGAGCCACACCAGCCAGGGCACCACCACAGAGCTTTAGTAATTAGCTTATGTGTACCATGAGATGAAGATGGTTGGAAATTGCTGGTCCATCACAATGAAAATCACAGTGTTCAAAGTTTGTTGAAGCTCTAGTTTATATATACATACCTTTTATTTATTCCCACATAAGTATAAGTAGGTGTGTATACAGGCTGTTGGAATTCAAACTAAGAAATACAAGAGAAGTGACTGTGGTATGGCTCACTCAGGTGTGCCCAGTGGCACCCAAGACTGTCTTCTGGGGAAGAAGACATCCAGGTTTTCTGGGAGGTTTGTGATTGACCTTGCATGTGGCAGTATTTTCATTTGTCTTTCAAAGTATCTGTGTAGTGGTTACCTCTGTGGTTAGGAAATCATTTGTAGCTTAGGGTTGTAACGCCGTGAGACAGTCCACTCACCTGCAGATAATGTTTCATTAGCCTCTTTCAAATTGACAGGGCCGGCTGCTTCCATGTATTCCTCTGGTGAAGCTGAATGATTGCTCTGTTTGCTTTCTACCTTCTTGTTACAGGTCACTTTCAGTAAGGATTCTCCCCTCAGGCCTTATTAAACTAACAACCAGATAAATAAACCAAACTTCCAAATCAGGAAGAAGGGCACTGTGGTTCAATGGGAAGTAGTAGATAGTAACTATACCACAACCCAATGTTTCTCTTACCAATATGTTTGGGAAAAGCTGGAATAAAGAAATGACATTAAGTCTGAGCCTTACAGTGCCTTTAACAGATGGATAATCACTGACAGGCCAAGACGGAGAAATCTAATAATGTGGCGCATCCCAAACCTGCTGACTACTTAAAAATACAGATTTACTATTCCTTATTGCTAGTCATATATATTGCTTCCAATATTTTTGATAATGTGACACATAAGTAACTTTTTTTTTGGCTTAAAGCTTTCCTCATATTTTGCTTTTACTCTGAGTTAGAGTAGTAAGATTATTGGGTCAAACAGCATTAACATTGTATAACTCTTGGCAATAGTGTCAGATTGCTTTATAGTTTAATTATACTCTTACCAGAACTGTTTTTTTAAAGAATCTCATTTAATAAACAAGAAAGAGCTGTTGTTTTAATATACATTTCTCTGAGAATCAATAAGTGAGAGGAGGTGCTTGTTTATTTATTTGCTCACTGTTTATAAA
This sequence comes from Phyllostomus discolor, assembly GCF_004126475.2. NCBI lineage: Eukaryota > Metazoa > Chordata > Mammalia > Chiroptera > Phyllostomidae > Phyllostomus > Phyllostomus discolor. The sequence continues at coordinate 71,392,468 of NC_040905.2, read as the reverse complement.
GGCACTGGTAATTGGTAAAGCTTGTTCTTATTAACCTGTGCCATTAGAATAAAGGATCGCTGCGTCGGATTGGGCGCTGCACCGGATTGGGCCCTGCGCTGAGTGGTCTCTCTGTTCGTGGGCTGAAACACAGCCCTTTTTTTTTCACCCTATCACCGTTTATCCCCACCGTACCCTCTGCCATCTCCACCCTCCTCCCACCCCCACACCCCAATCACCGTACTGTTGCGTGTCCATGAGTTCTCTTTTTTTCTTTTTTGCTCAAAAAAGAAAAAAGAGGACTCTATTCCTCTAGCCACCCCTACCCCCCAGAGCTGTCACAACAGCCTTAAAATTAGAAAACATTTACAAGGGTCTTAATATACACCAACCTCTTTTCAAGCAGTGCGCATCTGTTAAGTTACATAATTTGCATAATAAACCCGATGCATTAGGTTGGATCATCACCATCTTCATTCTGCAGATGAGGAAACTAAGACGCGGGTTGAATATATTGATGAAAGTTACACTACTAGGAAGTGGCAGCACTGAGATCATAAAACCAGGCGGTGGGTTCCACAGGTGGTGCTCTTAACTCTCACTGTGCTGTCTCTGCTCCTGCAGTTGTGCAAGTAGCTACATGTGCTAGTATTAGTTTACTGAATGAGTGGTGCTGTCTCACTGCCTGTTCCCTGCCATTGCACAAAGGGGGTGCTAGGGGACTAAATGGTAATGGACAAAATACAATAAACGGTGAAACATTAAAACACAAAGTAGTAATATTTTAGAAAGTGTAAATGATGTTCCATATTTTAAAATCCCAGTTGATACATGTTATGTCTGTGAGGACATAGGATGGAGAGAGAAAATGGGAGAGCATTAAATGCTCAAAGTAATGTGTTTTCAAAGAAAGACCCTTATAACTGACATCTGAATTCTTCCCATGTGCAGTGCAGATTGTATGATTCCATAGTTTCCCACGTGTGAGTATCTTTGATAAGATTTGTTGTATGGATTGGACAGTAAGAGCGATCCCCTAAAGGCAGTTTTATAATTAAAGGTACTTGAAATGCAGAAATGACCTAAAAAAGGTAAACTATTAGCTTAGTTATTTTTCTTCCTGGGGGTTTTTAAATTTTTAAATGTTTGTATGTACAGGTATATGCACACGCAAACACTCATATATCATGGTTTTCTTCTATTTTGAGAATTTTCACTAAAAAATAACTTACTCATCTACATTTTTAATTCAATAACTCATACATACTTGAAAAGAAAAAAAAAAGTCCAGCGCCGTTCCCTCTGAATGTTTGTTCTGAACCCTTCTAATCATACGCTTGGTCCTCGGAGCATTATTCATCTCCTGTTAGCGTTCTCCCATGAACTGAGAGGTAGGTTTGTGATTTTCTTGACAGATGCTGGAAGCAGGATGGAGTCACAGGACTTCTCGTGTCATTCTAAATATTACAGATTGAAAAGACTTATTTTAACCAAAAAGCTTTTTGGAGGAATGGGTTAAGGATTTGAGACGATATGGCAACACTTTTGTTTTTTCCAGACTTTTGATTCCCCTTAAAATTCTATAAAGATGTTATTTTTTTGGTTATTGTTTAACAAAAGAAAGTAACCAATGCTGAACTTATTTACTGTTGTTGGCTTTATAGAAGAAATTTAAGCCTCACACATAAAATTTAGGGATAGAAGCTTTGCTTAGTTCAGCATTTAGGTATTTGTCGTGGTCATTACTGGACTGAGTAAAATAAAATAAACAAAAAGCAGGCAAATTTTAGAAAGATTTATAGTAGGATATTCTTATAAAACCAGAAAGCTTAAAAATCTGGTTGATTTAAACCAGAGATGCTTGCTTTGCTCTCAGATATTTATGAAATGCTAAATGCTTTTCATGGCTCTTTCCTGATGGTTTACAGATTACTGGCTGGTATCAGAGCCATCACCCCACCCCCCAATCCCCGCCCCAACACCAGAACCATACAGCCTTCACAGCTGGTTATTATGGGGCTGTGTTTGCCCACGTTCCACTCTTTCCCCTTTAGATAGTCTTCATAGAGTTTAGCTTTTAAAAGAGTTGTTATGCAAAACTATGTAACTTATGCCATCCATATTAGAGAACATTAGGTCCTGTCTTCTTGATAAAAAATTGGATATAATATTGTTATTTTAGCTGTAATAAATAATGTAATGTAATAACATTATATAATATAATTATCTTAGCTGTAATAAATAATGTAATAACAATTACATTATTACAGCTAAATAATTATTATATATTTATTAGTGTAGTTATATAGCAGCTTGTCTGGAAACAACTATCTTAAGGTAAATTTATAAATAAATAAATTTTTATTTCAGATTTTTCATTTTATTTGTAGCTTGAGTATCCAGAAGAAACTTATATGGTATTTGGCTAAAACTTTTCATGGCTTTCTGAAGTTTCTCACAATTTTAAATTATTAATATACAAAGGATGAGATAAAGCATTTCCTTGCATTGAATTTGAACATGCTTTGTGCTTTGGGCTCCATGAAGTATTAAATTCTCTTTGCCATCTTTGCAGGAAAGCTGGACAGGAAAACTTACACACACACATGGAAGGGATTGAGGTCATGGCATCTTGGTTCAAGGATTTTTTTATGCTCTTTTAACAGTAATGTTTATCTGGAATGTGATTTGAGAGCATATGAGTCACAAGTATATATATATACATGCACACACACTGCACAGTACACACACACATATAAAATATATATGAAAATATTCTCATCGTAGTTTCATTTTTAACGTTAGTTGAAGACCATGTAAACTGCTTGTGATCTGAAGCTGTGATTTTGGAATCAGTCGTAGCCTGTAGCCTGGAGTATCTAATGTGGCCGCATAAGTGACTCATTTAAACAAAGAAGTTTTGAACCCCTACAGAGAATAAGAAAGAGGGCAATGATATTTAAAGCATTGACGCTTTTAATAGTGTTTCCAACCAAAGCCCTTTCGTTTTAATTGACCCTGAGAAGTTTCATTTGCTTTTACTAACCTGGACTCCACTGTCAGTGTGACTGCACAAAAACGAATTGATACATCTCTATTTCTTAATGAGGAGTCTGGTGTGGTCTTAAATGTAGTGAGCCCTCTCCCTGTGAGGATGTCTGTTACCTAAGGCTCAAAATCTGTCATAATTACCATTTCTCTTAAACACCCATCATTAAGAAGTGCACAAAATGCTTGCCTTAAAAGGATAGTTTCATGGAGATTGCTTCTTGGGTATGTGTCAGCACAAAATGAAATCCCTGGGTTAAGAAAAAAGAAGCACTTACATATTGAAAAGTGGTGAAAATCTACAAATTCAAATACTGCTGACTGGAGGCAGCTAACTGAAGGTTGCCCTCGGTGCAACCGCAGAGGCAGCTAACTCTGTGCCTGGCTGAGATGCATGGGACAGTGCCTCTCCTTGGGGTGGGTCCACACGGAGAAGCAGGAACCCGTGACATGAGACGTAGCCTGTTTTACCTAGACAAGAACGTACATTCAGCTTCAGCTTCAAAATTAGAAGGAGTTGGCTCAAAGCAAAAATAAAATAAAAGCAGTCATACGTTAAAATAAAAACTCTGCATCATGATTTATTGACTTTGGCCATATCAATTTGCTAAATCATATGGATGCGATTTAAGAAGAATGTTATTTTAAGAAGCTTTGCTCCCTTTTAATTTGACATGACTAAACCTGAAGCCTTCTGGAAACCACAGTTCAAAATGGCTTTTCCCCCTAGAGTTTTCATCAATTTACATTTAGAAATGTAACATTAGCTTTCATGTAGACTAAGGATTAATTTCGGAATATTTCTAGATAATAGGAGCCTCATTCCAAAATTGAAGTTGAGTATCATTTGACATGAATTAACTGCCGTTCTCCTGAAGTTCGTATATTTTAAGGTCAGCTTTTGATTTATCATCATCCCTGCTGACACTTAGTTTTATTCTTTCTTCTTTCGCTCCTGCATATTCTACCATTTTAAAGCATTAGAAATGTCACATTATACCTTGGGAATTATCGTCATAAAGGAGATCAATAAACGAGTCAGTCATCTGAATTTTTCGAGTTTGAAATTGTCTCTTTTTTTTTTAAAGTTTGGGTGTGCACCATTGAAGGACCCAGTTTACAATTTAGTGTGCCGATGTGGGTAAGGAACAACACTATCCTCCTGGCCTTCAGATACTGTCATGGGTGCTGAGTTTTGAACTTCCCAGGGCATTGCAGAGAGGCGACTTGTTTTCTTTGTAGTATTTGAGTATATAAAAGTGTCTTCTCAGCTGTGAATTTTCAAATTGCAATTTACAAAACAGAATACTAATATAGAAACTTGAAGAGTTTTTCTGAATCACAGTTGAGAGATGATGAGGGCAGTTTAAAAGGGACTAGGTCAGCACTATCAGCAATACCTGCATCTGCCACCCATGACCGGGTCCTGGATGCACTCGAGTCATCGGATGAATGTACAGACTCACAGACTCGGGGAGTCTCCAAGTGTGAGTTTCACTGGAGTTTGAGTAGCTTTATATGGAAATAGTGTGTCCTTAAAAACTTTGTATATGTAATTGTTTACCCTTTTCTGGAAGGGATAAGATGCCAAAAACCTCCAATATGTTGTTCTCTACACTTCCTGGGCTGCATGTAGGGCCAAAAACACTCATCGGTTGTTAGGATCTGTGGCTTTCGTGATTCCTAATCAGTTTGTGCAAGTATGAATAACTTATAGAACAATTCATTTACTCTGCCCCTTTCCTCCCAGTGGGCAGTGACCAGGAAGGTTCATTGGTGAGTACTGTCTGCTTTTTCCAAACTAGTCTTATGTTGCATTTGAATCTTCAGCGTCCATCACATTCCCCTGGCCTCCTATCGGTGGTAAAGGGAACATGGCACCCTCGTGTTTAAATTATTTATCATCATAATCGGCCTTTATGTTACACTGCCTTGCCAGGCCTCTGTTATTCTAGTGCATAATTGATGGTGCTCAGAAGTGGAAAAGTTAGAAAAGCGGAAGTAATATGCCACAGCAGTGCACTGAGCCTGTGGGGCTTGCTGTCTGGACCTGGTGGGACAGCAGCTACTGCCCACTGCCCAGGACGCTTCACATATTCCAGAGCTCACTGCTATCTGGTCAGAAAATTTTTCATTTCTTTCTTTTTCCATGCATGGAGGGACAAGAAAATATTTCTGTATATGGAAAGAATCAGAACATCAGATTTTTGCAGCTTAGTTGCACCTCTGATCCTGGCTCTTGAATATAGCTAGCTAGCTGGTTTACACATAATATGTCAAGAAAAATATTTATGTTTTTGGAGGAGGAGTTCATGTCAGAACAGAACCCTGACTGTTGGTGTGATTGGTATTAAGATGAACAAATGACCCACAAATAGTGAAAGCAAGAAGAAATTTTTAAAAAGCGGAGTACACATAAAAAATGAACTCAATTTAAAGGACTTGTCCTTCTTGTTATACTTCTGTACCCTTTTATTGGAAAGCAAGCTAGGAGAAACATTCTGCATTGTACATAAAAGTGCACTTACATTGAGAATGAGTTTAGTACAGATTCAGTGCATGTAAAGAAACATAAAATGCTGAACTTTGAAGTGAATTCTGAAAAGATTTCTGGTCAAATTATTTTGAAAGGAGTTTTAAAACTTAATTTAAATAAAATGTGTTTGGATACATGACTAGATCAGGGAAATACCTTAAAAAATATCATAGGATATTGGGGATCTCCTATGGTAGTTTAAAACATTTGGTACAGTCCTGGCTGGCATAGCTCAGTGGATTGAGTGTGGGCTGTGAACCAAAGCATCTCAGGTTGGATTCCCAGTCAGGGCACATGCCTGGGTTGCAGGCTATGGCCCCCAGCAACCGCACATCGATGTCTCTCTCTCTCTCTCTCTTTCTCTCTCCCTTTCCTCTCTAAAAATAAATAAAATCTTAAAAAATATATAAAAAAAGTTTGGTACATGTTATTCCCATCCTAAGAGTGTTTGAGCCACACCCTGACTGCTGTAGACTTGCTAAGAAGGGGAAAGGATGAGAGAAAGTGTTCTCTGGATAAAATTTGGTGAGGTTTTATGTATATCCAAAGGGGGAGGTTGTGGAGCACTTGGTTGATTCTGAAAACACTGTTCAACTAGAGTAATAAAGATGCAGAACAGAGAAGAGGAGGATGCAGAACAGAGAAGAGGAGGAAAGGATGCTGGAGGGAGGACACACAAGTGGGGAGGGAATAATGTGCTTCAAAAGAGAAAAGAAGTAAATAGTTGGGAGGGGTGGGGGAGGGGACCGAGGTGTAGTGGAGAGCTGAAAGATCCAGTGTTTGTTGGTCTTGCTCATCTGCAGTTATCTACATTTTCCCTGCTGGAATTTCCCCCAAACTGTTATAATTTTGTATATTCTTGAGCGTATGCCAAGGCTTTTGTGGAAGGTCACAGTTGACAACTATATGAAATATGTTAGAGGAGAGAAAACAAACTGGGGAAGGAAGTAGAGGAGAGCAAATGAGTAAAAGAGGAGAACAAAGTAAATAAGAAGAGTGGAATCAAGATAGAAAACAAGACAAGGCCCTTGAGAAAAGAAAAGGAAAAGGAGAGGGGAGAGGAGAGTTAAGGAAGAAGCAAAGGGAGAGAAGCAGTTCTTCCTACAGAGCTGTGAGCTCCGCATCCTGGGCTGGTGGCTCCAAGGCCTCCCCCAGCAGCTAGTGCGGGGCTCCGTTTCCTGGGGCCAGGCCCTTGCTTGCTCTAGAAACTGGCCCCCATTCTGTTGTGGACTAGTGAAGAAAATTAGTGACACTTAGCAAATTTCACATAAATGTAAGATTCCCCAGTACATGATTTACTCAGTGAAACTTGACCCCAGCTAAATCCTCAAAAAGCTCTTCTGATAACTTTATTATTTCTCTTCTTTTTTAATAGGGAAAATTTAATGCTTTTTCAATTTTTAAAATTGAAGAATGTTAAAATATTTTGTTCTATAGAGTTTAGTTATGAGGCTGTAAGTATTTATCTTCTGTTTTATTATGAAAATATATATCCCTGCATCTCTGACGATTCATTGTATAAAAAAGTAGCTACAGTAAATGTTTGTCTATCAGCCTTCAGTAGGAGGAACTGTTCTTGTTTTCCATATAAACCAGTACTATTTTTGGTGTCCAGGAAAATTGTTTGCTCTGGTGATGCCTATCATAATTTTGTCATGGTCAAATTGTATGTGTGTATATGTATATATGTATATGTATAACTACATATGTATATATGAATATATACATGTATATCTATATACTATGTATATGGAAAGTATAGAGCTATATATACAGAGTAGGACAAAAGTAGATTTACAGTTTGTATGGAAAATAATACAAAAATTGGCCCTAGCTGGGTATTTCAGTTGGTTCAAGTGTTATCCTTCCTGATATGCCAAGGTTGCAGGTTCAATCTCTGGTCAGGGTACATACAAGAAGCAACCAATAAATAGATAAATAAGCTGAACAACAAATCAGTGTTTATTTTTCTCCCTCTCTCCCTCCTTCCCTCCCTTCCTCTTTCTAAAAAATAATTTAAAAATTTTTAAAAAGAAAATAATATAATAATTAATACATTTTAATAGAGGAATAAACTATACTTTGTGTACTCACAACTGTTAACCTACTTTTATCCCACTGTGTATTTAAATATAGTTTTATATTTTTCTCCCTGGCCTATTATTTCAGATGCAGAATATTCAGAATTATTCAATAATTACTTATTATTTAAATAGCTATAAGTAGAATTTGTTAAATATTGCAAGTTTTGATTATAGACTGACACTTAGATTTTTATTATTAAAATAATAGGTAATATATGCACAAAGTAATTTTCAAAGCAGTCAGAGGTACAGAATGAAAACATCTTCCTTCCTACCTCTATTTTTTTCACTAAAGGCAAATAACTGAAACTTTAAGAAACTAATTTAGAATATCTAAAGACCACATTTTCAGATAATATACTGGCCCTTTTGCATTTAGTTTTTGTATATGCAAAAAAACAAAACAAAACAATTATATGAGATGGCTTGTCCACCCTTCCTTTCTCACGTCCTCCTCACACAATTTGTTGGTTAGTGTTCTAACATTAATCAGGAGTGATGTCCTTATCTTTCCCAGACCTCAGAAATGCTACCTTCCTTTGTCCTAAATAAGGACTTCTCTTTTCATAGACCTCAAAATACTAAGGGACATTTTGAATGGGACTCAAATCCATTTTATTTCGGCTTCATATTTCATCTTTGAGTTACATTGTAATTTTGTTTTCAGTTGCCATTACTCATTGTCAATACAATATTTAGTATTTATCAAAGGTTCTCTGGGTACAATATGGTGTGGCATTTTCAATAATGTATAGATTAGCTCTTACTCCAGACCATGAATAGTTTGTTGTCTGAGTAGGAAACAAAAATAAATGCTTTCAATATTATATAGACCTAGTGACAGATTTTCATAATGAATGGATTTGGAAAAGTGGAACAAGAGGCAATCAATTCCTACAAAGTATTCTGGCTACTTTGTGTTTTATATTTCATCTTATGTGTTAATGCATTTTTGAGACAATGCATAACTTAAGAAACCTATTAGTTTATTTTTAAAATTAAAGTACTCTTGGTGCTGGTAATAGGCAGCATTTGCTTTATGTAAGGCTTCTTAAGAGGCATCATGACATACTGGCCATCATTTTAGAATTTAGAGCTTGAGCTCTAGAACCAATTATCTGCTGCTTGCTAGCTGTGTAGTTTTAGGCAAGTAATTCAAATTCTTGGTGCATCATTTTTTCCTGTCTGGAAAATAGGGATGGTAGCTATACCTCCCTCACAGTGTTGTTTTACAGGTGACATTGAGTTCATATACATGAAATGATTGATTCTGTGCATGGCACAATGTAAGAAATTAATAAGCATTCATTTTTAATTATTTGAATGATGGATTACTGTAGATCTAGCTTAGTTATTCTTGATGCTGCATTTTAACTTATTCACATTGAATGATGACATATATTTTGAGACTAGTTTTCTATAGCTCTTATGGTGAAAATAAAAATGTGTTTCATAAATTGACAGTGAGCAGTGTTCACAAATAGGACTTACTCTCCTCTAGTAAAAACAAATGTTTGCAGCTTGTGCAAACATGGTGGAATTGAAATTGAAATTCATTATAATGTAAAATACATGGTTTAATAAGTGCAACATTACACAGACACACATATAACTTGTATTTATAGCTGAGAACCGGTGCCTCGTGACACAGAAACAGTGGCTTAATGCTCTGTAACTGCTGATGTATTCTCATCTGAAGCGGCATCCTCAGTTATTTCTGGTGTGTGATGTTCACAATCAGGCATTATTTGATGAAACCTTGGCTTGCCTTCTGTTGAGGAAGGAGGTATCTCTGATTCAGGTATTTGCATATAAAACTTTCCTTTGGTGACAGATCATCAGGTGATAAAGTGGCCAATAACATTTATTATTACATCTATGCAGAGAAAAATGAATGGTTCATCTTCATTTTGGGGGAAGAAGAGAGATGAGAGCTCAAATCAATTCATCCAGGTACTCTAATATCCATCTCCAGTAATATTTTATATTAATTCCACTAAAGTTAATTAAAAAAGGTAAAAGATAGAAATACATCACTTAAATATTGTTATGACAAGAAGACTGAAATGGGGTATATATCTAGTCTTTCATAGAAAAAAGGCCACTGTCAATGAAGTAACAGGGATTGTTACAGCAGATTTGATGGTGCTGTAAAACATATTAGCTGTGAATAGAGGCTCCTGAGCACTGCTCACAGTCATGGACAACTTGCAAGTGGTTGGTGTCACAGCCTTGGGTTGGGGAGGCAGGAGAAAAGGTCTGGAGGTGGGTAGGGGTTACCAAATCCTTTCTGTTTAGTAAAGAGTAGGGCTCAGGGCTCCATCAGCTGAGATTGTTAAGGAAATACTGTTAAGTTAAAAAGTCAAAATCACATTTAAGTCCCAGTACATTGAAAGCAAAGCTAAAGTTCAATAAATATATTCTTTGAGGCTGTTGATTATATAATTATTATTTCATCGAAGAGAGATTTTATGAGGACTAAGCACCCAATATGGGCTTTTGGTCCAACAGAGCTGCTGTCCATAGTATGAATGTCTCATTAGCAAACAAACAGAACAGATACTGGGTACTCTTCTGTTTTCTGTACAGTGAATGACCTCTGAATTTTAATTTGGTGGTTCTGCTTTTACTAAAGCCATTAACCATCATTTGCACCCTGTAACACATTTTAAATGGAATAGGGCCTCTGTTTTATTCCGGGACCTCTGTTGCAGCCAGCGTTTAGGTAAATAACATTGCTAATCAATTTATATGATCTCACTTCAATAATGAGTGATCATCCATCATGATAGACTGAAAACAGGTTTGGGATGCCTGAATTTATCAATTGTTTTAAGCTAGCAAAGAAATTGACTTTATTCTGTCTGTAAGATATGATACTGTAATAGCCATTGAGCCTACACTTAATGTCCTATGTAGTAATTTAAGAAAACCAGTTTAACTATGTTAAACTGAGTTGTATATTTTATTAAAATTTGAAGATCATGGTAACAAGACAGGGATTTCTGAGTTATAATCAATAAGACTAATTTAATTTAGGGGTAGCTGAAGAGAAAGACAAAAATCAAATACTGTAGTTTGAATTATGGAAAGTGTCACATTTAATTTCACAATTGGTTCTGGTGTGTTTGGGGATTTAGAATAATTTTATACCTTAACGTTCAATCTTTATTTTACAGTGAATGAGCTAATTTTAGATGGCGGCTCAACTTGTGTCTGCTTGCTTTATGGAATATGAGCTTTGGAATCATCTGGTAATTCTTACTTAACACCAATTAATAAGGAATTGGAATTAGGGTTTTCGATGTGAAAAAAGTGTTTCAAATTGTCACATATTGTACAGTTTGTATAAATCGATGTAGTGACAGGAAAAGATCAAGAAGACATGCTGCTTGATGATGATTTTCTTTCTCTTGGCTCTGCTTTGCCCATGCATGTTGGCAGAAATCAGCTAATTGTGAACTTAACAGTTGTGCTAACTTAGCGGCAGCTGCTAAAAACAGAAACGTACATGAGACCGTCTCTGAACACCTCACCTGTCAAGTTAGAGCATGTATGTTAGCTAAGTCACTGGAAGTCGAAACAGCTAACTAAATTCAGTCAGCTGAGTCAAACAACTAACTGGTTTGGTTTTTCAGGACAAAAATGTAAAAAGCTCCCTTTTCTTTTTAGCTCTGAGTAGAATTTTAAAAATCATTGCTACAGCATAAATTCAGCAGTTATTTTGGTGAAAATTTTTCCTTCTCTTAATTAATAAACTCTCAGCTGTATTTAGATGTTTGCATTTGGGCTGTGGTAGGGCCAGCCTTTTGCATGCTAGATGGAAGCCCAGAAAGTTTATGGAAACACTAAAATTAATCCAAGAAAAATCACTAAAACTACTTTTGAATTGTTTGGCTGGGACTATATTAAGTGGTTGGCAAGTGAGTGTTTATAAAGAAAATGTAATCTTTGTGAAAGCCGTATTTTTTTCCTATAAATAATGTTCAGAAAGGAAGTTCAACAGCTTACATGTAGCAGCCACTACTTTTGCTGGGACTGTCATGTAGGTTGTCACATATGCGTAAAAACAGTCCAAAGTGAATTGGCCTTGGTTATCTGTGACTTCAGTGGGGTCCTTTTCAAAACGAGTGCTTCTTTGAGGTGAAGTTAATTTCATGACTTAACTTTTGTACAAGAAAACCATTTCTGCTGCAGAAATTCATCACCAAGTTACTGAAGTTTAGAGAGAGTATTTTCAGTCAACAAAACTCGTAAAAGAGATATACAGAGTGTGGCGAAGAAGCACAGGCTCCTGTGCTGGGACTTTGGGACCACATGTCTAAAAGACAAGGGGGAAAAAAACCCAGTCTTTTAGGCTAAGCTTAAAATAAATAAGTGATCTACTTTATGGCAGTAAAAATTATGATGTGAGCACAATTAATGTATTATGCTTAATACACTGAGAGTTAAGATATTTGAATTCTATTAAGTCTGCAGTCACGTAGTATGTAATGAGAGAAGGAAAACCATGAAAGTTGCATGGCTGGGTTGTCTTAAGGAAAACGTGAAGGGTATTTCCTGTGCAGGTAGGAATGCTAAACCTTGACCACTGATTCTTGTCCCTCTGAGAACATAGTCTGTGGTCACTGTCAGCTTCAAGTTAACATTCCCTTTTCACTACAGATTTGATTATTGTCCTAATTTTGCTTAGTAAGGTGGGGTGAATACCTTGGCAAAATTGGGGTCATGGTTTATGGTATTGTAAACCCTCCTTACACTGCATAAAGATCTATTTCAGGCCTCGTCTCTTTTGGTATTTCTGGAGCAAAAGAAATTCCATTTACAGAATGTGAGTTGGAGCTCTTGCCAGTGTGGCTGAGTTGGTTGGAGCGTTGTCCCCTGAACAAAAAGGTTGGGGGTTCGATTCTCAGTCAGGACACATAACCTAGACTGGGAGTTCAGTTCCCAGTTGGGGTGCATATTGGAGGCAACCAATCAATGTTTCTGTCTCACATTGATGTTTCTTTCTCTTTCTCTCTTTTCCCCTCTTCCTCTCTCTTAAAATCAATAACATTAAAAAAAATTTTTTTAAAGAATGTGAGTTGGATAAAGTAGGGAATTCTCCTACTTGTATGTCAGGAAAAAGTTTTTGCAGTGTTGATTTCTTTTCATTGATGTTCTTTGGAATTGGGGGTGAGGTGACTCGGAAATAGTACAGCTCCATTCAGAGAAACAAAATTTTAAAATCCTATAAAACTTTACCACAGAACTTCTTCCTTGCCATTTCTGGGTGGCTAGAGAAAGAATGAGCACATCCTTAGGATCATAAAGGATTTCTCGTCCTTTGCAATTAATAGCATTGATGATGTGGTGACATTCTTTTTTTTAACTGAGTGTCCCCCTTTAACAAATGTTTTGCAAGGCAGAATTATGAACAATAAATTATTCTAGTGGTGGCTGTTCACCAGTCTGCTCACCCATTCAGGCTGTACAGAAAACTTCATGAAAAGTTATGTTTAATGTCATTTAATGAGTTCTTAGAACAGGTGTGTTCTCAGACACTTTGATGGGCTGTTGAATTTACAAATGTTCTAAGGTTGTAAACTATCATTAAACAGTAGGAGAGAGAGAGAGATTTTTTTTAAAATATATTTCATGTGATTTATTTAAACTTTTAACCAGGAGGCTAAAAGTAGGTGAGGATTTGGTGCTTCTGTTCATATTTTGGAATGTAATCTGAACTTGGTACATTTCTGGATCTGAATCAGGGAGAAGTTTACATGAAAACAAATTAAACCTTTATCAGGTAACTCTACGTGACAGTTCAAGAAAAGTGACTTTCAGTTAGGTCCATTGTTGGGCAAATTATATGACCCAAGAATTAAAGTTAACTACAGGTAATTCAGAGGAGACTGATCTTGAATATTAACATGATCCTCTTCCTCCTCTTTCCTGCTGAACCCTTTCGTGGTTCATTAGCACCCTCACTGGCACCCTTAGATGCAGTGAAGGGGAAGTCAAACACCTAGAGAGGTAGGACTGTGCTGTGGTTAGAACCACTTTGGATTTAGTCAGTTCTGGGCTAGAATACTAACCTGTGGGACTCTTAAGTCAATTACTCAAATCTAACGCACCTCACTTTTCCAGGAAGGAAAAAGAAAATGATAATGTTTGACACCAGAGTGTTGTTAGAGGGATCAAGTTAGAGAATCAATGTACAATGATTTGCAAGGAGCCTACTACTTAGCACAGTGGCATAATGGAGATATTTAATGAGTGGTAGCTGTTATTATTGTTTTATATTAGTTATGTCATTTTAACAGATGTCTTGATGGACTAAGTGTGCAATATAATGGGGTGATAATGATGTGTTTAATTAAATCAGTGGTTTTTAACTCTAGCTTCACATTTTAGTCATCTAGGGAGCTTTTCATACTCATACCTATTACACCTGTGTTGGTCCCAACCCAGACAATTAAGTCAAAGTATTTGAGGGTGGGACATGGGTATTTTTTTTAAAAAGTTTTCTGGGTGATTCTGTGCGGCCAAGTGCTGTAGACAAGTTAAGAACCCTGCTATTCTGCCACTTATAGGATGCGGCCTGTGTCCTCATGGCTCATGATGACTGCTAAAGCTCCAGACATGAGATTCACCTCTTAGGAGCCAGAATAGAAAAAAAGAATGATGTGGAACACACGCTCCCATCCCCCACCCTCGTATGCAGACACATTCGCCATTACTTACTACTTAGCCACCTAACAGCCAGGGGGCAGTAGGCTATACAACAAAGGGGTTTTTTTGTTCCTTTGTTGTTGTTTTTTTTAAAGCAGCCTGCATTTAGTTAAAAATTGGGAAGATACGGAGGATGTATTATAAGTTCTGAAAACCGAACTTCAGATGAAATGAAAGCCAAGTATAGTAAGAGGGTATTAATCTACTATCTAAATGCCTCTGTCTCCAACAGGTATCTGTCTTTGCTCTAAAAACAACTCACCTAAAACCAAAGTCACATTAAATTGTTTTTTCTTTCATATTAACATCAACTCAAATCTCTTAAAATATAATCTCTATCATCCTTTGTTCCTTCATTTTTCTTATCCTGTATTTAATAATGATGATGATAGGTATAGTGTTTTTTATTGTAACCCTTATTTAATCCTCATAACAAACTAATGAAGTAGGTATTTTTCCTCTGTGACAGATAAGAGTACAGACTGGTAAGTAAGTCTCTGAATATCAGGCAGCTCAGGGTGACTTTGCAGCTAGGATAAGTGCCAGGTCTTGCCAGTTTCAAAATACGCTAAGTCTCTATGCTCCTTGGCCTGCCACACATAATCTGTTAAGTTTTGTCCACTTGACCTTAACCAGCCCACATTGCGTTCATTGGACTCTTGGTTGAGAAGACTAAAATAAGAAGTATTGGCACATAAGTATTTTTTGCCTTTGAATCAGTGTGATGAGTGACTAACGACCCTGCCTCTCGAGGCAAGGACCCTCCCTTGTTTGTGGTACAGTGGCTGGAAGGGGAAGCTGGCTGAGCACAGAACCTCACCTCCCAACCTTGGGCCCTTGTAGGAGCTTCTTCGTGTTTCTTTGTCCTTCTGTTTCCCCAGCCTGTTTTCTGCTAGATTTCTCTGCTGAAGGTATCTTCTGCCAGGCCTTTCTGGCAGAAGGTAACCTATCTTGTTACCTTTCAAAAACATGAATCTGATCACATCTTTATTTTGCTTAATCAAAAACCTTTGATTGCTCCTAATTTCCTAGTAGGAGAGCCTGTTCCAAGCCCATCTTCTCATATTAATGTTTACCACTGCTCCCAAACCCACTATTTTCTAGACATAGCAAATTCCTTTCCCTTCCCTTAAAGTTCTGTGCTTTATCACCCTCTTTCACACAAAGTGATCCAAATCTGGGATATTCGTACTCACCTTCTCCGCGGTGTTGGTTCATGTCCATGCTTCTATTCTTAGTCCGCATTAGTTATCCTGCTTCCATGCACCTAAAAGTTTATCCACAAAACTGTAGTTGTTCTAATTATGAGGGGGGACCCCCAAAAACCTGGAATTATCTTCTGGAAGGTGGGCCCCTTGTAGTACAGGCTTCCCCCACTAGGAGAGTGTTCTAGGAACCCATCTGTATCAGTGTACCAGCTGGCATTGTTGTGAAAGGTTGTATTTGGTTTCAGTGAATTTTTTTGAAGACTCTTTCAGCGTGTTTGCCCATTTCATAATGGGTGATTTACAGGTGTGCCTGCCTACATTGCACTGAGTGTTCAGCAATTTTTGACCAAAAAAATGGCACAGCACCCATGCCCCACCCTCCCTTATTCACCCAACCTTACCCCGAGTGACATTTTTTTGTTTTCCTGAATGAAAAAAGTTCTCAGAGAGAAATGTTTTGCCGATGTGGAAGAGGTGAAACAAAAATGGCAGAAGCACTACAAGGCATCAAAATGGACAAGTTCAAAAACTGTTTAGAGCAGTGGGAAAAAATCTCAGTAGGTCTATTGCATCAAATGGAGAGTACTTTGAAGGTGACTGAAATTTAAACATGTAAGGATAAAGACACAATTTTTAAAAAAGATTTTATTTATTTATTTTTAGAGAGAGGGGGAGGGAGGGAGAAAGAGAGGGAGAGAAACATCAGTGTGTGGTTGCCTCTTGTGTACCCCGAACTGGGGACCTGGCCCACAACCCAGGCCTGTGCCCTGATGGGAATGGAATTGGCGACCCTTTGGTTTGCAGGCCAGCACTCAGTCAACTGAGCCATACCAGCCAGGGCAAGACACAATTTTTATAAATTTTGGATTCTGGTTTTTTGAGTCCCCCCCTGTATTTTACATTCTAATTGTTTGCTTTTTTCTTCCTCTTCCTCCTCTTCCCCTCCCCTCCCCTCCCTTTCTCCCCTGTAAGTAGGGGTGTCCTTAATCTGTTTCTCCCAGTTTGTTTCCTTAATCAGCCATGATAGGAGGCATAGTTCATCCCCAGTAAATGTTTACCAAAGAATACATTTCCTGAATGACTAACTCATGAAAGATGGTGGAATAACAGTCTTTTGCAGTGATGTCTCACATTGCATTATGTGACATTTGCCAAATATAGTGAAAAAAAATTACATTTGACTTTGCTCCTTTGAAAAGGAATTAGATTGTGAAGCTAGGCTGAAAATACAGAACCCATATTAAGTCAGAAAAATGTATCTTTTTAAGTATCTCTTTTAATTGACTTGGTACAGCTCTCATTTGTAAAATGGTACATATAGACTTAGGCAATAAAGAAATTATTTTTATCTTACTCTCAGTGCATAGCATTCATAAATATGTAAGTGTATGATGAGTTTGAAATAAGTACTTTTGAGTATTTGGTCATTTACGGCACAAATATTGACAGATTGTGGCTGCACTGGTGGTGAAAGGAAATGAAACGTGGCCAGCACAACGATCCCTGAATGGGGATCTTGTTTTTGTATTTTAAAAAATAAGAGATGCCAAATGTTAACAAAGATTTTGTCGAGATATTCTTTATTGTTGCAGATTTGTGCGACTTCGTTTATAAATGAAAATCAGATGAAGGTTGACAGCACTGGAGTTGTTAGGTTACTGGGAGGGCGTGTGTCTGAATAAGAGACGGTGCAGCTCCTGTCTGAGAAGCTCATAGGGGTTTGGCAGTTGTCAGAGTACCTCGCTCCTGCAGAGCTCTGTAGCCATCCAGTGCCCTCAGGCTGATTTCTTTTGGAGATCTATTTACAAACGGGAAATTGGAGGAGTCAAGAGCTTTGTAACTAAGGTAGAAACATGGGCCTTGGCTCTGTACTGTAGTGCCTCTTGGAGAACTGATTTAAGCTGTTTCTTCTTTTAGCCACAATTTGTAGAGGAAAGTCCAGGTTATATTGAATTCAGAAAGGAATGTGATATATATTAGAATTTGCTTGCTTGCATGTTAATTTTCTTTCATTTTTTTTTTTAATTTGCCAAGGCTAACAGATGACATGCAAGGTCCAATAGAGGCAAGTCATGTAACATATTCAGCTAAGTTTTGGTGTCTCAACATTTTTGCATGATGCTATTGGTTCATCCATTCCTTTGACACACATTTATAAAAGTACCCAATTGGCACAAGGCACGTTGGGAATATGAGAGTGAGCATGATCATTTTCATAAGCAGAGATACTAAAAGATCCCTTAATCCTTTTAGTCTTAATGGACATTTTCCAAGTGTGTTCCATTAATTAGGCAGTCAGGCATTTTATAATATTTTTGTCACAGACTCAGGTGGCATGTCAGATACTTCCTCTTGATGCATGTAGTAGTTTTCTCCAAAACAGCAGACAAAAGTGGGTTTACCCCTCCTCATTCTAACTTGGACTCTGAAACTTTGGTGTGCTAAAACTGTCAGGAAAACTGTGCCTCTCCTGTCACTGCCAAACCTGACATTTCTGAAGATTATGCCAAATGTATTTTCTGACACATTTCAGTTGATTCAAGCTGAGAGGTACTTCTTATCTTTTGATTTGTCAGTCTGCTGGCCTGAGGAATCTAGTGAGCTACAGTCCCTGAGAACCCTATGACATGCAGAAGCTGAATCACTGTTTTCAAGTGCTGTCAATTAGTGTTTGGAGATGAAGGGGAAAAAACAATGCATGAAAATCTCACAAGTTCATATAATGAATTTTGTTTAAAATGAATTTCATGCTCACACATTTTCTTACCAACAGAAAGTAACAGAAATACATTAAGATTTTGTTATTGAATCAGCACCGAAAGCTTCAAATTTTCCTTCTGTGGCCTTTCTTGTTCAAAGGAGACGGAAGAGAATTGCTGGCAGCACTGAAGATGCAGTCTCTGGATGGCATGTGAATTATGCACATAAAGTTACTGTGCCTAGAATGGGCATGGCACATAGTAGGAGCGCAGAAAATCTCTGTTTAATGAGTAAATAAAGGATTGTAGATACTGTGCTGGGGAATATCTTTTTTTGTTTCTTGAAATGCATAACTTTCGCTCTAAATGTTTAATAGGTTCACTTATTTTAAGTGGGTGCCTTTCTGTATGGCAAAAAAAAATTTAAACTGTATTTTGTTTTCACTTCCATTGGAATTTTACCGTGCCCCCCGCAGATTGCGTCAGTGCTCACCCTGTATTAATTACACTTCTCATAGTTCTCCCAGTAGAAGGTAGAAAAGAAGAATGGTATTTATTTTATTAGTGGTTTTAAATTCTTCTTCTGAACAAATGAAACTCTTTGGGACAGACTTGCTTCTCAGCATAGATTTTTTTCTTTCTATTTTACTTCCTTTTCCTTTTGTTATTGTAAAGTCTAAAGTTGCTGATAGCCAGGCAAGTTGTGTGTGTGTTGGGGGGAGGCTGGTGCTGAAGGGGACTTTTTACCTGCTTTCCTAACTAGGAGTTAAGTTTGTGAGAGCAGAAATCTATTTTATCAATTTCAACATCTCTCTCAGTTTCTGGTATAGTGACCAGCATCTGGTTTGCATTGAATGAGTATTTCTTGAATGGAACCTTGACCTGAATGGTTGAAGGAATAGAGAACACTGCTTCTGTTCCATTTTCTACTATACTTGGGGACTGTATGTGTGTGTGCACACATGTGTGCACGTGAGAGAGAGAGAGAGAGAATTTTTATGGATTGAAATGTAATGGCAAGGTAGCTTAGGAAGTAGTGGTACCAGTTGAGTCACAGTAAATTTTTCCTGGGTTAAAGCCAGAGAGATGCAACGTGCAACAGTGTGTACATTTGGCCCTTGATGATCCTCCCATAAGAGATGGGTAAAGTGGGGTCAGTGTTTCCTCCACAAGACCACTGATGTGCCCTCTGCCCTTGGACGTTAAGGTTAGGCAGAAGGGTAGAAATTAATCCCCCAATTGTCTCTAGGAAGACAATAAAAATTTTAGGTCTGGCTATTTTCAAATGTAGTAAAATATACCCTACTCTGCTAGATGTATCGAGGTCATCACTTTGTAAGGTGTGTATCTAATCACTATGTTGTACACCTGAAACTACAGTAATGTTGTATGTCAACTGCAATTAAAAGATAAATTCTAAAAGATTTAAAAAGAGAGCAATTTACGTTAGTTTGCTACCTTGACAAAAATGCAAAATCCAACATAAAATGTTAGCAAACTGACTATATGCAGGGGTGCGCACACATACACACAGAGACATTGTAACGGGCAACTTGTGTTATTACAAGATCACATGGAATTTGTCATATAAATCATCCTGATCACAGAATACAGAAGAAGTATTTGTAATTGTCTTAATAGATGCAGACAAATATTCAGTAGAAAATATCCAAACTTGTCCAAGTTACTATTTGGATATTTTTAAAATACGAATTTTATCCATTGAATAAAAAGGATTGGCTCCTACAAGTTTTCTTAGTGGCATTTTCTAAGACCACAACTGGTAATGAATACAGTGGACCATTATGTAAATAAGTCTTTCGTGGTACAGTTCACTGTTCAACATGTTCAAATATTGCTTGGTTTGCAAGATACTTTCCATTAGAAACAGAAACATGATCTCCTCTTTCTTCCTTTTAAAACAATATATGAGCTCTGGAGCTTTTTATTTTATAGTTCTTTTTTTGAGAGTGTGTTTGTGGACTTTATTCCTGTGTCTCTCCTACCCTACATTAGCTTGTAGTTACCCACATGGGGTTTATTCAGATTTGGAAATTATCTGTAGAAATTTGTCACTTCCCAGGCTCCTCTCTGCTGTCCGAGTCTGTGTGAGTCATGTCAGTGTCATGAGCGTGTGCTGTGGTCGAGCCGCCTAGAACAGGTATGGCTGCAAAGGCAGATCAAACCGTCCCCTCTATATTATGTTCTGAGGTACAATGTTCATCATTTTGGCAAATCCTTTACCCTTTGGAATCATTCTACCCATTATTATCACTGTCGACTATGAACTATATGCTCTCTGAGTAAAGATAAAGTACTACATAATATAAAAATCTTACGATTCACTAGAATTCTCCAAACTTTATAAATGAAATTAAATCCTCTTGACTTGATCTAAGGTGCTACATGGAAAGATGTGATAGAACCGGGATTACTGGTTTTAATATAATATATGTTAAACTCAAACATACTTTTTCTAATTGTCTCTCTAACCCCTTACTTAAATAAAATACTAGATCCTGAAGTGACATATAATTTGAAGAATAATTTATAAATGGAAGCTTGTTCTCTGTTGTTTTTGATATTAACCACCTTTGGGTTTTAACCATGCTTTGTCTGTATATCTTTGCCATTCTATATAAATAAGAAAAGGTGTGTCTAGTTTCTACCTATTCAGTATAAAAACATAGCTTTTTGCATACCTGGGGGAAAGAAAAGATAAAAGAAACTCCCCCTTTTGCCAATTAGATCTCCAAAAAAATACTGAGTTTCTGAGCATGGAGTAGAAAAGTTATTAGTCAGATTTTAAGGAGCCAGCTTCTAGAAGCCAGCAAGAGAATTGTTTTTGTTGTTGCATTTTTGGTCTGCTATCTAGAAACCAGAGAGGAAAGGACATATAATGGGATGCTGTATTTGTGCATTTCGGCAAAGATCTAATCTTTTTGAATTCATTGCTTGTGAGTTATTATTTCTAATCACACGCTTGATTGACTCCAGCTAAATGACTGTCTGACTGCAAAGGCAGGGGTGTTAAATCCAAAACCATAAGTGCGTATTTTGACTGAAAATAGGGATCATCATGGAATGCCTTCTCAATCAGTAGCGCCTGACACCCACCCTCTCCTGAATGTATTTTTAAATAGAAATTTTCTTGCATCCTCATATAGGAACAGAGCATCACAAAGTGTGATTGAACTCTAAGAACGCAGATGGAAACCCTGGAGAGGATATCAAAATGATAAAAACTGAGCTGCAGTGGTGCCACAATGAGTGCAGTTAATATGCCACTTTAGTCTGACAAGCCAGTCAGGTGCCCCTTAAAATCTCAGATTACCATGTCATTTTGAAGATTTTTTAAAAATGATGAAAGAAAAAGAGGTTAGTGGTAATTTATTTTAGAAACAGGACTTGCCATTTCTCTCAATGCTTTTTTGCATGAATAGCTAGTAAGTAGATAGATACCTGATTTTCTTTTGGCGGTTCACATAGGTATTTTTGAACATAAAAACAGTGTGGTTCTTAAATAGTTTGTTTTCATTCAAAATAGAACATGATCAAGTAAAATTCCATGTAGAAAGAGAAAGTAGAAATAAACATTGAGCTCTGTCTCCACACATGGTACTTCTTCTGGTGTCACTTACAGGAATCATTTGAGCATTTAAATATATTGGTTCTAATGTAATAACTTCCTAATAAGGTTGGTTGACTACATTGTTGAGATTTTTGCCGTTCTTTAATATCACACAGATATTCAAAAGTTGTTTCTGGACTTTTGAGAGAGAAAATATTTACACAGCAATCTTACAGGAAATTCATGTTAATGCATCTGCGTGCCTCTCCCAAAAGCTAGAGAAAAGAGCCTTATCTGGAGTCAGCTGCAGGTACTCAAAGATGGTGTGTGTGCTGCCTTCAAAATAAGGCAGAGTTACATACACATGGACACATGATGAATGGGCTGAACACCTTTCTACCCAGGGAAAAGCCAGTGAGAGCTGAGTGTTTCCTCATAGGACTAGTTTGTGTTTTATCAGCCTATTTCAGTGGCAGTAAAAAATAATTGCAGATTTTACATTAGGTATCAATTGGTACATGATTTGAGATTCTTTAAAACACCACATCATTTTATGAAACCACTTTAAATTTAAACACAGTCAACACCAAGTTAATATGTTCAGTGCTTCATGGTTTAAAATAAAAGTTTTATTTTATCTCAACATCCCAAAGCTTCCTTCTGGAAGACCCTGCTCTGTTTCATGCCTAAGGAGGGGATTGCAGTTGCTATGAACCAGTTCCAGCAAGAAGTATTATCTGTGTAATTAGCGCAGCCACTGCTACTGGGGGGGATGTGGATTATGTGTGTAAACTATATAGGGTGTGTTAGTTGGGTGTTAATCTTTTTATGAAGGTCATTGGATGGTGAGTAGGAACAGGTGTTAGGATGACTATGAGCTCTCTGAGGATCAAAAGGTTAGATAAACTGCTTTTAGGGATTTATGCAGCATAGTGATTTTCATGTCAGTTTAATTACTCTTATGTTTTATAAGACTGTCAGTCAAGGTGCTCGAAAATCTTAAGGAATTGGAGGTCCTGAAAAAATCTGAGGTCTTCTCTGGTTGGGTTTATTTGATAATCATTCTTTTCAGATGACCTTAGTTGAAATGAAGAGTTGTTATTACTACAAGGCCTGCTTCAGTGTCAGAAGAAGATTTAGTCGGGAATCTGTCATCCAGTGAGGAGAATGGCACTCATTCTCTTTTCATTTCTTTGAAATTACTTAGTGATTCAGGAATCTCTTATTGGGGTCATTACTTTGATTTTTAACTTCACAAGTAACTCTTGAAATACTTTATGTAAATGATTTCCTTCAAGGTGCACTGTGTTTAAAAAGCTATCAGTCAGTTGAAAATTGTTTTTAATTTATTTCACTGCAGAAGCATGATCTGTCAGGAAGAAATGGAGAACAGAAGCTCATACTGCTAGGGTCATGCTGTGCCATCCTAACACCAATGTATGACGGATTTTCAGGGTTGTTTTTTTTTTCCTTTTTAGGAGACTTGAAACATCTTGAAGATTACGTTTATTTTAATTTGGTGGCAGTAATTACACTGTCCACATTATAGTTAATAACTTGCATGTCATTTCTGCAACCCCAAAGGCATGAAAATAAAAGAACTTATATGATATTAAAAAAACACCCTCAGCAATTTTTCCAGGCCCATTGCTTTTATAAAACACTTGCGATTTTATTTTTATTAGTGTGAGACACTTAGAAATGAGTAACTAGCAAATAAACTTAGTGATATAATTCAAGTTAAGATTGCTCAGTTAATAAAAATAACAGTATCATAGCATTTCCCAAGCTTTACCTTCATCTTTTTTTTTATTGCAGAAGAAGATGGTTCAAGTCTTTTAGGAAATTATCTTTAGCTGTTTTGTTACTTTATCACTGTTTGTAGAGGATGAAGCATATTTTGTGGCTGTTGCCAAAGCATTAAATCTTTCATAAATTTTGTTTGGAAATGATTGGTTGTACTCCCCATTTTGCTACTGAGTTTGTATGTCTAGAAGGTTATTTCTTTTAACTTTTAAGTCATGTCATCTAAGAGGATTCTGGGACCTTATTGCAGATTTTACAGTCTGGTAAACACAAAATGTATTCTTGCAGTGGCTGTCTTCCATTCTCAGCAGTTCATTAAGTAGGCTTCCCCTGTATTAATAAAGTGATGTACGGAATATCACAACCGGGGCCTTTATGTGGGAACACTGCTCCCAGCTTCGTGCAGATCTGCGCTGTGCATTGCAGCGAGTGCTGCTCTGTGCATCTATGTCCTGATCAAACAAAGAGTGTGCTCCCCATGACAGTCTCCACACTAATTCTGCGTGGGCCTCAGCAGTTTCCACGTAGGTTTACAGTCCAATCAACATAGTTATTTTGGATGACCTTTTATTTTTTTAAAATTCTATTTCAAATTCTACAGTTGACCCTTGAATGATGCAGGGGTTAAGGACACCGACACCCCTGGGCAGTCAAAAATCTAAGTATAACTTGTGACTTCCCCACATTTAACTAATAGTCTGCTGTTGACCGGAAGCCTTATTGTAACAAAAAAGTCAATTAACAGATATTTTGTAGGTTATATATATTATATACTGTATTTTTACAATAAAGTAAGCTAGAGAAAAGAAAATATTATTAAAAATCACGAGGAAGAGAAAATAAACTTATAGTACTGTACGTATTTATTAAAAAAACCACGTGGAGGTGGACTCATGCAATTCAAACCTGAGTTATTCAAGGATCAACTATATTTTGAAAGGAGAATTTTTTGCTTGCTGGGGCTGTTGACGATTGCATGTTCTATTCACAGACAAGCTTTCCTGTTTGTGAGAGTCCAGAGTCTATAGTCAAATGGCCTTACTGGACATTCCTGAATGATTTATATATTTTTCTGATTTTTTACAATTTCATTGCTATTATAGCACAACTCAAATTTTATATAAGTTGTAATTAATCAAGTTTTATATTTATCAGTAAAATTTACTTCCTAAGAGACATCAGAAATGAATAAGAGAAATACAGTTCTAATAACCTGAAATGATTTTCATGCAGGTGCTTTATTATATATAACATAACGTAACAAAAATATCTAGAAGTTTCCTACTGAATGATGGAACTGTGAGAAATGTAAATTTTATGCTAACGTCTTCTAACTTCTAAGAAAAGTAGATACATTTGAAAAATACCTGTTAATCATCCCTAACTCACCACTTTGTATTCTATGTTAACTTTATGTTAGTATGTTGTCAAATTGTTGCATAGCTGGATGCAGAAGCACTTACCTCCTTCAGCTTCTCTAAATGAAATCTAGCAGAGAAAATGATTTGAAATAACTACTGCTGACACATCCATTCATTCCTTGGTTGTTACTGAAGTGCTTTTAGTTATTAATCAGGTCAAGGATGTGGCTTTAGGCTGCATCAGGCTAGCTAGTTTAATTCTCCTCTAAGGCTGAAAGTGCCCACCCCAGCCCTGGCCTGTTTGTTCACCCATATTCATCATTGGAACCAATTGAAAGATCAGAGTGACTGTAGCAGCACAGACCCATATCCTCTCAGGAAAAAAAAAAAATCATAAGCTCATGTCTGTTTCCTCTGATACCCACATATCTGCAGTTAGAACCTAGAATCCTTAAAGGAAAACAAAAGCCAAAAGAAGCCATGTTCTGCATACACACATGTGTGTCTGTCAGTGAAATAGAATAAAGAAAATCTGTTACATACAAAATTTGAATGATTGTTGACATAACCTCAACTTTCTTTTCCTACATCAAGGGCCAAGCTAAGTCCAGACTTGACCAAATTGTTTTATTTTGTGTTCCATGGAACTTTTACAAGCATAGATTTCTGTAGGTAGTGCATGATTTTACCTAGTGAAAAAGCATATGCCAACACAGTATTTGGTTCATTGTGGGTTAAGAGATCTACTAACATTTGATTTGTACTTGCTGATTAAGTATAAAACTTAAATGCTCTTTTTTTGTGTGATGTGAATTATGTAGCTTTCCCTTAAACTACAGCATTTTCAGCTTGGTTTTAATGTCACTATTTTTGTCCATGGACTCTGTCTGGCCTCATATGTATGGTGGAGTGATAAAGCTGTGTTGCTAGGCAGAATTCTGCCAGGCAGTTCATGCTGGGCTTCATATCTGTCATTGCCCCACTTTCATGTTTCTATGAGGATGGAAATGAGTTGAGACAGAATATCATTGGGAATAGGCGCATAGTTAAGTGCCCAGGTCTCCCGATTCTCCATTGAGTCATCATACGTGTCTCTGAACAGCGCCAGTGGTATTCTTGGCACGCGAGGCTCAGCGGGAATAACACTGAAATAGCAAAGATCGAAACCTGCACTGCTAGAATATTCTCTCCTTGCTATATTGACCTTTTTGGTCCTCCACTTTTGAATATGTGCCTCTGCCTCGGTGCAGCTGTGGAAGGATCAGGGCTGCCATAAAAAGTGCCAGGGAGAAGGCAGGAAGGATGTGAATAACATAAGCACTTGGTGGCACGGCCGTATTTTTTTGGACGTTCATGGAATTTATATTAGAACCATGGGACTTTGACAGGGTCTGCATTGAAAAAGAACCAAAAGATAATTTTTAGTTTTTCAATAGCAAAATTTGAGAAGGGACTCTTAAAAAGACACATTGTGTGCTGATTCAATGACAGCTTGACAATTCTACAGAAGTAGGGTGGCCCCAAAGAGTCTGCCTCCATAAAGACAAAGGTGTCCTGTTGCATGATGGTTGACGAAAGTAACTGATCATGTGCTTTTTCTCAGAAAGTGTTTGTCTATATGGATACATAAATTAACAAGACCTTGCAATTGAAGTAGTATGTGTTTATTAGGCTTTTCAAAATGTCGGCCCGGCTCTGGCACCTCATAAAGAGAGGCGGGTGCTGCGTGAGGCCAGTCTGCTCAGCATTTCTCTGTAAATGCTCCTCTCATGACATGCCTGAAAACCTTCACTATTATAATAATGCTAATAAAAATGGAAAACTCTGAATTCTTTATAGATGCATAAAGAAGTGTAATTTCTCTGTGACCTGAATAACTTAGAATCGCTGCTCTGGCCCTTTGAAAGAAGGCAGCTCCACTATACGGCTTTGTGTTCCTTTGAGCATCTTGCTATCTGACTATTTTAAGGACGGAAATAATAGGAGAGAATTTAACTCAGGGTTATACTTTGAAGGACAGGTGGGATCCCCCCCACCTCCGGCCCTGCCACCCCCGCCCCCTTTCCATTCCATGGAACATAGCTGTCTAGCCTAGCTTCTTAAATGAGAGGTGATCTTGTTGATGAATAAAATTAAATGATAATACAATTTTTCACTTATTCAGACTCTTCCACCTTTTGGTTTTGTCCCTTTGAGAATCATAAATTGGATTTGTTATCGCGACCTTTCAAGAGGCACCGCTCAGTCATCTTATTTTAATCGGCGGCGGCCGGCAGGGGCCGGGGCGGTGTGAGGAGTGCTAGCGTGGAAGGCAGAGGGCTGTAAATTTGGAGGCCTGTGGTCTTGGGAAGCAAGTAATTTGGGCTAGAAATAATTCTAACAATGGCCCGTTCTCTCTGCCTAACGCCATTGATTGAGTGGGGGCCATAGTCCGCGGCGTCTGCAGTGGTTCAGCCTCTGAGTCCCAGGCGGGCTCGGGAGTGATTTTGCTCCCCTGCTTTGCATGGATCAGGTTTTTGGGTGCTTGCTGCATGTGAAACCCGCTTCTGCTTAGGAATTATTATTCTAAATTTGACGTAGATCCGCTCCTCCTGCCAGCGCTGTGAATAACGTGGGGAGAAAGATCAAAGGAGGCCGAGCCCCAGGAAGGCGGGAGGAGGGCAGCCCTGCTGGCAGGGCAGCCAGTTTTAATGACCAGTTTTATAGGTAATTTTCGTAATGATAGTTTTCGGCTTTTGTTTAAATGAATAGAAATTATTGATAGTAAATTTTCATTGTTTTTGTTTCTCTGTGTGATATTGAATACTGGCATAAAAACTGTACACAGTCATAAATGGTAACAACCAAGTGCATTTTATTAGAAATTTAGAAAGGACACCCTTTTAATTACACTGTGTAATTTTAGTTGGTCTCCTTCCAATTTCTTCTTACTTAATTTAACAGCCACTTAATTATTTGAGGTTTCTTTTTTTATTAATCATTGTAGCTGCATATAGATATATAGAAATATACAAAATCCATGTTTCACAAGAAGAGATATTATACTCCAGAGTCACGTGTGAATAAGATTAGAAAGTTTTGTAGTGCCCACTTACTGAGCAGATCACAACCAGAAAGCACTATTTAGGGTTCATTTTATAAGCCTAGATTCCCCCAAAACGGTGGTAGTGCTCTGTTGGATGAGCACGTCATTCAGCTTCAGGAATCAGCCAAGCCCAAGTGGCCACCTCGTGGCCGTCCTTAGCACCATTGTGGCTGAGGGAGGGGTGCTGTGGCCATGCAGGGCTCTGCTGCTGCTCTGTGGAGGGTAAGCCCTGTGGTTTCACCCAGCAGGGAGGTAGTGCCCAGCCATGAGATTGCAGTCGCCTCCTTTCCCACTCCTCGGTGAAGAACTGGGTCATGCTTTGCGTGTACACACAGGGCTAGCTGGGCCCCCGAGCCTTCATCTCCAGGGAGCCCCTTCTCGGGAGCCTGGGACCCCACTGCTCGTGGCCTGCTGACACCGAGACATGCATGGGGCAAAAAGAACATTTTGCAAAGAGTGTATTCTGCTGAAATAGTCAAGCAGAAAGACCTGACTGCATGAGATACATCATTTGAAAGTATGTCTGCATGAGCAAGAGGAAAGCCTAGGGCTTCAGCAGTGTATTTCTATGGTGAATGAGGCTTAACGCTTTAAATTGTGTATGAGGCTATGGGCCACAGCATGGGAATCAGCTTTGTTTTGTTCCATCAATGGCTAGATCAGGTCTTTTAGGACAGTTGCTCAAGAGGGGGTACAAATGTATTGCAGAATGGGTTAGGAAATGCCGAGCCATTTGGGGACTGAACTGAGAAGCATGTATTCTGCATGGCAAACAAGACTCCTAGAAGTCGGCAGCAGTCACCTGGCTTTTGAAGCCATTGCTTCAGTGAAAGTTACGTGTTTCTATATTACAAGTGCAGCTGCAGCTGCAGAGTTAGCTACAGCAGTGATGTGGGCATTGCCAGCACTCTTCAGACGGGAGCTGGGTCTGTGTTTGTTTTGGTGTTGCTGAGTGCCATTTTCCTCCTATGGTGCTGAATTTTAAAAACAGTGAAGTTTGTAAGCAGATGTATAGTAGATGTCAGGGTCTGTCAGGCTCTGACAGCTCATCTGCATTTTATGGTGAAGGTGTTGGCTTTGGGAGGGTCCGAGGGGAGAGTGTTATGGATTCGAGGAAACCTTGAGGGATGTAGTAGGTTTGTCTGGTCCAGTTCTTTTCTTTAGACGTGAGTCCTGCATGGTAGGCAAACTGAGGCCCTTTTGGACACTGAAGGTTTGTTTGTATCTGACTTTCTTCTCTCCTGTGGTCTCTTTCTTCAAACTTTGTTGAGAGGCAAAGTGAAAAAAGACAAACTTCAAATTTTCGGCTGAAAAGATGCAAGTTCAGCTAGCAAATACCACAGCCTCTGTCAGGATGAGTATTGGTTTAAAATGTAGCACCAGGTTATTTCTTTCTTGTTTGCACTTTAGGTTTGTAAAACCTGACATCCATGGGAAAAAATCATTGGTTTTAGAAGTTTGTACATTAAATGGCCAGAAAGTACAATAGGCAGTATTGTCTTAAAACAGTTTTTTTAAGATATTGATTAACTGGACTCAGAGTCTACTTCAAATGTTTGGAGATGGAGAAGCGAATGCCGGGCTGTCCCCAGAAGGTAGCGGGCTGGTGCACTGGCCATTTTTTTTCAGTGTGTGTAGGCTTCTGTGTGAGGGTAGATCACCAGCCTCCCTGTCTTCCATGCTAAGGTTTTGAACTCTGTTACTTGTCACAGCCGTCTGGTTCATCAATGTTGTCATTTGAACTTGTGGACAACTCTTTTAGGACATCAACTTAATATTGGTTCTCACGGCAGAGGGAAATTTCTAACATTTTAAACATAGCTTTAAATTTCAAGGCTAATGATAGGATGACTATATATGGTTTTCTTTCAAATTGCTCTCTATTATTAGTATAGTTAGATTACATCTCTTTTTTTCTTTACCTATAAGACTAGATAGAGAAACAAAGAAAACATTAATCCACTGAAGATATGAGAATACAAGTTTATGAAAGAAGAGGTAAGAAGCACTTAAATAAGAAACTGACGATAGAAAGAAAAAATGTAGAACTTTTTCCAGAATTAGTAAACTCTAGAAGAAACCCTTTCCTAGTCAACCGATCTGTGAAGCTTGTACTTAAAGGATGTTAAACTGCATTGTGGCTGGGGTGAGGGGAAGAGGTGGGGACTACTATTATGGAGTGCCTACTGTTGCTATGCTGTGATATTAGGTGGTAGCCCTGTGAGGTGGGATTGCCATCTTGGTTTAGTGGAGTAGGAAACTGAAGTTTTGAAGATGTTATACAACTTGCCAAAGTCATACAGCTAGTGTGTGGTTCAGGTGAAAATACTGCCACCTCACATCACTAGTCATGGTAGTGTGTGTGTGTGCATTTTGTATGTACATGTGTATCTGTGATCAGGGTAGAGTAGCAGAGGCTGAAACACCAAAGCAATTAAAAATAAAACAGGTAGATACATAGATGGACGGATGAGAGGGAGGGCGGGAGGAAGGAATAAACATCTCCCTTTGTGGGTCAGGTGGATTAATATACTCATCCATCCAGTGGGAAGAGAAAAGCTATTTTAAGAGTTAAAACCAATGCTATTCTAGTCTGTTCTTTATTCTGCATTAAATGATAGGAGCCAGAAAAGGTCAACTTCAGTGGATGTTTATGATGTTACAGGTGACAATACCAGGGTTTGGGAAAGTCAGTGGAATTTTTTTAAGTTGAGTAAAACGTGGCCTCGCTGCATTAGGTACTTGCACCAGCTGTTTTTCTGGGCACATGAAGTGTGAGACTTGCTGCACTGGAGGATTTGGAGCCTGGGGTGGAGGGCTTGCTGGTCCTGCCGTGTTGACCTGCAGCGTGTTGGCTGTTGTTTACTATTCACCAGTGTAGCCTCCTGCTCTGGCCTCTGCTTTGGGTCCCCTTCTCACCTTGAAGTGACCTGAGTAATATTATATAGGAAACAGGAGTTTTATTAAAATGGAAGTGATACTCCATCCCATAGAAAACCATTTTATTCAGTGCCAAGAGAAATAGAAATACTTCCCTTCCCCCTGCTTCCTCTCAGTCCCCCATATTGGCTTTACAAGGAGGGAAGAAAGCCCGTTATTGAGGACAATATTGAAGGGAAGAGAGGTCAGGGCAGGCAGGGGAAAGGGAGGGTCTTGTGAGAACAATATATTCTCTGTGTTATTTTAAATAGTATGTGACATTAATTATCAGTTAAAGCCAAAAGTCAAAGCCTTGTGAAATATGTATGGATCAACAGAACCATTTTTGCACCCAAAAAAGGAGAAAGGTACTGGCAGTGAGCCAGGTTGAAATCTTAGGCGAAGAGCTTGAAGGTGGATTCGGGGGGTGCGGGGAGTGGTGCAAAGGTCACAACAGCAACAGGATGTACCATTTGCAGACTGGTAGGTCAGCCTTAAATTAACTCCAGTTAACTCAGGTTTATTGCTCCTATAGGGTTTCTCTTAGTTGTCAAGATGGCTGTCTGCTAACAGTGCAATTTTCTGCGGTACTACTGTATTTAGATAGAGAGGATTTTAAAACATTATCACATGAAGGTTTACAGCAGTTTACCTCATCCTCCTGGCAGGTAACTTCAGTCTCTAGCGTGCAGAGTTATGGTCTCCAGCCTCCTGTACAGTGAGGAGAGCCGATCCTTTCCTTTGGGTCGTATACATGCTTTTCTTCCTAATACCCCTAAGAGGCTTTGGGGGGAAAGAGAAGAATATAAACATAGAAACCACATCCTAACAGCTGCCTCTAGTTAGCTGTATTTTTCCCCCAGCTTTTAAATCTTACAGCGGCACCTAATTTGTCCCACATGGCTCTCCTCCCAGTGGAGCCGCTGTCCCTTCTCCTGCTGCCTGATTTAAGTGAAAGCAAACAGTTATGAGGAATCAGCTAGTCCTACTAGTTCAGGTCACTGTCATTAGGCTGCTGGCTTGCAGGTGCCTGTGAATAGGAGGAAGAAAACCCTTTGTTGGTTGGTAGAGACTTCGAACCTAGACTGATCCCATTTGGTGCCAGTGGACCTATCAAAATATCCCCCAATTAAGCACTCCATGAAATTAGTTGACAAAATAAATGAAACTGTGAGTCACTGAGTGGATGGACTCTTGTGATCTGAATGGATAAGTGGCTTTGACCTGGGGTGGGGGAAGGGAGGGATAACAGAATCATCTAGGGTGTTTAAAAACTTCATATGCATGCCCAGATCCTTCCTGTTACATTCTCCCTCTAGTTTGGTATGCTTGAAAGTGGGGACTGTAGACCTACACAGGTTGGGATTCCAGCATGTCTACATAGGAGATGGGCTGCAGCTTGCAGTATTCATTTTCTTTTAAGCTCTAGATTATTTCTTTTTGTCTTTTATTCATGTCTCCATTCCCCCCTCTTCCATGTTTTTTATACTTAGTTTTTAAAAAATACAGTGAGGCCAAAGACAGATGCTCCTGGGGCAGGCAGAATACCGAATGAAGTTATTTCCTACACTGAAACTAGAAACGAGTGTTCTTTTTTCGCCCTTCCAGCACATGTTTATTTCTTTTTGCTGCTGAGAACTAAGACATGAAATCTATGCTGCCAATGCCCTCTTCCTGTGACTTTTAAAAAGTGAAATTGGGATTTAAAAAGAAAATCAAGGTTGGTGTTAGTGACAGACAACAGCCATTCTCTTATAGTACTTAGCTCTCAAATAATGTCTTGTTCAAGATTTATTGATTATCTGAATTTTATTGCATACATGTAGAATACTATGCTCATGTCCTCTAAGATGTGAAAAATGTATGTACTCCACCTTGAAAAAGAAGTACCTGAATTATTCCTTACAAACTCACCTTGTCTTGATGACTCTGGTGAAGAACTGATGATTTTTTTTTTTTTATTTTTTTTTTTAAGTAAGGAATAAACCTATCATGGCTTGCTTTAAAAGGTCATTGTCTCTTTCAAAGCAGATTAGCTCATTTTGTCCTTTGAACAGGAGCCATGCTACAGATCTGGAAAACTATACATGTGAAGTAAATATCTGCTCTTATTTTGGCTTGCTCTTGGTAAGAGGAATTTCATGCCTACCAGTTTCCACTGGCTAACCTATCACAACTCCTCACGGGTGGGGAGTGGCAGGATGGACCACAATGGTGTCTCTCTTGTGCTTCCACATTTGCCATTTCTCTGCTCTTAACAAATGCAGTTTACCAAGCATGGACAAAAGATGTATGAAACACTGGGGACAAATTTGGTGATTTACTGTTTTTGATGTTGTTGGGGGCCAGTAGCAGGTGAGTTGCAGCAGCCATTGAAATGACTAACTTGCATTTTGTAGAAGTAAATGGCTGAAATGGAACCCTACCTTTGGCTCATGTGTATTGTTCTGAATGAGAGCACCGTTCTCCTGAGGTGTGGTCTATTAATCTCTCTTAAGTGTAAGTCCTCATGTAACTGAGACTGCAGTTTATCCTGTTACTTAGAAAAGCCTGTAAATTTATGTGAAAGTAAGGAGTAAAAATTGCCCTGATATTTTCCTGGAGATGCATAATCAATTCTGTGTATTCTTTTCCTTCTAAGAATGGAATCGAGGGGGCCTGTGGAATTCCACTAAAAGGAATAGTGACACTTTGATACATCTAAATCTACAACATTCCTTATAGTAACCAATTTATCGAGAGAGTTCAGGAAGGAGGAATTCTGCCTAAATCTGCTTAATCCTTTAAACAATGAAATACTTACAACTGTTTTCCTTGCAAATGGTTCTAACATGGCACAGTCATTACCAGACATGGTCTGGTAAAGTATGTTGAGTTTTCTCAATGAACCAGGACCCTCATTAAGAACACCAGTTATTGACCTCTTTGGTAGTACTGGAATGCTCTCTGGAGCCTTTGAGGTCTATAGGTTTAGCCCGACTTTCTTATGATTTTTCCCAGATGGCTGGTTCTCCTGCCTCTTGCCAATGTCTGGGGCTTTTAGCCCTAGAGCTCATGGCCTCTGGTCACTGTGCTCTTCTAATTAGTATTTTTTTTCTTTCTTTTTGCTCCCTTTTGATTATTTCTATTCTCTTCTGCCCCTTTTAATCACCAGGAGCTTGCTCCTACTTCCAGAATGCCAAGTTGCTTTTTTTCTTTTCTTTCTCTGTTCATAACCTAGGACCAGTTTGAGGATTTCTGGTTGCCTCCAGATAACAATTACCTGGTAATTACGTCAGTTATTAGTCCTGTCCCCCTCCTATGGGATGTTTGGTGTGGAGGAGAAGCAGGGCTGACCACTTTCTCGTTCAAGTGTGTGGGCTTTGTAATCACCATGTTCATTTAGCTTGAATATTCCTTTGTATTGTTCCTGACATTCTGGGTTTCCTGATTCAATTTTGACTCCAAAATGAGAAACAATTCTACTTTCCCTTCTAAAATCATTTAACAGGCTCTGATTTCTGTCTTTGTCCCATATTCTCTTTGCCTTTTTTTTCTTTCTCAGAATGGTGGTTAGGACTATACATCCACACGCATTTATCAGGCTTGTTTAGAAGTAATGAAGCCCCAAACCCTGGTCACTGCCACTCTACAGTATTTGGAATTATCAATATTCTATAAAAGGCTGGGTTTTAGGTAGTTAAGTGAAGTGTCTGTTGATTTTTCAAAGTTAACTCCTGAATCAAATAGAGGCTGTTGAAAGGGCTACTCATATTGACATGGCTTTGCTTTGAATTCCGTGAATAACGTGCACATTTCCTGAGTGATCACAAATTCTCACTTCATTTTTGCTTCTTGTGAGCACTCATCTCCTTCCCAAGATTAACTGGAGTGTTAAATTCATAGTAATGCTCATTGTAAGTATTCAGTAAATTAAGGAAAATTTAAATACATGCATTAAAGCTCGGAAGAGAATAATAATTAGTCCCTGGAAAGCTGTGCATTACTCTTTCCAAAACCATAGGTTTTTGAGAAAACATCTGATGTGCTTAATGAGTGTTTTGGCATGTATAGTTCATTATCTCAACAAGTCATCATCATGCAGTCACATTCTCAGGGCTCCAGATCACCCCCACAAATCATCTATTTTTTTTCTCCTTGTTTCTGTAAAGTGTCAGTCAAAAGTAACAGAAGAACATGTGAGCTCAAGGACTTAGAGCACTTGGCACAGTGTGCAGCAGCAAGTAAGTGCTCAGTGTAAGCCCGCACCCTTAGGCAGCATTTTTAATGTCAGTTGCGGGCAGCCCTTTCTGTGTTTAAATGTTATGGACTCTTTATAAAGATGATCGTTGCCTCACCTGCCTAGTCAACTAAGTTTTTCATATTATTTCATAGTCTTCTTGAGATTAAATTGTACAGATTTTCTAACCTTGTTTACTTTTTTATACTTGATTCATTTGAGTTGAGTTTTCAGAATTCTATTTCTTTCTTCAGTCCTGAGAAGATGGTGCAGCCCAAAGGAATGGTAAACAAAGACTGATAGTGAATTACCTCATGCTTCTCTATGGCTTCACCTTGTGGTTCACAGGATCTTCCCTTGAGCTTTCCCCTCTGTCCGCCCTGCCAGTGGGCCTCAGAACTGAGAGGTGGGGCTGCACTGTGAGTTCTTTGTGGCCAACAGGGCAAAAGATGGTAGACAGCCAAGGATTCCTTCCGTTGAAACATGCTTCAAATAGTCTTTGTGTCTAGTAGTACCATACTATGAATATATTTCCCATGAAACAATCTAAACCTGCTTAGCAGTCACTTTTATTGGGTTGGCCAAAAGTCTATTTACTTTTTCCATAAAATACAAAACACATTTTTCATTTTCCCCAATAACTTTATTGACTTGGCTATTTTGAGTATGTTGGCTATCTCCTGCTATTGGCTTCTAGTAGATAAAGGCCAGGGGTGCTGCAAAACATCTTCCAATAAATAAGACAGTTCCATAGCAAAGAATTATTTAGTGAAAATGTGAATAGTACCAAGAAACCTTGCAAACCGTGTTTGACACGTTCGATCAATCACAGCACCTTTTCCATAAACTGCACAAACCTTTTTGTGTGTGTGTTTCAGTCGCATTTTTACCTTTCTTGAGATAATAAAGCATAATCTGAAAATGTAGCATATTTTCTTTATTTCAATATTAAAATGGCTGCACAAACACCCACCAATTTTGATAAACTGTCACCATATAATCTCACAAAATAGTTTTAAATGAAGTTAAAGACAACCAAGTGCTGCTAAAACCATCTTTTGGAAAAAACTAAATAAACTTTTTGGTCAACCCAGTAATTTCTCTCCTCTGTACTGTCTCAGCTCTTTAGGAGGTAGGGTCCAGATTTAAGATAGAATGTCAGATATAAACTAACTTTAGATTTGTACATTAAGAGGGAAACATTTTAATAAACATAGCCTTCCGTTTATTGTTGGTCCTTTGATTACGGCAGTATACTAGGTTGTAAATTTTAGAGAATAGTCATCAGTGGCCAGCAGTTCCTCTTCTTGGGCTAGAACTGACACCTCGTAGCCCACTGATCATCTTCCAAGTACAATTTATTTTCATTTTCCTTAAATGCATGCTATTACAGTTGCCCACATTTCAGCTCTGTGCCACAGTTCTATTTACATAGCCCTGTGAAATCTTACTGCAACTCATCTCTAGTCAACTCGGCATTATTTCTTTTGTCCCCTTCAAACCTTTGGCACCAATTCCCTTCCTCTGGGGTGTAGCCTGTGATTAACCCTGACCGACACTGATCATTCCTACTCGTCATCTGGATGACATCATAAGCAACTTCAGCATCTAAGTTCTTCTGCCATTCTGGGTTTAGTTGTAATTATCACTTCTTGAGTCTGCCTACTTCATAGTCATTTTTCCTGGGTATGGAAGGTTTTCTAGAGATTGGGGAGAGTTTTGAAAGGAAGCTGCTGCTTGGGACTATATGATATTTTTAGGCTCTCCCCAGCATGTTCCCAGAGGCAGCTGCCATTGAGTGTCTGCAAGGCACACCCTGGGAAATGTGGTTCTGAACTCGAGAGTCCTCGCTGGAGTCTTTTAAGCAGTCACTACAAGGAGGTGTCCTGGAAATCTTTGTGGGCAGTTACTCTTCTTTCCCCATGGTCCAGAATTTTGTCACATGCTCTATAGGTAGCTACTTTTTATAACATACTTGATAAGTCTTTCTGGGCTACAGTGATACTTACAATGAATATATACTGTCAGAAATTATCTATCAATTTTTAATTGTCTACAAAACTTCTTTATATTTTTATAGTTGATATATTCAAGAGGTTAAAAATAGATATATTAAACAATATACAGTCTTGTCTTTTACCCATTTTTGCTTCTCTATTTCCCACTACCCCTACAGAGAACCTCTTTTATTAGTTTTTTGAGTACTTAATTTTTGTGTGCAAATATAAGCTCATACTAATATATATTTTTATAAGCCTTATTTTCCTACTCAAAGCACTTTATACTTGAAACAAATTATATACTCTCTTCTGTACCTTCCTTTTTAAATTTGGAATCTTTCCATATCAGTACATAGAGAGTTTCCTCATTATTCTTTACAACTTCATACCATTTTATTGTGTGGAGGTGCCATAGTTTATTTAGGTGGTCCCTAGTGATGAACCCTTGGGTTGTGTGCAGTATTTTGCTGTGCAGATAATGCTGTAATGAATACCTTGTACACACATCGTTTCAAATATATGCCTACCGATCTTTATCCTGTTTCCTTGCCCATTTCCTTGTAGGCTTTGTAAGCCACTGTGAAACTGAGTAATAAGCATGATTCTTTTTCTGCCTTAATATTTCCACAATACTTCCTGACTGAGGAAGCAATGTCTTGAACTGCAGGATGCCCCCAATCCAGACTTCTTGTATTTCATTTCACTCTCCCTTCTGGCTTCTCTGGGTATCTTTAACTCAGTGCATTGAACTAAAAGACAGTGAATATAATTAAGAAGTATTCCACATTCAGATTTAGCTAAAGAGTTGAGCTTTCTGGTATTTTGCCATACAATGAAATACTACAATTTTAATTAGGTTATTGGTTTCTTTACAGAAAAAGAATGAACCATGATATATTTTACTTTAAGAGTAGAGAAGATAAATTAACTGGATGAGCAACAAATTAGTGTCATGGTACACTGGTCAGGCAGGGTCCATAATTCTGGTTCTGAATTCTGACTCTTATAGACCTTTTATATGTTGATTTCTATGTATTTATGGGTTCAGAAGTTGCTTTGTGGGTTTATTTATAATACATAGGTTTTTGAAAGGAAAGGAAAGGGGAATGGGAAAAGGAATGGGGGATTGTAAACTTTTAAGGGAATAATTCTGTTGTGTTTTCCAGGCCTTTTTTTCCCCTTGTATTTCCTGTCACATCTGGTTTTGCACAATCTGTCATCCATTATGAACCTTGCTCTTTCTGTATTTAAGCACAACTAGCCTTTACCCAGAATTTAATTTCCTCCAATTATAGATAAGTTCAGTTTATTGCTTATCATCTGCCCTTTGGAGTATTTACTGTTTCATACAGATTGGTGTCAGAGCTAGTCATTATGAGTAAGATGCTAAAAATAATGCAGGTCCCAGGGCAGGACTTCAGGTAAGGAAAATAACTCCTCTTCCTGGTCCTCTGTAATACGTGGTGAATATCTTCGCGTTAGTGAGGGACGGGTTGTGAGGGATGTGAGGTGCCTAGCATGGTGTCTGAGTCTCAGTAGGCACTTGTTAACTAGCAGAAATAGTAGGTGTTCTACGTTATCTCCTACATGTATTACTTTATGAGTTTCTGTTGTCTTTGAGGGCTTGTAAATGGTTGAATAAATTATTCAAATGATTTTTAATGACTTCCTTATTCACAAATAGGAAAATGGCTATACAGGTTATTAGATATCTAGGCTGGTGTGCTTATATAATTTAACCTATTGTTAGTGTGCTTTATATATCATTTGCTCTCTCTAGTTTACTTAATACTCCTCCATTTTTCTGGCAGCTCATTAGGGATTCTGTTGGGGGATGCACTTCTATCAGCACATTATCAGCAGCTGAAGAATTTTCAGTTTTCTGCTCACTCAGTGCTTGTAAAAATTGAATATATATCGTTTCCCCTTTATCATGTTGAAAATCTCTGGTTCATGGTCTGTTGAAATTCATCTTGTTATATTCAAAATGCATCTCTTGGAAGCAACAACAATGCACAGGGCTCGAGTACACTTAATTCTCAGTGTTTTTGTTTCAATTCCTTTTCTACACTTTTTACTTAGAGATATTTTGTTTTAATCTTCTCTTTTCCTTTCCTCTAGCCAAGTTTTTTGTTTGTGAAAAGTAATATTTTTCCAAGCTATATACAATATGGCCGTGTTTCAAGATGTTCTTCAGCTCTTGCATCCAGCTACTAATTCAGTGCTCTGAAAAAAAAAAAAAGAAAAAACCTAGATGATATTTGTGGTGATGGGTCAGTGCCAGTGGAAGGAAATAATTTTGTAGAAGATGAATCCATTTCCAAGTAATGTTGGCTGAGTAGACAATTACTTGGAATTTGTTGGAAACCAAATTTGACCACAACGAGGCTATATGTGTGTTATCTCTCTTTGCCTACTCACGTGTACCTTATGCTGTGCATGTATACAGGGTAGTTTCATTTTGGTAGGACATTTTAGGTTTAAAAGTATTAAAATAGTAGCTTTCATTCCTCTTACTGAATTCCTTTTTGGTGGGTGCTTTAAAAATATTTTAAATTGTATTTTAAAAGAATAAGCTCTTTTCTAAAGTAGTTTTTATGTGCTTAGCTGTTCAACTGTATTATCTCACTTAATCATTGTACCAGTTCTGAAAAAAGTATCATTAACCCCAATTTACAGGTTAGGAAATAAGCTCGGAGAAGTTATGGAACTTATTCAAGGCCACACAGTG